>NC_135811.1:83840404-85040404 GCF_964213995.1 Mustelus asterias
AGATTGGAAAAATCAGCCGGCATCCCCATTCTTCATTACTATCTGCTAAACCAAAATTGACCATGGCAATGATTTTGTCTTCGTAAGAACTGGGAGCAGGAGTAGGCAATGCAACCTCTCGAGCCTGCTCTGCTGTTTAATACGATCATGGCTGATCTCATCTTGGCCTCAACTCCACTTACCTATCCGTACCTGACTCCTAAGTTAGACCAGTGGCTGTTAACCTGTTGATAGAATCCCCACAGTACAGAAGGAGGCCATTCAGCCCATCAAGCTTCACCGACAACAATCCCACCCTATCCCTGTAACCCCACATATTTACCCTGCTAATCCCCCCCCAAAAATAGTGTCAATTTAGCATGTCCAATCAACCTAACCCCACAGTCTTTGGACTGTGGGAGGAAACCGGAGCACCCAGAGGAAACCCACGCAGACACGGGGAGTGTGTGCAAACTCCACACAGTGACCCAAGCCGGGAATCGAGCCACCGTGCCGTCCAGATTTATGATTTAGTTAAGTTAATTTATTCCAGTTCAGAGTCAGCAGCAATAATTTTGTGCTTTTTGTTGTCTCTACTGGAGTGATCCTTTCTGAGAATGGATTTCTTTGGAGTTGAAACAAAAACTGTGATGATCTGAAGGTGAAGGTCTGAACAATAGAGAAATCATTCAATGAACATTATTTCACATTCAAATGTCTGTTCTTTAGTCTTCAACATGGGGTTTTATGCACCGAATGTTGTTGGAGAAATTAGCTCGGGCTCCAAGTATTCAGAGTTCTTACTGATTGCTGCAGGAAACTGAGGATTCGGATGAAGAGGATGATGATGACGATGATGATGATGACGATGACGAAGAAAAGGCCAATTCCTCAGATTCTGACGATTCCTCAGGTTCGGACAGTGATGAAGAAAGTGAGGAAGAGGATGATGCAGATGAGGTAAAATTTTCTTTACTTTTGACATGAAATGTTGAGAGAATTGAGTAATTTCAAGAATACTTGTCTTCTGCCTCACCGCTCCCTCCATCTCATGAACTTGTTTTTGAATCCAGCCTTCAACAGTATGAAAGTTCCCTTTCGTGGCTTTATGGGTCGTCTTGCATGAAATCTAAACCCAGTTCCGAGATAATAAAAATAATGTTCAGAAATCAGCATAAAATAGTTACTGAACTCTGAAACAAGAGGTTGGCTAATGTATTAATGCTTCCTTCCCCCAGACCCCTTCCCAAAGATTACAGTTAACTAATAATGGTATGTTAAATGATGGTTTGGTTTTCATCTTTTATCTGAACTATCAAGTGGAGCCACTTTTTTCAGGTAGAAAGAATAGGAGAATTATCCTGGCAACACATAAAGTCACAATTCTAAATTTCTTGAATACATAACTTTGTGCTTTTTCATCGATTTGTGGCCTCTGTAAAATGTGGAGGATGGTTCCATTTGAAGCCAAAAGTGACGTCAAGAATTTTCAAGTTGAATTAGTCATAAAAACCCTACGGTGCAGGAGGAGGCCATTCAGCCCCTTGAGTCTGCACCAACAACAATCCCACCTAACCCCTATCTCTGTAATCCCACATATTTACCCTGCTAATCCATCTAACCTATGCATCCCGGGGCAATTTAGCATGGCCAATCTACCTAACCCGCAAATCTTTGGATTGTGGGAGGAAACTGCAGCACCCAGAGGAAACCCACACAGACACTGGGAGAATGTGCAAACTCCTCTCACACTCACACACACACTCTCACACACACACTCTCACACACACACACACACACACACACACACACACACACAGTGACCCAAGCTGGGAATCGAACCCAGGTCCCTGGAGCTGCGAGTCCTAACCACTCTGCCACTCATAGATGAGCATAAAACTGTGTGCAGCATTTACACTGCTTTGTCTAATATCTCAACCTGAATAAAACAGTCCCTGAGCATTTCACTAGCGAGTTGCTAATTATGGAGTAATCAATATTAGCATAAGAAATAGGAGTGGGAATAGACCACGCATCATTTCTAGCCTGCTCTGCTATTTAGTACAATGGTGGCTGATCTTTAGCTTCAAATCCACTTGCTCACTGTATCCCTTGATTCATTGTGACACCCAAAACCTATCTATCTCAGCTTTAAATATATTCAGTGATGGAGCATCCACTAACCCTCGAGCAGAGAATTCCAAATTCACAGCCCTCCGATTAGGAGAAATCTCTTCACTCAAACTTCAGAAATGATTGTACCTTTACCTTGAGGCTATATCCCCAAGCAGGGGTGCTGCCTTGTGTTCTTACTACCAAAGTGACTGCCACACAGTGTACTCCTTTAACCATCTTGTTGCCCAGACTCATAACCTGTCCGTACCTTTTTGCAGCCTCTTTGTGACCACCTTGCATTCCCACCTAGCTTTGTATCATATGAACATGCAAAACGGGAGCAGAAGCAGGCCGGCCATTTGTCCCCTCGAACCTGCTGTGCAATTCAATAAGATCATGGCCGATCTGTTTGAGTTCCACATTCCCATCTACCCTTGATGATTTTTTTGATTCCCTTGACGAACAAGGATGTTTCTGCCTCCGCCTTAAAAATATTGGATGACCCCCACTAGCACCACCTTCTGAGACAGCAAGTTCCAAACTTTTTCCTGCCAAAGTGAACAACTTATGGTTTTCCCACACTATACTCCATCTGCCCGATCTTTTGCCCGCTCACTCAACTTATCTGCGAACTCCTTGTATCATCTTCACAGCATACTTTCCTACCTATTTTTGTGTCATCTGCAAATTTAGCTACCATGCCTTCCTTTGCTACCCTCACTAGGGGCGGCATGATGGTACAGTGGTTAATACTGCAGCCACACAGCGCCAGGGTCACTGTCTGTGCGGAGTCTGCATGTTCTTCCCGTGTCTGTGTAGGTTTCCTCTGGGTGCTCTGGTTTCCTCCCACAGTCCAAAAGACATGCCGGTTAGGTGCATTGGCCATGCTAAATTCTCACTCGGTGTACCCGAAGAGGCGGCGGAATGTGGCGACTAAGGTATTTTCGCAGTAACTTCATTGCAATGTTAATGTAAGCCTACTTGTGACACTAATAAATAAGCTTAGCAAGTGTACATTTTAGATTAAAATGACAATATATAAACTTTAAACTAAACCTAAGTCATTGACATAAATTGTAAAAAATTGAAGCCCCAATGTGGGGGCCCCTGCGGGACTCCACTTGGCACATCCTGCCAATCAGACAAAGACCCATTTTGTGTGTTCTTGCCCCCCCCCCCTACATCATGAGCTTTTATTTTCCACAATAACCTTTGATGTGGCATCTTGAATACATTCTGGAAATCCAAGTACAGTACATCTCTTGTATCCACAGCAATATTGCTCCTTCAAAGGACTCCTAATAAATTCGTTAAACATAATTTTCTTTTCACAAAACTATTCTTACTCTCCCAGATTACCGTGAGTATTTTTTAAGTGCCCCACTAATAGCCTCTTTAATTGATTGTAACATCTTCCCTGCAACAGATGTCAAACTAACTGGCCTATAGTTTCTCATTTTCTGCCTCCCTCCCTCCCTTAAATAGAGGCAACCACATCTCTGTAATGGCTATCAAATCATTTATTTACTTCAATGTGCGTTATCAGTTCATTTATTTTATGAATACTATGCGCATTCTAATAGAGAGCCTTTCGTTTTGTCATGTTATCTTTGTCACAAATAATCTTGATTGTTGGTGAATTCATAGCCTTTTTCTCTCTGTCCCTTCCTGCCGTTCTGTGGCCCTCATTTCTTATTTTGCTCTCCTGTTTTGTCTCTACCCTTTGATATAAATAGTGCAGCTGTAAGAGCAGGTTAGAGGCTGGGAATTCTGCAGAGAGTAACTCCTCAGAGCCTGTCCACCATCTACAAGTCAGGTGTGTGATGGAATACTCTGCACTTGTTTGATTGAGTGCAGCTTCAGCAACACTCAAAAAGCTCGACACCATCCAGGACAAAGCAGCCCGCTTGATTGGAACTCCATCCACCATCTTAAACATTCACTTCCTCCATCACCCAGGCACAGTGGCAGCAGTGTGTGTACCATCCACAAAATACACTGCAGCAACTCACCAAGACTCATTCAACTGGACCTTCCAAACTAGCAACCTCTGCCATGTAGAAGGACTGGGGCAACAGTGACATGGGAACACCATCACCTGTGATTTCCCTTCCAAGCCTTGGACCATTCAGATTTGGAAATGTATCACCATTCTTGCACTGCTGCTGGCTCAGAATCCTGGAGATCCCTCCCTATCAGCAGCTCACTGCCATCTTTTTCAAGGGCAATTAGCAATGGACAATAAACATCCCATGAACAAATAAATGAAAAAAGTTGGCTGTTACATTCCAGATTGTGATGTTCTATACATTCTCCGTTAATGTCTCAATTCAATTTTAACTTACAAACAAACCTTGATCTGGCTGATATAATTTGCCATCTTGACTTTTTTCCGTAGTAGTCTCTGCCTGGGTAACAAAAAGCTCCCAAACCTTTTCCCCATAACCTTTGATACCATCACCATTCAGGAACCTATCGATCGCTGTCTTAAATACACAATAAGCTTTGTTTCATCTAGATTTTACTTATAACTGCAGTAACCTGTTCCCCATTTGAACCTTTATAAAGCTCTGGTGAGACCACATTTAGAATATTGCAAGCAATTTTGGGCCCCGTATCTAAAGAAGAATGTGTTGGCCTTGGAGAGAGTCCAGAGGAGGTTCATGAGAATGATCCTGTGAATGAAAAGCCTGACGCTTGAGGAGCGTCTGAGGACTCTGGGTCTGTACTTGATGGAGTATAAAATGATGAGGAGTGGGGGAAATCTCACCGAAACTTGCAGAATAATGAAAGGTCTGGATAGAGTGGACGTGAGGAAGGTATTTCCATTAGTAGGAGAGACTAGGACCTGAGGGCACAGCCTCAGAGTAAAGGGATGACTCTTTAGAACTGAGATGAGGAATTTCTTCAGCCAGAGGGTGGTGAATCTATGGAATTCATTGCCACAGATGGCTGTGGAGGCCAGGTCATTGAGTGCATTTAAGACCGAGATCGATAGGTTCTTGATTGGTAAAGGGATCAAGGGTTGCGGGGGGAAAAAGCCGGAGAGTGGGGTTGAGAAGCTTATTAGCCATGATTGAATGGTGGAGTAGACCTGACGGGCCAGATGTGCTAATTCTGCTCCCATATCTTACGGTCTTCTGAACCCCTTTATCTTGCAGGGAGATTTCTCCATTTTGTTAAAAATGAACCAAGTGTGGTGCTGCATGACGATTGCTGTTGTTTTTCTTCCCAGAATGCAGAAGATGATGAGGAGGGCGAAGAGGAAGATGACAATCAGTCTGACAGCAGCAGTAGTTCTTCATCAGAAGAGTCCTCTGACTCGGACTCTGACTGAAGTGCTCTGAGATCTTCCAGGCAGTACTGAAACTATCATCCTAAAGAGCCCTTATGCCCACTACCAGAACTGTTTGAGACAATTGGCAGAAGCAGACACATTTAAAATCTGACTTGATCCAGCCATCATTCTCCAGTCGGTTCCACGGAACAAATTAACTGGGCTTTCCTGAGTTGCTTTCAGCTCACTGAAAACCACTAGTGATGCAAGTAAGAATGGACCAAATGGATAATTTGTAGGCGGTTTTTTTTTTCTGTAGAACAATCCCAGTTACAATCATTCTGAAATTACACTCCATCCATGTGCTAATGAGTGACTTTCAGGGCTCAAGTTTTTAAAAACCTGACGTACAAATTCTCTGGTATGGCTTGGAGTACATCTTATGTAATCAGAAGGACAGGCACACACGATTCAATTATTTGTGTGTGCATTGAATGTGAAGTCACTCGCCATATTTAAAGGTGGTGTTTGGGGTTATCAGGTCATTCGTACTTGCATTGCAAAGCTTTGAATTTTTAATTTTTTTTTAACAAAAATATGGTCTCTGAAGTTGGATCCTGCCTCGTTCTGGTCCTATGTCCAATTTGTTTCATGTTTGAGCAAAATCGAAAGATCAAGGTGGTTAGATAGCAAGTATTGAAGCCATCCATTCTTTAGTATTCCCATAAGCGGGGTGTCCTGGTCTTTTACTTGGGGGAGCTTTCTATGGGCAAAGGTTCGGTCTTGACACTGGGAAAGACCAGTGCCCGTGCCGAGTCCCCGTGCCTGGTCTGATTCAGTAAAGAGTATTTTGTGACGTTGCAGTTTGTAAATACTAAGGGATGTTTTTGAGAGAGGTTTCGGATTCAGTATTTCGTGAATTAAATCTCTCCTTAGTAATGTGAACAAAGTCATTGAGAGGTCTGCACCAAAGCAAGTGCTTGTTCATTTTAATGGCAGAAGAAATAAGCTCCTGTTGCCCAGTGCCCTTCCAAGATTGCAAAGGAATCTGTTGTCTTTACAACCCACTTCTTTCTGGTTACTTAAAACTTTATTTTTTCTGCATGTGTAGTCTTTCCTTACTGTGTTTACGAATGGAGGATGTGACTGCATTACTGCAGAGAGGCCTGAGTATTTTGTATCATTTTAGTCTGTCAATCGAATTTGATTGAAGAGTTACTATATTGGTGGGAGTTGATCTTGATGTTCTAGATGCAGTTTAACGCTCGCGGCAGAGACTGCAAATAGCTTTTTTGTATTTTCAAATTCTGTTTTGTCACTTCTGAATGGAATGTACATTAGCTCTCTGGTCATCATACCAAATGCAAAGCATATTGTGAGAAGGTTTTAACGGACAGGTTCAGCCTCCTTTGAATTGTGGAGTTGAAAGGTTGTACTGCCGGAGTCCTTTTTTTTAGAAAAGAGACTGCATGGAGCTGCTGAAGATGAGTCCTGTACATAGCCGCCTTGAGTTTGGAACACTACAGTACTGCAGTATCTCTCTCTCTCTCTCTCTCTCTCACACACACACAAGTCCAGCACTTTCCTTTGCATAACTCGTAACGAGTCTGTGTTCCGTTTGTAGTTTCTTTGCACACCAGAATTAAGGAGTAATTACAAATTCAGGGATTGAAAAGGAATCTTATCTCTTCCTCGTACAGGAAGCAACGTGAATAAATGTCCAAGTCCCAGCTCTAATAAGAGAGAGGCAGAATCAGATTTTTTTTTTAAGTCTCTACAGCCAAACCACGCCCTCCTTTATTTCTTCATCATTGTTAACCTGTGAGAGATCAGTGTAAAAAGCAGGGGTGGGAGGGGGAGGGAGGGAAACCCTTTGCAACTGAGCCTTTTTCCGACTGCAGCTTTGCTTAAACTCCGGATCATGATTGAATCCCTTATCAGCTTGTGCCCAGTTTCAGAGCAGGATGGATGTCTTTTTAAAGGGTACTGAAAGAGGCACTTTGTCGTACTTGTGTTGGGTTTGAATGAGGATGTATGGTATCTGTATATAATGTCGTTTGTATTTTGCAGCTTTACTTTTCATTTTTATTTTCTGGTTCTTACAGTAAGGTCAGGAGCACTGAGCGTGTGTACTGTAAGAGGTGAAATGAGTGCATTTTTGCACTCAACGTGAAACTGTGCTAGTAACCCATACGTACCATGTTACTTTTAGCTTCTGTGATCTTCTGGGAATTTTTCTAATATTTAAAGATTGTTTTGTAGAGAGAATGCCTCACTGAATTTGTATTTGCTGATTCTTGTAATTTGATGTTGGAACTTCTGAAACATTTTATAGGGAAAGCGTTCCTTTTGTTCAAGTGGTTATAAGCAACCATTAAAAAAAAAAAAAAAATTGTGGTTGCAGGGTGAATACAATTATTTAAGCTAACCCTGGTTACAGGATATTTGATCAAGAAGGAAGTCTATACTTGTTAATAATTCAGACGGCAAAAAACAAACATCAAGGATCTAAATATGTCGAATCATTCTTCACTTGGAGAAAACCCTACATCAGTGGCAGCTGCAATGCAGATGGATTAGCGATTGGGGTCATGGTAATAGATTACAGTGGTAAAATGCAAGCAAATGTTTAATTTCGAGCCGCCACTTTATTCACTCTGGGAGTAAGACCACACAAATGGAAGCCCATGTTCCAATTCTCTTAAAATGTTGCATCATTTTCTCCTTGCTGAGAATTATTTAAGAATTCAGAACCATGGCGGCACGGTAGCACAGTGGTTAGCACTGCTGCTTCACAGCTCCAGGGACCCGGGTTCGATTCCCGGCTCGGGTCACTGTCTGTGTGGAGTTTGCACATTCTCCTCGTGTCTGCGTGTGTTTCCTCCGGGTGCTCCGGTTTCCTCCCACAGTCCAAAGATGTGCGGATTAGGTTGATTGGCCATGCTAAAATTGTCCCTTAGTGTCCTGAGATGTGTAGGTTAGAGAGATTAGCGGGTAAAATATGTAGGGATATGGGGGTAGGGCCTGGGTGGGATTGTGGTCGGTGCAGACTCGATGGGCTGAATGGCCTCTTCCTGCACTGTAGGGTTTCTATGATTCTCTGATTTCTAAATCCACTGTTTGGGGATTGGTATTCGGAATATGTTTTTTATGAAGGCTGGATCAGACATCTTGTAAATGCTAAGTGTACATCCACAATGTTGTTTCTGAGACAATGCTGCTGCTGCATCTTGCAAAGTGTGCAGCATGGCTAAACACTAGCATCTCTAAGGATGATTGTCATTCATCAAAGAAAATTGTATTTATATAGCAATTTTCCTCAGAACATCTCAAAAACCATTTGCAGCCAAAGAATTACTTTGCAATGGTGACTACATTTCAGGTGTAAGGAAATATGGCAGCTACTTTGTATGTAGCAAGGTCCCACAAAGTGAGGTAAATGATCAGATGAGTTTTAAACACAATGCTGAGACACAAATATTGGCTAGGAAATTGAACTCCCCTGCTCTTTAAGTTGTCCGTCCAAGAGAGCAATTGAGACCTCAACATCTCATTTGAAAGACGAATGTCAGTACAGCCTAAATAATCCAACGTCAAGTGGAACTTCAATCCTGACCTCTGACTCTGAGATGAGAATGCTACTTAAGTGCCGGGGCTGACATCTGGTCGTTCATTATAAATTAAAGTGCTATCCACTGTGCTGCTGCTGTTTAAATTAGAATATGCTGACCTCTTTACAACCTGCTGTGAGAAAGCAGGGACTCCTATCCTTATTAATAATTCAGACAGCAAAGAAAGAACATCAAGGATCTAAGTATGTCAAACCCGTTTTTCTCCCGGAAAGAAATCTATATCAATGCCGGTTGCACTGCAGAGTCAATGGATTAGCGATTGGAATTCAAGTCACGATGAATCTAATTACCGTTGGAGGAGAGACATGGAGGGAGAGAATGAAACCTGGTCATAGAAGAGCATGATAGGTGTACAGTCTATTTACACACTAAAAGAATTGAGAAATAGAATCCCTACAGTGAGAAAGGCCATTTGGCCCATCGGGCCTGCACTGAAATTCCAAACAGCATCTTACCCAGGCCCACAATCCTGTGCATTCACTATAGCTAATCCTAACCTACACATTTTTGGACGTGAAGGGGCAATTAAGCATGGTCAATCCACCAACATGCACATCTTTGGACTGGGAGGAAACCGGAGCACCCGGATGAAACCCATGCAGACAGTGGGGAGAACGTGAGAACTACACAGTCACCCAAGGCCAGAATCAAACCTGGGTCCCTGGCACTGTGAGGCAGCAGTGCTAACCACTGTGCCACCCTAAAGGACAGCATAGGAAATTCCCCCCCCCCCCCCCCCCCCCCAATTCAGAAAGCTGGAAATAAGCAGTCTTGAGCTGTATTCTCAATTTAGAAGCTTCAACATGTGCTTTGGCCTCCTTTTGGATCTGGTTGCTGAATCAGTTTGTGTCACCACAAGCAATTTAGAAAATCAGGCAATTATCTTAATATTTTGTGCATAGCAATGTGAAGAATGACTAATAAGTGAAACAGTTATCAACATCAAACTGATGCCCTAGCACAACATAATTTGATGTAAAGCAAATTTATCTTGCCCCAACTTCAGAAGAGCATTATTACTGCGCTGTAATAGTTTATTGGACTATTTCCTGCAGCCTCCCTATTCCATAGAATCCCTACAGTGCAGAAGGCGACCATTCGGCCCATTGAGTCTGCACCAACTCTCCAAAAGAGCATCTTAGCTAGATGCTAATCATTGTGCCACCCCAATTGCTTTTCTGATTGTAATTTGATTGCTGTGCATAGATTTGCAGCACCTATGTGGGTTTCCTTGTCATGAAACCACCTGTCTTTATTGTATCTAGCAGATTTGTGTTCTGGATTATTGTGAGCAGAGCATTAGCTTGTTTTTCAACTTCCCACTGGGATGACTTGGCTAGACATGATGGAGGTTTGTCACCATTTAAACCCCATCACGCTCATCAGATGCAAGTAAGTACCCTTTTTCCTGTCACCCCAGTATTTGGAGATCAGAGTACACAATGCTCAGAGGCTTTTGCAGTGGGTTGCAAACCCATAACAACTCGAGGTGGAAATATTACTCCAATTTGGATTTATCTACCAAGCTGTATGTCGTCATACGCGTTTGGAATCTGATTGAAGCAATAAAGAGTTGAGCTTTCACTATCAGGGTTTAACAATTGGATCACATCAGTAATATTCCATACGTTTGACTGCAGCTTGGAGGAGGTTATTATTCTGTTTAAATGTTCATTACCACAATGGGCCAGAGGGTTAAGATGAGGATGTATTGATAAACCTGGCTTGTCACCTTGAGTATAAGATCATTTAAAGGGGTGATGTAATTTGCACTAGTTGAAAGAGAAACTTTGCTCTGGAAGGGAGAATCAAAAATGAGGGGATCATAAAGCCATGGTATTTAGAAGGGAAATCACAAGTAGGCTTACATACATAAAGGATAGTAGAAACCCCCCCTTCCCAAAAATAAGCTTGAGGATGTTCCAACAATTAGAGCTTTCAAAACTGAGAGACTTTAGTTGGATAAACTGGAGATGTATTATCCACTATTTAATTGAATGGTGGAGTAAGTTAGTATTGCTCCAGTTCCTTTAACTAGATTGTACTTATTGAGGGAGGCAGTGATGGATGTTTTCTGCAACTTGCCAAGTAGGCCACAATATTAGACCAGTGGACAATAAAGCAACATATTAAAACAGTCAGTAAACTCAACACAAACTCAACTGTTTTTGAGACATTTGAATAACCGAATGCAATGTGAATACAATTATTTTTCCTTTTTAAAATTATGTTGCTAAATGCAAAGAGCTTCCCACTTTTCCAGCCACATTCCCTTGTAGTGTAATCCGGGTCCAAGCAATGAGCTTTCTGTATATGATAGTCATGCCTTAACATTGTTTTTGATTTGGCTTTCTTTAGACCTGAGATAATCAGGCAACATCTTTCAGTTGAGATGACCATCCTATGCAGGGCAATGACATCAAAAAGAAAAATCTAACAATGATGTGCATTAAAACTGTTATTGAAGAGAAAATATTTTTAGGAAATGACGCACAAGGTATGAATCCAGTCTCAATTTAATGTGCATGTAAATAGTCTTGTGATTTAAGCAATGGGATCCTCTAAATTTGACTTCAATGGTTTGTATCTTGTTCAAGTTGCAAGTCAGCAAATGAACGGATAGTTTGGCACAGTGGTTAGCACTGCTACCTCAGTCAATTCCTTGGGTGACTGCATGGAGTTTGCACATTCTTCCCTTGTCGGTGTGGGATTCCTCTGGGTGCTCCGGTTTTCTCCCACCATCCAAAAACGTGCAGATTATGTGGATTATGGTAAATGTACAGTTTACAGCGATAGGGTGAGGGGAGTGGGCCTGGGTGAAATGCTCTCAAGATTTGGTGCAGAGTTGGTGGCACATTGGTTAACACTGATGCCTCATGGTTCAATTCCAGGCTTGGGTCACTGTCTGTGTGGAGTTTGTACATTCTCTCTGTGTCTGCATGGGTTTCCTCCAAGTGCTCTGGTTTCCTCCCACAGTCCAAAGATGTGCAGGTTAGGTGAATTGGCCATGATAAATTGCCCCTTAGTGTCCCGGGTTGCGTAGGTTAGAGGGATTAGCAAGGTAACTGTGGGATTATGGGGATGGGGCCTGGGTGGGACTGTTGTCGGTGCAGACTCGATGAGCCGAATCGCCGCCTCCTGCATATAGGTTTTCTTGAAGACTCGATGGTGAATGAGTAACTCCGTACGCCAGGATACAATAAAAATGTTGCATTTGTGACATCTAGAACCCCACTAGATTTTTTGCTCTATAATCGTACTGGAGTAGAATCATAACCACTGTGCAGCCCATAAAATATGGCATATTGAGTCATCCCGTGATGTTTCTCAGCTTTTAGTGAAGGATCATCTGAATAAACTTCCCTTAGCACCAATTCACAGGATCTTGGATTTTTCAACAGGTGGCCAGTTACAAACTTTGCTCTCAGTATCTTTCTGCAAGCTCCTCTGTTGGACTTTAACCTGGTGTTGTGAAACTTCTTACTGTGCTTACCCCAGTCTAACGCTGGCACCCCCACATCATGCTCACTTTCTACTCATCTCAACACAGAATGTGCCCTATTTCATACACAACACACACACAAAATGCTGACCAAGGGTCAGCCTGACTCGAAATGTTGGTTCTAATCTCTCTCCACAGATGCTGTCAGACCTGTTGAGATTTTCCATCAGTTTCTGTTATTTCAGATTCCAGCACTCGCAGTAATTTGCTTTTATTTTGGTCTGTTTCACTGTGTTTCCATATAGCAAGAGCCAGTTGCAGATAACTGGTGAAATCTCCCTTAAAAGATCGGGCGTGATATTTGATTTTTTTTTTCAGATGTGCAGGGATTTCCTTCTTTGTATCCAACAGTCCTGCGCAGTAATCACTCTTCTTGCCGTTTTTCTAATTTCTCTGCTAAATTTAACTAAAGGATTATTTGTGCTGTACTTTCTGGCATTCCTTCAGCAAGAAATTCAGCTTCAGATTACAGGTTTATTTGACATACTTGTGTACAATCTTACATTTAGGACATTTGAATAAAATGTTTTGTATGATCACCTTTTTTGGATTAAAAAACGCATTTTACTTGCACCAGTAAGTTTAAATGCAAAGAGCGAAGTTACGTTGTACAGCAGTCACTATCATAAATGCCAAGAGTTGCATATTGAATCGCACGACCAGAATATTTCACTTCCCTTTCGGCACTGATGGTTCGGTTCTGTTCTGTTCTCTTGCCCTGTGTTCAGATGTTAATTAAACTTAGTAAGACCTCTTTCCCTTCTGTCCCTGTCTGGCCAGCGAGGTCACTGTGCACCAAAGGAGAGGTTTGAGTGAGATGCTATTTAGCTGAAACAATTCAGCGATCAGGATTGTGCAGTGAGTCTAACTCTGGGATTTGGATGCTAATCCAATTTTGTAGCTCAAAAGAATTAAGTTAGCGAAGTGAGGATTAATGGAGCCATGATGGAGCCCAAGGAATGCTTAGATTCAGACCTCTTAAAATTTTTTAAAAATGCAGTGGGAATTTCTTCTATTACCCTGGGGGAAACAGTTGGATTTGCTCCTCATTCTCCCGGGGGGGGGGGGGGGGGCAATTGGATTTGCTCCTCATTTCCCTGGTGGAGGCAGTGGGATTTACCCCCATTCCCCTTCCTGGGAGAAGCAGTGGGATTTGCCCCCATTCCCCTGTTTGGGGGGGGGGGGGGGGCAGTGGGGTTTGCCCCCATTCCCCTAGGGGGGCAGTGGGATTTTCCCCTATTCCCCGGGGGGGCAGTGGGGTTTGCCCCCATTCCCCTAGGGGGGCCAGTGGGGTTTGCCCCCATTTCCCTGGGGGGGGGGGCAGTGGGGTTTGCCCCCATTTCCCTGGGGGGGGGGCAGTGGGGTTTGCCCCCATTTCCCTGGGGGGGGACAGTGGGGTTTGCCCCCATTTCCCTGAGGGGGTGGCAGTGGGGTTTGCCCCCATTTCCCTGACCTGGGGGAGGTTTCCCAGCCTGGCGCTCTGCATCCAAACTTGAACTGAGCTCTCTCTCAGGTCTGCACCGGGTGCACCGCCCCCCTCTCCAGCTGATTGGCTGACCGAACAGGGAGGCGGCCTGCTATTGGTAGATGCCGCTGTCAATCGGAAACTGCGGGGGCGGGGATAGTGACGCGCTTCCGCTTTCACGTTTGGCTGCACGCGGCCTGGGGCCGAGCGAGAGAAGCGGCGGCGGCGGCGGGGAGAGAGACAGAGCGCGCGCGGCCCCTGGCTAGGCTCGGCCCGGGGCAGGAGGGAGAGAGCGAGAGGGACGGCGAACCAGAACCCGAGCGGCTGCCGCCATCGCGACGCCTCCAGCACCGTCAGGGCTCGGTGTGGGGGAAGGGGAGCCGCCGCCGCCGCTCTGCAAAATGGCAGCCGGGTTCTGAGGTGCCATTGCGGCCGGAGGGAGTGAGAGTGAAGGAGCCGCGCCGGCAGCGACTCAGTGCGGGCACGGAGCGAGATGCAGCACGGCCCTGGGCTCGGGGGCGCTGCCGGCCTGCAGAGCTGCACCCTCCACGGGTGAGCGCTCCGGAAGGAGCGGCGCTAGAGAGGCCATCCGCAGGTAAGAGTCCCGAGGGGAGGCCTGGCACCCGGGGGGGGAGGGGGGGTTTGGACCAAAGAGAGAGGAGCAGAGGGACCCCTCCTGACTGAGCCAGGGAGCGAGGAGGGGATTTCCAGACACAACCTGGAATGGGGGAGGGGAGGGGAGAACCCTCCGGACACAGCCCCTGGGTAAGGGGGAGGGGGGAACCCTCCAGACACAGCCCTTGGTTAAGGGGGAGGGGGGAACCCTCCAGACACAGCCCCTGGGTAAGGGGGGGGGGGGAACCTTCCAGACACAGCCCCTGGGGAAGGGGGGGGGAACCTTCCAGACACAGCCCCTGGGTAAGGGGGAGGGGGGAACCCTCCAGACACAGCCCCTGGGTAAGGGGGAGGGGGGAACCCTCCAGACACAGCCCCTGGGTAAGGGGGAGGGGGGGAACCCTCCAGACACAGCCCCTGGGGGGGGGGGGGGGGAACCTTCCAGACACAGCCCCTGGGTAAGGGGGGGGGGGGGGGGAACCTTCCAGACACAGCCCCTGGGTAAGGGGGGGGGAACCTTCCAGACACAGCCCCTGGGGAAGGGGGGGGGAACCTTCCAGACACAGCCCCTGGGTAAGGGGGAGGGGGGAACCCTCCAGACACAGCCCCTGGGTAAGGGGGAGGGGGGAACCCTCCAGACACAGCCCCTGGGTAAGGGGGAGGGGGGGAACCCTCCAGACACAGCCCCTGGGGGGGGGGGGGGAACCTTCCAGACACAGCCCCTGGGTAAGGGGGGGGGGGGGGGACCTTCCAGACACAGCCCCTGGGTAAGGGGGGGGGAACCTTCCAGACACAGCCCCTGGGTAAGGGGGGGGGGAACCTTCCAGACACAGCCCCTGGGTAAGGGGGAGGGGGGAACCCTCCAGACACAGCCCCTGGGTAAGGGGGAGGGGGGAACCCTCCAGACACAGCCCCTGGGGGAGGGGGGGAACCCTCCAGACACAGCCCCTGGGTAAGGGGGAGGGGGGAACCCTCCAGACACAGCCCCTGGGTAAGGGGGGGGGGAACCTTCCAGACACAGCCCCTGGGTAAGCGGTGGGGGAACCTTCCAGACACAGCCCCTGGGTAAGGGGGGGGGGAACCTTCCAGACACAGCCCCTGGGTAAGGGGGGGGGGAACCTTCCAGACACAGCCCCTGGGTAGGGGGGAGGGGGGAATCCTCCAGACACAGCCCCTGCATAAGGGGGAGGGGGGAACCCTCCAGACACAGCCCCTGGGTAAGGGGGAGGGGGGGAAATCCTCCAGACACAGCCCCTGGGTAAGGGGGAGGGGGGAACCCTCCAGACACAGCCCCTGGGTAAGGGGGGGGGGAACCTTCCAGACACAGCCCCTGGGTAAGGGGGGGGGAACCTTCCAGACACAGCCCCTGGGTAAGGGGGGAGCACCCTCCAGACACAGCCCCTGGGTAAGAGGGGAGCACCCTCCAGACACAGCCCCTGGGTAAGGGGGGGGGGGGGGGGGCGGAATCCTCCAGACACAGCCCCTGGGTAAGGGGGGGGAACCTTCCAGACACAGCCCCTGGGTAAGAGGGGAGCACCCTCCAGACACAGCCCCTGGGTAAGGGGGGAGCACCCTCCAGACACAGCCCCTGGGTAAGGGGGGGAACCTTCCAGACACAGCCCCTGGGTAAGGGGGTGCGGGGGGAACCCTCCAGACACAGCCCCTGGGTAAGGGGGGGGGGGGGACCCTCCAGACACAGCCCCTGGGTAAGGGGGGGAGCACCCTCCAGACACAGCCCCTGGGTAAGGGGGGGAGCACCCTCCAGACACAGCCCCTGGGTAAGAGGGGAGCACCCTCCAGACACAGCCCCTGGGTAAGGGGGGGAACTTTCCAGACACAGCCCCTGGGTAAGGGGGGAAGCACCCTCCAGACACAGCCTGTGGGGGGGGGGGGGGGGGAGGGGAGGGAGAGAAACGTTCAGACGGAGACCGGGGTGGAATGACTGCCAGGCAGAGCCCGGGCGAACAGAACCACTGGTACAGTCCGAGTCTGATGCAGGAGAGTATCTGGAGGTCTACTGTTTGAGTAGACATCTTTGAATGTACATGGTCCGAGGAGGGCTGTGTCTGGAATCTGGGAAAGCAGGACAAGTTTGGAAAATGAATCTGCTTGTCCTGCTTGAAGCAAGGAGGCTGCAGATTGAGGAATAGATTCTGCCTGGGAAAGAGGATGTTGCAGTTATTGCGTGAGAGGAGAAACCATTAATCCTGAACGAAAATCTCTGAATCAATGAAAAGGCATCTCCGCCTAATCACAGTAAGCAGGGCACGCCGGATCTTTCTTAAATAATTTTTTTATGAATGGTACAATATAAATGAGGGGAGGAATGTCCTGGACAGGACATTCTTTACATTGTAAACAAATGGCCTGATTGTTTTCCAGATTTGCAACAGAGGTTTGTCATGATTTTATTCCACAAAGCAATATTGCTAGACATCATGCTTAATTGTGATTCAATTCTCTTGTGATCAATGTGTCATCACAAGCACATCTTGCAGATCAATGCAACATACAAAACACTAATCTAATGGAAAGTCTGCCAAGTTAAGCCTTACAGATATCCCAGATTGGCCCAGTCCTGATTTGTTCCTTTATAGATTGCAGATGTTTCAATATATTTAGAGACAAATTTTGTCAGCCTCGGTTACGTTGTGAACTCTGCAACAATGTATTGTGTAGATATAAGTAATAGTAATGGAGGGCCAATGAGGTTAATAGGGCAGCGAGTATTTTAACTTTCTGTGTTTGTTATTTTACTGTGTACACTATGTAGAGTGGAACATAAACTCCACCCCAAGTGGTTTTAGTGTAGCTTTCAAGTCTCTTTGTTCGTTTTTAACAGATTATCTTTCCGTTTTCTCAGTATTCTCCGTGACCACCCTGTTACTATGTAGAAAGAAAATAGTAGAGTACCAAGTGCCAATGAAAATGGAGGAAATGTCGATATCTGGTCCGGAGAACAGCAAATCTGAGGTAAGGAGCAGAAGACTTGGGAGTTGGCCTTATCTCAGTGAATATGTTACATTATGATTGTGCATGCTTGCTTTAATGGGTGCATGGACGTTTATATGCAGTGAATGATGACGCCTGTGTTGAATGGAAGGAATTTGCACTTGCTCGGGTTGGATGCTATGAAAGGATGCACAAATGTGCTCCATGAGGGGAAAGATGTGATGTGTGTTTGTGTATGGTCAAACAGAGTACTAAATTCAAAACACTGAATGTGTGAGTTACTTCAGGATTCCTTAAGCCGTAACCATGGGTTTGCATCACCTATGGAATTGAGTTTCATAGTTTACCAGTTTCCATGTGTGTGTGGGTGTGTTTTATTCCTGTTGTGGTTTGGGGTGTGTTTCAAGCTTTTCTTATGACTGTAAACTTCTCTCAACTTCTTGTCGTTGATGACCTCTTCAATATCCCTTAGTTTCATTACAGTCTGAACACACTTCCAGCCATCTCTTCTCTTCCCGTCTGTCTATATTTTTCTCGGTGTGAGTCGGTCTGCCACTCTGACCCCATTTTTTCCCTGTGCTTGTCCTGCACTCATAGATGACCTTCCTTTACTTGGACCACGTTTCTTTAAGGATTTGTTTAAGGTACTGGTTTTGTGGCTGAGGCAATAGATAAAATTGTATAGGCAGATGTAGCTGAACTATCTGCTGGGAAGCTGAGCTTCACCAGGGCACCAATTTTACAGGTTCCGCTGGCACCTATAAACTTGGTGTTCCTGCTGTTGGCCAACTTCTATAGTGAAATAACCATTTTCTCCTACTACAGAATCAATTTTATTCCCTGAATATGTTAACGCTGTAATTCTGGTACCTGACGTGGAACATACAGCGGGAATGCACTTCGCTCATATTCATCCTCATGACAGACCAGCTCTTGGATATTCCTCTTGAGTTTCTTCTTATTCCCCAATCTTGACACTAGCTTCTTCATGTGGGAGATCCTTTATTTGCTGTGGTCTTTGCCTGTTGCTTTTCACTTCTGACCCATACTGCCAAAAGTAAGACTTGCATTGATACTGTGACTGCCATGATGTGGAGTAGAAGCCAGCACGGTGTCCACTTACCTCGTTTAAGGAGCCCTTTTTACTCATCTTTTAAGCTTTGGTATTCTGAGATACAGGCAAGGATACCGGTTTGGATTTGGTCTGCGAGATGCAATGCGAATTCATCTTTCCGATTGATTAGTAACATTCTATGCATGAAAACTCAACCACAGATTTGACCAAAGATTTAATCGTGCAACGATGCCATTTTCTGCAATTAATTGAGGGGATACATTGAACTCCCTTACCTGGCCAGTCATCTTTGTTCAGTCCCAGGCATTTGGTATTCTGCTGTGAAGCTCGTTCACAGATGTCTGCTGTTATCTGTAACTGAGTGTACAGATTCTTGATCTGCGAGTTGCATATGGTCTCCAATGATGATGGATAATTTCAAAGTCAGCTTGTCACTCTGACAATCCCCTGGCGGATGATCAATGGGACAGCGCCTTCTTTTTACATTTTAGAGCATTCTGGGGTCAGAGGAAAGAGAACTTTGAGCAAATCTTGAACTTTGAAGGAGATTTTTCTTTGGCCACAAAGATCCGGAGACCTGACTGCTCCTCAGATATGGAAAATGAATAGAGTGGCTCCAGATTGGCTGGTGAGTACGCTAACTGATTACATCTCTTACTTTTACTTTTAGTCAGTCTTTCTAAAGTGCGTGCCAGTCACCGGGTGTGTGCCAGTCACTGGGAATTGAATCTGCCCAGGTCGACCACCCGCACTGACTAAGCTTGGAATAATTTTGCTCAGCTTCTTGGCATAATTTAGATTGGCCTAAATTTCTGTTCTCTAACCTAACAGAACAGATGACGTGAGAAGTCAGTTCTTAAGAAGGTCCTTGTGTGCGAACTCTGCAGCCATGCCCAAGCTGAAGCGGGTATCTTCGGAGAAGAAGCAGAAATACTGGCGGCAGCTGAAACGAGATCAGAGGCAGATGAGCAGAGAGCACAGTGACCAGGCCATGGAGTTTGACGCTACCCCTGAAAGTTCTGCAGAGCAGGCCAGTACCACAACACCCTCTTCTGTTCTCTATCCCTGCATTTCATTGCTCATTGTTCCAGCGTTGAATTCTTTTGATGTTTATCTCACGCTTCTTTATGTTGAGGATGCACTTTTGGTTCATTGAATGAATAAAGGTTCTGTCTTCAACATTTGGATATCTGTGTATTCTGTTGCTTCATCTTTTGCAGTTTTATTTTAAACAATTCCTGCTTATTCACTGAGAGACTGCCACAAGACAAGGCTCGTCCCCTTAAAGAGGCATGGCCACCATTGTGACTGGGGGACATAGTCTCAGGTTAAGGGGTCGACCTTTTAGGACTGAAATAGGGTGAAATTTCTTCACTTAGCTGGTTGCGAATCTTTTGAATTCTCTACTCCAGATATCTGTGGATCCTCAGTCATTGAGTCTATTCCAGACTGAGATCGATAGCTTCTAGGGCATTAAGGGAATCAAGGGATATGGGGATATGTCAAGAAAGTGGACTTGATGTAGCAGTTCAGCCATGATTTTGTCAAGGTGGTGCAGGCTCGAGGGACCGTTTCGCCCTCTCCTATTTCGTATGTTCTTCCTTCTCAGTTGTGGCTACCAGCTTCCAGATGTTGTGAACTTGAGACTCATCATGTGTCCTGCCCGGGCATTGCCTGTGTGTTTATTGTGCATTGCCTCTGCTTGTGGCATTTCCATGTGGTCTCAAAATTGTTCTGCTGAATAATGAGAAATAAACCACAGTTTGTTTCACAGAAAATTACTCTGTTCTGTTTCCCCATTTACTTGACTTTATTGTTGAAATGGGAAAGGTGGTGGGTAAGAAGTGGCTGATGTCACCCAGGCATTTTAAAAGCATGAGCTGGAGTGTTGAGATGTTATTGACAGGACTTCAAAATGGTGTAATCATGATCTATAGAGTTTAAATAGAAGGATGACTGGCTGGCAGATTGTTTGAGCCTTTTGGTCGTGCAAGCAAGTCGCCTGACTGCCATCCATTGTTATGCTGATACAGTAGCAACTTCAATAGAAAAACGGTAAACCTGTATTTCCTGTGTGCCGTCAACTTTCAGCTCATTGTGTACGCTTGTGTGACATTATGGCATTATTTCTGTGTCCAGCTTGTGGTTTCCTGCTCTTTTCTGCAGAAAACTCATTGGAACATGCTGCAACTTGGTGCTGGGTCCAGTAGAAGATGTGGAGATGCCGGCGTTGGACTGGGGTAAACACAGTAAGAAGTTTAACAACACCAGATTAAAGTCCAACAGGTTTATTTGGTAGCAAAAGCCACAAGCTTTCTTCACCTGAGGAAGGGGCTTAAGGCTCTGAAAGCTTGTGGCTTTTGCTACCAAATAAACCTGTTGGACTTTAACCTGGTGTTGTTAAACTTCTTACTCCAGTAGAAGATGCCAGTAGTGTGACGGTTGGACCAATTTATTTTGGGATTAAGAGCGAAGCACAATGTGCAAGTGGTTAAATGTCCAGGCGAACCCCACTAAAGGCTGTTGGTGTGGTGCATTCTACTGGTAGCAAATCAGCATTCCAGTGCTTCACTGGAGACCATTACACAAGGACTAAAAACTAGGAATTCTTTTGATTTAAACAGCTTGTTATGTTTCTGAAAGTTGCTTCTCGTTTTGTGATGACTGTTGATAAAAATTTAGGAACTGATTAGGAACCAGCTTCCTCAGTAAGGAAGCATATGTGAAGAGAGGCTGGTAGGGCTTCCTTTGGCCTGTCTGAGGCAGCATCTGTTAGCCTCCCTAATAAGTGTTTTCCTTGTGAATCTCTTTCCATTTACCTGTGAGCTTTGTGTTTCAGGCCGTAGCTCATGAGATCTATTCTGATCTCGTAGATGATGCGTGTCTGGGACTTTGTTTTGAGGTGCACCGAGCTGTAAAGTGTGGTTATTTCTTTTTGGATGAAACGGACCCAGACAGCATGAAGGATTTTGGTAAGTGTGTTTGGTATGACTGGATGGATGCTTGCCTTGAATAATTAATGAGGAATTATTTTGTGTTCACGGTTCTATGGCAAGAATTGGGAACAGGGGTGTAGAACAGTTTATAGATGGGTTTAGTGAACAAAGAAACTACACCATTGTGGTGCTGAGCAATTCCGATAAGGAGCATCCCAGGTTCAAGTCTTGCTCAATGCTGAGTTCGTTCATCTTGCTCTAGGTGGCAGATGGGATAGCATAATTGACTGCAGAGCTCTGAGAGCAGGAGGAAGGAAAATGAACGAAGGTTCCCACATGCCAAAAGAAATTGTTTAGGTGTTGAGCTAAAATCCAATGGCAGGCTCGCACTCGTTAACCAAACCTACACATAAAGGGTGGCTGAGAGCTCGCTAGTGGTTACTTTCAGAAGAAGGGAGTAAACTTGGTAGGTGGAATTGTTCAAAGCATTTCAGAGAATCATTGAGCAAAGACTACATTCTGCTCATCTTGTTCTGTGGTTCCTTATAATATCTGCCGTTTTAACTGAGCAATAACTGGTGTTTAAATCCAGCATTCAGTACAGGTATTATCTTACAATTTTTCTCAATAGCTGCAGTATCTTAAATCAAGATAATTTTATGTCCTTCATTCAATTATTCTCCTTGTACAATGTTAATCATGTATTATCAATAAGGAGAGATTTGCAAGAACTCTGGCCCTATCAAGTGTGCCTGCCCCTCCTTGCACTGTATATTTCATCATCATAGTTTCATTCGGAAAAATTACAATGTTAACTTTGTTTAGGGCCCTATGAAAGGGTTGGTGGTCTGTCTCTGCATCCAACCAAAATCGTAATCTAAGGTGCAGCCTCTGATCTGCAATGCTGCAAAAACTTGCCCACTAATCCAAAGATATAACGGTTTTGTCAGAAAATCCTTGCTTCCTCTGAGCACTGTACTTCATAAGTTTTATGTTTTTCTTACACATTGCATACAGAATGAAATCCTCTTGCTGGAATTGTCACCGATTCTGCCTTGATGAGGATCTCATAGTTGAGTGCCCCTGGAACTATGAGCATGATTTGGTGTTTTCAGAAGAGTAGGTGAAAATTAGTGGGAGGAACCTTTATGGAGTTTCAAGGCTTCCTTGAACGAAGAATGCATTCCATTCACAGGTTATCTGGCACTGTGATACAGCCTTTCAGTAAATTCCAAATGAATTCTAGGTATGTCAGGGATAGCTCAGAAACCCAAGAGATTTACCCTAGGCTTCCTTTTTGAGCCAGAGGTGTTCCAGCATATCATTTCATAAGAGGAGAAAACATATCTATGTGCTTGACAATTCTTGGACCAAATCCAAGATTCATTTTGTCTATCCCAGGAGAGACCATTTTAATCCACCCACCATTTCTTTGATAGTGGATTGTATAGATTTTTAAATCTTTTTGTTGCTATAGAAACGCTTAAGAAATCAAGCAGTCAATGCATCACATAGGGGGAATGTGAAACTTACCTGAAAAGGAAATGGCACAGATCTCCTTTGGTCTCAATTAGTGTCTGGAGACTTAGACTGGGTAGGATGGTTAGAAATAGTCTTTGAGGGTAAAGAAACCAAACGTTTCCAAGGATTTGAAGGTAGGGATTGGGAGAGCGAGAGAGAGCTCTTGCGTGTTGGGACTTAGACTGCTGTTGGGATTGCAGCTGAAGATTTACTGTTGACACAAGAATACAACACTGGTTTTGAGCTTGTTGCAAACTGCAGTAGAGAGAGGGAAGGATAATCACATTGGCAGTGTCTTTCAATCCACTAGTTGGTGATGTTTGCTTATGTGTTTCAGAAATTGTGGACCAGCCGGGTGTGGACATTTTTGGTCAAGTCTACAACCAGTGGAAGAACAAGGAATGTGAATGTCCAAATTGTAGTCGCAGTATTGCTGCCTCCCGCTTTGCTCCTCACCTGGAAAAGTGTTTGGGAATGGGTCGCAATAGCAGTCGGATTGCAAACAGGAGGTTAGCTAACTGCTTGAACTAAGATTATCTTGGGTTTGAGCGGTGAATCTAAAAGACAACTGCAATCTAAAATGTAAACTTGCTAAGCTTATAAATTTATTTATTAGTGTCACAAGTAGGCTTACATTAACACTGCAATTAAGTTACTGTGAAAATCCCCTAGTCACCACACTCCGGCGCCTGTTCGAGGGAGAATTTAGCATGGCCAATGCACCTAACCAGCACGTCTTTCGGACTGTGGGAAGAAACCGGAACACCCACAGGAAACCCACACAGACATGGGGAGAACATGCAGACTCCATACAAAGTGACAGAAACCGGAATCGAACCCGGGTCCCTAGCACTGTGTGGCAGCAGTGCCTGACACCGTGCCGCTCTCAGAACAATGTATTTTCTGTTCTGGTTCTTAACTTATCCTCATGCTTTGCAAGACGCCGACTAATTCCAGTCTCGAAGTTCATTGTCTGACCTAGTTCCAGGGTTTAGTTCAGCTTTTCAAATCATGTTTAATTTGATCTGTGGTGAAGCCTACCGTCCGATGTGGTTCTGGCCTGCGTGATTAAGGTGTACAATGCGAAATTGAAGAAGTTTGTACATTTATGTGGGCTAATTTCTTCGGTCGTCTTGATTTGTCACATCTTGGCTAACTTGCTTAATCCACTTTCAGAGTGATACAAAATAGAAATGGGCCATTTTAAACCACTGGCTCATGCTCGTGTTTTCCATCATGATACATATAACCTAGTCAATAAGAATAAGGCACAGGGTCAATAATATTAAGGAGGTAAATGCGTGGCTCAAAGATTGGTGTGGGAGGAATGGGTTTGAATTCATGGGACATTGGCACCAGTATTGGGGAAGAGGGGACCTCTTCCGATGGGATGGTATTCATCTGAATTGTGCTGGGACCAGAGTCCTGGCGAATCGTATAACTAGGGCTGTAGATAGGGCTTTAAACTAAATAGTGGGGGGGAGGGTTCAGTTGTATGGAGAATTAGAAAATCAAAGGTAAAGAGAGGGTAGGCGTGCAGGTTAATGATGAGGACTTTCAACTAGTTAAAGGAGCCGAGGGTTCAGGAGAGGTTAGTAAAGTTTCCAGACCACGTAATAGAACAGAGAGTATAGAAGGTGGCAGGAATCTAACCTCAGGCAGAGTAAAAAAGGTGACAAGCATGAGAAGGGAGGTGGTCTGGGGAAGAATAACCAGTCTGTGACAGGAAGGGACAGAGCATGCAAACAAAGGAATGCACTGACAAATCGTGTCCAGGTAAGAAAGACTAACATAAAGACACTTTACCTGAATGCATGTAGCATTTGAAACAAAGTGAATGAGTTGACGGTACAAATGGGTATGATCTAGTGGCCATTACAGAAACGTGGTTGCAGGGTGACCAGGACTGGGAACGAAATATCCAGGGGTATCAGACAATTCGGAAGGATAGATGGGAAGGAAAAAGAGGTGGGGTAACACCAGGGTAACATGAGAGATGATATAGGCTCCAAGGAGCAAAATGTGGAATCAATGTGGTTGGAGATAAGGAATAGTAAGGGGAAACGGTCACTGGTGGGCGCAGTCTATAGGCTCCCAAATAACTTCAAGGTGGGGCGGGCTATAAACAAACAAATAACAGATGCATGTAAAAATGGAACAGCAATAACCATGGGGGATTTTAACCTCCATATTGATTGATCAACTCAAGTCGGACGTGGTGGACTTGAGGAAGAGTTCTTAGAATGCTGTCGCGATAGTTTCCTCGAACAGTATGTTACAGAACCTACGAGGGAGCGAGCTATCTTGGATCAGGTCCTGTGTAATGAGACAGGTAAAATTAATGATCTCCTTGTGAGGGATCCTCTTTGAATGAGTGATCACAATATGGTTGAATTTCTAACACAGATGGAGGGTGGGAAAGTAGGGTCCCAAACCAGTGTCCTCTGCTTGAACAAGGGGGATTACAATAGAATGAGGGCAGGGCTGGCTAATGTAGACTGGGAACACAGACTAATTGGTGGGACAGTTGAGGAACAGTAGAGGATTTTTAAGGAGATTTTTCTCAGTTCTCAGCAAAAATATATTCCAGTGAAAAAGAAGGTATGTAAGAAAAGGGATAACCAGCCATGGATAACTAAGGAAATAAAGGAGAGTATCAAATTAAAAACCAATGCATACAGAGTGGCCAAAATTAGTAGGCAACTAGAAGATTGGGAAGGCTTTAAAAAACAACAAAGAACTACTAAGAAAGCAATAAAGAAAGGAAAGATAGATTATGAAAGTAAACTAGCACAAAATATAAAAACTGATAAGAATGTTTACAAATATATAAAACGGAAAAGAGTGGCTAAAGTAAATGTTGGTCCCTTAGAAGATGAGAAGGGGGATTTAATAATAGGAAACGAGGAAATGGCCGAGGCCGTAAACAAGTTTTTTGTGTCGGTCTTCACAGTGGAGGACACAAATAGCATACCAATAATTGACGGTCATGGGACTGTAGGGGGTGAGGACCTTAAAACGATCACTATTACTAAAGAGGTAGTGCTGGGTAGGCTAATGGGACTAAAGGTAGACAAGTCCCCTGGTCCTGATGGAATGCATCCCAGGGTACTGAAAGAAACGGCAGAAGTAATAGCAAATACATTAGTTGTAATTTATCAAAATTCACTGGACTCTGGGGAGGTGCCAGCTGATTGGAAAACAGCTAATGTAAAGCCTTTTAAAAAAGGAGGTAGACAAAAGGCAGGCCGGTTAGCTTAACACCCGTAGTTGGGAAAATCCTGGAATCTATCATTAAGGAAGAAATAGCAGGACACCTGGAAAAGAATGGTTCAATCAAGCAGACACAGCATGGATTCATGAAGGGAAAGTCATGTTTGACTAATTTACTGGAATTTTTTGAGGATGACAGAGGGGAACCGGTGGATGTGGTGTATTTAGATTTCCAGAAGGCATTCGATAAAGTGCCTCACAAAAGGTTGCTGCATAAGATAAAGGTACACGGAGTTGGGGGTAAAGTGTTAGCGTGGATTGAGGATTGGCTATCTAACAGAAAGCAGAGAGTCGGAATAAATGGGTGCTTTTCCGGTTGGCAATCAGTGACTAGTGGCGTGCCGCAGGGATCGGTGCTGGGGCCTCAACTATTTACCATATACATAGACGATCTGGAGGAGGGGACCGAGTGTAGGGTAACAAAGTTTGCGGATGACACAAAGATGAGTGGGAAAGCAAATTGCGTGGAGGACACAGAGAGTCTGCAGAGAGATTTGGATAGGCTAAGTGAGTGGGCAAGGATCTGGCAGATGGAGTATAACGTTGGTAAGTGTGAGGTTATCCACTTTGGAAGGAATAATAGTAAAATGGACTATTATTTAAACGGTGAAAAATTACAACATGCCACTGTGCAGAGGGACCTGGGGGTCCTTGTGCATGAATCACAAAAACTCAGTTTGCAGGTGCAGCAGGTAATCAAGAAGGCAAATGGAATGTTGGCCTTTATCGCGAGCAGGATGGAGTATAAAAGCAGGGAGGTCATGCTGCAACTGTACAGGGTACTGGTGAGGCCGCACCTAGAGTACTGTGTACAATTTTGGTCCCCTTATTTAAGAAAGGATATATTAGCTTTGGAGGGGGTACAGAGAAGGTTCACCAGGTTGATTCCAGAGATGAGGGGGTTAGCTTATGAGGAGAGATTGAGTAGACTGGGCCTGTACTCATTGGAGTTTAGAAGGTTGAGGGGCGATCTTACAGAGACATATAAGACAATGAAGGGGCTAGACAGGGTAGAAGCAGCGAGGTTACTTCCACTTGCAATGGAAACAAGAACTAGGGGGCATAGCCTCAAAATACGGGGGAGTCAATTTAGAACAGAGTTGAGGAGGAACAACTTCTCCCAGAGGTAGTGAATCTTTGGAATTCTCTGCCCAATGAAGTAGATGAGGCTACCTCGTTAAATGTGTTTAAGTCTCAGATTTTTAACCATTAAGGGAATTAAGGGTTATGGGGAGCGGGCGGGAAAGTGGAACTGAACCCACGATCAGATCAGCCATGATCTTATTGAATGGCGGAGCAGGCTTGAGGGGCTAGATGTCCTACCCTCCTATTTCTTAGTCCCACTTTCTGGTTTATTTTCCATACCCCATACTATTTCTCTTTTTCAATCAGTTATTTGATTTTCTTTTAAAAATACGATGGGCATTGCTTTAACAAATATTTGTAGTGGGGTTTTTGGAAAAATACTATTTTTTTCTAACATGTAATGTTTTTGTTACTTTAAATTTGGATCTTGTTATCATCACTTTAGTGTAGATGGTGATAAAGTATTTTCCACTGCTATAAAACACCCATCTGGTCACACTGTAAGCTGCTTGGTGACTTCTCAAGCTATGGTTGGAATAAGTGATATTAAGGGTCTGACTTACAAAGGGTACATCTGAATACTACAATAGATTGGGGTTGGTGATGTCGGAATATGATCATTTCCAGTTGCCTGATTTACTAAACAACAAGGCATCTTTGGATTTCCGCTCATGCTGAACCACCTCAGAAGTATGCGATACAGGATACTTGCAAGTATTTGGACTTCCAGACTTTTCTTTAACCTTTTCAGTGATCTCTGTTCTACTCCATATAGCTAGTTGGTGCAGGATAGAATGCGAGCCTAACCTCTAAACACTTGAAAGCTTTTACTTACAGGGACATGGGTTACAAGCGTGCAGCTCCAAACCCAACAACCACTGTTGCAGTCTCCTCATATATTAGGAACATCAGTGAATCACCAGTTAATGTCGGCACTTGAATATAATTAACAGTTTCAATGGAATCCAATACATGGAAGCATTTAGTAAATGCTTCCTCAAACCATTGTGTCTCCTGCCAATGTAAAATAGCTGTGCAGGCTGATCAATAATACCCATTTCCACAGAAACCCAATGACATCACTCTACTACGCCCAGCCTGCCAAAGCTACAACCATTTGTGCTAAAATGTGAATGCTTGGGTAATGTGAATTAAGCAATGTAAATTGGAGCCAGCATTTTGAATTGTTGTTAGCTTGAGTTAAGTGACTTTGAGCTAGGACGCAGCAGCTGAAGTAATGGGTGTCTCTCTGTAAATGATTGGCTTACAAACTGCATTCTGTTTATCCAACAATGACTTTCCCTTTTACCTTTTAGCCAGATTAATCCGGCTTGGAGTTTTTTCTTTTTCTGAAGGCTGCAGAATGTTACATGTTGTGGGACAGGTGATGTGGTCTGCACTGATATTATCGGATAAAAATCCATTTTCCTTTGCCGGGGATTAGGATTGGGGCTGAGCAGGGACTACTCCAAGTCTTGTACTAAACCATAATTAACATTATTAATAATGTTACTGTACTTTTTCTCCCTGTCTTCTGACGGGGCTGAATTCTAAAGCAGTTTCATCACCAAATAGAATGGGTTAGACATTTTATGAGGATGATTCGAGCCCTTTAGGTTATAATTGTGTGGTTACAAAGAAAGTGATAATGAATGTTGCGAAAGTAAAGACGAAATGCAGGGAGTTGTCCATGCACTACAATAATTTCTGGATTAGTGTACACTAAACAGATGTTGACTTTCCTACTCTGTTGCTCGCAGTGACGTTAAAGCACTAGAACTGCATGCGTATGCAAGGCTCTGGCAACAAATGCAGCAATCTCAAATTTTCTGATTACATTATCTTTGGTAATGGTTGCTAAGTGCCATTGCTCCAAGAAATGTTTTGAATTGTTTGTTTAGCAATTTCTTCTGTAAATTTATCATTTTATTAGATATTAAACAAAACTTGTTAATAGACATAATGATGCAACAGCCTTCGACATTAATGTAATAATGCCTTTGGTGATTTGAATTTTGTTTTACATTGTAGAATAGCCAGTAGCAACAACCTCAGCAAATCTGAAAGCGACCAAGAGGATAATGATGACATCAATGATAACGACTGGTCATATGGATCTGAGAAAAAAGGTATATTTGTTGCTACTTATTAACCTTGGGCTTTAGTTCCAAATATGTCATGTAATATATGCTGTCTGTTGCTTTAAGTTTCCTGGTTGGTCTTTTTCAGTTTATATCTACTAGTTTGTGTGTTATCGCTAATATCTCACTCAGTGTACCTAGAAGTAGTCCTTAGTTGTCAAAAGCATGATCATTCATGCTCTCTTCGGAACATTACATTTGAGATCTGCGTCAGCTAACATTTTCTTTTTCTTTTGCTTCATCCAGCAAAGAAAAGAAAATCTGATAAGGTACGTACCTGCCTCGAGTTATTTGCATTTCAGGAGAGAGAAGGCTCCTATTTGTGGCCCCGGTGGTCCGAACAACCACTGCTGCTGCTGCTTAAAGAGCTGCTTCTGTCTTTCAGAATCCCAATTCGCCGCGGAGATCCAAATCTCTCAAACATAAAAATGGTGAGCTTGTTTTACAGAACTGTTTCTGTTATTTTAACAAATACACAATTGCAAACCTGGTACCTTTATTTTGCACTTTACAGCCCTTGGTTAGATGTAATTCTCCCAGTGAATCAGCAGCTTAAGACAGTGTGCACCAAGCATGTATGGGTTGGGAATATTCCTGGTTTTACTTCTAATTTCTGTTTTGTGTCAAGTAGTTGGATGAGAGAGTTTCCCTCTTTAAAAAGAAAAGAAATTAAGGTTACTTCATATTTATTTATTGTCTAAATAATGAAACACTAGAGTCAGGAACAATAGAGCACGAGGCCTCATCCACATACATCAGCAGAAAAATGCAAACCATTCATCAAAGCACTCTTTTCCTCCTGTGCAAACTTTGTGAAGAACACACTTTCAGGTGAGCATTGTTCAAACATCCATCTTATAAACCATGTTTCTCCTTGAACTTTTGTCATTTTAGATTTAACTAATGCAAGTGATAACTGGACATGCTTTCAATTTTTGTCGCAGGATGCAACAGTTGAAATAGTATACCACTTCTCAGGGCAGCCAATCCTACTTGCTGAGCTCAAAGTTTAACAATGAACACACATTTTAGAAACTCTAGTCAGCAGAAGCAGTTAAACGCTATCAAACATGATGTGTCAAGGCTGCAGCATGTAGAAGCTCCTGGATAACATTGTGATCTAGGACACAGACAGCTGCCATAAGTGTTTACGGCTTTAGGAACTTCAGCTTAGAGTCATTGAGCTGTGGACACCGCGGCATATCAGGGACGGAGTATTACCGGGACACTTTGTTTCAGGAGGTGGTAACATCCCTTAGGATAGGATCTCTGGATTATTAATCGCTGGATTAATACCGGAGCCATGTGCAAATTGGCATAAGATAAATACGTGGTTCAAAGACTGATGTGGAATAAGTAGGTTTCGGTTTGTGGGACACTGGTATCTGTATTGGGAAAAGTAGTGGCTGTGCCATTGGGACGGCTTATATCTGAACCGTGTTGCGACTAGTGTTCTTGTAAACTGCATAAATAGGGAAGTAGAAGCAGAAGGCTGTGGAGGCCAGGTCATTGAGTGTCTTTAAGACAGAGATAGGTTCTTGATTAATAAGGGAATCAGGGGTTATGGGGAAAGGGTAGGAGAATGGGGATGAGAAAAATATCACCCATGATTGAATGCAGATTTGATGGGCCGAGTGGCCTAATTCTGCTCCTGTGTCTTATGGTCTAGAGATGGCTTCAAACTAAATTGGGGGGGGGGGGTTCAGGAGAGGGGATCATTAGGCTTACAAAGCAAAAGCATATGGCAGCATTTCAAGGCAGCTAGTCTGGTGATGATACCCAGAATATGGCAGGAAGAGACAGTACAAACATTTTTTTAAAAAAGCAGCAAGTAAGATCAATGGGGGAAGAATTGGTAAAAGGGCAAAATTAATGTTTTTTTTACTTAAATGCACAGAATATGTAGCATGAAATAATTGAATTAATGGCACAAATTGAGGTAAATGGGTATCACCTTAGAGGCGCGGTTGCAAGGAGATCGAGGCTGGGGACTAAATATTCAAGGGCATGCGACTTTGGAAGGACAGACAGGAGGAAAGGGTGATGGGGTAACTTTGTCAGTAAAAGATGGAAAAAGTTTGATAGCAATATCAAGGAAGAAATAACAAGGGAAGACACTGGTGGGAGTAGACTATAGGCCCCCGAATAGTTGCTATACTTTAGAATGGAAAATAAGTCAGGAGATAATGGGAGCATGTAAAAAAGGCACTTTATCATCATGTAGATTGGGAAAATCAAATTGGCAGAGGTAGCCATGAGGAAGAATTCATGGAGTGTATTCAGGACAGCTACCTAGAGCAATATGTTGTGGATCCGATCAGGCTTTTTGGATCTGATAACGTGTAATTCGGCAGGTTTAATAAACAATCCGAGTAAAAGAATACCTCAGGAGGTGACCATAGCATAGAATTTAACATTTATTCTGAGAATGAAGAACTTGGGTCAGAAAGAACTCTGCTGAACTTAAATAAAGTTAATCACAAAGGAATGAGGGCAGAGTTGATTGGAGTGGGAAAGGAGTTATTTAACAGAAAAGAAAGTTGATCAGCAACGACAGACTTTTATGAAAATAGTTCATGACTCAACAGATATATCCTAGTGTGGAAGAGGGTTCTAGGAAGGGGATAAAGGAACCATGGTTACCCAAGGAAGTTAAGGATAGTGTTAAACTTAAAAGAAAAAACGTATAATGTGATGAATTAAAGATAAGCCAGAGGATTGGGAAAGTTCTAAAAAAACAGCAGAAAGATCATTATTTGATTTATTATTGTCACATGTATTAACATACAGTGAAAAGTATTGTTTCTTGCGCGCTATACAAACAAAACATACTGTTCACAGAGAAGGAAACGAGAGAGTGCAGAATGTAGTGTTAGACATAGCTAGGATGTAGAGAAAGATCAACGTAATGCAAGGTTAGTCCATTCAAAAGTCTGGCAGCAGCAGGGAAGAAGCTGTTCTTGAGTCGATTGGTACGTGACCTCAGACTTCTGTATCTTTTTCCCGAAGGAAGAAGGTGGAAGAGAGAATGTCTGGGGTGTGTGGGGTCCTTAATTATGCAGGCTGCTTTGCCGAGGCAACAGGAAGTGTAGACCGAGTCAATGGATGGGAGGCCGGTTCGTGTGATGGATTGGGCTACATTCACGACCTTTTATACTTCCTTGCGGTCTTGGTCAGAGCAGGAGCCATACCAAGCTGTGATACAACCAGAAAGAATGCTTTCTATGGTGCATCTGTAAAAGTTGGTGAGAGTCGTAGCTGACATGCCAAATTTCCTTAGTCTTCTGAGAAAGTAGAGGAGTTGGTGGGCTTTCTTAACTATAGCGTCGGCATGGGGGAACAAGGGAACTGAATGTACGATTGTCAAGTTTGGAAATGGTAGCAGAATAGTTGGGAAGGCAAGTGGTGAGGACAGCATAATGAGTCTGCAGAGGGATAAAGACAGGTTAAGTGAGTAGACAAAAACTTGGCAGATGGAATATAATGTAAGAAGTTGTGCACTTTGAGGAAGAATAAAGAAGCTAAATAATATTTAAATGGAAAAAGTATGCAGAAAGCTGCGGCACAGAGGGATTTGAAGGTCCTCGTGCATAAATCTTAAAAAGCTAGCTTGCAAGTTCAACAGATAATCAGGAAGCCAAATGGAATCGATATAAAAATAGGGAAGTCTTGCTAAAACTATTGAAGGCCACATGTGGAATACTGTGAACAGTTTGGCCTACTTATCTAAGGAAAGATATCCTGTCATTGGAGGCAGTCCAGAGAAGACTGGGCAAGATCTGGGCATGAGGAGAGGTTGACTATGTTGGGTCTGTTCTCATTGCAGCTTAGAAGAATGAGAGGTGATCTTATTGAGACATATAGGATTCTCTGAGGGTTGTTTCACCTTGTGGGAATGTCTTGGACCAGACGGAATAATCTCAGAGTAAATGGTCACCCATTTAAGACAGATGAGGAGGAATTTCTTCTCTGAGAGTAGTGAATCTGTGACATTCTTTACCGTAGAGGCTGGGTTAAGTATGTTCAAGGTTGAGGTAGCCAGATTTTTAATCGGTAAAGGAATCAAGGGTTACGCGAATTTACCGGAGTATGGCATGGAGTCATAGGCTTTATGTTTGATATTGACTTGCTTGATCTCAATGGAGTGGCTGGTGGGGGTTACGTGCCAGTGGGCTAGATGGCAAAACTTAGCCATGACCTCTGTTCCTGAATACCATTTTGTGACTCTCCCTGCTGGATGTGCTTGTGTATGGATATTGGGGATGATAGCAAGATCTATTTATGCCACACTTGTATAGATGGTCGCATTCGCCCTGTAGGTTCATCCATGATGAATGGCCGCAGAGGAAATGCACCGGACAGCTCCTAACGCTTGTAGACATCATGAGGGAGAGGAGAAAGATGTGAAAGCCTCTTGTTTTTAAACGTCGTGTGAAACTTTTAAAATTCATTTGGAGGACATGGGTGTTGCAGGCTGACGAGCATTTATTGCCCATCCCTAGTTGCCGGAGGACAGTTGAGTGTCAACCACATTGCTGTGGCTCTGGAGTCACGTGTAGGTCGGTCAGACTAAGTAAGGACGGCAGACTTCCTTCCCTAAAGGACATTAGTGAACCAAAAGGGTTTTTCTGACAATCAACAATGGTTTCATGGTCATCAGTAGATTCTTAATTCCAGATATTTTTGAATTCAAATTCCAGCATCTGCCGTGGCGGGATTCGAATCTGGATCCCCAGAACATGAGCTGATTTATAGTCTAGCGATAATACCGCTAGGCCATCATGTTCCAATCAGAGAATGAAACACTCCTTGATCTTTTAAGTAAGACCTTGAAGTAGATGAATGAGCTTTTATCAAATTATTTGTCATCTTTTTGCAGGTGAACTCAGTGGAAACTCTGATCCATATAAGGTAATAATTCTCACTTCTGCTTTGCTTATTTGGATATGACCCGCATTTCAGTGTGATTATTTGATTGAAAAATGATGCATTATTCTGGGAAATGTCCCATTAGCTAACCTAACAGAGAAATGCTGCCTTCCTTTCTGGTTTAGAATTTGTCACTGCATTTCAGTTTCTGTATCATCAAAATATTTATGCACTCCTTCATTTTAGTTTGTATAAAACTTTTAACAGCGTTTGAGCTGTTCTTCTAATTCTGGCCTCTTGAAACACCCGATTTTTGCCTCCCTACACCTCTCCGCTTCACTATCTCACTTTCTTCTTTCATGATGCTCCTTAAAAACCTACTTCCTTAACCAAGCTTTTGGTCATCTGACCTAATATCTCCTGTGTGGCTCAGTGTCACACTTTGGTTTTATAATTCTCTTATGAGGTGCTTCGTAGTGATTTTATTATGTTTAAAGGTGCTAGTTAAATATAAGTTGTTGCTGAAGGATCGCTGTTTAACAGTGATATTGGTTATCTTTGGTAAGACTCCATTTATCAATATTATTGGCAAGTCTGTTTAAGTAACAAATCCTTGAGTTGCTAGACCAGTTCCAATTTGTGTGTACCTTTTGTGCCTATTAAGAGCCATCTGTTTTTGAAGTCTCTTTCTCCATGGCTTCATGGAAGTGACTTTGAAGGAACTGGAATTTGATCCTGAATGGGAACTTTTCCGTAATCACCTACGGCTAAGAAGACAAGCAGCAAGTGCGGAGTTTGCCATGCGGAAAGAAATTCTTTAAAAGCCTGCATGATACAGGATGCTACCAAGACTGTTTAAAATATTTTTTTCTAAATGTTTTCTTTCATCATAGTCCACATCAAGGTGGTAATTAGAAATCCATGGAACTTTTGATATGCTTACTCAATCCAAAATTGTTTTAATTCAGAAAGAATTTTGCAACTTAGCTCATGAAATGGATGTGTTTGTGGAGGCTCGTTCTCAAGGCCTGACAATCAGCCAAATCTCCATTGTCCAAAATGAAGCTGGGAAATTCTGTTTGCAGTTTATAAAACATTATTTTCTTCATAGCTCAGCTGTAGCTATGCACTGGCACTTGCCACAGTGTTAGCTTGTACCAGAAATGAGATCATGATCTTTTGCAGTGACACATTTTTGTCCAACTTAAGATGGGTATGTATGTATATATATATTAAGATGTCCTCAGTAACTGAGGGTATGGCATATTAAGAGTTGGAAAGTCCAAGAATGCGATTGAAGTATTGAATTCGACAGCAGGGAGGAATTCAATAGTAGTAGGAGGCCATTCATCCTATTGTGCCTGGGCTAGCTCGTTGCAAGAGCTTTCAGATGTATGATTGCTATCTAGATCTGTTCCGAGGAGACTTATGTTGCAAACCACTGTTTCTATGTTCTACTGAGGCGAGGAATTGGAATTTTCTAGATCAGTTTTAATTCTGTTGGGCTCCAAACTCCTTTTTCTAACTTTCTACCTTTTGAGCTACAAACACCTTTTTCTAGGTGAGGCTAATCCAGAATGTTCGCAACCTCAGTGTCAAATTCAACTTCAGGATGAGCTTCTGACTGTGTTTGAACTATCACAAAGAGCAGCCTTTTAAACCTGCATTTTTGTACCTTCATGATATTGCCCAATTCTGCTTCTGCCTCAGCTCATCTGCTTGTTCGTGCTTTTGTGACGTCTAGATTTGACTATTCCAGCACATTTTTGACTGACCATGGTAAACTTCAGGCCATTGCAAACACTGCAGCCTGTCTTTTTACTCATGTTAAGTCCTGTTACCCCAACCAGTCCCCTTCCGACTGACTTGCATTGGCTCGAACATACGAATTGGGAGCATGGTTAAACCTCTCCACCCCTCAAGTCTGCTCTGGCATTTAATAAGATAATGCTGATCTGGCTGTGATGTCAACTCCATATTCCTGCCTATCCTAGTTAACCTTTCACCCTCTTGCTTATCAAGAATCTATCTACGTCTGCCTCAAAAATATTCAGACTCTGCTTCCACTGCCTTTTGAGAAATCATAAAGGTTTCAATCAAGTTGCCTCTTACTCTTCTCAACTCCCATGGTTATAAGCCTAGGCTGTCCAACCTTCCTCGTAAGACTGTTCTATGTCTATGTCTAAACCCGCCCATTCCAGCTATCAGTCTAGTAAACCTTTTCTGAACTGCTTCCAATGCATTTACATTCTTCCTTGAATACAGTACTCCAGATGCAGCCTTACCAGTGTCCTGTATAACGGAGGCATAACCTGCCTACTTTTATATTCAATTCCCTTCACAGTAAACAATAACATTTTATTAACTTTCCTAATTAATTGCTGTACCTGCATATTGACCTTTTGCAATTCATGCGCAAGGACAACCAGATCCATCTGCATCTCAGAGCTCTGCAAGCTCTGCAATTTCTATAAAACGATATAAACGATCTGGAAGGTGTAACTGGGGTGATCAGTAAGTTTGCAGACGACACGAAATTGGCTGGACTTGCAGATAGTGAGGAACATTGTCAGAGGCTACAGATGGGTATAGATAGGCTGGAAATTTGGGCAAAGAAATGGCAGATGGAGTTCAATCCAGATAAATGCGAAGTGATGCATTTTGGTAGAGCTAATGTAGGGGGGAGCTATACGATAAATGGCAGAACCATAAAGGGTGTAGATACGCAGAGGGACCTGGGTGTGCAAGTCCACAGATCCTTTAAGGTGACGTCACAGGTGGAGAAGGTGGTGAAGAAGGCATATGGCATGCTTGCCTTTATAGGACGGGGCATAGAGTATAAAAGTTGGGGTCTGATGTTGCAGATGTATAGAACGTTGGTTTGGCCGCATTTGGAATACTGCGTCCAGTTCTGGTCGCCACACTACCAGAAGGACGTGGAGGCTTTGGAGAGAGTGCAGAGGCGGTTTACCAGGATGTTGCCTGGTATGGAGGGACTTAGTTATGAGGAGAGATTGGGTAAACTGGGGTTGTTCTCACTGGAAAGATGGAGGATGATGGGAGACCTAATAGAGGTGCATAAAATTATGAAAGGCATAGATAGGGTGAATGGTGGGAAGCTTTTTCCCAGGTCGATGGTGACGTTCACGAGGGGTCATAGGTTCAAGGTGAGGGGTGGGGGGGGTGTTTAACACGGATATCAGAAGGATGTATTTTACACAGAAGGTGGTGGGGGCCTGGAATGTGCTGCCGGGCAAGGTGGTGGAGGCAGGCACACTGGGAACGTTTAAGACTTATCTAGATAGCCACATGAACGGAGTGGGAATGGAGGGATACAAAAGAATGGACTAGTTTGGACCAGGGAGCGGCGCGGGCTTGGAGGGCCGAAGGGCCTGTTCCTGTGCTGTATTGTTCTTTGTTCTCACAATTTAGATAAAACGCTGCTTTTTATTCCTCCTGCCAAAATAGACAATTTCACATTTTTCCACGTTATACTCCATTCGTCAGATTTTGCCCACTCATTTAACACATCAATATCCCTTTGTAGCCTCCTTATATCCTCTTCACAACTTACTTTCCTATCTATCTTTGTGTCATCAGCAAATTTAGCGAACACTCCTTCAGTCTTTTCATCCAACATAATAAGGCAGGGTTAGCATGATTTTATGAAAGTGAAATCATGTTTAACCAATCTGTAGGGAGTTCTTTGAGGAAGTAACATGTGCTGTGGATAAAGGGAAAACAGTGGATGTCCTGTACTTACATTTCCAGAAGACATGATATATAAATTTGTAAAATGTTGATGCCCCAGCACTGATCCCTAAGGCACACCATTTGTTACATCGTGCCAAACAGAAAGCAAACCATTTATGCCTACTCATGTTTCCTGTTGTCGAACCGATCTTCGATCCATGCCAATATGTTGCCCCCTAAATATGAGTTTTTATATTCCGCAATAACCTTTTGATGTGGCACCTTATCAAATGTCTATATGGCATCCACTGTTTTCCCTTTATTCGTAGCACATGTTACTTCCTCAAAGAACCCCCAATAGATTGGTTAGGGTTTGATTCCTGGTTTGGGTCACTGTCTGTGCAAAGTCTGCATGTTCTCTCTGTGTCCGCGTGGGTTTCCTCCAGGTGCTCGGGTTTCCCCCAGGTGCTCCGGTTTCATAGAACAGTACAGCACAGTACAGGCCCTTCGACCCTCGATGTTGTGCCGAGCTTTTTTATGTGCGAAACCAAGATCAAGCTATCCCACTCCCTATCATTATGGTGTGCTCCATGTGCCTATCCAATAACCGCTTGAAAGTTCCTAAAGTGTCCGACTCCACTATCACAGCAGGCAGTCCATTCCACACCCCAACCGCTCTCTGAGTAAAGAACCTATCTCGGACATCCCTCCTGTTTCTCCCTCCATGAACTTTATAGTTATGCCCCCTAGTAACAGCTACATCCTCCCACAATCCGAAAGACTTGCTGGTTAGGTGCATTAGCCATGCTAAATTCTCACTTTCACAAAATCATGTTAGCTCTGCTTGATTACTTTGAATTTTTTTGTGTCCTGCCATGACATCTTGAATAATGGCTTCTAACATTTTCTCTACGACAGGTGTTAAGCTAACTGGCCTATAATTTCCTGCCGCCTTTCTCCCTTACATTTGCTAATGGAACCTTTGCTGAACCTAGGGAACTTTGGAAAATTAAAACCAATGCATCAACTATCTGATTTGCCACTTTTTTTAAGACCCGAGGATGAAGTCCATCAGAACCTGGGGACTTGTCATCCTGCAGTTCCAACAATTTTCTCAGCATCAATTCCCTAGTGATGGTAGTTTTCTTGAGTTCCTCCCCGCCCTTCCATTTCCTGATTTACAGCTATTTCTGGGATGTTACTTGTATCCTCTGTATTAATGAAGATTCTTGCAAAATATCCATTGAATTCATCTGCCATTTCCTTATTTTCCATTATTAATTCCCCAGACTTACTCTCTCTAGGACCAAGACTCAATTTGCTAACTCTTTTAAAAAAAAATACTGTAGAAGCTCTGACTACCTGTCTTTATATTTCTAATTAGCTTTTACCCATACTCTAATTTTTCCCTCCCTATTAATTTTTTTGTAATTCTTCGCAGTTCTATATATTTGTCCTACCACCCATCTTGTGCAATTATATGGTTTTTCTTTAAGTTTGACAATAAATTTAAAATTTTTAGTTAACCATAGATGGTGGGTCTTCTCCTTTGTATTTTACTTTGGAAGGACTGAGGCTCCTGTGCTCCCAGCTTCCCGATCCCCTTACCTGCCTGTTTCACAGTCACATCCTGCTGTTCCAGACCACTGACCTAATCAAATGAGGCCACCCTAAGGCTTGTGACTGCCTTCTGGAACAGAATGTCCAGGTAACTTGCCCTCTCCTTGATTTGCAATGTCTGCAGCTTAGCCTCCAGTTCTTTAGCTCCGAGTCGAAGCTGCTCAAACCGCAGACACTGGAGACATGGTTGCCATGGATTGCAGTGGCATTCAGAGCGCTCATGCTCCAGCCAAGACGCATCATCCATGCCACCATTGTGTTAACTTTTTTTTTTATATCTTAACTAATTATAGTTCCCTTCTTCCCCAAACTCCCTCACTCACCAAACTCCTAGCTTGATACTCAAAGCAACAGCGAAGAACCCCTTTTTATATTTTCTGAAAAACACGAGTCAGTTCAAGCAAGCTACCTAATTAACAAGCTGCAGCTTCTACCAGTGAGCTTGCATACTCCTGTCTAATGCTGGAATAAACTTCTCAGAGTAATCTTTAGTCAATTGCTAAATTAAAGGACAAAATAGAATTTAGAGACTGTTAATTATGTTAAGTTACATAAATAGAAATTGTTGTTGAAGTGACTGCTTCAAGCACTCTTGGTGAAAAATTCATTAGGGGACATGAGTGGCGCTCAGTGACCTGGGTTTCTCTGGTTGTCCAGTAAGAACAAAATTATTTGGTTATTGTTACCAGTGACCAAACCTACAAATTTGGATCAATGTATGAGTAGATTTAGAAGAGGGTATCTGTTTGGTGGGGGTTGTGTGATGATAGTCTGCTATTAATATATTCTATGTAAAAGGGGAGACTACTTTCAGAGGCAGTGTTTTGCCACAAGCAATCGGTTTGCCTGGTGGGAATGCAGCAGATGCTGAGAAAGCAGGATAATTACTCTATTTAACTATGTAAGTGTTTATTTAGCAGAAAGCTTAATGGAGTGTTTTTTGATTAAAGTAATAAGGTGAGTTAGGTGTATACAGGGACAGAGTCATGTGATATTAGAAATGGGAGGAATTCGGCTTACAGCAGAAAAGAAGTTTTGTTTTCATTTTTAAAAAAGAGCAGTTTCTGCCTGGAGCTGGTTTAAAACAAAAAGGCTCTCTGTCTCTCTCTAGAAGCTTTCTGACAGCTCCAGAGCTGTTACCCAAGTCAGAGCAAGTATATCTGTGTTGGCTAACTATTTTTGAAAGTGGGGTTCAAGTCTACAAGAAAAATATTGCTAATTGGAACTGAATTGTAATAAGTTAAAAATTAAGAGTTTGTTTCTTTTTATGTTTAAAGATTGTTCAACGGTTAAGAGTTAAACTGTTTCATTTTGTTTGAATAAAGCTTGGTTTGATAAAAGAAAGATACCTAATTTGTCTGTGGAATCACTCCTGAAGCGAAGCATCCTTTTCTCACATTTATGTCAAAACAAAAACATTGTTGCAGTCTAATCTGGCTTCATGAAGTACCTCGGGGTTTCTGATCTGGCACCCTAACAGTAGGGTGGTGATTGAATGTACAGTGTGTACACGAACCCCTTTGCTTTAGGAAAAGATGCTGACTGGGACAGAGGAGGGTAATTACTTGCCCACCTTTTAATACTGAAAATTTCAAACGAATTATACCTGTAAAGACTTATTTATGTAACTGTGGTAGTTACATAACTGCAGTGGGTAGAGAAAGCACAAGCAAAAAAAAACCCTTTACCAAAACAAAACTTGCCTCTCACTATCTCTAAGACTCTTACAAGTTATTTTCCAGGTTCTGTCATTGGAGATGTGTACCCACTTTTCTGTGCAACAACGTTATCTCTGGCTGTGAGAAACACCTGAAGAAAACAGAAAATTGTTGCATTCAGCTCCTGCCAGTCAAAATGTCACCTTTCAAAACTGGCGCAGAGCAACCTTTTAAAAAATCATTAGACAACTGCGGTCTGCCCTCAGCAGTTCTGTTCTTGAGCAAACTGTGGCTACATATATAGAACAGTGACTTCAAAGGGATAGACAGGCGAATAGCTAAGGTCCCGACCCCAGATGCAATGCCACAGATGATCTATTATTGGGAATGATTTACTGTTTCCAAATTTACTTGGAAATCAGTAAAATCTGAATCTGAAGAAGTTTTTACTGTAGAACACAAAATATCTGGTCACAGCGAATTGTTGTCCAGAATGTCAGGCTCCCGACTAGCATCACTGTTTTCCTGTCTTTGCACCACTGTGTCACCTACCCCTGTCCCTGGACGCTAATCGGTGAGACTTAGAAAGTGTGCTCCACCTGACCTGCAAAAAGTGTAGAATTGAAATGAAACTATTGTCACAGGTCTGAGAAACCTGCAGCAATGATAATGGCCACGGGCTATGAGGTTTTCTTTTGCTGCAGCTTCACAAAGTCAGCCTCTACTGCTGATCCCTGGCCTGTGACCATGGGATAGGGATTTGACTTTTTTTGGTCTTCTGGTCTTTCCAATCCTGTACAGAGGGCCTTCACTGGACCCCTTTCTAAGGCCAGCTTCTAGAGATCCTCTCAAAATGAATACCCTTTTGGTTTTGGGGGTGGACAATGAGGCAGAAGGACCAGTGATGTCTTTTACCACTTCTCTTGCCTGCCTGCCCTTGGCTTGCAACAGCAACAAATGCAAACGATCCTCTCTTCTCCTTCCACCAGCCCCCAGCAGAAATCCATGGACAATATGATGGGACACAGACCCAGCTGAGGAGCAGAGCATTTCCTAGATGCATTGGACAGTAAAATTGGTAATTAGTACAGGGAAAGGCTGAAATACATTTTGGACTCGATAGTAATATTTGTTTATGTTCTTCTCTGATGCAGTACAATAATAATTCTGGCATCAACTATGAAAGCCTGGGTCCTGAAGAGTTGCGTTCATTGCTTACAACGGTGAGTGCTAACCCCGATTGTGATAGGCGCGAATGATCTTGGAAAACTGGATAGCTTTGAAGTACAGTGAAGATAATTTCAATGTCCGCACTTACCTTGTGAATTGTTGCATCCATTCACTTGTGTAAATGCTCCTTAAATTGGTTCTCATCATTCCTCACCACCAGTTTCCCCCATGCTCTGTGTTTAGTTTTATGTGAAGCCCAGATTCCATGGGATGTTCTCAATAAATCTGCCTCCTCTTTTTCAGCAATGTGGAGTCATCTCGGAACACACCAAGAAAATGTGCACAAGGTAAGGACCTAACAAATACCTGAGCCGAGAGACAAGGCAGTCCAGGGGAGTTTCTACAGTGATACAGTAACCACTGCCTATAATATATTTTAACCTGTCTCTTGAGAAAACCCCTTAAGAAAGGTTGTTAAATTCATGGGTGTAAGTTGAGAGAGGTGGATACTCAGTAAGACCTTGGTGCCCTCGTGCATCAGTCGCAGAAAGTAAGCGCGCAGGTACAGCAGGCAGTAAAGAAGGCAAATGGTACGTTGGCCTTCATGGCGAGAGGATTTGAGTATAGGAATGTTTTGCTGCAGTTGTATAGGGCGTTGGTGAGGTCACACCTGGGTTATTGTGTGCAGTTTTGTGTCCTTATCTGAGGAAGGATGTCCTTGCTATAGAGGGAATACAACAAAAGTTTACCAGTCACTCATTTGAAGAGAGACTAAGTCGGTTAGGATTATATTCACTGGAGTTTAGAAGAGTGAGAAGAGATCACATAGAAACTTATAACATTCTAACAGGGTTAGACAGGGTAGATTCAGAAAGAATGTTCCCAATGGTGGGGGAGTCCAGAACTAGGGGTCATAGTTTGAGGATAAAGGGTAAACCTTTTAGAACTGAGGTGAGGAGAAATTTATTCACCCAGAGGGTGGTGAATGTGTGGAATTCGCTACCACAGAATGTCGTTGAGGCCAAAACGTTGTCTGATTTCAAGAACAAATTAGCTCTTGCTAATTTGCTCTTGGGGCTAAAGGGATCAAAGAATATGGAGAGGAAGGGGTATCAGGAAATTGAATTCGGTGATCAGCCATGGTCAAAATGAATGGCGGAGCAGGCTCAAAGGGCCGAATGTCCTACTCCTTCTACTTTCTATAAAACTTGAATCAGCGACAATGTATTGAATTGGGATGGGCCACTTTGTCCAGAGAACCAGAAACAAGGTGCACAAAGGATATGAGAGAAAATAGCAAAGGATGATTCAGAAATAGAAGGGATTATGCAGGGGCATGTGTGAAACAGAATTAAATGGATTTTGGAGTGCATGTAGCTAAATGCACGGAGCATGGTGCATAAGATTAGTGAGCTGCAGTACAAGTTGCTACATTGAGATTATGGTACAGTGGCAATAGCAGAGACCTGGTTTAAAGAAAGAGATTCAAAACTTAATATTCCTGGCTGCATGTTATTCAGGAAAGATAGGGAAGGTCAAGATAAGGGAGGGACAGTATTGATCAAATAAACTACAATAGCACTGAAAAGAGATTATGTAAGATGATAAAAGCTGTATAGACCATTCATTCGCTCCTTCAAACCTTTCATTGAGTATGATCATAGGGTAGTATAAATCTGGAGGAGGCTATTCAAGCCATTGAGTCTGTGATGGCTTTTATGAGAAGCAATCCAGTTAGTCCCACTTCCCTGCTCTTTCCCCATTTTTTTTGCGATTTGGTCCCATCATTTATTTATCCAATTTCCTTCAGTCGGGTACCATTGAAAGTGTATTCATGACCTAGGTGGTGATTCATTCCAAATTTGAACCACTCGCTGTGTAAAAATAATGGGTTACATTTTGTGCAGGTGGCGGAAGTACCCATGCTAGAGCCAAAGTAGGAGGTGACCCCCCCCGCGCTCCCCCTTCTGCTGGCAGCAGTACCCGGGGAGGCTTATTGCTGGTGGTGGCCAGTGAGGTGGCTGCTATTCAACCATGACTGAGGCTATGTCACCAGGGGGAGGGCACCTCTGGAGAGTGGGTAAGTTGGCTGTGGGATAGCAGGACCAGGCAGACAGGATCTTTGGGGATGGGCAGAGCATTTGAAGATCAATGGTCATAATATCGAATTAAGAGTAGTTACAGCAACAAGGAACAATCAAGTGTAAGAATACCTAACCTTGGTGAGTATAAAAGGGATCTGGCCCAGGTGGATTAAGATTAAAAGTTGGTTGGCGAAATGGTAAGTAGACAAAGAGAGTTCTTCAAAGAAGAAATGGTGTGGGTACAGAGTAGACACTTTCATAAGAGGGAGGAAAGAGGAAGCTAGCGTTTGATGACTTGGATTTTGGGAGAGAAAGTTAGATTGAGCAGTGCTATGCAGACTTCCTGGGGACAGTCACCTGTGTGGCCCGTTATGTGTTCTTCATATCACTAAGTTAACTCTATGTGAATGAAAGTGTTCCCCTTGGAACCAAAATGAAATAGGAAAAGAGGCTTGTGACAGATTTTAATGCGATAGAGAGCCAAGCTGAATACCGAAAGTACAGGGGAAGTCTTTAAAAAAAGGGGCAAAGAGAGTATGTGAATTAATTAGCATCTAACATAAAATGGAACCCAAAATCTTATATAAACAAACAAATAGCAGAAGGACGAGTCAATGCAAAGGTGAAGTCGATTTAGAGCCAGAATTGGAAGCAGACGCTAGAGCTGAGTTAGACTATTCTTTGCAACTATTTTCATTAGAAAAGGAAGCTTCCACTGTCACAGCAAAGAAGGAGGTAGTAGTGATATTACATAAGACAAAGAGAAGGCACTTAAAAAGTTGGCATTATTTAAAAGTAGATAAGTCACCTAGTCCGAATGTAATGCATCCAAAATTACTGAAGGAAGTAAGGGTAGAAAATGTTGAACCTCTGGCCGCAGCCTTCCTTGGATATTGAGGATGTACCCAAGGACTCGAGGGTTGCAAATGCTACATCCCTTTTAAAAAGGAGAGAGGAATAAACCTGGTAATTATATGCCAGTCAGCCTAATATTGATAGTAGAGAAACTTGGAGAATAATCCAGTAGAAAATTAATTGACACTTGGAAAAGTGTGGGCTTATAAATGAAAGTCTGCACAAATTTGTTGAAAGCAAATCATGTTTAACTAATTTGATTGAGTTCTTTGATGAAGTAACGGAGAGTGTTAATGTGATTTGACCAGTTGATGTGCATTTGGATTTATGAGAAATGGAAAAAATTAGTAATGAGTTGTTGTGATCAGGAATGCTCTACCTCAAAGGATGGTTGAAGCAGATTCATTAGTAAGTTTCCAAAGGGAAATGGATAAATGCAGGGAAAAGATATTACAGGGATATCGGGAAAGATGTCGGGCGGTGGGGGAAAGAATATGCATAATGCACCAAATGCTGTATCATTCTGTGGGTTTTTTTCATTAGTGGAACTATTGTGAGACCCCCAAGAAATCACCACTTGCACCCACCTCAGGGCAGGTGCAATACTGTAAATATGAGTGTTGTGTAGCGTAGTCAGTCCGATTATGTATTTGGAAATATTTGAGTCTGAGGGGAGGAAAAAAGTCTTATTTGAAACTTTGCGTAATAAACAACAGCTGGTGGGGCAAGGCTAACACATTAAATAATGGTGATTTTATGAAAATTATTCCTGGCACAATGTTAATAGCCACACATGTAGGAAAACCCAAGAGGGTATTTTAAAAGCCACAGGAAGATTATAAGAGTATCCCAATGCTTGTAGCTCAATTACAACAGAACTTGTTTGTGTGGAGCATAAACAGCAGCATGGGCATGTTGGGTTGGATGACCTGTTTCTGTACTGTATACTATGATTGGAAAAAGGGGTGGTACCAGCCAAGGCAGCTGTTATATACAGTACTAACTCTCATTCTAATTGCAGGCAAACTCTACACTGTATGTTGCACTAGGTGGTATGTTTCTGTTTAACCACAACTTGTTATTGGCTTTCAGATCATTGCGGTGCCCTCAACACACAGATGATCAGCGGCGATCTGTACGCATCTATCTCCTGGGATCTTCAGTGTAAGTTCCATTAAGTGAGGAAGTTAATTTGATCCAGCAAGTTTGCAAAGGGGCTCTTTCTTTGAATGTGTAGAATCACATGCAGAGGTATTTTAATGGCTAGAATTAAAACTGTGCATTTTCAGCACAAGTGTTGTTGTCCTACTCTGAACTGTTTAATGTGCATCAAACCTAACAACCACTTGCTCCTCAGATCTATCATTACAGTGTCCTAAATTAGCACATAATATCATCTTTCTTCTCCCACCCACACATGAAACTAATGAAAAGGAAATTAAAGTTGGTTGTTTGTACACACGGACAATTTATAAAAATTGTCCTGTAACACTAAGTCGTTTTCTCTTTCCGTCTGAACCATGTCCTTTGAAGTGAAAAAGAGCACTGGAATTCAAAACAGTAAATCAGCATAATGGATTTGCGAAATATGTTGCTATTCAAATTGAAAAGCCATTGAGGCAGACGATAAAAATGACTTTGAAAGACGTATTTATTCCGGGAGAGCGAGAGGAGATTGAGGGATTTGATGAGGAATTATTTAATTGGAATGCATGTATTAAAAGGACAGACTCATTGGCCCTGGTGGGTTTTTTTATTCATGAGCATATTTGTTTGCCATGGCTCCCAGCCTTGCCCCAGGTCAAAAAGTTAAAATGCCCTGACCTCAAAACATCAGCACGGAAGGAAGCAAAGCAAGTTAATCCCATCAACCCTGCAGTTCAAAGAAAATTAAATTCATTGCAGCCATCTGTCTCATCCCTTTCTGCTTTAATCTCTTCTCCATCGCTACTTATGAATTAACCTAAGGGGTAGGATAATGATTGCGATATGATTACAAAATGCTGAGGTTGCTCAGGCTGCCTTTTGATTCATTTCAGATCCCTTCCGGAATCTGAAGTAAGTGTGGAAAATGAGAGTTATGATCCCTCAGAGAGCCAGGGTTTTATGAGCCGACTGCAATGGGATGGCACATCAGACATTTCGCCTTCTGACTCAGCATCTTCCAAAGCAAGTGAGTGCCTTTTTGTCTTAATGGTTGATGCTTCTGGACTAATTTTATTTTTAAAAAATCTTCATGGGTGGTGCTGGCTGGGCCATCATTTTTACTGCCCGTCCCTAATTGCCTTGTGAAGACAGTCATGAGCCATTTTGAACCGCTGAAGTCCATGTGGTGTAGGTACACCCACTGTGCTGTTAGGGATGGGGGAGTTCCAGGGTTTTGACCCAACAACCATGAAGGAATGGTGGTATAGTTCTAAGTTGGGATGATATGTGGCTTGGAGGGAATCTCTTGCAGCGGTGGTGTTTCCATGTATCTGTTACCCTTGTCCTTCTAGGTAGTACAGGTCGCGGGTTTGAGAAGTTTTGTCAAAGGAGGTTTGGTGAGTTGCTGCAGTGCATCTTGTAGATGGCACATACTGTTGCCATTGTGCGTTGGTGGAGATGGGAGTGTATGTTAAAGGTGGTGGGTGTATCACATTCTGTCTGTGTGGGTTTCCTCTGAGTGCTCCAGTTTCCTCCCACAGTCCAAAGATGAGCTGGATTCGGTGTATTGGCCATGATCAGTGCGCGGGGTTAGTGCAGGGGATTGGGTCTAGGTAGAGTGCTCTTTCGGAGAATGGGTGCACACATGATGGGCCGAATGGCCTATTCTGCACTGTAGGGATTCTATGTTGTGCCAGTAAAGTGGGCTGCTTTGTTCTGGATGATGTAGCCACAGTATTTATGTGGCTAGTCCAGTTTGGTTTCTGGTCAATAGTAAGTGGGTTTAGCGGTAGTAATGCCATTGAATGTCATGGGATTGGATTCTCTCTTGTTGGAGATGGCCATTGCCTGGCACTTGTGTAACAAATATTACTTGCCACTTATCAGCCCAAGCCTGAATGTTGTCCAGATATGGTGCAGACCATTGTTCAGTCATCAGTGAACATCCCCACTTCTGACCTTATGATGGAGGGAAGGTCATTAATGCAACAGCTGAAGATGTTTGGGCCTCGGACACAACCTTGAGGAACTCTTGCAGCAATGTCCTAGGAGTGAGATGATTGACCTCCAGCAATCACAATACTCTTCCTTTCTGCTAGGTATGATTTCAACCTGAGAGAGAGATTTCCCCCTGATTCCCATTGACTCCAGTTTTGCAAAGGTTCATTCTCCTCTCACCTTTGATGTAGAGCTCTTTTGTCCATGTTTAGACTAAGGCTGTAATGAGTTTTGCAGCTGATTGGCCCCAGTGAACCCAACTTGAAAATCAGTGAGCAGGTTATTTCTGACTTAAGTGCCACTCAACAGCACTGCTGTCGGCCCCTTCAATCTTGCTGATGATCAAGAACAGACTGACGGGGTGGGTTGGATTTGTTTTTCTCGTGTCCAGGACATACCTGGGTGATTTTTCACATTGCCTGGTAAATATCACTGTTGTAGCTGTACTGGAACGACTTGGATAAGGGCTTAGCTCGTCCTGGAGCATGTCTTCAGTACTATTGCTGGAATATTGTCAGGCTCCACAGCCTTTGCAGTATCTAGTGGCTTTAGTCCTTTCTTGATATCACGTGGAATGAATCAAATTGTCAGAAGACTGGTTTCTGTGATGCTGAGGATCTCAGGAGGAGGCCGATATGGATCGTCCACTTGGCCCTTCTGGCTGAAGATTATTGCAAATACTTGAGCGTTGTCTTTTGCATTGATCCGCTCCCCCACTGAGGATTGGGATATTTGTGGAGCCTTCTCTTCCTGTTAGTTTAATTATCCACCATCATTCAGGACTGAATGCGTGAGGACTGCAGATCTTGGACCTGATCCTTTGTTTGTGGTATCGCTTAGCTTTTATCTGTCGCATGCTGCTTTCGCTGTTTGGCATGCAAGTACCCATGTGTTGTAGCTTCACCAAGTTGACACCCAATTTTTTAGTTATGGCTGGTGCTGCTCCTGACATGCCTTCTTGCACTTTTCAATGAACCAGGGTTGAACCCCCTGGTTTGTTGGTAATGGTAGAGTGGGGATAAGCTGGGCCATGCGGTTATAGATTGTGGTTAAGTACAATTCTGTGGCTACTGATGGCCCATAGCGGTGCCCCTTTTTGAGTTGCTAGATCTGTATCTAGCATCAGATTAGTCTGCAACAGGTAGATTGGTGAGGTCATGGTCAAGTAGATTTTTGCCCCTTGTTGGTTCCCTCACCACCTGCTGTATACTTGGTCTTGCAGCTATGTCCTTCAGGACTTGGCCAGTTCAGGCCATAGGGGGTGCTGCCAAGCCACTCTTGGTGAAAGTGATTGAAGTCCCGTACCCAGAGTACATCCTATGCCCTTGCCACCCTCATGGTGTTCAACATGGAGTATTACTGGCATAGTAGTTAGCACTGCTGCCTCACGGCGCCAGAGGCCCTGGTTCAATTCCAGCCTTGGGTAACAGTGTGGAGTTTGCATGTTCTCCTAGTGTCTGCGTGGGTTTTCCCGGGTGCTCCGGTTTCCTCCCACAGTCCATAGATGTGAAGCGTTGGTGGATTGTTCGTGCTAAATTGCCTCTTAGTGTTCCAAGATGTGCAGGTTAGAGGGATTAGGGGGGTAAATGCATGCGATGGTCTAGTTTGGACCAGGAAGCGGCGTGGGCTTGGAGGGCCGAAGGGCCTGTTCCTGTGCTGTATTGTTCTTTGTAATCTTTGATTTTAAGGAAATGTGGCAGGGGTGGGCCTGGGAAAGATGCTCTGTCGAGAGTCAGTGCAGACTCAATGGGCTGAATGGCTTCGTTCAGCATTTTAGGGATTCTATGATTCTATTTAAAAATTCACTTACAGGATTCGGGCATCACTGGCTAGGCCTGAATTTATTGCCCATCCCTAATTGCCCTTGAGAAGTTGCTGCAGTTCCTGAGGTTAGATACAACTACAGTGCTGTTAGGGAGGGAATTTTGTGATTTTGACCCAGTGACAGTAAAGGAACAGCAACATTTCCAAGTCAAGATGTTGAGGGAGACCTTTAGGTATCTGCTGCCTTTGTCCTTGTAGATGGTAGCAGTCATGGGTTTGGAAGTAGCTGTCTAAGCAACCTTGATGAATTCTTGCAATGAATCTTGGTTCACATGACTACCAATGCTGATTGATAGTGGAGGGATTGACTGTTTGTGGAAGGGTAGCAACCAAACGGGCTGCTTTCGTCCTGGATGTTGTCGAGTTTCCTGAGCGAACCCATTGTCTTTGCAGTATCCAGTGCCTTCAGCTGTTTCTTGATGTGGACTGAATCGGATTGTCTGAAGACTGGCATCTGTGATGCTGGAGACCTTTGGAAGAGGATCATCCACTTGGCACTTCTGGATGAAGAGAGTTGCAAATGCTTCAACGATTCATCAGCGAAGGCAGGGGAAGGGTTAGTGGGTGGGGGAGAGAGGAGATGGCAGGGTGGTAGGGATGTGGGGTGGGCGGTGACATGCTAATCACCAGGAGGTTTCCTTATCCCCTTTGGCCTGATGCCATGAGTTTTTGTCAGGTCCAGAGTTGATGTTGAGAGCTCCCAAGCCAACTCCCTCCTGAATGTGTACCACTGTGACAACTCCTCTGCGAATGGTGATGGTGCTGTTTGGGATACTGTCTGGAAGGTATGACCATACCAGGCCGTAGTTTAACCAGCTGTCTGTGGGACAGCTCTCCCACTTTTGGCACAAGCTCCCAGGCCTCCACTAAGGAGGACTTTTCAGGGCTGACAGTGCTGTGTTTGCCATTGTTGTTTCTGGTGCCTAGGGCAATGCTGGTGATCTGCTGTAACGGAGTGATACAACACAGTGGCATGTGAATGGGTCAGGAGTCATGTGTAGACCAGATTACCATCCATTGCCTCCCCTAAATGAAACAAGAGCCAGCCAGACTGGGAAGCACAGTTATACTTCCATTTCAGCTTTACTGAAGGATGCTTTATTGGTGTTTGCTTTAGTATAGTGGACATTAGCACTGCCACTTTGATTTGTAGTCCTGCTGCTTTGGGGGAAGATAAATTAACATTTTTTCCCTGTTTTCTCCCATTATGTTAGGATTCTGATCCATGCTGTTGGATATGAGTTCATAGGTGCTGACTGCCCCTCTGGTATCTTGCTTAAATGTTCATTTTTGACCCGAGAACCTAAACAGTGAGTGTTGGTAGCATATCTTGACATTTGAGCCTTATCCTGCCCACACTTGCATTTCAAGCTTTGAAAGAATGCTTCCATTGAAAGTGCATGCTTGTCTTCTGCTGTACCTCTTATCTTGGCAGCGGAACAGTATTCCCCCACTTCCCCCAAGCTGCACAGCAACCCAGAACTTCCTGATTGGGTGCGCACAAGTTGGCCCCTTTAAGTTACCATATGTGCCCGACCGTGCAAAAAAAATTGAAAGGGCTTGCGCATTACCAAAAAATTAGCAAGTACTACAGAAGTTTGACACTTCTAATGACAAGTGATGGACTTTTCATGCAATCTGGCATCACTATTGAAAACCAGTGGATAGTTCCATAGTTTGATTAGAATGCCTGGATCATTTGTGTGATCCTGGCTAGCTAGCAACTAAAGTCAGCAAGAAAGTATTTCTAGTGGCGAACTCTTAGGGTGGTTGGCATTAGGTTTCCTTTGCCTGCTGTCGCAGTTGATGCCCAACTGACTATACCCTGAAGGGCAGAAAATGGTTTGCATGTTTGATCTCTGGAAATGTGCAAAATGTACTTTGGTGTGGTGGAACCTGTTGTTAACAGAGTTTTTTTGTTCCATGTGAAGGTACCAACAATTCTGATTCAAAGAAGAGCAAAAAGAAGAAGCCTCACCTCGGCCTCCCCAGTGCTCCTGGCATGAGCTCCAGTAAAAAGAAGAAACTGAAAGCACCAGCTCCGCCCACCCCCAGCCTATACGATGACATCAACTGAAAGAAGTGGTGCTACTTTTCTTTTTTCGCTCCTGTTCTGTCTCAACAAGTTTCACATTGGCGGTTACTGTGAAGAGATGGACGTTGAACCACCCACTTGCTACGAAGAGTGGATTGGCTTCGAGACTGTACCCTGACCCTCGGATGCCTGTTGTGCTGAAGGCTTCATTCCATGATGGTTGACATTGTCTTTTCCTATTTATTATTCAAAGAACGAGGGATTTTGCTGGGTGTACAAAGCTGATGAAATGTTGCTATTGGATTGCATTAATTGCATCTGGGTCTCCATGATGAATACTCATGCCTGAAGCTGCCACTCATTTCAGACTTTCGTTCAGATCAACCCGTATCCCTTGTTTGCCAAATCTGGCCATAAGTTTACAACAACTTTATTTTTCATTGTGCAGAGTGCAACATCTTGTGATGCCTCACAGTGCTGGTATTAATATTTGTTGTACCAAGTGTGGGAGCTTTGCCTTTTCAGCAGGGACAGGTATTCACTGTTTAACTTTGTGGAGTTACTGTGTATTTATCGGAGGTTAGGGTTTTTGATTGTAATGTTCTTCATAAAAGCTATGGAGAGCAGGGCAGCAGTCAGGATAAGTGCAGCACATAGAATTCAGAAGTTGAGTAAGTTTTGAAAAAAAAAATCACTTTCTCACAGATGGGTTTGATCTGATCATTCCAGTAAATGATGTCAGCATCGGAAGCAGGAACCTTTTGCTGGTTTATCTGGACTGTATTTCGGAAATATCTCAGTTTGTCCAATGCACCTTTATTTTTCTTCAAAGCTCCAGCCTACTCCAAACTTTCCACAAGATTAATTGAAATGTGCGTGTAAATACTGCAGGGTATTTCTGATCTTGCAACAACTCCCAGGAAGTCTATTGTTCATGATTTGCAAGGATTGACCACTCTGAGCCGTGGCCCAGCATTTCACTATGTGAATAATGGCAGATGAGCAAATGTAATAATGATGTGGACCTGAAGGACAGAGATTGATTTCTTAATGAAGCCCAACGTCTCGGAGGCCTTTGTACTGATTGTGATCAGTTGTGGGTTTGAAATGCTGTCTGGCAGCACCAGTGTCAGTTTCTTTCAGCAGCCGTCAGTTGGAATTGAGGTCTGTGGGCTGCCATCTTTTGTCAGTTTGGAGTAAAGCTGCAAAGCAGATGGATGGACAGCAGCAAACCTTGAAGTCCCTTTTGCTTAACACCAGATACTTCCAAGTGGTCATGACAGCAACTCATTGCAGCCTGTTTGTTAATGTAGTGATCACCATGACAGAGTCTGACACCATGGTCTGGAATATATTTGCTAATGGATGGATTATGTTCACTGCACATGGGTGCCCCTCACACTGGAAAGCCTTTGTCAGCAAATTCTCGTGAAACTGCCTTTCTCTCCATTCGTAAAGATATCACGACAATGTTCGTCCCAAGATGGGTAGCCAGGTTTTGAATGAGGGGTACTTGGCGCAAGAGACATTGTCACCACTTTTCAAAACAGCATGTCTTTTTGTGTGTGGGACCAAATTGGAGTAGACGTTTCATTGTGTTTACATCTGAGAAGCTGGAAATTTAGTTTTTTTTTCCAAAGTATATATATTAGCAAACCTAAGATGGGTGGGTCTCGATTGCTTCTTGACATTATAATCGTTGGGAGAAGTGGTCTGTGTTGCTTCCTGCCAGGCAGCTTGATGTTGCCCAACACTAAAAAAAAAACCATTGCACTTTACGTCTGATTGTGTGTGTGCTGGATTCAGAAGGTTCTTCTGGACTTGATATGGCCCTTTCTCAGGGCCCTGAAAAAAAAAAGAACCAACACAACTGTTGTGAAATGCTTTACAGATGAAACTGAATGATCTGTCACAAGATTTCGAAGAACAGAAAACAAAAAAAAAGAAAATCATGAATGAATTTAGCAAATGCCTTGCATTTGTATTTTATGTTGTAGCCAGCTGACCTGCGTAACACATTGAGCATGTCCTTTTTGAATTATTATGTAACATGAACTAAAACTTGTGCTTCCAGTTTTGTTGCATCTTGACTATAAACTATATAAATCAAGGAATAATGGCAATGGAATGAATCCTTGCTAAGCAGAGATGCTGCAGTCTATTTTTGGTAGACAAATATAATCCATTCTGGGCCCTTGCAGAGCATGGAAAAAAAAATGGCCTATGATCAGGCTTTAGTGACCACAAAATATATTGGCCATATTGTTTTGCTTCTTTAAAATTGTGTGCTGTGTGAATAAGACAAGAAGTATGTTCAGTAATACTGTAGCCACCAAATATGAGAGCTGTGGTTACTGCTTTTCATATTAGCAACTTTTGTTTTAAAGCAGAAATTTTAAATGTATTTCAATTAACCGGATAATGTTTGATGCTTTTATTACTGAATCCGTATATTTTTCCCTTTGATTCCTGCTGCAATTTGCAACTCCCTTGTATCCCCTTCTCAGGCTTGGGAAATCAGGGCACTCAGAACCAGTCAGAAGGGTGGGTTTAGGGTGCAAGAAATAACTCTTTAGTTCTTGGGTAACCTGGCCTTCCTATGGGAAGCGAATGCTCGTCAGACTGGGATTAAGATCCCTTTTAGTTCTATAAGTGATAATTTGCCTTTTCTGTGTATTTGTATTGTGAGTTAGGGCTGGAGTACCACCTGCTGGTCAGAGAGGTCAGTAGCCACCCATTGTATTGTCAATTGGGGTTATAGCTGTATACCTTGTGTGTGCTAGTTCATAACAAAAATATTTGCTCCTGTTTTCCACTTATCAGTTCAATAGTTTATGCACCAGGTGATTGTTGTGCCTTTCTAGTGCAATAATTAGACATTGATCAGAAGTGTTATGTGTTGCAGTGGCGGGTCTGTTGCCAGTGAGCCTGATCGATTTCCAGGTAGAAATTGAAATGATAGAGTGCTCAGCCTTGAATGCAAGCTATTGTATCTTCAGAGGAAAAAGCAGGCTTTAAGCATCAGGATGGAGTCTGTGGACCAAGCCAATTTTCTGCCTGCACAGAGGGGCTGGATGGATAGCCAGTCAGGGTAGATAATGGGTTGCTGTGTGTGATGTGCAGCATGTAATGTTATTAAACATCTTGGATGGAAATGGTTATTCTCAGAATCCTCTTAATGAGGGTACTACTACAACATTTACAACAGTTGGTTGTTTTAAATATTTTTACTAACAGACTTGTGTCTTGATGTCGGAGTCTATACTTACTTCTGAATGGAGTCATATGGCTGATGCAGTTCATAGGGTTGTATATATCCACACCTGTAAACATACTGTGCTTGAAAATGGAAGTGTTACCTCAACATAAAATGTTCTCCTTTTAATGATATTTGATAACTCGTCAGGCTCCTTATTTTTGATGTTAGAAAAGCTATACTGTGCCTAGATAAGTAAAAACATTCATGCATCTTTGTGATGGACAGTAAGTTTAAAATATCATTTGTTTTTAAATGTTATATAGTGACCCCCTCTGTCACCATGCTGAGGTGGGAACCTCATGCAAATCTTCCACTTGAACACAAGCTCACTTTTATATGGAAAAGTGCAGACATTTGGCACTAGAGTAGTATTCATTATGCCAGCAACCCTATTCTTGCAGCATGTTTTAGTTGCAGTGATAAAGTTCCTATTGGTACTAAAGGCTTACTAATGGAGCTGGTGATGTTGGAATGCTCAATCAATATTTTAAGATATTGGCACTGGCTTTACTGTATTTTTGGTACTGTTGAATATAGTGACACTGCCAGGCATGTCTAATTTCCTGTAACAGCACTGGTATGTCTACATTTGCATTAAATTGGTAGATATGTTTATACTGGGCACTGACAGACATACCCGTTACTCGTTTATTTTTTTTTAGTGAATATTGTGTGAATTTGGCAAGTTTCATTATTAAAGTCAACCGTGCTTCTGTTAATAGTGGACTGAAAACCGAATTCTTGTATTATATGTGTGGGCAGGAGGGAGTGACCCTACAGACCCAATGAGTGAGAGCTTAGAGGCACAGAGTAATCCTGTAAACTTGCTATTTATAGGTGAGGATTACAGTTAGCTATGCATACTTTGCTGTGTGGGATACAGAGAATCTAAACAAGACTTACTGAATGTGAACAGGTACATCCGTGATTTCCACAGCTAAAAATCCCCTCTGTGTTCAATGCAACTTTAAAATTCCTTTGTGAAAATAAGCACCCTTAATATCAGCATTACATTGGAAGCAGAGATCGCTCTGGTCGACTGTATAGCACTGAAAGCCTCATGACGCCAATCGGTTATTTTTGTCTTTGGCTGTGAAACTGGAAACGCAAGTTTTATTTATTTGGATGCAGGTTTGAGCAAGATAATGTGTATAATCACGAGTTTTCGGGATGGGGGGGGGGCGGGGGGTGTTGAAGAGAGAAACAAGCTGTGTATATAACATTTGGCTCAGTTTTTTTGTGACTTGTGCAGTGACACTGAAATATGCATGCAGTTATATCTGTTAATAAATTTAGGGTCCTGTAAGTTTTAATTTGTCATACATATCCCCAAACAGAATGCTGGTTCACTGTATATTTCTGTAACCCATAGTGACTACATGCTGCTTCAGTGTAAATAAAGGTGTACAGTTGAACTCTGAATATTTTGATTTGCTGTCTATCTGGTTCTCAATAGTGGTTAGTATATGACCTGCCAAATGAATTTCAATTTATTCTCATCACTATTCAGCATATAATTATAGAATGTTTACCACACAGGAGGCTGCCATTAGATCTGTTGTATGGCTCTGCAAGAGCCAACTCACCTAGTCCTCCTGCAAATTTTTTTCTGTTCAAATAATTGTCCCGTGTTCAATACCGGCCTCGGATGACTGTGTGGAGTTTGCAGGTTCTCCTTATGTCTGTGTGGGGTTTCTCCCGGGCTCCAGTTTCCTTCCACAGTCCAAAGATGTGCAAATGGGAGTTTTCCATATTTTGGGTCTGGGAGGGTTGGGGTGTGGGATAAGAAAAACTTAAAAGCTGGGCTGATTTCTTTGCCCAAGCTGAACCCAGCCAGGGTGGGACGTAGGTCAGGCTCGCTTCTGTGCAGTTAATCCTGATGTGTTGATAAGGTGAATTGGCCATGGTATATGCATGGGGACTCCTTTGGAGAGTTGGTGCAGGCTTGATGGACCAAATGGCTATCTCCTGCACTGTAGGGATTCTATACTTCTAATTATCCAGTTCTGTTTCGAAGATCTTAATTGAATCTTTCTCCATCTCACACACAGGCAGTGCATTCCAGATCATAACCACTCACTTATTTTGCCAATCTTCAATTGATGTGTTTGGTTTGTGAACAGTTTTTCCCTATCTACTGAATATTCTATCAAATCTCATCTCCAATTGAGAGCTCCAATTTCCCCAGTCTATCAATGTCACTGCAGCTCCTCAATTTTAGAACCATTCTGAAGAACCTTTTCTGCAACCCCCTATTAACTTTGTATCATCTAAAGTGTGGTGTGCAGAACTGAATACTACAATCCAGTGGTGCCAAAACAGTGTTGTAGACAGGTTTATCAATGTTCTGTGTTATATGCCTGTATTTATAAAGCCCAGAATCTTGCATAACAACTGCTCTCTCAACTTGCCCTGTCACAATGATATGTGCACCTATACCTCCAGCCCCCTTTGAAAACTGTACCCCTTACACTGCCTATCAGTCACATTACTGGTTCTGGACAGGCAACCGGTTTGTCATTGGGAAGTAAGGGACAATATCTTTAAAGTAAGATTCTGCTGCTCTGGAATGGTCACTTGTCACATCACCTTTCTAAAGAAAAACCTCCCATTCTCGAAGGGGTATCCAGTAGCAATGGGGTAACAGCTAACCTAAGAAATTATTTGGGGCAGGCAGTAAACTTAAGTAGCCACTGTGCATATTGAAGATTTATACTTCCAATAAGATGCAGAGCAAATTCAGTGGCAGTAGTGTTGCACTTTGAATATGCTGCTGAATTTGATTACAATCTGCCTGATAACATCCATATTGGCAGAGCCCGGTGGTACATGTATATCCACACACAGGCTATGAGTTAAGAGCATGTTGCACCAAATTCAGTCCAGCAGGTCACTGCTATTGGAATGTTAATTATTTCTAACAATGTCTGGTGCAAAGTTGATAAGAACATAAGAACCTGTATCAAATAAGAGTTCCATCTTGCTCATTACCATGGGACCAATAATATAATGCATTATAGTAATATATCCAACTAATAAGTCTTAAACGATGTCAGCGTGCCTGCCTCCACCACCCTACTTGGCAGCGCATTCCAGGCCCCCACCACCCTCTGATATCTGAGTTATACTTTGCCCCTCTCACCTTGAGCCCATGACCCCTCGTGATCGTCACCTCCAACCTGGGAAAAAGCTTCCCATTGTTCACCCTATCTATACCCTTCATAACCTTGTACACCTCTATTAGATCTCCCCTCATTCTCCGTCTTTCCAGGGAGAACAACCCCAATTTACCCAATCTCTCCTCATAGCTAAGACCCTCCATACCAGGCAACATCCTGGTAAATCTTCTCTGCACTCTCTCTAACGCCTCCACGTCCTTCTGGTAGTGCGGCGACCAGAACTGGACGCAGTACTCCAAATGTGGCCTAACCAGCGTTCTATACAGCTGCATCATCAGACTCCAGCTTTTATACTCTATACCCCGTCCTATAAAGGCAAGCATACCATATGCCTTCTTCACCACCTTCTCCACCTATCAAAAGAAATACCATATGCCTTCTTCACCGCCTTCTCCACCTGTGTTGCCACCTTCAAGGATTTGTGGACTTGCACACCTAGGTCCCTCTGTGTTTCTATACTCCTGATGACTCTGCCATTTATTGTATAACTCCTCCCTACATTATTTCTTCCAAAATGCATCACTTCGCATTTATCCGGATTAAACTCCATCCAATTTTCCAGCCTATCTATATCCTGCTGTATTGCCCGACAATGCTCTTCGCTCTCCGCAAGTCCAGCCATCTTCGTGTCATCCGCAAACTTGCTGATTACACCAGTTACACCTTCTTCCAAATCATTTATATATATCACAAATAGCAGAGGCCCCAGTACAGAGCCCTGCGGAACACCACTGGTCACAGACCTCCAGCCGGAAAAAGACCCTTCGACCACTACCCTCTGTCTCCTATGGCCAAGCCAGTTCTCCACCCATCTAGCCACTTCTCCTTGTATCCCATGAGCCTTAACCTTCTTAACCAACCTGCCATGTGGGACCTAAATGCCTTACTGAAATCCATATAGACGACATCCACGGCCCTTCCTTCATCAACCGTTTTTGTCACTTCCTCAAAAAACTCCTCCAAATTTGTAAGGCACGACCTCCCTCTTACAAAACCATGCTATCTGTCACTAATTCAGGAGAAACCTCTTTCCTTGGAATGGTTAGACTATGGAACTCTCCTAACACTAGTAGTTGAGACAATTAGATGAACAAATTACAGAGAATGAATAAGAGTTGGATCAGGCTTGTTCAACTTTTTTTGCAGGAGCTACATTTATATTTTTCTTCACTTGAGGGAGAGCCAATGAGTGAATTTCAGAAAGAAAAGGTTTGGCATAATCAAAATGAATTTCAAAAAAACGCAGCAAAAAAAATGAGCAAAACATTATTTGTTACTCTTCTGTTTAAATTAAGACACCCACTGACCTACCCAGACTCCCATCATCCACCAAGTAGAAAGAATGGCTCTAAATTGTAACACATCAAATCACTAAAAATATGCAACTTTTGTACATCCTTTCAAGGAAATTGTATTCAAGAATTGTTCAAAAAAGAATCAAACTATAGAAATATGATCAAGCTGTTTAATTGCAAAAAAAGCAAACTGATGTAAAAATGTTTTTAAATATATAAGTTGTAGAAATGGGTAAAATAGCCAAAGCTTCAAAAAAGACTTATTTAGCGACAGGGTTAGAGATAGGAATTCCCTCCTCACTCAGTGAAATTAGCAGTGTCAATAAGCTCCTTTAAAATGTTGATAAATACAGCCATAGATTAACAAATACTTAATGGAACTACAAGTTAAATATTCTAGGCACTATTAGAGTTTAGAAGAGAGGTGATCTTATTGAAACATACGAGCGGGGTCTTGAAAGGAGAATGACCACAGTTTAAGATGGAGAATGTTTTTCTGAGGGCTGTCACTGTGGAATTCTCTTCTCCAGAAGCAGTGTAGGCTGGGTCATTAAATACATTCAAGGCCGAGTTGGAAAGATTTTTGGTTGACAAATGGTGCAGACAGGAAAGTGGAGTTGAGACCATAATCAGATCAGCTATGATCTTACAGAATGATGCAGCGGGCTTGATAGGCCTAATATTCAACTTATGTTCTCATATGTGCACCATCACTGACAAAGCACAGACATACTTGTACTCAATCAGTACCAGTTTCCATATCATATATGTAAATAAATAAATGAACCACCATAAACTCAGAACTAGTATGTGTTTAATTACATTCAATGAGCTGTTATTGCGAAACATAGGGAGAACATTTCAGAAATGTTACAGATTTTAACCCCAATATCCCAATGCCCTCTTTCAGCACAACACAGGTCTGTTCTACAGATCTGAAAAATAAACAGCAATGTTTTAAAATCGCAAAGGCACAAACTATTTTTAAAAAGTTATAAAAGCAGCAGAGATATTAACAATCCCTTTGGGCACCAACTACACGGAGTCTCTCTTTATGTAGCCAATGTGCTCCCTCACCCTCTGATCACAACCTCCCCTTCCCCCTTGGGTTCACTAAACTCCCACCCACTCTTTCTAGGCACCAGCTCACACCAAGGTCTCCTGACCTTACAGGGTGCATTCCTCTTCCTTCAGGCGCTGTTTCCCTTTCACCTCAGGGTATACCATGGTACTTTTCCTTTTCCAAGCACTCATTAAGATTACTTTTTCCACCTGTGCTTTGGGATTATACCAATTATTTTTCTTTTGAAAGTAACTTCAAATTAAGCAGCTTTCTCTTCATAAAGTTGTTTGAAAATAGTGAGGTCAGAGAAGTACTAACTTAAACACATCACTTGAGCCAATCTTTGCTGCAAGTCCTGTGGAATTTTAGACTCAGTGAAAGGGGCTACTAAGCACATATAACCCACCTTTCAGACAACACATTTAGGTGAAATACACCTTTACAACACTGAACCTTGGGTTTAAAATAGGTGATAGACATTCCAGTGGAATCTCTGCTGCTTTGTATTCTCCTTAAAGCAATATGCCACATTTCTCAGTTCGTAACTGGTTTTGTAAAACTCCCTTTCTGATTATGAAACAATTTCTTCCATCTTCCACTGGTCCACTTTTTAAATATTTGCTGCCTTTTCTGGTTGTAGAACTTCCCTTCTCTATAAAGCTGTCTAATTTGTACATTGGCTAGCTTTGCTGTCCTCTCTCTCTCAAACTCTGATCTTTAACTGCAAGTAGTACTATGTAATCTTGGGATAACATGATACGATATCAGGAAAGCCGTTGTGGAACAAACCAGAGATTGGACACATCTTAATACAGTTATGCAAATACAATGGTTGCTGCACCGTAACATGATCAAGCAATTATAAAAAAAAAATCATGTAAATATTACATAGCCTGACATTCAAAATAAATCAGGGGGTAAAACTCGTAGAATTGATCATCTGTTGAGCTCCTTTGCTAACGGCCGTGAATAAAGGCATTGAGCGGTTATGGACAGTGAAGGGTATATCTTTTAATATAGTCTCCATCTCCCTGGCTTTCGGAGACCTCTGTAACATCATAACACAACACCTTCTTTGTCCACCGAACAAGGCTTTGTCTCTTGGTGCAATGACGGATAGCTTTTATATATCATGCTTTAAAGTAATACGGAAACACTTGTCTCCTAAAATCAACCTTTAGGGCTTACAAGCTGACTACTGTAAAGATAGTGGAGCTCGGAGAAATGCATGCCTCACGCATGGTAAATTTCCATTCACTGGCACTATAGAAAATCCAATCACACACACCTTCGATGCCACAAGGGCGAGGATGTTTCTGATAGTCAAGGGCAATAATCAGTGAGTTTAAAACTTGAATTTTTATATAGGCCATTAAATCTTCATCGAAAACAAGACCTGAACTTCTATATTCACGGTTCCTTAAAGTCTTTTTTGGGGGGGGGGGGGGGGGGGGGTGATTTGCTTTGCATTCATCAGGATTTGACTGTGAAACATTATCTGGCTCAATGTAATCTTACCCTTTTATAAATCAACAGTAAAAGTCCCCATTCCAGACTCTGCTTAATTGAAAATGATCATTTTCCTAGCTAGGCTTTTAAAAATTTTATATCATTAAATGCTAGTAAGTTGCCAACAGCGTGGTACTCAAAAATAAGTGCCAAGCTGGATTCCCCATTTTATGTTTTAAATACACTGGTTCCACATCACATCTTATTTCAACATTGACCAGTAACACCACATTCAGTTGGGGTGGATAAGCAATGATCAAGATGAATGAGAAAACATCACTGTGCCTTTATCGACCATAAATGCCGAACACAAGAAAACTAAAGAAAACGGTAACACCAACCAGGGAAACGGTGGCTGGTGCAGTGAAGAACTGGCGGTAATTGATGCGATAGTACCAGACTACAGCAAGCATAATGACAAAAACTGGGATCATCAGATTGCCAACGTTAAGGGCAGCTTGGTTCTGTTCCACCACGGAGGAAACAGCAGGACCAGGGGAGGATGAAGTCTGCGAAATGTGACAGTGGATGACACAGTTATCTGTGATGTTGAGGGAGCCAAGGGTGCGGGACTGGTCCTGCAGAAGCTGGCCCTGGTAAATGAACTTCATTTGCTGCTCTTGCCCTGGGAAGTATTTGCTGGGAAGAGGGAGAAAGGGGACACAGAAACAGGGAGAGAAAATGGGAAGAGGCGAGTCAGAAAATTAGAACAATTTTCATAAACTCTAAATATAGAAATAATGCTGAGGTCAGACAATATATTAACATTAACAGTGACAAAAAGAAAGTCTACACCTGATTATACAAGATGTTCCATGATTCTGTTCTGTCAATTTTCTCCGCTTCACCTGAAGTTTCTGACTTCTTGCTAGGGTATGGTTCCACAGCTATCAGACACTCTTTTGCACTTTGTCAAAATGCCCAGTATGTGTGTTAGGAGCACGTGTAGTAAGCAACACATCTGGCATTTGCAGCAGGGGTTGCTTATGGCAACCAGTGAGAAACACTCCTTAGCTCAGTGCAGAAGACAACCGCAGCTTGGGGCGGCACAGTGGTTAGCACTGCTGTCTCACAGCACCAGGGGCCCAGGTTCGATTCCCGGCTTGGGTCACTGTGTGGAGTCTGCATGTTCTCCCCACGTCTACGTGGGTTTCCTCTGGGTGCTCCGGTTTCCTCCCACAGTCCGAAAGACGTGCTGGTTAGGTGGTGCATTGGCTATGCTAAATTCTCCCTCAGGGTACCTAAACAGGCGCCGGAGTGTGGTGACTAGCGGATTTTCACAGTAACTTCCTTGCAGTAAGCCTATTTGTGACTAATAAAATAAACTTTATCCCAGTTGTGATCAATTAGCTCAGCATAACTGGAGATCAATCTTGGCACCTTCCTGATCTCTATGGTTTAGTTACAAGATATGGCAGCAGACTCAGAATTGATATAACTCTTGCTCTTAAATGAACAGCTGAGGAGCAGGTTTCAGATATACTGTATCATTAGACCCCACAACTCAGAATGAGCTATCTTCATTTATGATTTTAAGATTTCAGGTATTGAAAGAACTACACAGAGTAGGTTGAGAAGAATTTAAACTGGAAAGTTTTGTAGCCACATGTTTTAACTTCTCCCGTCACATTTTTTGTTGTACTGCCACTTTTCACCTTCACTGAACCTCAAGTCCCATACTAACTGGTCCGGATGAAGTTATAATCCTCGTCTGTCCTTCATTCAGGAATCTGTAAACGTAGCAATCTATTTCCAGAATACTTGAAATAACGTTTGTCACAGCTTTCAATATTTCAGTTAAAAACTCCTGTATTTCTTAAAATGTCCAACAAGTTGATATGCTGACCTGGCCCATGTTATCCATTTGGATAGATCACTCATTACAATCGCAGCAGAAGTCACTTGTTTATGGTGATTACTGGGTCAAAAAATTCACAACTTCTCTTTTTCAGTGTTCTGATGTTGTTAATAATGAAAATTGTTGCTAGCAAAATGGCAAGTGTTGTTTGGAGTAAACATTTTAAGCTAGAAATTACTGACAATGTTACTGCATTTTTGTCTGTCTTTGTAAAGATAACATTAACCTACTGTAATGTACATACACCAATGGATGAAGTGTTTCATCAATAACAAGTGATTGAATGGAACAGCATTAATTGCCTTTAGGCTTTTCAAATGATAAAAATACAATATATATTTTTACAAAATTCCACAAAGTGAAGCTACTGGCCAAAACACTGGCAATGAGTAATTACTTCAAACAAACAATAGTTATGATGTTCCCCCCTCCCTCATTCTCCGTAGATTCTTCCATTGATCAGTATATGATTTACAGCTAACCTTCACTGTTCCCTATCCATCACTACAAATGTGAAATCTTTTCTCAGATGATTGTTTGTCTGTGGAATTCTCTTCCCCAGAGAGCACTGGAGACTGGGTCACCGGATATATTCAGGGCCAAATTAGCCAGACTTTTGATCAACAAGTGAGTCAAGGGTTACGGGGAGGGTGCAGACAGGAAAGTGGAGTTGAGGTCACAATCAGATCAATCATAATCTTATCAAATGCGGAGTAGGCTCAAGGGCCCAAATGGCCTACTCCTGCTCCTAATTATTGTGTTCTTGTGTGTTTGGGCGGCACGGTGGCACAGTGGTTAGCACTGCTGCCTCACAGCTCCAGGGCTCTCGGTTCAATTCCCGGCTTGCGTCACTGTGTGGAGTTTGCAAGTTTTCCCCATGTCTGCATGGGTTTCCTCCAGATGCTCCCGTTTCCTCCCACAGCCCAAAGATGTGCAGGTTAGGTTGATTGGCCATGCTAAATTGCCCCTTAGTGTCCCGGGATGCGTAGGCTAGAGGGATTAGCGAGATAAATATGTGGGGTTACGGGGATAGGGCCTTTTGGGATTGTTGTCGGTACAGACCCGATGAGCCGAATGGCCTCCTTCTGAACTGTAGGGTTTCTATATAAATGTACTGTAATCAAGGATATGATTGATGAAAAAATAAGGAGGGCAGAGAGACCATTGACTAGCTCTGAGCAACAAGGGACCATTGGGTATCAGTTCACCAAGATGAGAATGTAAAATAGAAGAGTAGGTCATGAAAGTTTTAGATACCAGGAAAAGGCACCAATGGAATGCATCTATGCAAAATATCCTAATGTACTGGGAGACAAATTTTGATTTTCAAATTTGAATAAAAAGTTTCATGTTATACAGGAAGGAATAAGCAACTGTTTTATGCAGTCCTTTATGCAGTCCCTATGATGATCTATATACAGGCTCGGTAGAACAGAACACTTCACATATTCCTTTCCCCCTTCAATTCTGCATCCCTACAAATGTGTCCTTTCCACTCCTGAAGATGATGACTTTTATCAGTGAGATGCCACCACTGGCAACTCTTCAGCTTCACCCAAATCACGACAGGTATTCTTTACACACAAATCAAGACAACCAATGCTGGCAAGCTATTATCCATGGGAGAGCCTGACCGTATCTTCATCCAATGCCTATATACACAAGTTACCCAGCAAGAATTAGGGAATAGCTTCAAGAGCGGGATTCTTGGCAGATGTTCCCTTTCCTACCCCCGGCACAAATTTAAATATTCAATTAAAGTCAATACAACAAAATATTCCAACAAACAAAAAATCTCAAGAAACAAACAAGCAGCATGGAAAAATTTTAGTTGTATAGAGAATTAAAATTGTTCATTTGATCTGGAAGGACAAAATATTGAGAGTTGCTAAAGATAAAAAACTTTTCCCAAGAGGTAATGTAGACAATATCCAGCAGGGACTCCAGGTCACAGAGTTTAACTAAGAGAATTACATATTATTTGGGTTCCTAACCGAGTAAGCAACAATAATGTAGAACACATTAACTATCACTTTGTCAGTCTCTTTCAGAATAGGAACATACACACCCCATAACATACCAAGGTCTGCATATACTAGCAGAAAGGGCCATTCCATCTAAATCCAAACTGAAACCCTTCTACAATTCACATATTACATTTTTTGCTCTATGATCTGTACAGAGACAGCTGAAATGTAGGGATCTTAGATTAACAAGTGGCAGCTTGATTCAGTTGGCAGTTATCTTGACTTAAAAAGTTTATTTTATTAGTGTCACAAGTAGACTTACATTAACACTGCAATGAAGTTACTGTGAAAATCCCCTAGTCGCCACACTCAGTGCCTGTTCAGATGCCGGCGTTGGACTGGGGTGAACACAGTAAGAAGTCTCTCAACACCAGGTTAAAGTCCAACAGGTTTATTTGGTAGCAAATACCATAAGCTTTTGGAGCGCTGTGCTCCGAAAGCTCATGGTATTTGCTACCAAATATACCTGTTGGACTTTAACCTGGTGTTGTGAGACTTCTTACCCTGTTCAGGTACACAGAGAGAACTTAGCATAGCCAATGCACCTAACCAGCACACTTTTCGGATTGTGGGAGGAAACCGGAGCACCTGGAGGAAACCCACGCAGACTCAGGGAGAATGTGCAAACTCCACACAGACAGTGACCCGAGGCCGGAATTAAACCCGGGTCCCTGGCACTGTGAGGCAGCAGTGCTAACCATTGTGCCACCGTGTTGCCCAAAGAGGGATTTCCACCCTTACTCAAGGATGTGAATGCATAGTCCAAACTGACACTTCAGAGCAATAGAGTCCCGACAGTGCAGAAGAGACCATTCAGTCCATTGAGTCTGCACCTCCTTTGACAGAGTATTTTACTTAGGCCCTCTCCCCGTAACCCCACACATTTCCCACAGTTATTCCATCTAACCTACACATCTTGGGACACAATGGGGCAATTTAGCATGGCCAAACCACCTAACCTGCACATCTTTGGACTGTGGGAAGAAACCGAAGCATCCGGAGAAAACCTACGCAGGCAGGGGGAGAACGTGCAAACTCCACATGGACAGTCACCCAAGGCCGGAATTGAACCCGGGTCCCTGGAGCGGTGAGGCACCAGTGCTAACCACTGTGTTTCCCATAATCAGAGAGCACTGCATTGCCGGACATGCAATCTTTGGATGAGATGCTAAAAGCTCCATCTGCTTTACTGGTGGTTCAAGTGGAAACTAACACCATTAAAACCAAATCAACTGGTCATTTATTGTATTGCTGTTTGAGAGGCGAATGTTCATATGTTTTACACAAAATGGCTCTGTGATTCACCTCCATAGCAATATATTATACATGCAGCAACTTCAGATGATTGAGAGATGTGATAAGCTACATTATAAAAGCCAATTCTTGCTTTGTAAAGTACCTGTATGCCTTGGACCTCAGCCTGTTCATATAATGTTTGAATCCACACCATGCAAAGGTTTTGACTCCAGCTGCCCTATAATCATCACGAGTGCTGCTAGATAAGCTGAATACTGATAGTTGGTCCTAGAGCTAAGGTGCCAAGAAAAAAAGTTTCAAACTGGTGAATGACAACAAGAGCACTGGGCAAGGCTTAGGCTCAGGAACCTTGCATTTAGCATTAAAAATCTTCCAGACCGGCCGATCTGTAAGTTGTATTTTGAAAACAGCTGCAGTCCTTGGTGTGAGGGAGATACTATGCTCTGAAATATTTTGGGGTGGAAGAATTTCTGGAGTTGTTCAAAAAAGACAAAAAGATCTTGAATTAGTATCTTTAATTAGGATCCAAAAGGAATCGTTTTTAGTTGGCAATTTTCACCTTTGCAGGCTTCTAATAAAAGTGATCCAAACAAGCCAATGATGTAAATAAGGATGGGTGTGTGTCGCGGCTGTGCCTGGGCTGCAACAATATAACTGCCTTTCATAAACACTAGGGTAGATTTACGGCTCAGTGGGACAGCTGGTAACTACTGTCTAGGGAATGAAACCTTTAACTGTGCCACAATTGAACAACCACATTAAAAGGAAGCATTTTCGCAGTCCAGTGCAGTCAGTGAATCTCCTGAACTAACTATCTGAAGCCATTCAGGATCTATCCTCAGAAAGAACGAACAGACTTGCATTTATGTCGCTGCACTCATGCCCTCAGCTAACACATTAATTTTTGAGGGCAATCATTGCAACCAATTAGCACACGGATACATTTTCAGATATTAATGGGCACAGGACCCTAATTATTTGCAAAGCTCACAAACACTGCAACTTTATTACCCCATCCCCATCAAATCTCTTACCCATGGCCTATTGAAGCACACGATTCATGTCAGCTGCTAGAATGCTTCCAGGTTCAAACACAAGTACCGAATATACTCATGTAAAAATCCAGCGCCTTTAAAATTTGACCCCATAAATTTTGACCTAATAAAAGTTCCTTTTTAAGTACATACCTCATGTAAAAGTTGACCTTATCCTTTCTGCAATCAAAGCCCCAAAATTTCAGTACGAAAGTACAATCTCTACAATCACATCAAAAACCTTAATTAATTAAAAAAAGTTAAATTTTCCTCCAGTTCCTACTTTGCTATTAAGGCAGGAAGAGTGTAGATCTGTTTGGACTTTTTTGTAGGGAGAGGAATTGGTAGATCTGAGAATCAGCTTGTTAAAGCACAGGAGGCGGCCACTGGGCCCATCGTGTCTACACCCGAATGAGCAGTTGACTAAGTGCCATTCTCCCACCTTGTCCCTGTAACCGTGCACATTCTTCCTTTTCAGATAACAGTCTAATTCCCTTTTGAATGCTTCGATTGAATCTGCCTCCACCACAGTCTCAGGCAGTGCATTCCATGCCTTAACCAATCGCTGCATGTGATGTTATTTTCTCATGTGCCTTTTGCCTCTTGTGCAATTACTTTAACTCTATACTCTTTTGTTCTCAATCCTTTCATGAGTGGGAATAGTATCTCCCGATCTATTCTGTCCGGACACTTCAAAATTTTTAATACCTCTATTCAATCTCCTCTCGGTTTTTTTTCTCCAAGGGAAACAGTCCCACCTTCTCCAATCTATATCCCTAGAGCCATCCTCATGAATCTTTTCTGCGCTCTCTCCAATGCCTTCGAATATTTCCCAAGTACAGCGCCCAGAACTGGAAGCAATACTCCAGGTTGAACTAGGTTCCTATACAAGTTCAACTTAACCTCCTTGCTCTTGTACACTATGCCCCTATTAATAAGGCTTATTAAAATAATAAACTTGGAAACAGGATTTGAGAGAGAACTTCCAGAGCGAGCTTTAAATAAATGACCAGGTCTTGTGTCCTCAATGTTCCTGAGGGGGGGGAGAGGAGGCTCAAGCCTTGCCAATCAGGCCCTTAAAAATTCCAAGTCAGTGCAAATCCCTGCACCAAGGTCTAGGTGCTGTCAGCATGACATTTTCCAACTGCATGGCCCTTCCCTTCCCTAGCCCCAAAACAGCATGGAAACCGCAAGCCCAGTTGATGCCTCCATTTCCTCTTAACGAGTAGTGGTGATTAGGGAGGTTCCTTAATAGAGAGAGAGAGAGAGAGAGTGTTCCCCCATTACCTTAAAGATCCCTTTGAGACTCATGTTATCCATGCTAGGTGTGCTGGTCAGGAGTGTTTTAGTTGAAAGTGAGCCCCGCATTATCAATGTAAAAGTCAACCCTTTTAACATTTTGCCCAGAACATTGGTCTCAAAAATTCAACTTTAAACAAGCATATACCGCAATTCTGATTCCCAAATGTAGGGATTAGCTCAGCTCTTTGTTCATTTGATTTAAGCATTTGCAACAATGTACCTCCGCTGGGAAATGATAGGCAACAAAGAGATTTCTCAAGCTGGGTTTCCAGAGGTTGACCAACAAAATCACCCACTGGGTGGTTAGGGACAGAGGAACTAGGAGGCTTGGGCTTCTTGTGTACATCCTGCTGGTGTGCTGGGACAAAAGCTTATAAACAACCCTTCAAGAACTCCAGATTACAGTGCAGTGGCACCTACCTTGGCATATGAGTGTCAGATTTGCCAGAGATCGATCCTGGGCATCACATTAAGGTCTTGATGGCAGCACCTTTTGTTTATTTGTTCACAGGATGTGAGCATCACCAGTTGGGCCAGCATTATTACCCACCCCTAATACCCCTGAGAAGGTGGTGGTGCTGGGGAGCCACATTCTTGAATCGTTGCAAACCATGGGGCAAGTACCACACCCACAATGCTGTTGGAAAGGGTGTCCCAGGTCTTTTGACCCAGCGATGCTGAAGTAGTGGCGATATAATTCCAAGTCAAGATGTGTGGCTTGGATGTGAATTTGCAGGTGGTGGCATTCTCCTCATCTTGCAGAGGACAGGCAGGTGGTAGAAGTCAGATTTGAAAAGGTGCTGTTGAAGGAGCCTTGGTGAGTTGCTGCAGTGCATCTTGAAGATGGTGCACACTGCTGCCACTGTGCATTGCTGTTGGACAGAGCGAATGTTTAAGGTTGTAGATTGGGTACCAATCAGGCGGGTTGCTTCTATCTTTTTCAGTTCTGTAGAAGGGTCATATGGGCTCGAAACGTTAACTCTGTTCCTCTCTCCACAGATGCTGCCAGACCTGTCAAGTTTGTCCACCATTTTCTGTTTTTGCTATACAAGTGGGTTGCTTTGCCTGGATGGTGTCAAAATTCTTGAGTGTTGATGGAACTGCATTCATCCAGACAAGTGGAGAGCATTCCATCACACTCCTGACTTGTGGCTGGTAGATGTTGGACAGGATTTAGGGGGTGAGGAGGCGAATTCCCAGCCCTGATCTGCTTTTTTAGCCACAGTAGTTATATGTCTGGTCCAGTTATGTCTCTAGTCAATGGTCCCGTTTTCCCCTGTCACCCCACAAGGATGTTGATGGTGGGGCATTCGGCAATGATAATACTCTTGAACATAAAGATGACAACAGTTAGATTGTCTCTTGTTGCAGATGGTCATTAGCTACCACTTGAGTGCCATAAATGCTACCTAACACTCATCAGCATAGGCCTGAATGTTACTCACGGGAACAGACGGCTTCAGTATCTGTGGAGCTGTGAATTGTACTGAACATTGTGCATTCATCAGCAAACATCATCACTCTGACCACATGAAGGAAGGAAAGTAATTGATTAAGCAGTTGATGATTGGGCCGAGGACACTACCCTGAGGAATTCCTGCTGCAATGTCCTATGGCTGAGATGGCTGACCTCCAGCAACCACAATCATCTTCCAACCAGAGGAAACTGTCCCCCTGCTGATTTTCATTGACTTCAACTTTACCTAATTTGCTATTTGTTTAATAAAAACATTAACCTGGTCAAAGTCATCTTCAAAGTCTTAATAGGTTTACAAGACAACCCCAAATCCTCTGCTCATGATAACTGGAGTTAGCAGGTCACTGGAGTTGGCTCTAAAAAGGAACTGACAACCCCGCAAGTCCAGCTGCTTGAATTCCTTGCCTGAGGAAATAGAGTTCTTGCCTTGAGGAATTTGAGCATGAATCTGACAGATTACAACAGTCACCTGCAGGTGAAGTGCAGAAGAATTATGACCTGGTTGAACGCATCTAGAGAATGTGGCTGTTAAAGGCAGCTGATGGACTATGTTCCACCAAACACCTCGTGGCATTTTCCACAAGACGGGGAAGGGCAGATTTTATTAAAGATAAAAAGATTGGCCTTTCTGAAGGGGAGACATAAATCCTTGGAAGAACTCTGAAAACTTATCTATCTTATTAGTGGCTCACAGGAGAATGCAGAGCCCTCCAACAGGTAATTTGGAGTCACCAAGTTCGTGCATTGACATTGAGATCTCATCAGTGTCTCAGCAGGAATGCTTTGAAAGGCTTTAAAAACAAGTGTGGTGAGATGTAGTCATTCATCAAAAGATTCCTCTGGCAGGTCATACCTGCTCAGCTTGCAGCCAGCAGCAACCAAACTCCTGGGTCTTTGTCAACCCAGATATTGTTTGCACATTTACATTCTTTCAGCTGTTACGACAGTCAACAGATTATGCTATAAAAGCTAGTAATGTTTTGCACATAGGATTTGTTTTTTTCCAAATATTAGAAATTAAAGTTTTGAAAATATATGTTCACAACTGACATTTTATTAGCATCTTAAAAATAATTTTAATTTGCCATTCCAGAGAGTCTGACAGCAAAACACGCCGCGATAAAAGGTGAGTTTAAATCTTCTGAATAATCTTAACTTACAAATATCTTACCTCTTCAGAAACCCAATGGTATCATCTGGTTTCACTCGTGCAACCTCTTCAGTGTCATTTAAAAACTTCAGCCGTACTTTAATTTGCCCTTCGCCCTCTTCACCACTATCCACTGTGTGAGGGTGAATGTTACAGTTCTCAGGCAGTGTCCGGTCCAGTCCCTCTCTGGTGCTAATCGCACTGGTTGATGCTCTCTTGCGTAAACCCTGTATGTTCAAAAGGGGATCGAGGCTCGGATCGGTTAAATTGGAAGCTCCTTCAATTGGCACCTGCTCACTTGTGGGTCCATTGTTTCCAGGTGATGCTCCCGTCCCAGAATCGCCTTCTTCCTCTGGTTTCTGCTCAACAGGTGCAGTGGCTGACTGTGCTTCATCTGCTTCAGGCGTTGCTGCATTCGCCACATACCTCTCTACACTGCTTAGACCTACTAATGATGAGTTCCCGGTCGTAACAATGGTCCCAAATATTTGATCACTACGATCAGCAACATGCGTGGAGAGCCAGGCAAGAACAAGTGCCAGTACCAGGAGAACGATTCCACACAGAACTGTAACTTCATCACCAACTCCTTCGATAAATGACATGGCGGTGGTGTCCATTTATAGAAAATTCTCAAAAGTACTAAGAGAAAATAAAAACACTGTTAGAACAGATTCCGACACATTACTGACAATGTTTTGCCATCCTCAACACAAACACAGTAGCACAGTGGTTAGCACTGCTGCTTCACAGCTCCAGGGACCTGGGTTCGAATCCCGGCTTGGGTCGCTGTCTGTGTGGAGTTTGCACATTCTCCCCGTGTCTGCGTGGGTTTCCTCCGGGTGCTCCGGTTTCCTCCCACAGTCCAAAGATGTGCGGGCTAGGTTGATTGGCCATTCTAAATTGCCCCTTAGTGTCCTGGGATGCATAGGTTAGAGGGGTTAGTGGGTGAAATATGTAGGGATATGTGGACAGGGTCTGGGTGGGATTGTGGTCGGTGCAGCCTCGATGGGCCGAATGGCCTCCTTCTGCACTGTAGGATTCTCTGATTCTATTCAAATAGGTTTTGCTGTTCAACTTACTGATGACAATTAGGTGCAATTATGCATTAAAAATTCTGAGCCTGCACTAATTTTTCACCAATATAAGCAAAATAGCAAAGTGGGAATTAAAAAAGGTTGGACTATCGAATGATTTGAGTTAAAAAGACAATTCAGAAAAGTTTGCGACAATGTGTGAAAGCCCAATTAAAACATGACCAGAATAAGACCCCGACACTGTCACACATTAATTTGCCCCAGCCAGTTCTCCCAATTCAAAGGGCAGCACTCGGACAAAACTACTCAAAAAATCAGACAGAAAACTAAAGAAGCTAATTATCACACCATGTCATTTGCTTCTTCTTTAAAACGGGCCATGGTGGAAGGATTCAATGCTTGCAAAATATTTTACTTTTCAATTACAGAGCTGTTGCGACATGCTGCAAAAAACCTAAACAAAGAAAAATGATATCAAAAGGCGAGAGGTCAAGGTCACACTCGATGCGGCAGAATAGCAATAGTGCAATAACAAACTTAATTAAAAGACTTCAACAGCCAAACACCTGAGGCAAGACTGAGCAAATCAACAGTGGTATGGAATGATGTTACAAATAAGGCACAAGGTATCACGTGGCTGGTGATCTTGATAAGGACTAAGCCAAGGAGAACCATTTACCCTAATAATGGTAGAGATAGTTGGGGCTGGGTGAATTTGCACTGTAAAAGGTCTTATGAATGACTTCTAGCCACAGTTCAATTAATATCTGCAGTCATGCAGATATTAATGTAGAATGATAAAAAAAATCAAGAGAAAAATGGATGAACAGTACAGTGAGGAGAAAGACAAGTGGCTTTGCTTTCTTTCTCCAGGAAATTGTAGACAATAACATTGCGAACAGCACAAGCAACTGTCCCATTCCTTTAGAAATTAGATAAAATGCTGTCTATATTGTACTGCAACTTGCAATAGGCTTAACCCCTTACAGTGTAATTTCAGATTGATGGACTACAATGAAGATACAGGATTTTTGGGAGTGGAGATCATCTCCTCAACTTAATCTCAGTTACCCAACAGTGGGCACACCGGCATCTGGTAGGTACCATGAAGAATTTTCAGAGTGGAAACAAATATCAAATAATCTCCTTCAGGATTCCCTTATTTTATCGTGCCACTGCAACCACCTTGGGCAATCTGAAATATAACCGCACACACCCATCAACCATCTCAGTTCTGAGATTTTCAGTTGACGCAGTCTCAATAGTTTTCTTTGAGGGAGCGTACTCCAGATTTCCACAACTGTTTGTGAGGATGTGCTTTCTGACATCACCCCTGAACTGCTTAGCTCTAATTTTAAAGTTCTGCCAGCTTATTCTGGACTCTGTCACCAGTGAAAATACGCCTTCTCTATTCATCCTACCAAATTATTTAATCATCCTGAACACTTCAATCAGACCACCCCATAACCTTCTATATTTTCAAGGGAATACAAATCCAGTTTATGTGACATATTACAATTTAACACTTTTAGTCAAAATACTGCAGATGCTGGAATCTGAAACCAAAACAGAAAATGCTGGCGAAACCCAGCAGGTCTGACAGCATCTGTGGAGAGAGAATAGAGCCAACGTTTTGAGTCTGGATGACCCTTTACCAGGGCCCTGACACAGGGTCATCCAGACTCAAAATATTGTCTCTACTCTCAACAGATGATGTCAGACCTGCTGAGTTTCTCCAGCATTTTCAGTTTTTGTGAACACTTTTAGGCCCTGTATTATTCTGGTGAATCAGCAATGCACCCTCTCCAAAGCCAATTCTCCAATTCTATATTGCTCTATGAAGTATCCCAGATAGACTCTAACCAGAGCACTGTATAGCTGTAGCACAACTTCCATCCCTTTCTACTCCAGTCCTCTTGAGACAACAGTCAACATTCCAGTAACCTCAGTAGGTACAATAGAAAGGGCTTTCTTTAGCTCCTAATTCATGCTATGCTGAACTTGGAAGTGTTCAATGTTGATACTGTCTGCAAAACTGGCAAAAAGTATTCTACTCCCAAGATCAATATCTCTTACCTCATTACTGTTCAATCTGTGGCTCTAAGACAGCATCTTCTACCAACACCCCCATACCAATCCATGGTAATCCAAGCTCTCGAAGCCTATACCTATTTATTAATCTCCATGCTTTTAAAGCCTTCACGTCTAAGTATAAAAAGCTTACTGGTTTCTTCATCTTAGATTGTTACCAATTGTTCAGTTGCCTTCGTCTCTTCCCCCTCCCCATAACAGCTTATTCCAAGCCTTAACAAAGTACACAGCCAATTCCACTTGACCCAATGCTTCCACACTCTCGCTGCAATCTTATCTCGCCCATCTTTAAGAGGCCTGTCTTCATCATGTTCTTAAACACCCTTTGTCCTTCTGTCCTCTTTAGTTACTGCCTTTTTTTAAAGGCACCTCTTCCCTCTCTAAAGACCTTGAATTTGTTATTACAACCCATTTCTGTGTGTTCCTCCCATCATTCTCTCCTCTAATCTGTTAAATTCAGTTTCTGCCCTGACATTAGTGTTCCCTGCTAAAAATCACCAATGACATCCTTCGTAAATTTGGCCACAGTGAGTTAGTTATCTTTAATCACATTTAAACTTTCATCCTGACAGTTGAGGCTAATTTAGTCTAGGAATTACTGTTGGTATTAACACATTTGTTTGACATTGCTCTGAATACTATTTTAATGAAGCAATACCACTTTTAAAATAAAACAGTTAAGGGCCTCTGTTAAAATACTGGGCAGAAGGCGGCCATACAAATGTGTCAACTGTTTATTAACTAATATCACCAACAATCAACATTCCATCTATCTTCCACCCCAAAGTGCACCACAGAACATATCTATCCTTAATCGGAAGACTCTTCAGCAGTGCACTGCTGTGGTCCACATTCTTAAAGTGAAGCTAACAGTACCATTCCTAATTGCCTCTATTAATAATAATGAAAGCAGCAGCATTTCTACACTGAAATTGGAGATGAGCTGTTTAAAACACTTGTACTTTATTTCTATTTCAACAAAACTTTAAAATCTTCATAGTAACAATGATAATCTGAAGAAATATAATAACTTGCCTTTTCTTAATTGCATTTCTCGAGTCAAAACAATTAAAACAATACATGTTTAAGTCCTTGCCTCACAGTGACACAAACTAAGGACAGGCTCCAAAATGTATGTTTTCTTTGAAACAAATAAATCCATGCAGTATTGCTGAAGCATCAACCAGTAAGTCATCTTTCTGCTTAATATTTCCTTCAGAGCTCTGAGGTTTATCATATGGGAGCAAGGATAATTGCATTCCCTTCTCGACTTAGTAAGAGATGGATGAATGTGGAAAATACATGATGAGGAGCGGAGAGATGCAATTCATTTCCTAGATGTAGACTCAACCAATAACCATGACCGAGAATAAGTTATGCTCAGTACCACAAGTGGGATGTGGATTACATTCCATAGTTCAATACTTATTCTGTTAGCTAAGTAGTTAAAATACAAATTCAATACTGGTTTTACACAGTAGCTGAACTAATGAAAGACCTGCCGACTTACTTGGTACTGTGAAATACTTTTATTCTAACCTAGTCATAATTGTACATTGTCATAGAAATCAGAAAGTATACCATAAAAGTCAGACCATTTAAAATAACCTTTGCATGAACAGGCAGGAGATAACTTGAGACATAGCAAAGGGATTTTGATGCCTGGTAGGTCAAGTGCCAGGTACAACACACAGTGGTTATAGCTAACCAACCCGATTTAGATTTTATGGGTTCTTTGCAGTAGGAAATAAACTCTTCCACATTTCTGAGTGGACTGATTTCAACAGCCCAGAATTTTAAGATCACCCCCATTAGATATCGCAATACCTAAACTTGAACCATCTCAGTTGATTTCTGTAACAATTCTAGAATTCTTGCTGCACACTATTTCCACAGCATTTTTCCACAATTGTTTATTTCAGAGTTTGGTGATTCTGTGATTCGGCACCACTCGAATTTAAGACGTTGGGTTCCCGGGTGGGTTTCATGCCCACAGTGGCCTCCAGAATGACCATGGCTTTGCCCACAAGAGTATTCCCCTGGGCAAGCTGCAAACCCCACTACTGATGGCTCTGTCAAATTAAACTCCGCTGCCTTTCCTCCCGCCATCTGAGGGGCTGGGCCGGGACCGGCATCTCCAGTTCACAACTTTACCCAAAGGGGAGGCGATGCATGGCTGAGGACTGGACGGGCTGCCCCCCCGTATCCCTGTCTTTTGGCAGAGGAAGGCTCGGCCTCAGTACTGCCCAGCCCTGAGTGAAGCTGTCACACTGGCCCGGCCCAGTTACTCGAGTAACTGCACTCATAGAATATATATCACTCTCGCTCACTCACTCGCCCGTCTGCCGCGGCCTCGCCACCTCACCTGTCCCCTAACACCATTTTACCGGGCCGCTGGGAGTCGAGTCCCTGCGAAATGTCGGCTCAGCAGATTCCTCCCAACATCCACCACCACCGCCACCATCAACACACACACACACACACAGCGCGACGTCACCGCATCCTGCGCTCCTCTCGCCCAGCCGTGCGTCGTGACGTCACCGCAACCTGCGCTCCTCTCGCCCAGCCGTGCGCCGCGACGTCACCGAAACCCGGCGGCTTGCGCCGCGACGTCACCGCACCCTGCGCTCCTCTCGCCCAGCCGTGCGTCGCGACGTCACCGAAACCCGGCGGCTGGCGCCGTGACGTCACCGCGTCCAGCGCTCTCCTGGTCTCGCCGTGCGCCACCCGCAAATTGCGCTTGTCTCGTCCCGCCGCACGTCATGGCTAACCGCGCTCCTCACGCCGCGCCGTGACGTCACCACAACCTGCGCTTCTCACTCCGCCCCGGCCAGGCTGCGTAGTGACGTCACCGGTATCTGCCGAGACGAGCCGCGACGTCACCGCAACTTGCTATCGATACCTGGGGGGGAAGGTTGTAGCCCAGGGTGGTGGTGGTGTGGGTGCAGCTCCTGGACGGACATTCGCCCCAGGCAGCGACACCACCCAGTTAAATCAAACAGAGACCTTTAGTGAATCCCAGCAAGTTTGCTTTCAGGTTGTAGCTGACACCGATTCATCAGCCCCAGGTGTTTTACCATATAGAGGAGGCTTGTGTAACTACATTGTTCATGTATTTAATTAACCCAACTACTCAGCTCTCTGCCTTATAATATTGTGCTCTTTCTGTAGGACTCTTGTTATTCTGCATTGAAGTTAAGTTTATTTATTAGTGTCACAAGTAGGCTTTCATTAACACTGCAATGAAGTTACTGTGAAAATCCCCCGGTCACCACACTCCGGCGCCTGTTCAGGTACACTAAGGGAGAATTTAGCATGGTCAATGCACCTAACCAGCACGTCTTTCAGACTGTAGGAGGAAACCGGAGCACCCAGAGGAAACCCAGGCAGACACGGGGAGAACGTGCAGACTCCACCCAGTGTAACCAATATAAACACAATGTTTGAAATACACAATTCAGCCAATATCTGTAAATAGAAAATACAGGCTAATGTCTCATAGACATAGAATCCCTACAGTGCAAAAGGGGGCCATTTGGCCCATCAAGTCTGCACCAACCACAATCCCACCCAGCCCCTATTCCCATGGCCCCACATGTTTACCCTACTAATCCCCCTGACACGAGGGTCAATTTAGCATGGCCAATCAACATAACCCGCACATCCTTGGACTGTAGGAGGAAACTGGAGCACCCGGAGGAAACTGGAGCACCCAGAGGAAACCTACGCAGACACACAGACAGTGATCCAAGGCCGGAATTGAACCCAGGTCCTTGGTGCTGTGAGGCAGCAGTGCAAACCACTGTGCCACCCCATTATTTATTTGTACAACTGTTAACCTGTTTAATAAGGCTTCCTAACTTGTTCTATTTACACTTGGGAGTATTAAATTCGCGATTCTCTGTTTATTTTACTTGATTCAACATAAGTCAATGTTATCTATTTTTGTATGCCTTTATTCTAACTGTCCATGTCACTTTGGTTTCTTTGTCTTAGTTACTGTTCTGCATCTACTATTCTGTATTTTTATAGTATTTAACTAACATCGCACAATTCAATATATCACAGCTCCTTTATTAAAAATGGTTACAAATAACGGAAGTCCATAAATTGATTTACATATCAATGTTACAGCTCTAAAAGGGATCTTAAAACTGAGACAATAGCCTGTATTTTCTTTTTATAGATATTGGCTGAATTGTGTATTTCAAGCAGTGTTTTTATTCCATATTATGCTCAAGTTCTGAAACACAATCCAATATTACATTGCTGGGTGGTAGAGTTTCCTGGAATATTTAATTATGGCAGTTTTGATTGTATGCTTTATATGAATCTTTAATTTCATGTCATTTAGAGTAATTTTTTGATCTTTATGCTTCTCCGTACAGGAAATAATTCCACAAAATCACACAGTAGCATCGAACACATTCTATTTTATTGAAAATATTGTTGACCTTGCTAGTCAGTTATTAACCATTTATTGACAATTCCCCATAGAAAAAATGAATCTAGGAGTGAGATAGAGTCTAAAATATGAAGGCATCAGGAGATTAGAAAAACATTTGTAGAACTATTACTGCAAGGTTTCTTGAACAATAAAGCCAATGTTTCCAAATCCAGCAATGGGAAGAGCTAATCGCATTAAAACTTCTCAAGACAAGTGTTAGGAAAGACTCCCTGCAGAAGTAAAACACAGGAACCAGACTGGATGGCTGCACATCGAAAAACAGAATCATAGAATCACTACCCTGCAGGAGGCCATTTGGCCCATCGAGTCTGCACCGCCAACAAACCCCCCTTGGTCCTTTCCCTGTAACCCCACGTATTTACCCTGCTAATCCCCCAACACTAAGCGGCAATTTAGCATAGCCAATCAACCTAACCTGCACATTTTAGGACTGTGGGAGGAAACCGGAGCACCCGGAGGAAACCCATGCAGACATGGGGAGAACGTGTAAACTCCACACAGACAGTCACCCAAGGCTGGAATTGAGCCCTGGACCCTGTCGCTGTGAGGCAGCAGTGCTACCAACTGTGTCACCGTGCCATCAACAGTTCTGAAAGCCAGTAACCCAGAAAAGCAAACAAAAACAACCATCAGCCTAATTTGTTCTTGCAACTAAAGATGTTGTGCCCTCTTGAGTTGGTACTCCTCATTCAAATCATACCATGCTATGGGAAGGTCTAATAAGATTTCCATTATCCTGTAACTGAGTTGTTAGAACTTTAAAAAGTCATGGCAAAAGGAAATCTTAAACAATAAACAACAAAAATCACTGACCAAAGAAAATCTTCCATAAAGTCTTTAAAGTTTATTAGTGTCACACTGCAATGAAGTTACTGTGAAAATCCCCTAGTCGGCACACTCCGGCGCCTGTTTGGGGACACACAGAATTTAGCATGGCCAATGCCCCTAACCAGCACATCGTTTGGACTGTGGGAGGAAACCGGAGCACCCGGAGGAAACTCACGCAAACACGGGGAGAATGTGCAAACTCCACACACACACACACACAACGACCTTAGCCAGGAATTAAACCCGTGTCCCTGGCGCTGTGAGGCAGCAGTGCTAACCACTGTGCCACCGTGCCATCCACATTGAATCAAACAAGCTATACATAAAAACAGAAAATAGTGGCAATATACAGTGGGTCTGGCAGCATCCACGGAGTGAGAAACAGGGTCAACATTTCAGGTCCACAAACTTTCTTCAGAACAGCAGTCTAGCCTCAGGGAGCACTGAAGCAGGCCATATCCCTGTCTTGTGGCCAATTTTAAATGGGCCAACAGCAATTTGGAAGTAGATCCTCACCCTAACGTGTGAAATTCAGTGTGGAACCTAACGTGCGTAATGAGTGTAGGGTCGTGTGGGCCATCCCTTCTGCTGCAAATTATCTTCATTCTTACAAGTTGTGAATTGAGCATGCAAAGGTTGGGGATCGAATGTTGAAACCCTCACCCAATCCCTGCGAAGTTTCTAATCATGGCTAAGACGTCCAATTTGTCATAAATTCTATTTCTGCGAGAGATACAAAAATTCAAACAAGGTAAATTGTGTACTATTACAATCAATACAGCTCACTATCTCTTTTCAAATGTAGTTGTTAGAACTCTTTTTTTTTTGTTTTCTGGCCTAATATCACATGGATGCCAGTGGGGAATGGCAACAATGGGTTTTGTTACTGGACTAATGACCTGGAGACAGAAGTTCAAATCCCAACATGAAAGCTTGGGAATTTAAATCCAATTAAATAAATCTGGGAATAATAAAGCTAATATCAGTAATGGTGACCAGGAAACTACGAGATTGTTGTTAAAAAAAAAAAATCCAGTTCATTCATGTCCAATGGGGAAGGAAATCTGGCGTCCTTATCCAGTCTGGCCTACATGTGACTTCAGACCCATAGCAACGTGGTTACTAGCACTGCCCTCCAAAATGGCCTAGAAAGCCATTTGTTGTATCAAACAGCACTAGAAAAGTCTAGTCAGCCAGGTGCATGGAAACACACCATCTGACAGTCCCACTCCAAGTCATAAATCATCCCGGCTTAGAAATATATTGTTTTTCCTTACTGTCACTGGCTCAAACATCATGGAACTCTCTCACTAACAGCCCTGTAGGTGCATTTATAGCAGCGGTTGAAGGGCCACGCCAGTACCTTCTCAAAGGCATTTGGAGAGGGGCAATATATGCTGGCCTTGCCAATGACACCCACATCACATGAATGACTAAAAAATTGTAAGTGAGGTAGCAGATGATGACTGGCACACATGATACGGAAACCCAGCAAGGGGAACGGCCAATGCCTTCAGCAGAGGAGAAATATTAGCTGGCTACTTATTTTTAAAACTATAAATAGGAAGCAGCTGCCATTCTTACATGGCATGCCAAGGGAAAGAGGGTAGGTATTACGGGCTCTTGCCAGACAGTTGACTAATGTGTTTTCCCCATGTTGGTTAAATGGTCTATTAAACAGGCATAATAAATTCACAGATTGTGAAATGTAATGCAAAGTAAATCACTGCAACTCATTTAGTTGCTGCATTTAACCTAGAGTACTCTTATCAAACTTTATTGAGAAAACGTAACTAAGGATTCTAAGCTCTTTCACTTGACGTAGCCTTCAAATTTCAACAGTAAAAACTCCGTAAAACTATTTGGAAGTTGTAGCTGTGGTATGACTGAATGGCACCTAGTTCCAAAATAGTTCCTTAAGGTACAGCGTGCAAGATGCTGAAGTGAACGAGGTTTGTTGGTCAAATGTATAATGGAGTCAAAGAAAATTTGATGTTCCTGCAAATAATCAAAAAAGATCTCATATAAAGCTGATTCTGTGAACATTGAGAGTATCACAAAGCAACTAATTAGGAAATATTAGAAACATTACAAAATCGTAAAATTTACAGGACAGTGGGAGACCATTTGGCCCATTGTTCTATGCTGTGCTAGTTGTTATGGTCTATACTGCCCAAATCCCAAACAGAAACTTGAAACAAACGGCCACAACGGTTTGCAATTTGTGAATTATGAGGAGGTATCTGAAACTAACTCTCAGACTACTTCTGATGATTTTAAATATTAAATTTAAATATTTATTAAAATAAAGAGAAAAAGTATGGAACAGTTAAAGACATATGAACAACCTTACATAGATAACAGTATATTGACAAACATTTCCTGAAAGACATTGGCTTAAATAAACTCAGAACTAAAACCCCCTCTTGATGGCAACACTCCTCAGAATTTTAATCTCCAAAAACATTACAGCATTATTACCACACAATGCCCTGCTATGCTAGGGGAAATCTGACATGGACTGTGCCTCTCTGAGGGTGGCGGCAAACTGCCATTCACAGGTCTGGTTTCTCGGTCTTATTCAAGATCACTCAGCCATAGCCAATAGCCTTCAATCCCATTTTAAATATTTTTTCCCTTTGATCTTCCACTCAACAATTCTTTAGAAGTTACTCTTTCCAGAATTGATCAACCTATTTTCAATTACTTTGCTGCTATTGTGATGATACTGTGCCTTTAAGAAATATATTTGGGTCATGTTTCTTGTGCAGGATCGACTTTAGCAGTTCGTCTTATTATCAGTGCTGTTTTGTCTGCATCCAGCCTCTTCTGACTGCATCAGCATAATTGATCTTAATTGCTACAACGTCTATTTTAATCTGGATTAATGCAGTGTTGTTATTTTAGGGTTTTCCCCCACAGTGGGGCTCAATTAGGTTGATTGACAGTAAAATCAGATGATTACATTGAGCTAGGCTTACACAGAGAAATCAAGCTCAGCTTGCTGCTTGGGATCTTTCGAGAGCAGTCGCTTTCCCTTTTATTCTCTGGATTTTGAGACAGGATTGCAATAGTTACTGCCACGCAGACTTTTTACCCTTAATTAATTGTGTTTTTAATATTCAATTTGTGTTCTGCTGTCTTTAGATTTAAAGTTTGCATATGTTGTAGCAACAGGAAACTGAATTGGTATAGGACAAACTGCAAGTACTAGTCTTCCAGTTAGTCTTTTACAAGTTTATCATTCATATTATTAGTTATATTTAGTGATTGAGTCTGAATTAAAAATAAGTTTCTTTAGCCACTCTCCAGTATAACTGTAGTATATATAGGGATTGTTAAATGATGTCTTATTTGACTGTACATACCTGCCACACATCCAGGGGAACTGCTTCAATCCAAGAATCACAAAGTGGAATGCTCTCATAGGTATTTAACAGAGCCTCCATTGTCCGGGGAGACATTGCACATTGTTTAAATATCTGAAAGATAAACAAACTCTGCATCATTACACTGGTCCTGATCTGTCGAGCATTCACAACAAACTTTGTTGGTTAGCATCTAGACATTAGATTCAATGGAATAAGACAATTGCTGGAGTTGCGAGCATTATGATATTAGGGCAAACTGTATATTTATGTGGTCAATGAGTTCTTCAGTTTCATTTTGTATACTATGATGGCTTGATTCAAAAGATAAAGATCTCCTGATAGTTAAGTAAAGAGCTGAGCCATTCAGACCCAAGAGCTACCAGGATCTGCACGCAGCCAGGGAGCTAGCAAGGGTGTAACAATTAATCCTTCAGTGTCCTGGGTAGAGGGGGAAACATATCCGCCTGAGTTCTACCCAAACACTTACTAGAAATATAAATGTACAACCCCAGGTGAGGACTGGACTGGATCACAAAATGTTATTATGTAGATACAGAAAGTGATTTGGAAGACAAATGGAATGTTGTTTATTGCAAGGGGAATGGAATACAAAAGTAGGGAAGTTTTGCTACAGTTGTCCAAGGCATTGGTGAGACCACGGGTGGAATCTTTCAGTTGTGCGTGCCCCAAGATGAGAAAATCCCACCCGAGACCAACCGACCTTTAGATGGTCCACTGAATTTTCTGTCCTGCCCGCTACGATTCCCGTGGCGGACGGGACTGGAAAACTTTCCTCCATGTCTCGAGTACTGAGTACAGATTTTGTCTCCTTAATTAAGAAAGGATAGCATTTGTATTGAAAGTCGCGCAGAGAGGTTTGTGTGGAGTTTGCACATTCTCCCAGTGTCTGCGTGTGTTTCCTCTGGATGCTCGGGTTTCCTCCCACAGTGCAAAGATGTACGGGTTTGGCCGTGCTGAATTGACCCTTAGGTGTCAGGGGGACTAGCTAGGGTAAATGCATGGGGTTATGGGGATAGAGCCTGGGTGGGATTGTGGTCAGTGCAGACTCAATGGGCCAAATGGCCTCCTTCTGTCCGCAGGATTCTATGATAAGGTCCAGTCCACTGATTCCTGGATGAAGAGGTTGTCTTATGAGAAGGAGTTAGCAGGTATCCATTGCAGTTCAGAAGAATGAGAGGTGATTCTATTGAAACGTACAGAATCGACGCTGAAGGAATTTTTCCCCTAGTATGAGAGACTAGAACTAGCGGCTCAATTTAAAAATAAGGATTCTCCCATTTAAGTCGGAGATGAGAAGAAATGTTTTTGAGAGTCATTACTTTTGTGGAATTCTGTTCCCCAGAGAGCAGTGGAGGCAGTGTCATTGAATATTTTTAAAGCTGATTTAGATAGCTTCTTGATGGACAAAGGGTATGGGGTGGCAGGAGGGGTGGGGAAGAGAGACAGCAAAGTAGAGGCCAGAATCAGGTTAGCCATGGTCTTATCAAATGGCAGAGCAGGCTCAAGGGGCAAAATAGCCTCCTAGTTTGCATGTTCATCTGCTCGTGACTTGGTTGGGAGGTCTTATGTAATTTAACATCCTGTCAGCACTTATGAGGTTTAGACATGGGATAAGAAGAATGTTGAGATGATGCAGAAGTGCAATTAGTCCACATGTAACAAGAGCTAGCAAGGACCCTTTGGGAAAACAGGGGAAGGAAAAAAATATCTTAAAAGGAAAAACTGCATTTTAATACACGACTTACAATCACATCGTTACTTCAGCACTAGTCAGACTCCATGGGGCTAATTATAAAACGTAACTTACAAGACACAAAACCTATAGGATTGGGAATAATGCCAGTCTTGTTGGTTTGATGAGGATAAGTTAAAATCCATACCACGCCCCCTAGGCTTGTTTCTCAGCCGAATGGTTTGTTTAACAGCTCCCTGACCCATGTCAGTATTCACATCACATATTCATTGAAAAGTCTGAATACCTTGGGGTCAACTGGAGCTGCTCCATGGTTCAGTAGAGCTATGACAATTTGCTCTGGATGATGTTCCAAATGATCTTCAACAGCCTGTAAAATGCAGTCCATCGGGGTGTAGCCAGCACAGTTCTTGACATTTACACAGGCACCATGCAGCAGCAAAAGATCCACAATCCCAGGGTGCCCGTTCCCACATGCATTATGGAGCGGTGTGTGATTTTTTTTCCCAGCGGTTTTCACATCAGCTCCACAATCGACCAGCATTTTGCAGACTCTGTAATACCTGCCGAAATCCTCGGGTTTCTCCGCGTACGAGCAGGCAGCATTGAGTGCAGTTTCTCCTTCTCGGTTCTTCTTGTGACTGTAGGCGCAATAGCTCAGATAAAGCTCCACATGCTCATCTAAACCATGTTTTGCTGCAATGTGAAGTGGAGTATTCTCTCGGTCTTTGGTCTGCATATTAACTCTGGCACCATGTTCCAACAGGAGCTTAGCACACCTGCAACAAATGAGAATTCGATGATCCTCTATCATCTCCTTAATTTCTGCCATGTTCTAGAAACATAGAAACCCTACAGTGCAGAAGGAGGCCATTTGGCCCATCGAGTCTGCACCGACCACAATCCCACCCAGGCCTTACCCCCACATATTTACCCACTAATCCCTCTAACCTACGCATCTTAGGATTCTAAGGAGCAATTTTTAACCTGGCCAATCAACCTAACCCGCACATCTTTGGACTGTGGGAGGAAACCGGAGCACCCAGAGGAAACCCACGCAGACACGAGGAGAATGTGCAAACTCCACACAGACAGTGACCCGAGCCGGGAATCGAACCCGGGACCCTGGAGCTGTGAAGCAGCAGTGCTAACCACTGCGCTACCGTGCCGCCCATGTTCTCTTACTGATATTGATATTACATGTTGAGTTTATGTAAATGACATGAGGACAGTTTAAAAAAAAAATCTCCTGGCCATGTTACTTTTGGTATTTGCAGTATTTTTGTACCCATTCACAAGATGCAGGAGTCACATTTATTGCCCAACCTCGACTCCCCCTTTATACAACTGGATGGCTTGGTAGGCCATGTCAGAGGGCAGTTAAGAGTGAGCCTCTTTCTATCTGAAGTCAGAGACCAGGTAGAGACAGAGGCTTCCTTTTCTAAAGGGCATCAGTGAAATAGTTAGAATTAATCTCATGGTCACCATTACTAATACTGGAAGTGATTTAATCAACTGAATTAAAATTCCTCTGCTGTGGTGATGGGATTTGAACTCATGTTTCTGGATCATTAGTTCAGGCCTCTACATTACTAGCCCTGTTATAATGCCACTATGTTACCACACCCATGCGAATAGTATGCATGTGTCATTTTATACAGTGTGAAAATGTGGTGTTCTTATCTGAGGAAGGATAATCATAGATAATCATAGAAACCCTACAGTACAGAAAGATGTCCTTGCTATAGGGGGAGGACAGTGAAGGTTTATCAGGCTGATTCCTGGGATGGCAGGTCTGTCATGTAAGGGGAGACTAAATCTGTTAGGATTATATTCACTGGAGTTTAGAAGAGTGAGAGGGGATCTCATTGAAACTTATAAAATTAGACAAGGTAGATTCAGAAAGAATGTTCCCAATGGTGGGGAGTCCAGAACTAGGGGTCATATTTTGAAGATCAGGGGTAAACCTTTTAGAACTGAGGTGAGGAGAAATTTCTTCACCCAGAGAGTGATGCATGTGTGGAATTCATTACCACAGAAAAGTTGTCTGCTTTCAAGAAGAAGTTAGATACAGCTCTTGGGGCTAAAGGGATCAAGGGATATGGGGTGGGGGGGGGGGGGGGGTGGAATCAGGATATTGAATTCAATGATCAGCCATGATCAAAATGAATGGTGGAGCAGGCTTGAAGAGCCGAATGGCCGACTCCTGCTTCTACTTTCTATGTGTCTATTCTATTACTATCAACTTAAATAAAGGCCAATCTAAAATCAAAACGTTTGACAAAGACAACTTAACTGAAAATGTAAGTTTAGTTGTTATCTAAGCTTGAAATGGGGCACATTATAGTTCATTAAGTCAGGATTATACAAGAAGCAGTGATTAGGGACCGAGAGAGACATAGTATGAAGCATTACAGGACTGGATCATTTCACTTGTGGCAGTCGTATCACTCATTGGTCACACTTGGTTTCTGATTTATTTTGCACATGTTCTTACCTCCATGAACCAGTCATGGTGAGAGATGAAAGATGGGCAGTTAAGGGATGCTCATGTCAACTTTACTCAGTGATAGTAGCATCCTTGCTTCTGTGGTGCAGGTCTTGAACACATACTCTAGGTTAGCACTTCAGTTAAGCACTGAAGGAGCACTTCATTGCCACAGGTGCCACCTACTGAAGAGAGTCAGGCTATTCTGATTACGTAAAGATTCCTCTAGCAATCTTCAATGAAGGGAAATTCCTCTAGTGACACAGCAAACATTTTTGCCTCAATCACCAGAATAGACTGATTGGTTATTCATCTCAGCATAGAATCCCTACAGTGCAGGAGGCGGCCATTCGGCCCATCGAATCTGCACTGACCACAATCCCACCCAGGCCCTATTCCCGTAACTCCACATTTTTACCCTGCTAATCCCCTGACACTAGGGTCAATTTAACATGGCCAATCAACCTAACCCGCACATCTTTGGACTGTGGGAGGAAACCGGAGCACCCGGAGGAAACCCACGCAGACACAGGGAGAATGTGCAAACTCCACACAGACAGTGACCCAAGGCCAGAATTGAACCTGGGTTCCCGGCGCTGTGAGGCAGCAATGCTAACCACTGTGCCACCATACCACCCATTCGCAAGACCTTGATCAATGATAATTGGCTCCATATTTGGCCACTTGACAACAATGACTATACTTCAAAAATAATTAATTAGCTGTGAACCACGTTGAGACATCCTGACAATATGAGGTAATCTTACAAGAGTGAGTTGTTGTTCGTGCTACTTGTCTGACTTTTAACCCAGAAACAAAATAATGTTCAGTAGCAGCCCAGGTGACTTGCATCCCCTTCCTTAACTTTCTAAGGAATCACGTCATCCCATTTTGCCTTGTACGCAAGCTGCTTTGGTTGAGCTTGGGAAACTGCGCATGAGGAAGCATTGGGAAATGCACACGTAACTGCTCGATGGGGCAGCTTTCTATATTTATTTTACTCATAAAACCTTGGACCTACGTTTATATTGTCAAAGCACCAATAAGAATATAGCAAATAAAGGGTTAATATAATCTCCTTTGCTTGCTTTCTCAACATTGGGATACATTTGTGTACAAACATAATACACTGTGCATTTCCCCAGTGTCTTGAGTCCTAAATCTAAGCACTCAGGAAAAGAACTCACTGTGCTCGGGATCAGCTGCAACATAACCATGTATAACCAAAAAATAAACTTACTGGAGGGTCTGGGGACTGGTGCACAGGTGCAAAGGAGCATACCCTTCTTCAGAGATTGCATTGGGATTAGCACCAATACGAAGCAGAAGCTGGGCACATTCAACGTGTCCATTGGCGCAGGCAGCATGCAAGGCAGTTGCTCCTCCAGGGGCAACATTTACATCAGCACCATGTCCCAGCAGGTGTTCCACACAAGCTGTGTGCCCTCGCTGTGCAGTGATATGGAGTGCAGACGTCTGCTTCGGTTTGGAGATTAGTGACCAAAGACCTGCAACACAAAAATAGATCGTATATCCATTAAGGTGCATTGCGCAGCATTTCTTATGCAGCCTCAGACAACCACATAACACTGCAATTCTATCTAATTGCCCACAATAAAACACAATCTCTTGTACGTGTTTGACTAAAAAGCCTCCTGAATGTACCGATCAAATTCAAGCCTATGCCAATCAGTAAAACTTCACCTTGAAAAGGCACTCTAGTGATATGAGGTTTTAAAAAGTGCTGTTAATGTAATTACAGTAACACGCAGCAAGGTCACTGCATCAGAACGTTTCAGAAACTCAACAGCAATGTTCTCAGAAGTGTAAATATAATGGAAATCATACAATCTGTTGACTCATTCTCTTGTCTCAGAAGGTGTCAGTCAACAAGCCTAAATTCCTGCTCCCCATTGTTCTTTTTCATTTTAATAATAAACTGGCGCTCCATCTGCACTTCGTAAGAGTAGCTTTCTGAGGAAAGCAATGTAAAATCACCCACTTACTTACCAGCAAACTAATCTGTGAGAAATGTGAGAATGTGAGAAATTTTGGGCCCTGTATCTAAGGAAGGATGTGTTGGCCTTGGAGAGGAGGTTCACGACAATGATCCCAGGAATGAAAAGCTTGACGTATGAGGAGCGTTTGAGGACACTGGGTCTGTGCTCGATGGAGTTCAGAAGGATGAGGGGGGGGGGATCTCATTGAAACTTACAGAATATTGAAAGGTCTGGATAGAGTTGACATGGGGAAGATGTTTCCATTAGTAGGCGAGAATGACTTTTTAGAACCGAGACGAGGAGGAACTCCTTCAGCCAGAGGGTTGTGAATCTATGGAATTCGTTGCCACAGAGGACTGCGGAAGCCAGTCCATTGAGTGTATTTAAGACAGAGATACATAGGTTCCCGATTGGAATGGGGATCAAAGATTACTGGGAAAGGGCGGGAGAATGGGTGTGATTAGCTTATCAGCCATGATTGAATGGCGGAGCAGACTCGATGGGCCGAATAGCCTAATTCTGCTCCTATATCTTGTGGTCTTAAAAAATAACTTGGGGACGATTCTCCCATTCCTACCCGCTAACTTTTTGGTGGGCCAGGCTGGAAGATTCGCGTGTGTGCAGATTCGCGGGATTCATGCATGTGTTCCCGCATCTCCCAGCGATGGAAATCCAGCATGGTTGGGACCACGCAGGAAACTGGCAGGAATAGCCGCTAAGTAATTTTAATCTTACTTTAATGTCATTTAAATGTGATTATCGGGCCCGGGACTGAATTCTCCAGGCCCGATAGCATCTCCCACCCCTCCAGTACAATTTCACTCCAGCAGGGTTTAGAGTAGCTCCCCACTTTCAGGGAACTAGCGGGAAACCCTGCTGGAATGAAAGGGTGGCAATCGATGGCCCCCGGGGATCGGGCAGCAGGGGTGGTGCCCCCTGGGCATGGGCATCCTGGCTGTGCCAACTGTCCCCCCAGCACTGCCCAAATGACAAAGTGTCCATGTCCAGGGGGCACCTTGGCACTGTCCACCGGGCATGGGGCAGTGCCGCAAGGGGGCGATCAGTGGGGTGGGGGGTGTCCCGCTGCCACCCCTGCAGACAGGATCGGTTGGGACTGAAGGGAGGTCAGCAATTGGACCGGGCACTCTGGGACTGGAGAGGGGTCGGGACTGGCACAGGAATGGTCGTGGGGGGCCGTGATCAGGCCGTTGGGGGAGCTGGGGGGGGGAGGGAAAGAGGTGGAGGGGCAGCACTGTCGGGGCCCTAGGCTGGCCAGTGATTGAGCTGGTCAGCAAAGTGCGGGGTGACAGTCGGGGCCACTGCACATGCGCAAAGGTCTGGAACTGTCAGACTCTGGCATGAATGGACCCTGCCCCGAGCTTCTAATGATATTCACGATTGTGACCTCTGCAATGCACAGACTATGGGAGATTTGAGTCTGAACTCCCAAAAAACAATCATGATTTACACCAGTTTTGCCGCAAATTCAGCACTTAGAACTTTTTTGGGAGAATCGCATCCCCCACCCCCCGCCCCCCTTGTGTTTATAACACATCAGTTGTAACCATTGAAGGATGTTTGAATTTTTAAAAAAATCTCTGGTTGGACATGAATTCATTGCCCATTCCTGATGGAGGGACTGAATATTTAAGGTGTTGGATGGGGCGCCAATCAAGCTGGCTACTTTGCCTTGGATGGTTTTGAGATTCTCAAGCTTTTTTTTAAGCAATAACCAGGATATCGATAAAAGTTTTGTAAATACAGTGTGAGGACTTAAGTCATAAATTGCTAAACCTTCACAAATGGTATTATATTGATTTATTTCGCTTTTCAAAAATAGCAATGCATTAGGGATTGAGCTACATTAACAAAGGGCTAAGTAATACAAATAATTACTTCCATGAAATGAAAATCAGTAAGAATGAATAGTTATGCCCACTATGAAAGTAATTAACTCTTAAAAAGGAGCAATCACTTGCAAGCGTTTCTGAGGTCAGGGTACTGGGCTATCTTAGTGTTAAACTGAAGTTCAACAGATGAAAGTTTCATCTTGTGGATTCCTTACAAAATCAAATAGCTTTAAAAGATATGTGTTTGTAAATAAAGCTATTTATTTATTTGGGGAGGTGATGGCCTAGTGTATTATCGCTAGATTATTAACCAGAAACTCAGCTAATATTCTGGGACCCAGCTTCAAATCTGCCACGGCAGATGGTGGAATTTGAATTCAATAAAATTATCTGGAATTAAGAATCTAAGAACCAACCTGGTTCACTAATGTCCTTTAGGGAAGGAAATCTGCCGTCCTTACCTTGTCTGGCCTACATGTGACTCCAGAACCTCAGCAATGTGGTTGACTCTCAACTGACCTCTGAACAAGGGCAACTCGGGATGGCAATAAATGCTGACCAGCCAGCGGCGCCCATGTCCCACAAATGAATAAAGAAAAGTCACCTTTATCACAAAATACATCCATTAATTGCAAATATAAGAGAAAGATGCTTCCTGGAGTTTTGGAAGGTGAGATGGGAGATACTGGTAATGAGAAAATAGGTCAGAAGGTTCCAGATTTGTTTCCAGCTCTGTATTGTTCGTTGATCTTTTCAAGGACAGCAACTATAATTGGCTTCAGTACCTCTGGGATGGAGGTAGGGAGAAATCAGTTAAGATTCCTCCTTTGTGTTGTTATTTCCTCCTGTAAAGTATGTCACTGAGTAAGAACAGGATCAGGCTCAGCTGTGACACACTTCATAGTTAAATAACTTGCAACATTGAACAATGATGACCTTGGGGGAGATACTGGAGGTTAGTAACGGCTGTGAAACTAGACCCAGAAAAAGTCAAATCTATTAGCATAGTGGGAGAGACAAACAATAAAATTGACTTTTTTTAAAAATGGGATGTGGGATTCACTGGTGAGGCCAGCATTTATTGTTCATCCCTACTTGCCCTCAAGGTGGTGGTAAGCTGCTTCCTTGAACTGCTATAGTCCCTTTGGTGCAGGTACACCCACAGTGCTGTTAGGGAGGGAGTTGCAGGATTCTGACCCAGTGAAAGAACGGCAATATATTTCCAAGTCAGGACGGTGAGCGACTTGGTGGGGAAATTCTAGTTGGTGGTATTCCCATATGTCTGCTACCCTTCTCCTTCTGGATGGTAATGGTTGAGATTTGGAAGCTGCTGTCCAAGGAGCCTTGGTAAGTTCCTGCAGTGTATCTTGGAAATGGTACACACTGCTGGCACTGTTTGTCGGTGGTGGAGAGAGTGAACGTTTGTGAGAAGTAGTACCAATAAAATGGGCTGCTTTGTCCTGGATGGTGTCAAACTTCTTGAGTTTTGCTGAAGCTGCACCCATCTAGGCAACTGGAGGGTATTCCATCTGCTGACTTGTGCCTTGTAGATGGCGGCAAGCTTTGGGGAGTCAGGAGGCAAGTTACTCACTGGAGGATTCCTAGCCTCTGACCTGCTCTTATAGCTGCTGCATTTATATGGCTATGTCCAGTTCAATGTCTGGTCAATGGTAATCCCAGGATATTGATAGTGGAGGATTCAATAATGTTAATGCCATTGAATGTCATGGGGCAGTGGTTAGATTTTGTCTTGTTGGAGGTGGTCATTGTCTGACACTTGTTTAGCATGACTGCTATTTACCACTTGTCAGCCAAAGCTTGGATATTGTCCAGGTCCTGTTGCATTTGGACATGGACTGCTTCTCAGTATCTGAGTCACCAATGGTGCTGAATATTGTGCAGTTAACAGTGAATATCCTCATCATAAGACATAGGAGCAGAATTAGGCCACTCGGCCCATCGAGTCTTCTCCGCCATTCAATCATGGCTGATATTTTTCTCATCCCCATTCTCTTGCCTTTTCCCCATAACCCCTGATCGCCTTATTAATCAAGAACCTATCTATCTCTATCTTAAACATAAAAACATAGAAAAACTACAGCACAAACAGGCCCTTCGGCCCCACAAGTTGTGCCGAACATATCCCTACCTTTTAGGCCTATCTATAACCCTCCATCCCATTAAGTCCCATGTACTCATCCAGGAGTCTCTTAAAAGACCCTATTGAGTTTGCCTCCACCACCGACGGCAGCCGATTCCACTCGCCCACCACCCTCTGTGTGAAAAGCTTCCCCCTAACATTTCCCCTGTACCTACCCCCCAGCACCTTAAACCTGTGACCTCTCGTAGCAGCCATTTCCACCCTGGGAAAAAGCCTCTGAGAATCCACCCGATCTATGCCTCTCAACATCTTATATACCTCTATTAGGGCTCCTCTCATCCTACGTCTCTCCAAGGAGAAAAGACCGAGCTCCCTCAGCCTATCCTCATAAGGCATGCCACTCAATCCAGGCAACATCCTTGTAAATCTCCCCTGCACCCTTTCAATCACTCAAAGACACTCAATGACCTGGCCTCCACAGCCTTCTGTGACAAAGAGTTCCACAGATTCACCACTCTCACTTCTGACCTGAGGCACTCCTGCAATGATACCCTGGAACTGAGACAATTGACCCCCAAAGGGAGGTGGTTAGTTTCTCTCTTGTTGGAGAGAGATGATTAGATTGATTCACGTTGAATAGATTTGTAATGGAGGGAAACACAGCAGCAAAACTGCTCCCAGCAAGTTCCTGCAATGAAATCAACAACCAGATAATCCGTCCTTGGTGTTATTGGTTGCTGAATACTTGTTACAGAACATTACAGCATAGAAGGAGTCATTTTAGTCCATTGAGTCTTTGGCAGCTCTTTCAAAAGTGCAATCCAGTTAGTCCTATTCCCCCACTCTTCCCAGATATCTCTTCAATTTTGTCTCTTTCAAGTATTTAATTGGTGATACAAGTGGGAAATCTTCCATTCCTTTTTTCACGTATTGCCAGGGGATCGGTTACATCTAGCAGAGAGGGCAGCCAGAGCCCAAAAGGCAGAATCCCTGCTTCATTGCACTGAAGTATCAGTCTGGATTATTTGTTCACATCCTTCCCTGTTATCCAGAGGGCCAAAGATACCAATTAACATTCAATCATCACAGACAGTGAATTCAAATTCAGTCAGTTTGGGACAATGGCTTATACATTCAAAGAATTATAGAATCCCTCCAGTGTAGGAGGCCATTCAGCCCATCGAACCTGCACCAACAATCCTACCCAGGCCCTATCCCTGCAACCATACGTATTTACTCTGCTAATGCCCCAACATTAAGAGGCAATTGAGCATGGCCAATCCACCTAACCTGCACATCTCTGGAGTGTGGGAGTAAACCGGAGCACCCGGAGGAAACCCACGCAGGCACGGGGAAAACGTGCAAACTCCACACAGACAGTGACCGAGGCCAGAATTGAGCCCGGGTCCCTGACGCTGTGATGCAGCAGTGCTAACCACTGTGCCACCTACATTGGGATGGCTAGAAAAAAAGGCGTTATCTGACGAATCAAGAGGGAAGGGGGAGCAAGGAAAGAGAGTGGGAAATGCAAACAAAACAAGATTCTGAAGCAACAAGAAGCACTGGGCACATACATGAAGAGAAAAGGTGGAGGGCACACTGGCCCGATGAATGGCAGCATGGTGGCACAATGGTTAGCACTGCTACCTCATAACGCCAGGGTCACTGTCTGTGCGGAGTCTGCACATTCTCCCTGTGTCTGCATGGGTTTCCTCCAGGTGCTCCGGTTTCCTCCCACAGTACAAAGGTGTGCAGGTTAGGTGCATTGACCATGCTAAATTCTCCCTTAGTGTACCCAAACAGGCGCCAGAGTGTGGCGACTAGGGGATTTTCACAGTAACTTCATTGCAGTGTTAATGTAAGCCTACTTGTGACTAATAAATAAACTTTAACATACTGTAAACTAGCCCTTTATTCCACTTAACTCTGGCATAACCATTAGAGAGAAAAGATACAATACAAACTTTGCCACAGCGACAGAAGTTACCTTACGCTGGGAATTTTAGTTTAGAGTATGGAGAAGTAGTCATACCTAGCTCTGCGGACCAGCTTAGTTCATGACTGACCGTCTCTATGACCACGTTGACCGAGTCCTTGCTTTTGAAGATGCTTCTGATCTTGTCCAAATCTCCGCTGCACAGAGCGTCCTGGACAGCAGCATCGTTGGAGAGCAGCGGCCGTGTCCTCGACTCCCTGAATGCCGTTTGACTGACAGCGGGAGTTTGGCTGTTTCTGGGAAACCTGTACAAAGCTCTCCTTTCATCCTCCGGGTCTCTTTGTGGCCTCAACGACCGGAGTGTGGAAGGGGTGAAAGTGTACGTGTCCCTGAACATGGTGGAAACGGAGTTGCTGTTTTAAAAACAAAGTTCTCAAAACCTGTCTGTTCAGCTGCTCCGTGTCCTCCGGATGGGCTGAAGCCAATATTGAGTCATGAGAACAAATGATCACAAGATCCGAAGGGCCACTGAGCTGATAAATTTGGGAGTGCGTGTAAGTGGGATATAAACAGATCTAGCAGCGTCGCTGGAAACGCTGGTGTCACATCATATATTCAGCATGGTACAACAGTCGAATTGAGTGAGGCGAAAGTAAGTGCTCCTAAAGGAATTCCCGTGAAACCCAAAACATTCACACTGCCAGCTTGAAACATTACTTACTCTGGGTTTGAATAATTAAAAGTTTACTTGAAACTGGGAAATTATCTTTTATTCACGTCATAGCAATTCTAGTCTGAACCAAACGCTAAAGGAAATGCTGGTTTCTAGCCGTGTGTGAATCAATAACAGAAAAATAATACAAAAGTACCAATGAATGTCCTGTATACATCCCCTTGCCCCTTTTCTGTGCCTTAAATGGCAGCAATGCTCGCTTATGTACTGACTTGAACATAATTTACTGTTAAGTTGTTAAATCTTCTTACTTAATGTATTTGCGTTGTTTTGGGAAGTTTGTGGAAAGTGCAAGAAGGCATTATAAAAATCCAAATTCATTCTTCGACACAGGAAGGAGGTCATTCGCAGCATGGTGTCTATATGACTGATAGCTGATCAGTTCTAATACACAGAGATACAAAAAATCTATATAAACTTTCATAAATAATATATTATATATATATTTAATTCTGTCCAAGTGCATAACCCTGTAAAAGTCAGTTCTCTTACTTTCTACTTCTGTGAAGAATAGCTCTATTTTTAAAGCAGGCAACCAGTGCTGTCCTAAGTGGCAAGTAAGCTTTGCCACACAAGTGCCATGCAATGACCATCTCCAACTAAAGAGCATCTAACCATCTCCCATTGACATTCAATGGTATTGCTGAATCTCTCACTATCAATTGGGGGTTACCATTCACCAAAAACTGAACTGGACCTGCCTTATAAATAATTTGGCTACAAGTGTAAGTCCGAGACTGCGGACACCAACTCACCTTCTGACTTCCCAAGCTTTCCAACACCGCTCCAAAAGTTTGACACCACTCAAGGCAAAGCAGTCTGTTTGACTGGCACCCCATTCACCACCTTCACCATTCACTCCCTCCGCCACTGACACACACTGCATACCATCCCTAAGATGCACCGTAGCAACTCACCAACAGCACTTGCCAAATCTACAACCTCTACCACCCAGAAGGACAAGGGCAGCAGATGCATGGGAACATCACCACCAACTTCCCATCAGTTAGTGGTAGGGTGTTGGGGAAAGTTACAGAACAAAGAGATCTAGGGGTACATGTTCACAGCTCCTTGAAAGTGGAATCACAGATGGACAGAGTAGTGAAGAAGGCATTCAGCATGCTTGGTTTCATTGGTCAGAACATTGAAGACAGGTGTTGGGACGACTTGTTGAAGTTGTACAAGACATTGATAAGGCCACACTCGGAATACTGTGTACAGTTCTGGTCACCCTAATATAGAAAGGATATCATTAAACTAGAAAGAGTGCAGAAAAGATTTACTAGGATGCTACCGGGACTTGATGGTTTGAGTTATAAGGAGAGGCTGGATAGACTGGGACTTTTTTCTCTGGAGCGTAGAGGGGTGATCTTACAGACGTCTATAAAATAATGAGGGGCAAAGATCAGCTAGATAGTCAATATCTTTTCCCAAAGATAGGGGAGTCTAAAACTAAAGGGCATAGGTTTAAGGTGAGAGGGGAGAGATACAAAAGTGTGCAGAGGAGCAATTTTTTCACACAGAGGGTGGTGAGTGTCTGGAACAAGCTGCCAGAGGTAGTAGTAGAGGCGGGTACAATTTTGTCTTTTAGAAAGCATTTACATGGGTAAGATGGGTTTACAGGAATATGGGCCAAATGCGGGCAATTGGGACTAGCTTCGGAGTTTTAAAAAAAGGGCAGCATGGACAAGTTGGGCCGAAGGACCTGTTTCCATGCTGTAAATCTCTATGACTCTATGACCTTTAAGTCCCCTTCCAAGCCTCACACCACGCTGATGTGAAACTATATACCGTTCCTTCACTGTCAATGGGTCAAAACACTGGAATCCCCTCCCTGACAGCATTGTGAGAGGGCCTGCACAACACGAACTGCTGCGGTTCCAGAAGCCCGTTCATCACCATGTTCTCAAGGGCAATTAGACTTTGGCTAAGCCAGCAATTTGTTGCCCAAGATGCGCATGCCCCATGAAAGAATAATGAAACATGTTTACAAGAGTCTTGCCTTTTACTAGACAAGAAAGGCTGAAATATCTTGGGGTCAAGCATTCTTTTAAAAGCCTGCTATGAACAAGAGGGGGTTAATTCAAACTGCACTAATTTCTCCTTACACCACCTGTCCATAAAAAGGTTAATGGAACTAACCATTGCAGAGTTGCTCACTATCAACATGGTGGAGTCACCAGAAACTTCACTGGACTAGCCATATTAACGCTACGGTTACAGCAACAGGGCAAACACTGGGGAGGCTGCATTCAGTGGTAACTCACATCACCCCTCAAAGCCTCTCCACTAGTTACAAGGCTCTTTAGGAGTATGAACTACTCATTAATCATCTGGATTGCTCCGACTGCAAAAATACTCAAGAAGTTCACCATCGCCCACGACAGATCAGCTCATATGAAGTAGGAGCTGGAATAGGGCAATAATGTCCATCATGCCAGTCATTCAATATGATCATGGCTGATCACTTACTTAAATGCCCTTTTCCCCCCCACACTATCCCTATATGGGCAGCACGGTTAGCACTGCTGCCTCACAGCACCCGGGTTCAATTCCTGCTTGGGTCACTGTCTGTGCGGTGTCTGCACGTTCTCTCCTTGTCTGCGTGGGTTTCCTCCGGGTGCTCTGGTTTCCTCCCACAGTCATAGAATCCCTACGGTGCAGAAGGAGGCCATTCAGCCCATTGAGCCTGTGCCGACAACAATCCCACCCATGCCCTATCCCTGTAACCTCACGTATTTACCCTGCAATCCCCTGACACCTGTAAGTTTCAGGGCAATCCTCCATATTTTAAAGGGACTCAGGAGAAACCTGACAGTTTAAAAGTGGCCAACTCTGGCTGCTGGCTGATAAAACCTCCCAGAAGGCTCGGCAGGACAAATATAACCTGCCTGTGGACTGTGCTAAGGAAAGGTGCGAGTCCCCTGAATATGCAAGTGGCCAGGTGTGGCAGAAAGGCAGACACACCAGTGGTCTAATCATCAGAAGGACAAAGGGAGATGGAGACCACCAGACGAACAGTAAACAGACCAGCAGGGAGACAATGGCCACGGAAATCGGCCCATCCACAGAAGACAAGACGACCCATCCCACTAATGGGATACCGTTCAGGAAGCTCTGGAGGAGCATTAAAAAATACATTAAAATAACGACCGACGGGGGTCAAGGCAGTTCCAGCCTTTTGTGTTTGGACTTGACTCAATTAAACCGAGACTGCCGGTGATCGAAAGCCTATTGTCTTTGAAATCAGGTCCGGGGGCAGGGAAGTTGGTTGTCAAATTGGGCTTAAGTTAAGGTCAAAGGGGCAGACAAGCCAAACCGAGCTCTCTTCCAGAATCGCAAGCTCATGTGCAGAGGTGAAGACCAACAGCAGCCCAGTTTCGACCCTGCACTAAGAAGTTCGAGCCCACCACAAAGGAACCCCTTTTAGAATTGTGAGCATCCCAGCCAACCGTGTGAAGCTCCCGAGGACAGGATAGAGGTTGAGGCAAGGAGAGGGGTGGTGTATTGTAATTTTAAAGTTCAGTAATCTTGTTTTGAACTGTGTAAAGTAAGATTTTACGTTGTACCCGTTAGCACTTCTCCCATAGTGATAGTATAAAGTATAAGTTTTATTCATGTGTGGTATTGGAGAGGTTGATTCTGTTAAGTAAATCACTAAGTTTTGAAACTCGTTTGGAGTCCGTCTTGCCTCTTGTTCTCTCATCAGCGCACTCTGACGAGGTCACAGTTTCAATATCCCTTAACACAAATCCGGAGTCTAGAACCGAGGGTGATCTGAGCGATTCGAACCCGCTCACTCATGGGAGACTGCTGGTCAGGAGATAAAGAACAGAGTCTCTCTGTTCTCTCTTGGAGACCTACTCGAGTGGAGTGGGTGCAGGGTGGCCGTTGTCCCAGCGACAAGGGAGAGAATCACTCAGGCCTTGGTGGCGGTTTTGGGATGGCTGTGTGATATAAGTATCAGGTTACCGGTCAGGTATAAACGGTGAGCCTGGTTCAGCGCTCTCTCCTGCGGAGTTGCCCCAGTGCAGCATTCCCGGGCCTTTGAAATTTCAAGGCCTGTAAGAGAGAGACACTCGCAGCTATCAGCAGAACCCCAAATACCGGCCTGTAAGTGGAGTAAAGAGAAAGATCCCCCCGCTACACACTAAGGGGCAATTTATCATGGCTAATTCACTTAACACGTACGTCCCTGGAATGTGAGAATGTCCAAAAGATGTGCTGGTTAGGTGCATTGAGGGAGAATTTAGCATGGCCAATGTACCTAAAAAGGCACCGGAGTGTGATGAGGGGATTTTCACAGCAACTTCATTGCAATGTTAATGTAAGCCTACTTGTGACACTAATAAATAAATACTATTCCTTCATGTCATTGGTATTTAGAAATCTGTCAATCTCTGCTTTAAACATTCTCAGTGACTGAGCTTCGACAGGGTTAGAGAATTCCAAAGATTCACAACCCTGAGTCAAAATATTTCTCCTCAACACTCTCCTAAATGACAAGATTACGAAGGGAATAGAGAAGATAGAAGCAGGGAAGTTGTTTCCATTGGTGGGTGAAACTAGAACGAGGGGGCATGGCCTCAAAATAAGGGGGAGCAGATTTAGGACTGAGTTGAGGAGGAACTTCTTCACCCAAAGGGTTGTGAATCTGTGGAATTCCCTGCCCAGTGAAGCAGTTGAGGCTACCTCATTGAATGTTTTTAAGGCAAGGAGAGATAGATTTTTGAACAGTAAAGGAATTAAAGGTTATGGTGAGCGGGCGGGTAAGTAGAGCTCAGTCCACAAAAAGATCAGCCATGATCTTATTGAATGGCAGAGCCTTTATTTTGAAATTGTGTCTCTGGTTCTAGACTCCGCAACCAGGGCAAACATTTTACTTACATCTTTAAGTATTTTGTAGGTTTCATTGAGATAAGAACATAAGAACTAGGAGCAGGAGTAGGCCATCTGGCCCCTCGAGCCTGCTCTGCCATTCAATAAGATGCCCCCTAGTTCTAGTTTCACCCGCCAGTGGAAACAACTTCCCTGCTTCTATCTCATCTATTCCCTTCATAATCTTATATGTTTCTATAAGATCTCCCCTCATTCTTCTGAATTCCAATGAGTATAGCTCCAGTTTACTCAGTCTCTCCTCATAAGCCAACCCTCTCAACTCCAGAATCAACAAGCGAATCTCCTCTGCACCCCCTCCAGTGCCAGTATATGCTTTCTCAAGGAAGGAGACCAAAACTGTACACAGTACTCCGGGTGTGGCCTCACCAGCACCTTATACAGCTGCAACATAACCTCGCTGTTTTTAAATTCCATTCCTCCAGCAATGAAGGACAAAATTCCAATTCTTAATTACCTGCTGCACCTGCAAACCAACTCCTTGAGATTCCTGCACAAAATCACCTCTCATTCTTTGAAACTCTAAAACAGAGATGTCCAAAACGCCAATTGAGGTCAACTGGTTGATTGGGAGCCAGCTTCCAGTCGACCATGCACTTTTTGCGCGCTGCGCAGATCAGGCACATGCATAGTGTGCACTCTATCTGTAGAAAAGGCAAGAAACTTTAAATGATACAAGATAAACTAAATTATTTATTTACTGTTGTGCAAATCCTGATGAGGTGTTTGTCATGTATTGAAAGCAGAATGCAGTTAACAGATATTTAGAATACTTTCACCTGTTAATTGGGTTGGCAGCGGGTTAGACTTTAGTCTTGCAGCATTGAACTCAGATTTTGCCCAAGCTGATGAAATGTAACTCCCACCGACACCTGTTGACTGCAAAAGCCTTATGCAATACAAGTAGGCTTTACTGCATTATTGTAAGATTTTATCCTTGGGTCTTAACCCAATCCCTAATGGGCAAGAATCTACAGCACAAAACTGCCCTCATTTGTTTGCACTAATGTTAAAAATAAAAGATATCCTAGACCCTTAGAATAAGGGCCAACTGAATATTACACAACATTAAACCTTTGCTACTTAGGGTAAAGCAGCAAGTTATATGAACAAACAAAATAACAGAAGACCATTTGGTCCCTTGAGCCTGCTCTGCCATTCAATAAGATTATGGTTGATCTGTTTGTGTTGAGTTCCACATTCCCCAACTACTCCCGATAACCTTTGATTTCCTTGCCTAATAAGAATCCATCTACCTCTTCCTTAAGAAATTTAGTGACCCCTGTTGGGGAAATTCATAGTAGGCTAGAAAAATTTCAAATAATCAGGGATTAAAATCACTAATCAAATACTAGCAAAAAGTGAAATGACCTCAGATCAGACTCTGTCTAACAGGGGAACTGTCTACGTGAAAACAGTGTGAACACAGTAAGAGATTTAACTAAGTATGAGATTTGAACAAATATTTCTGATTTACACACGTATTTTGGTATTTTAATAGATATTAGCTGTATTTTTAAAAGTAACTACACTTTAGCCAAAGGCTAAATGGGATGAAACCTTAGAATCATAGAATCCTCCAGTGCAGAGAGGGGCCATTCGGCCCATCGAGTCTGCACCAACCACAATCCCACCCAGGCCCTATCCACATATCCCTACATATTTACCCACTAACCCCTCTAACCTATGCATCCCGGGACACTAAGGGACAATTTAGAATGGCCAATCAACCTAGCCCGCACATCTTTGGACTGTGGGAGGAAACCGAGCATCCGGAGGAAACCCACACAGACACGGGGAGAATGTGCAAACTCTACACAGACAGCAACCCAAGCCGGAATTCGAACCCAGGTCCCTGGAGCTGTGAAGCAGCAGTGCTAACCACTGTGCTATCGTGCCGCCCTTAGCAGACAGAACACATTCTTTGGAACAATGAAACCACAGAATGTGCATATGACAGGTATTAACAATGATTGATTTGTACTGAAAATGATTGGTTCATAATGAACGGAAGGCGGGAAAAAGTAAACTTGAGAAATGTATAATTGATCTGTCCGAAGCAATGCAACCTCAGAGCGATATTGGAAACTTCAAGGCCTTCTTTTCTAGAGGCATCGGACTGTTCAATGCTCATTCTCCCATCGATCGTTGCACAAATAAAGATACGTCTTTAACCGGGAGGCTGGCTTTCATGAATCTTTGTATCGACTGAAGTCTTTGGCTATACCCAGCCTCCAGAGAACCCCACGACAACTTCCCTTTCCACTACCTTTCTGAAGCAGAGAGTTTCAAAGTTGCACATCCCTCAGAAAAAAATTCTCTTCATCTCTATCCTATCAGGGAGACCTCTATTTTAAAACAGTGCCCTCGGGCTCTTTCAACATCCACTTGTCAATACCATTCAGGATCTTGTATAAGCCCAGCTTTTTCAACCTATCCTCATGAGATAACCCATTCATTCTAGGTATCAATCCAATAAAGCTCCTCTGAACTGTATTGTAATGCTTTTACATCCTTCGATAAATAAGAGACCAATACTGTACACAGTATTCAAGATGTGGTCTCACCACTGCCCTGTGTAGCTGAAACATAACATCCTTACTTTTATGTTACTCTTGTAATAAAGGATAACATTCCATCAGTTGCTTGATTATATGCTGCACTTGCACATTAACTTTTGTGACGCATGCACGAGGAAACTGAGATCCCCCAGCACCTCAGCATTCTGCAGTAGTTCTCCATTTAGGTAATACTCTGCTTTCTTATTCTTCTTGCCAAGTGAACAACTTCACACATTATACTCCACATGCCAGATTTTTGCCCATTCACTCAACCTATCTTTATCCATCTGCAAATTCCTTATTTCTTCTTCACAACATACTTTCCTGCCCATCTTTGTGTTGTCTGCAACTTTAGCTACCGTGCCTTTGCTGCTCTCATCCATGTCTTTGATTTAAATTGTAAAAGTTGAGGCCCCAGCACAGACCCCACTCATCACATCCTGCCAACCAGACAAAGACTTATTTATGCATACTCTGTTTTCTGCTAACCAGCCAATCTTCAATCCAGGCTAATGTTACCTCTATACCATGAGATTTTACTTTTCACAATAACCTTTGATGTGGCAGCTTATTAAATGCTTTCTGGAAACCCAAGAACAATATGCCTATTGACTCCCCTCTATCCACAGTGCATGTTACTCCCTTTTCATAAAACCATCGTAACTCTTCCCAAGTGCCTTCAGCTTGTCAAGTACCCAGCTATAACTTCTTTAATGATCGATTCTAACATCATCCCCACGACAGATATTAAGCGAACTGGTCTATAATTTCCTGTTTATTGCCTCCATCCCTTCTTGAATGGGGGGCGGGGGGGAAAGAGGGGTTATATTTGCTACTTTCCAAAAAACTTTGGAAAATTAACACCAATACATCACAGAAACCCTACAGTGCAGAAAGAGGCCATTTGGCCCATCGAGTCTGCACCGACCACAATCCCACCCAGGCCCTACCACCATATCCCTACATATTTACCCGCTAATCCCTCTATCCTACACATCTCAGGACACTAAGGGGCAATTTTAGCATGGCCAATCAACTTAACCCGCACATCTTTGGACTGTGGGAGGAAACTGGAGCATCCGGAGGAAACCCACGCAGACACGAGGAGAATGTGCAAACTCCACACAGACAGTGACCCAAGCCGGGAATCGAACCCAGGTCCCTGAAGCTGTGAAGCAGCAGTGCTAACCACTGTGCTACTGGGCCGCCCCTTATCTCATTAGCCACTCTCAAGACCCTGTGTCACAGGATTCGTAAACCAGAGGCCTGGCTTAATGATCTGGAGGACAATAGTTTAAATTCCATCACGCAGTTGGAAAATTTAAATTCTGGAACTGGTGACCACAAAGTGCTAGATTGTTGTAAAAACCCATCTTCTTTAGTAATGCCCTTTAGGGGAGAAAATCGTTGCATTTCTGATGCATTTATCTTATTTTTATCAATAGATAGGCGGTATAAGGCCCATCTTGTGCAACACGTTAGGCTCCCCTTGTGGGGGAGAGTGGGAAGACCACACTGGTAGATCATGTTAGGATGACTGTCAAAAGGTAGATCTCAAGTCACTAAAGTCTGGGCACTCCTGTTCTGTAAGAAGTTTAACAACACCAGGTTAAAGTCCAACCTGGTGTTGTTAAACTTCTTACTGTGTTTACCCCAGTCCAACGCCGGCATCTCCACATCACTCCTGTTCTAGCAAATATAGGCCCAGTTTCCCCAATCTCTCTTCATAGGATAGTTCCACCACCCTGGGAAGAACCCGAGTGAACCTTTGTTGCACCCCCTCTATTGTAATTATATTCTTCCTAAGATATGATAAAAATTGCACAAAGTACTCCAGGTCTATCCAAGGTTCTATATAATTGATACAAGACTTCGCCACTCCTGTACTCCAATCCTCTTGCATAAAGACTAACATACCATTAACTTTCGTAATTACTTGTTGTACCTACATGTTAGATTTCAGTGACTTTTTAAACAAGGACACCTGGGATCCTTTGTACATTCTAATCTGTCAACACTTAGAAACACACTGAACATCTGTTTTTCCTACCAATGTGGAAACCTCGCATTTTTCCACATTATCATTCCATCTGCCATGTTCTTGCCCATTCATTGAGCCATCTTCCTTACAACATAAATTCCCACTTAGCTTTGCGTCATCTGTAAATTTGGAAATTGCACCCCACTTGTCACAGCCTGCCAACGCGCGAATAACACATTTATTCATAGCCTCGGTTTTCTGCTCATCAACCAATTGATACAATCCCAGCAAGGTTACTACGAGACAATAAGGTCCCCGAACTGAATTCTGGCTCAATAGACTGTCACTTTATTTCTTTGTTTAGAGATGTGGATGAATGAGTCACAGATCTGCCAATTAACACAATAAAGCATTTATTAAACATGAAACAATTAACTATTATACAATACTTCTTCACCCCACCTGTATCTTCACAGATGTACACAAATTTTTAAGGATAACACAAGTTACAGAATATATCTTATACTATAAAGTTCACAGTAAGTACACGATCCATGCAACCCAAAAGACTAATTGTGGTCAGACACATTACCTTCTGAACCCAAGTTACAGATGTCACCCAATATAACCTCAATGGATTTCTCATGAAATCCCCCCCAGGTTCTTGTCACATGAAACCCATTCATCTCTTGATGATTCGCAGACAAGTGTTTCCAAAGTCCACTCTCTAAAGAGCATGCCTTGAAATTTTCTCCCAAACGATGCTTTCTCTCAGATGTGCTCACCAAGGATCCACTTCCAGGATTTCAATCTCTCCTTTTAGTATTCCTGTGTCTTTTTTTCCCACACACTCAGGTAACTAGCCATGCCAACAGGACACAACTGCTTTGCAGGCTCTATTAAGATGTCACCAAACTTTTCATTTAGCTCTGTTGTTTGGCCTCTTACCAAGCTGACTTAAAACCTGGTTCTTGAGCTGTTTCTTTAACTCAGAGCACTTTTGTTGCCTTTTACTTGGCTTTGCCTGAATAGGACCTTGTTCAACTTCTCGATCTTTGTTCCTTTAACTTAACTATCTTCCCGTGACATACTTCTTGTCCCAACTCCCTGGTTTCTGGACTGTGTGTTCTTTTGGGATGCCTGCTTTTTTAAACTCCCTGGCCCTGTCCAGCTGCTTTGAGTCCATCTTAAAACTAAATTCAAAAGTTCTGTCTCCTAGGTGGCCCCCAGTTGTTAAACAACAGCTTAGTCTTTCTTTAAACCCTTTCTTGTCAACCATTTAATTATAATACAGGCACTGTTTGAAATGAAACCAAAACCCACAGACATGCAGCACCTTTGTTTCACATGAGCTAACTGAAGTTTTGATCCTTTCTTACACAGAAATAAACTCATTTGAAGCTAAACCTTGTCTCTAATACCCACAAATACAATTATACATCACTTATAACTACCTCTTGTTTCTTAATTACATCTTTAATCCATGCCAGTATATTGCCTCCTATACCATATGCTTTAATTTTGCTAACCAACCTCCTGTGGTGGACTTTGTCAAAGCCTTCTGAAAATCTAAATAGATTATTTCCAATAACTCTCCTTTAATTCTGTCAGGAACATTCTAAAAAAACTGCAACAAGTTTGTCAAACATGATTTTCCATTCATTAATCCATGTTGACTGTGCCAATGAGGTCATTATTATCCATTTGTCGCATCCTATATAACAGATCCTAGCATTTTCCTACTACTAATGTTAAGCTAACATGTCTGTAATTGTCCATTTTCTCTCTCTCTTCCTTCTTAAATAGTAGAGTGACATTTGCGATCTTTCAATCTGCAGCAACTTCCCCAGAATCTGTGGAATTTTGGAAGATAATCACCAATGCATCCACTAGCTCCTTAGCCAACTTTTTGAACACTCTGGGATGTAGAAATTCAGATGCCAGGGCCTTATCAACCTTCAGTCCCATCAATTTCTTGAATGCAACCTTTTTACCAATGTTAATTGCCTTCAATTCTTCATTATCCCTAGTCCCTTGGATCTCTACTTCTGGGAGATTTTTTGTATCTTCTTCAGTGAAGACAGCTACAAAGTAATCATTTAGCTTCTCTGCTATTTCTCAATTTGTCATTATAAATTCTCCTCATTCTGCTTGTAATGGACCCACATTTCCCCAGAAGCTTTTCCAGTCCATTTTAATGTATGTTTGCTAGTTTACATTCATATTCCATTCTGTCTTCCCTTTATAAGTTTCTCAGTTCTTTGTGGTGTTCTGAAATGCTCCCAATTCTCAGGTTTACTATGTAGAATAGAATCTCAACACTGTAGGAGGCCATTCGGCCCATCGAGCTTGCATTGACTACAATCCCACCTAGACCTATTCCCGTAACCCCACATATTTACCCTGCTAATCTCCTGACACTCAATCAACCTAACCCGCACATCTTTGGACTGGCAACTTTCTAGGCCTTTTCTTTTAATGTTATATAATCATTAACTTCATTTGTTGGTCATAGATGACTAACTTTTTTGGGGGGGTTCTTGTGCCTTGTAGGAATGTATAATTGCTATAAACGATGTAATCATTATTTGAAGACGATCCATTCACACATTCCATTCCCCACTTGATTACATTCGCAGCACCAGCATCACAAGGACTAAATTGGTTAAACAGAGAAGATAATGTAAGGTGCTTGTTGTAAATAGAAAATAATCACACAATAAAATTTAAATTACCCTTTAAAATGGACTGGAAAAGCTTCTGGGCAAACGTGGGTCCATTGCAGGCAGAATGAGGAGAATTTATAATGACAAATTGAGAAATAATAGAGAAACTAAATGATTACTTTGTAGCTGTCTTCACTGAGGAAGACACAAGAAATCTCTAATGGCCAGTTGTTCTCTGCGTGATGCAAGAAAAACCATACAAAGAAATGATCTGCCTACATCTGAAATAGAACAAATATGGCAGCTCTAAACCAAATGCCAGCCTTCACAAACTAGTCAATCTAAATTGTATTTTCGCTCTTAAAAATAAGTTATTGTTTGATTTGGGTATGATTATAAGAAAACTTTGTTGCAGTACAAAGTCTTCAGAAGGAAAGACTACACTTAGATGTGTCAAATCATAAAATGGAAGTCAAATTGAACTTGCTTTTACTGGAGGAAGGAATGAAAAAATTTAATCGTGAGGCACTTCAAAAAAGATCAGAACAGACTTATATTACAGCTTTCACGAGACACCCCAAAGTGCTATAAAGCTGAGATACTAGTGTAAAGTCAGAAATGCAAGAGTCAATTTGTATACAACATGGATCTCACAAGCAATATTTTTGATTGATGAGCAGACAATCTAGCTTAGTGATGAATATTAACCAAAACACTGGGGAAAGTCCCTTCTTCAAATAGTTACATAGCTTTTTCACATCAAGCTGAGAAGGCAGATGCAGCCTCAGTTTAATGCCGAAGGCAGCACATCCATCAGTGCCGTACCACCTCAGCATTCGCTTAGATTAATTGCTCAAATCTCGAGTGGATTTGGATCCCATAGGTTTCTTATTCAAGAGAAAGTGCTATCACTGAGCCAGGGCTGACATTTCAAGAATTGTCGTCTTCTTCTGCTTAGACATGTAGGTTGACTCGCTTCCATTCAGTTAGATGGGTTCTGAGATAACTGATAAGTCACTGTGTAAGCTGCTGACTCCGGCATATGCAGGGCAAAAGGTGCTTGAAGGATTGGGTAGTCGAGTTGTTTGGTGGCAAGTGCGCTCTCTCGAATGTCTCACCTTCAAAGCTGCATGTTCCCAACAAAGTATCTTGATGCACTTGGTATCTTCCCAAATAAGCCTCCGCCATTTTGGCCAGTCACAAACCTGATTCTCTTGAGACAGAGGGGATGTTTGGCCCAACGTACAAATTAAGATTAGGTTATTTAGCCCCTCAAACCTGTTCCACTATTCAATAATAATTGGGTCAATTTGATTGTGGTCTCAATTCCACTTTCCTTCCTACCCCCATACCCTTAGATTGTTGATTGACAAATGAGCCAATTTTTAATTCAGATTTTAAAATACTCAATGAATCTGCCTTCATTGCTCTTTGTAGAAGGCAGTTCCATTGACTGACAGCCCTCTGAGAAAATATTTCCATCTCCATCTTAAATGGGCGACCCCTTAATTTTAAACTGCACCCTCTAGCTCAAATCTCTCTCATTAGGGAAAACATCTGTTCAGCATCCACCCTGCAAAGTCCCTTCAGGATCATGTGTTTCAATAAGATCTCCCCACATTCTTCTAAACTCCAATAGATACAGGCCCAATCTTCGCTCATAAGATAACACCTTTGTACCTGGAATCAGTTGAGTGAACCTTCTCTGAACTGCTCTAAAGTAATTATGTCCTTTCCTAAATAAGATGATCAAAACTGCATGCGGTGCTCTAAATGTGGTCTCACCACATCCTGTACAACTATAATGAAACACTCCTACCTTTATATTCTATTTCCCTTGTAAGAAACAACATTCTATTTGCCTTCTGAATCACTGCTGTACAAGCAGACTAACTTTGTGATTCAACGAAACATAGAAAATAGGAGTAGGCCATTTGGCTCTTCAAGCCTGCTCCGCCATTCATTATCATGGCTAATCATCCGTCTCAATAGCCTAATCCTGCCTTCCCCCCTATATACTTTGATCCCTTTTGCCCAAGAGCTATATCTAACCCCTTCTTGAAAATAATGTTTTGGCCTCAGCTGCTTTCTGTGGTAGCAAATTCCACAGGCTTACCTCACTCAGGGTGAAGAAATTTCTACTCATATCAGTCGTAAAAGACTCACCCCGTATCCTTAAACGATGACCCCCTCATTCTGGACTCCACGATCGGAAACATCCTTCCTGCACCTAACCCATCTAGTCCACGAGATCCGCCCCCCCCCCCACTCTTCTGAACTCCAGTGAATATAATCCTAACTGCACTCCCTCTATAGCAATAACATTTTTCCTCAGATAAGGAGACCAAAACTGCACACAATATTCCAGGTGTGACATCACCAAGGCTCTCTTTAATTGGAGCAAGACATCCCTGCTCCTGTACTCAAATCCTCTGGCTATGAAGGTCAACAAAACAATTGGCTTTCTTTACTCTCCGTTGCACCTGCAAGCTTACCTTCAGTGACTGGTGTACAAGGGCATCCAGGTCTCGTTGCACTTCCCCCCTCCCAATTTATTGCCATTCAGAAAATAATCTGCCTTCCCGTTTCTGCTACCAATGTGGATAACCTCACATTTGTCCACATTATACTGCATCTGCCATGCATTTGCCCACTCACTCAGCTTGTCCAAATCACACTGAAGCATTTTTGCATCTTCCTCACAGCTCACTCTCCTGCCCTGCTTTGTCTCACCTGCAAATTTAGAGATATTGCATTTAGTTCCCTCAGATAAATGATATATTGTAAATGGCTGGGGTCCTAGCACTGATCCCTGCAGTACCCCACTAATTCACTGTTGATCCTCTTATGCTAGGGCCTCAACTTACATGATGGGCAAAAGACAGATACTCAAACTAAAGTCTAATACAATTTATTCTTTATTAGTAATCCTAATATCTTTAATAAGCACTCAATTAACACAATACTCTAACATGGTTTCCATTACATCGTAACCTCATGACTAGAATCTAGATACTACCCGCATGTGATGAACTGGCCAGGTGCACTCGGACAAGTGGGAGTCTTCTCAGAGTTCCAAACTCAGGGTCTTCTCTTTGCGATGGTGGGTCTCAAGTCTTCACTGCTGATGTCTTCAATGTCCTATGATTTCTCCAACATTCCAGGATCTTTTTTGCACAAAAGGCAGCTACCTTTACAGCACTGTTTGTGGGCCAGGAGTAGCTCCTCTCAGCCCATAATACTTGCCTTCCCTATCCACCACAGGACTCCAAACCTCCAAATCTCAAGTGATCAGATTCTCTGGAATTGGTAATTGGAATTCTGACCCTGGCATTGCTGACCTAAGCAATTAATGCATTTAAGCATTAGAGCATTCTGTCACTCAGATTAGCTGACAGGCAGGGCACCTGCTGGAACAAGAATACCCATGCCGTGAACTTCTGGGCTTCCCGAACGAGAATCTTCCCTGCTCGCAGAACCCATCCCAGTCAATATCTGGTTCATTGTAATTTACAAAGCTAGAATCAAGAACAATTGGCAATTACCTGGCTGGGTGGTTTTACTTTGTAATAAAATTGCAGGAAAATCATCACTTAACGTTTTCATGAATGTACTTAAAAATATTTTTAATTGGCCAGGAACCAACAGCAAGTGTAGATCTCATTCTAATTGTGCCATAACTATATCGAGGGCAAAGCATCATGTGTTTCTCTAAACAGTATTTGCAGATGCATGTTCTGAGTAATTCTATACTTATGTGACAGCCAAAATAGCAGAAACATGGACACCGATATATTCTGGGCTGATACTGTTACGCTGCAGCAGGGTGGCACAGTGGGGTTGGCACTGCTGGCTTAGCGGCGCCGGGGACCCGGGTTCAGTTCCCGGCTTGGGTCACTGTCTGTGTGCAGTTTGCACGTTCTCGTGTCTGCGTGGGTTTCCTCCGGGTGCTCCGGTTTCCTCCCAGTCTGAGGGACGTGCTGGTCGGGTGCATTCACCCGAACAGGCGCTGAAGTGTGGCGACTAGGGGAGTTTCACAGTGGCTTCATTGCAGTGTTAATGTAAACTTTATTTGTGACTAATAAATAAACTTTAAAAACTTTAAAGATGTTAGATGATGTATCCTGTGTTCAAGATCCTCACAATTCTGAGCTCATTTGTCCAAGAGCAATGTAAGCAGGAGACATCTGTTCCCATTGTTATCAGTTTTATTTTATGACCGCTGCAGCTACCAAGGTAACCAAGGTTGAGTGATCTTTTTACTTCTTCCTTTCACAGCAAACTGTCCTGGTGTGTGTTTTTTTTGTGAAGTTAGCATAATCTCCCATCATGCTCATCAAGCTTCTACTGTCAGCCATGGGGCCACAGTTACTAACAAGACCACATCACTGCCTACCACTTGGAAAAAGATCTGTTTATTCCTACTCTTTGTTTCCTGTCTGTCATCAAATTTTCTAACCATCCCAATACACTCCCCCAATCCCATGCACTTTAATTTTACACGCAATCTCCTATTCAGGATTTTGCCAAAAGCCTTCTGGAAGTCCAAATAAATTACATCCAATGGCCCCCCTTCATCAAATCTACTAATTACATCATCAAAGAATTCCAGTAGATTTGTCAAGCATAATTTCCCTTTTGTAAATCCATGTTGACTCTGTCCGATTCTACCGCTGTTTTCCAAGTGCTCTATTATAAAATCCTTGTTAATGGACTCTAGAATTTCCCCCACTAATGACATCAGTCTGACTGGTCTATAATTCCCTGTTTTCTCTCTACCTCCTTTTTTAAATAATGGGGTTAAATTAGTTATCCTCCAACCTGTAGGAATGGTTCCAGAGTCTATTGAATCTTGGAAGATGACCAACAATGCATCCACTATTTCTCGGGCCACTTCCTTAAGTAGTCTGGGATGTAGATTATCAAGTTCTGGAGATTTATCAGCCTTCAATTCCATCAGTTTCCTCAACACCATTTCTCTACTAATACTGATTTCCCCCAGTTCCTCCATCTTACTAAACTCTGTGTTCCCCAACATTTCTGGTACGTTATGTCCTCCTTTGTGAAGACAGAACCAAAGTATGTATTTGGTTGGTCAGCCATTTTTTTGTTCCCCATTATAAATTCCCGTTTCTGACCGTAAGGGATCTACACTTGTTTTCACCAATCTTTTTCTCTTTGCATACCTGTAGAAAATTTTAGTCAGTTTTTATGTTTCCCACAAGTTTACCCTCATACTCTATTTTCCCCTTGTTAATCAATCCCCGTCCTCCTTTGCTGAATGCTAAACTGCTCACATTCCTCAGGTTTGTTACTTTTTTGGCCAATTTGAATGTCTTTTCTTTGGATCTAATACTACCTCTAATTTCTCTTGTAAACCATGGTTTGGTCACCTTTCCCATTTTACTTTTGTGTCAGACAGAAATAAACAATTGTTGCAGTTCACCTTTGCACTCTGAATGTTTGCCATTGCCTATCCACCATTATCCCTTTAAGTAATGTTCCCCAATCCATCAGAACCATTCATGTACCAGGACACTTGGATCCCTCTGTACCTCAAGAGTTCTGAAATATCTTCTCATTTAAATAACATGCTGTTTTTAATTCTTCTTGTCAAATTGGACAAGTTCACAGTTCACATTTGCCCACATTATATTCCACCTGTCAAACTTTTGCCTGCTCACTTAACCTTTCCATATCCCTATGCAGACTTGTGTTTGCTTGATAACTTCATTTCCTGCCTATCTTTGTGTCATCAGAAAATTTGGCAACCAGTCAATTCAGTCATCCAAAATGATTAATATAGATAATAAATAGTTGAGGCCCCAGCACTGATCCTTGTGCCAGCTTGTTGAATCTTCCCAAGCACAAAATGACCCATTAGGTCTACCCTGTTTCCTGTTAGCTAACCAGTTCTCTATCTAAGATAATATGTTATTCCCTACCCAATGAACTCTTAAAAGTTTCTGCTGTCTCCAGCTGAGATGGAGTTCTGGGCAGAGGATTTAGTCGGGAGTCTGGTGTGGGGCATATAAAATATCATGTCTCATCCTGTAGAACTAGTTAAAATGATTAGCACCTCAATGTTGAGCAATTTGGTTTGGAAGGCAATGTTGCTGTTGCATCGCCTTTCTAGCCACCAGATTTGGAGGAACTTGGCTGTATCTCTCCAATGGCTGTTGTGGGTTGCCCAAGTCTCCGAAATGTACAGGGGTGCAGGGATCACTGCTGCCCAGTAATCATGACCATAGTCACAGGTTTGAGATCCTGGTCCTCAAATACTTTTGCATCAGTCAGCTGGAAAGCTGAGCTGGCACATTGGAGACAATGGCGAATTTCATTGTTCAAGTCTGCCTTTGTTGAAAGGAGGCTCCCCCAATGTAGAAAATAGTCCATATATTCCAGGATTTGGGTGTTGATCTTAAATCAGCAAGGATGGGAGGAGTTGCAGGTGTTGTGCTGCACAATTTGGTTGGAAGAGAACCTTTGCTTTCTGTGTGTTTAGGATAGGACCATTTTCCCATATGCTTTGCAGGGGCAATTGACATGACTTGGTGCTCAGTTGTTGAGTGAACGTGCAAACAAGTGACATCTGCATACTGAACATCTATGACTGAGGTTAGAATGGTTTTGCATTGAAGGTGGCATCGGTTGAATATTTCCTGTCTATTCTGCAGATTATCTCCACATCAGTGGATAATTTGTTGGAAGAAATTGCAGAGAGAAAAAGAGAGAGAGTTGGTGCAGTGACACAACATTGTTTGACCCCAGACTCCACTGAGATAAGTGTGGACAGTAAGAAGGTAAACAGAACCAGTAAATGGACCAGAAACAAGAATACAGATTACTTCTGCCCATAGAGCAGAAGATACGTGGTATACCTCAATCCACACCTCCACCCTCACCCAAAAAGTTAATAGCACAAAAAATATCTGTTTATCAAGCTGGTTGAAGGTTAAGAATGCACACAGATGATCAAAAATTGCATTTTAGAATGTAATTCTTCCTATCCTGTTTCAATTATGGATAACACTTTTGTGGAATGTATTTGGAACCGAACAGTGTCAATTTTAATATTTGAGAGTTTGGCTGAATTATATTTAGGAGATAGCACATAAATTTCCAAAGAACATGTTTCTCCTGGAATCTTTTTTGTAGTTTGCCATTTCCATCAAGATATTGATTGGATTAGAGTAAATCTGCAAGTTGCTCAAGAAAATAATGGCGGGAGAGATTCTCACAATCCATGCTTTCATCCATTGAAAAATTTCATTAAAAAGCAAAAACGTAGGTTGCCTCTGCAGCTTGGAGGCAGAGAAACAGAAAATTGAAAAACGTAATAATTTTGCATGATGCCTATCTTAGATATCAGAGGCAGGCATCCAAGGAGTTCCAGAGAGAATATCTGTTTGATTAAGCCTCAAACATCAACAGGAACCAATATTAGATAGTAATCAACGGACACACCACAGCTAAAACCGATCACCTTAAATAGCATTGCAAATTCCAGGAATAAAATCCAATTGCACATTAATCTATTATTTTGTAAAAGGCGAGCGAAAACATTGACTGACATGTTTCAGCTCCCTAGGGTGTGACTGTATGTTGATTGCCTAAATGAATGCTGACCCCTGCCATTTCACCACCATGGATTGGGTTACCTCTGCTGACGTTATTCATAAATCCAGGCCAAAGAATCCTAAAATAGATTAGACACTTCACTCCTAAAACAACTTAGAGGCCTGCATTCAATATACAATAATCTAGGGATGGGGTGAACTCAATTTTTTTAGTCTATGTTATCAGTACTTTCTTTACGTTTGATCAACATCCCAACCTCAAACTGATCCGAAACTACATAAAAGATTGTGGATAAATATTACTGTATTAAAATCAGACAAGTTAGAACAAAAAGATCTTGAAATACCAAGGATCAGCAACCAGTTAGGACAAGGGAAGAAAAACAGAAAATGCAGGAAAATCTCAGCAGGTCTGATAGCATTTGTGGAGGGAGAACAAAGCTAATGTTTCAAGTCTGGATGACTCTTCACCATCCAAACTTGAAACGTTAATTCTCTCCACCGATGCTGTCAGACCTGCTGAGATTTTCCATTCTCTGCTTTTGTTTCAGATTCCAGCATCTGGTGGAATTTGTTCTCATTATGGTTAGGGAGAGGGGCTTCCTCTGCAATATAAACACCGTAAAATCAGTCTTGTTTTGAAACCACCATGACACCTTGTTACAGAGAGTTTCTGTCCACTGTGTTAATGAGAGTTGAAACATTGAATGGTCTATTCTTTAAGAGGAGAGATTTGCATTTGACTCTGCCTACACTTCCCGCTGCTTCGGAAAAGCAGCCAGCATAATCAAGGACCCCAGACATACTTTCTCCCACCTCCTTCCGTCGGGAAAAAGATACAAAACTCTGAGATCACACACCAACCAATTCAAGAATTTCCTTGCTGCGATCAAACTTTTGAATGGACCTACATTATACTAAGTTGATCTTTCTCTACACCCGAGCTATGACTGTAACACTATATTCTGAATCTTCTCTTCTCCCGCTTCCCCATGTACTCTATGAACAGTATGCCTTATGTGTATAGTGCACAAGAAACAATACTTTTCACTGTATACTAATACATGTGGCAATAATAAATCAAATCTTGCATGCCTAAAGGATGCCTGAAAGCATTATACAGATAATTAAGCATCTTTCAACTTTAACATAAGAAATATGGATGGCAAACTTCTCTGAACAGCAATGCAGCCAGAAAACCTGTTTGGTAAGTGATGTTAACTGAGAGTTAAATATTTGCCACTCCTGAACTTTTTCGAAATAGTACCATGAAATAGTTTACACTCACCTGAGTAGGCTTACAGGGCCTCCATTTAAACATTTCATTCAAAAGACAGCACCTCTGATGGTGCAACATTTCCTCCATAGCACTGGAATGACAACCTTGGTTTCAGTACTGAAGTCTCTGGTTTGAATCCATATTGCTGTGACTCAGAGGCTAGAGTGTTACCGACTATGCCACAGCTGACACACAACATTTATCAAAAAAGGTATTTACGCTTCAGAAATGAATCAGCCAGGACTATTACCTGAAGCAAACTTTGTTCGGATCAATTACTTCCCCCATCAAAGAGAGAAGGCACAATTCTCTCTAGGGCTTGTGAAAATAACAAGCAGCTCGGTTGTAGTTGAAAGCTTTATATGGAGAGAGGAAAGCAAACAGTCCTCACCCCTCAAAGCAGGTGCAGAGGGTTAGATCAACTAAGTTGCTGTACATAAACTGACATAAATCAGTTGGTACGTTTGTGTCCTGTAATTGATTTATCTGTGTCTATGCAGTGAACTCGATAGGTGAGGCTATCAACATGGTTTTGTTTTGGAAGAATCCTGGCCTAAGTGTCCAATGGAAGGGAAAACAGGAGTATTTCCCGCCTGTTTTTTTGGGCGCACTTACCAGAACGAATCTCCGACACTGAGCGTTGCAGAGTGCTGCAGCGTGATTTCCTCTGGTAATTGGGTGCGGGGTCTCGTCCAGCCCGAGGGGCCAGCAGCATAGTGTTGAGCGGCCACTGCGCAAGCTCTGATCCGTCAGTGCGGAGATCAAGCAAGCGCACTTGTCTCCTATCACCGCCCTCCTTCAAATCTCCAAGGGAATCTTGCACAACTAGACTGCTGGCCTGCCCCACAGCCCCCCTGGGCCAGCCCCGAGCGCCTCACCCTGTTGGCCAACACCGACGTGCGCCTCCCCCTCAACCCCCCCCCCCCCCAATGGCCAGTCCCAATCGCTGTCCTCCCCCACCGATCCTGCTTGCAGAGTGGCAGTGGGTGTCACCTCCCCTCCCCCCACCACCCCCCACCCCTCTGTCCAGTATGCCCTGCCCGCCTCTGGCCCACCCCCTTGGTACTGCCCAAGGGGAGTGGGGGGATGCTAGCAGGAAATGGAGATTTCCATATGATAATCAGTTTCGCGCTGATCTTCGGCGCTTGGGAGACTCGTGGCCAGCGCTACTCCAGTCGCCAACCTCACCAAGGCCCCCTACTGGTTTCTCCTGGCTTGCTGTGCTGTTCGAGACAGGAACTACAGCCTCCAACAGTGATTTAGCTATTCTTTTTGAGTGTCCAGTGTGCTTTGACTATGTGCTGCCACCAATTCTTCAGTGCCAGAGTGGCCATCTTGTTTGCAGCAACTGCCGTCCTAAACTTACACGGTGTCCTACTTGCCGGGGCCCTTTGGGTTCCATTCGCAGCCTGGCTATGGAAAAGTGGCCACTCTGTACTGCTCTCTTGTAAATATGCCTCTTCAGGTTGTGAGATAACACTGCCACATACACAGAAAGCAGACCATGAGGAACTCGAGCAGCGCAGCGAGTCAAGAGAATCCTGGCCACAATCTTTTTAAAAACAGCCATGATCAAAATGAATGGCGGAGCAGGCTCAATGGGCCAAATGGCCGACTCCTGCTTCTAGTTTCTATGTTTTTAATAGAATGTTATCATTTATTATGAGGGGAATGGAATACAGAAGTAGGGAAGTTATGCTTCAGTTGTAGAGGGCACTGGTGAGACAACGTCTGAAGGACTGTGTACAGTAGGCCAACACGGTGGTTAGCACTTGATGCCTCATAGCGCCAGGGGCCTGGGTTCGATTCTCAGCTTGGTCACTGTCTGTGCGGAGGCTACATGTTCTTTCCAGGTCCACGTGGGTTTCCTCCCACAGTCCAAAAGACGCGCTGGTTAGGTGCATTGGCCATGGTAAATTCTCCCTCAGTGTACTCGAACAGGCGCACGAGTATGGTGTCTAGGTGATTTTCACAGTGAATTCATTGCTGTGTTAATGTAAGCCTACTTGTGACACTAATAAATAAACCTAAACTTAGTTGTGGTTCCCTTATTTAAATAAGGATATAAATGCATTAGCAGTTCAAAGAAAGTTTACCAGACTAATACCAGGAAGGGGCAGGTTATGATGTCATATGAGGAGAGGCCAGAAATGGAGACTTGTTTTCCTCAAAGGGTAGTGTGTCTCTGGAACTCTCTCCACAAAAAGTGGTGGAAGTTGAATTTTTAAATATCTTTAAGACACAGGCAGATAGATTCTTGATAAGAAAGGGGTGAAATGTTATCAGTTGTTGGCAGGAGGTTACAATTAGATTAGCCATGATCTTATTGAATGGCAGAGCAGGCTTGAGGCCTGTAGATGGAAGATGTTATACATGCTTCAGTCTCGTCTTGTGCATTGACGTGCTGGACTCCCTCATTGTTGAGGATGTTTGTAGATCCCCCTCTTGTGGTTAGTTAACTTCCCACCACTAATCATGACTGGCTGTGATAGAACTTATCTTTGACCTCACAGGAGTGGCCTGGTTGGCCCTGGGTGCAAGGGCATGTAGACTTCGCCAGGCCCTTGGTTGATGCACACCTCCAAATTGGAGATACACCGCATAGTATCCACTTCCCATGCCACCACTGAGAAACTACAACAAATTTTCTGCAAACACGGGATACCTAATGTCTCTTACAATGGCATGGCCTTGACTAGCACCGATTTTCAGACCTTTGTGCTTTCCAATGGAATCGAATGCATTAGGACAGCGCCCCATCACCCGTCATCGAATGGGTTGTCAGAACGAATGGTGCAGACTTTTAAGCTTGGCATGAAGAAGCAACCCTGCAGCATTCATAGAGACCAGACTGGCACAATTTTTATTCGACTAAAGGACAATCCCTCACAATGACAGGAATTGTCCATGGGATGGAGGCATCGGACAAGATTATGCTTACTGTTCCCAAACCTGATGGGGAGGGTCAAGTCCCAACAAGAGAACCAGAAGAAGAATGATTCTGTAAGGACAGAAACAATGTTCAAAACCTGCAACCCAGGCCACATGAGAACTTCGGGGATGGCCTCAGTTGGGTCCCTGGGATCATAACAGAGAAAACGGGGCCCATATCTTATAAGGTCCAAATGCAGGGCAAAATTGTCAGGAAATTGTCACCCGGGCCATTTCAGGAGTAGGGAGCCCAAGCCAGTGCAGGCCTCATCACCAGCCATGAGGACAACCACAGCCAGCGTCAAACCACAAATGGAAGTCAGCCTCACATAAGCCCCTCCAGGTGACGAGGACATAGATTCCAAGATGGAAGCGGAAGAGACCGGTTTCCCCCACTGAAGCAAGATCTCAAGGAGAACCAGTATCGGTGGCTTTACAGCTGTGGTAATATAATCAGGGCCTAGTTTTAAGACTGATTAAATTGGATATCCTAAATTAAAGAATTGGGCATATTGAAATTAAACACAGTCAAACCTCGGGCAGGCCAATTGTACAAATACACAAACATGTCTGGGCCTGACTCATCAATCACTCATCAAAGGTCGTTGCACTCTACTGATACTTAGCAGATCATTGCACCCCATTGAAATGCACCGGCCTATTGTAAGAAGCCCAGATCGGACCAGACTTTCTGTCACCGAGAGTTCCTGCAGTTACCTTATCTGATAACAGGTTACATGTAAGCAACAGCATGAAGATGGACACCTGGGGGCGGACCCTGGTGTCCTGTCAGGCATACACCAAGAAACCCACTGGGTATTGGAACCCCCTCCTGGGACCTCATTGGCCGGAAGCCAGAGAAGTTTCTGGAAAGGCAAGCAGGCAGGGGAATAAAGGTACACATCTCAGATACACCAATAGCGAAGACTCAACGAGGGAGACGTCCTTGACCATCCGGAAGACTGACCAAAGGAAGGAAGGAAGGAGCTGCCATTGAGATTCACCTTCGTGACGAGGGACCAGAGGGACTCAGAGAATCGAGCCTGCAGTTTAACCAAAACATCTTTGCGGGTAGTATACTTGAATCTGGGGTATCCTCGTTTGATGTGGGTAATTTAAGGGTTAATAAACTTGTTGAACCTTTACTTGTGTTTGTCCTTTGTCCAGCTTGCAAATAAGGGACCAGGGTAAAACCTTGGAGTAAGCAAACGGGTCGAAAGTATCTGTGAATTAACAGATACAATACAGCGTTCCCTTTATAAGTGAAGGTCTCCAATCTGCTTCACACCCCCTCATCTGGTCTTGACTCCAATTGACCCCAGGCTGATCACTAAGTGATGGAAAAGCCCCCTTCCCTGTGGTGGGCGTGCGGGGGAAGAAACTGACTTATTTGTGGGGGGGGGGAGGGTGATGATGTTATGATGGCCACAGGGGACCGTCAATAGATCACCCCGTGGCCCTCGCTGAATAGGAGCTCCCTTATTACGTGAGTGGAGGCTCGCCCAATAGGGAAAATGCAGCAGGAGGTTTAAAACCAGCTGGCTCCATTCTGGCTGGCAGTCGGAAGACTTGGGGCTGACCTGCACTCTGTAGCTGCTGAACAGCATTTCGAACGCACTGTAAATAAAGGGTGATTGGTGACGGAAGACTGGCCTCAGTAAGATTGTTGCAGTGGTGATGATCAGACCATGGGAGTTAAGAGCAAAACAACTGAGGTCAGTCAAGTTTTGCAGGATCGATGTGAATGTGGTTTGCATAAATAGAGCAAGGACGAAAAACGAATTTCTCACTGGGTGTATAATCTGGATCTACCACTTGGTGTAAAAAGTCAATCACCCCTGACGACCTGACAGCTTGCTCATTATTCATTCAGCACGTTTTCCTCTTAATAGCACATTCATAAACTGGAAATTCACAAGTTGCAGAGTACAGTTTGTACATTGTTCATTTTAGTACCTTGGCTCACCTGACAAGCACTAGAGGCAAGGTGGGCCCTGGGTCCAAGCCCAGGTATTGAAAACCAGAATGGCTGGAAGTTGCAGTGACATGCATACGCCCTGACCACTAGCTGGTGCTGTTACCCTGATTGTCTGTCTGCGCAGTAGTACAAATGCTTTGCAGCTGTACAAGTGCTCTTAAAATCAACACGTGGTTTCAAGTTTCAAGACCGAGCCAGACAAAAAAAATTAAATTAAAAAGGAGCTGACAACAAAGGACGTTATTCTCAAAACCGATGTGAACAGGCCAAGTTAACATTTATTGTTTGTCATTATGTGCACTCCTGTTAATCTCAAAAACATAGAACAGCTGAAGTGATAAACAAACGATGAGACAGTCCATGTCCCAGCTGCTAAGTGGAATATCCAGAAGTATATTTTAGTTAAGAAACCTCCTGTTCACCTTGCCTAATGGGTCTCCAGCTCAATGGATGCAGCAAGGCACTGGAATCCATAGCAATGCCTCTCACAGGAGCAGAAATTACTGAATGAGGAAGAGGTACAGAACAGCAGAATTTGCAATCAGATCAACTAACTTCAATTTACTGTTAATTCAACAGCTACTCCAAGTATTTCTTCCAAAGTAAAAAGGAACAAAAATATCTCTGGCAAAATTTATATTTTAATAATTGTCCAAAATGAGCACTCTTTTCTCATTTAGTGTACAGCAAAATTTAGCAAAAGCCCTCAGGCTTCAAACAATTACAAATTCTAAAGTAGATTAACAATTCAGTTCACTTTACATGCACCAAATATATTTTACAGTAATGTAGGAAGACTGTTGCAGTATATCTGAACAGTGGCCTCACCTTCAAGTCTGATTCCTAATCCAGGAGAAAACTGAATGGAGGTCATTTACAGTCCTAATAGAAGTGATTGCGAAGTCCCGTATTAATCCAATTCCCAGTGGACATGGAAACAGACTTGCAGCTCACAATTATCGGCTTAAGCAGAAACAAAACAAATAAATAATAAACCAGCCTGGATTCAATTCCATGTTTCTCACAGGGAGATCTAATGAGGCTCTAAAGCGGGGTGAAGAATTCCTCTGGCAGTTCGGCCATCAGGCAATCAAGACCATCTGCAAAAGAGAGAAGTGAAATTGCAGGCAAATAGACCATTTTAACTATAGGTTAAAAACCCATTCATAGGAAATAAGCAAGGTTACAAATCATAGATTTCTGCAACTGATATCAGAAAATATATATTTGCCCAATGGCATAATTAGGCAAGGAAAAGTGACATTTTTAGGCATATACAGATGAAAATTGTGTGTTAAATATTTTACTGTTGCATTGTATTCAAATTCCTTTTTTAAAAAAAAGCTCATACCAGCAAACATCTTTGGGCCTTTGAGTGAGAATGACAAACAGGTGTGGAGGGGCATGTTGCCATGCTAATTAAAAGTGAAAAGCATGGATAAGATGCCAATTACCTCGAGTATAGTACCTTACGGCAATGAGAAAGTTGCAATTAGAAATGAACAACCACCAATTATCTGCTTGGCAGAATAAAAAAGTAAGGAGAGAGTGCCGAGACCACAGACAGTTACATCATTCATTGATTCTACAAGAACTATTTATAGTAGCTATCTGAAGTGACTCTCACCAAGTTTACAGATGCACCATAGAAAGCATTCTTTCTGGTTGTATCACAGCTTGGTATGGCTCTTGCTCTGCCCAAGACTGCAAGAAACTACAAAAGGTCATGAATGTAGCCCAATCCATCACGCAAACCAGCCTCCCATCCACTGACTCTGTCTACACTTCCCACTATCTTGGCAAAGCAGCCAGCATAATTAAGGACCCCACGCACCTCTGACATACTCTCTTCCACCTTCTTCTGTCGGGAAAAAGATACAAAAGTCTGAGGTCACGTACCAACCTACTCAAGAACAGCTTCTTCCCTGTTGCCGTCATGACTTTTGAATAGACCTGCCTTTTATTAAGTTGATCTTTCTCTACGCCCTAGCTATGACTGTCACACTACATTCTGCACACTCTCGTTTCCTTCTCTATGTACAGTATGCTTTGTCTGTAAAGCGGGCAAGAAATAATACTTTTCACTTTATGCTAAGACATGTGACAATAATAAATCAAATCAAAGCGTTTCTGAAGATCAACAGCCTTGAAGTTATAAACAAACGTCAGTAAAAATCTACAACTGAATAAGCATCTATTTCACATTTGTGTAAGGTTTTTGTAGTAAGGATACTAAAGAATCTCTGTGCTGGAGCTCATACAGCTGTCTGTGCTGATGCTTGTTTCTCCCGCTGGAGTTAATGGTTGTGACCTTATTGTTATTATGAAAGTTTGGGTCATTGAAAAACTGACTGATATGTTCCATTCTAACCTTTTACAACAACTCACACTTGTATAGTCCCTTTAACATCTAGAGGCACATTAAAGTAACATTAGGGTCTGAATCGAAAGGAGATATTAGAAGGGATGCTAATAGCTCAACCAATGATGGAATTTATTTGGGGGGGGGGGTGAGGAGAAGAGGTAGGGGTCTAGGGAAGGAATTCTAGAGCCAAGCGTTTAGATGACTGAAGTAATGACCACAGATGATGAAAATCAGTTAAGGGAGAAAATCTTTGTGGGAGGGGCTATGCTGGACAGACACTTGGTTGCAGAGAAAATAAACCACGTGTTATTTTTGCTATCTGGGACAATCCTGGACTAATGGGAAGTTTTTGACAGGGGAGACTGAATGGCAGTGTATGTGGGCTGATAATGGATAGCTAAAACAACAGAGCACTTAAGTTTACATCTCAGGGAGGAAAGACAGAGGCCATATCAAGGGATTGAGCAAGATGATAGTAGTAAAGGTTTTGCTGGAGATATGGACATTAAAAAACAGATGAGAATGAGCTGCTGAGAGATTAGTGGCTGCAGAGGAACTGTGGCAAAAGAAATGCCAAAAGGATCAGCCCTATTTTTTGACTCTTACATGTTCTTCAATAAAATTATGTTCAGAACTGTAACTTTGCATTCAGGTAACAGCCCAGCAAATTCTATGTACACAAATTCATAACTGTGTACCTATAGCCTGCCAAACGGCTTTTCAAACATGGTTTCTTTTCTTTGATGTTCAATAACCCCAGAATCTCAGCTGCATTCAATCTTTGTTTTACATCAGCACTCACACTCCAAAGATCAATAACCCAGCACCTCTAGAAACCTGTTCCTCCATTTTGCCAAACATTTTAATTTAATATGTGGACATTTTTCACTATTCTTTTCCCAACTGCACTCAATCACGATTCTCTGCTTTGAACAGCATCTGCTACATACCTGCCTTCCAGCTAATTACCTCCTACATTGTTCCTTGGTTTGCTTTGCTCAGAAAACACCATGTCTTGTACCCACAATCTAAATTATTTATATAAAAATGGAAAACAAAAGTTCCAGTGCAAACCTCTGGTGCACACCATTACCCACATCCCTCGTATCTGAATAGAATCCATCAACATCTTTTTGCTTTACACTTGTTAGCTGTCTGTTTATACAGCTATATCCTCTTTCAATACCTTCTGCTTACAATTTCTTCTGCACAAGTATAAATGTGGCACCATGTCAAACACTGCGCTCAATAATGATCCAGCTCAATGGTAGGTGGGCAATGCACTTCTTTTCTTCAATTTGACAAAAGCAGCATAGACTGAAGCCAAGCCACATCAACTTACTGTCAGTTCGAGTAGGAACGCAGTGTTGTACACAGATGCAAAAAAAAACTGCACCAACTGGAAATTTAACGAGACAGACCAGCAGGTTGGCTCTCGAAAGGGAGTGGAATTCTTTAGGGTTCTCAGAGGGCAGGGTTAAAAAAAAAAACAGATAATAGCATTTTGGAGACATTCACAAGGTCACTTAGAAAATCTTCCTGTTTCCCATATGGCTAGTTTGGCCCTGCGCGCAGCTGGTAAAGGATTTTAAACGGACTAGAATCACATGACAAGTGGGCAATTGATTTTCGAAGCTATCATTTTCATTGCCAAATGTTCAGAAATACATGGCCCAGAAAAGGAAACGAGAGCACTTACAACCAAACGTTGTAAGCATACGTTTTCATTCTGAAATGATTTCTCTTATTACAAGATTATATGCATGTGGGGAACCGAATTTTCAGCAAGGTTATTACCTAAAATAGGCAGGATCAACACAAGACATCTTTTTAAGCGGAGAACCCAGTCTGACCTACTTGCCACTGACAGCAGGGGATGCTGTTTCTCCATTACATTTATATAGGGGGCGGGGGGGGGGGGGGGGGGGGGGGGGGACAGCATCTCTGTCATGCTTTGTTGTTTTCTCTTTGATCCAATAAACAAATTAATTATACTTTATCAGTGCCTTTAATTTAAAAATACATTCAAGATAACAACACTTAGCCAACATTTTCTTCTAATATTTACAGCCAAATATCACATATTGGTGATCCCTTCACATATAAACATAGTAACATGAATGAAAATATGAATATAATATTCATAGAACACAATAATGTTGATGGAAAATGCTAAAACACTCTAGATAATGCGCCAACTGAGAGTAACCCCTGTCTCTTCACTCTTGAACGTGACAAAATTATGTACATTTTTAAAGAGAGAGAATAAATTATGCAAAGGTTTTTGTGGAAAGTGCAGATGCAGACAATGCCGGGATAACATCATGGTTCTAAATAAGGAAATGCACACAGCACCACAGTCATTGAAAATATTCCAGGAGTTTGCTCCAACCTACTAATACGCTAGATCCTCTATTATGCTGGCTCCGAAATGGACTCGGGCACAGAGAAAAGCAGCTCCATCTGGTGAAGGGATACATTCTTCATTCAGCGGGAAGCTATTAATAATATATTTTATCAGAATCTTAGTGAAGGCTTTAGATGTTGTTTAATTCTTAATGAGAGTGCTTTAAACAATGGCCAGAGCTTAGCAATGAAGAGCTAATAAATTAATACAAAATTGGTGATGAATGTTCATGTCAAGGAAATAAATAAGTAACCAGCAATTGACTATAATGTACAACGAGACATTACTAATCCAGACTCAAACTATTTATCTAAAGAAACAGCTTTAACTGGTAATATTTCATAGAAGTTGTCACACTGACTGCAGACTGAGATCGATTATGATGTACTTATGAAAATACTGCATTCGATTTCAGATTGCTCTCATCTCTGCATTTCTTATGCTTTGAAAGATGGATTTTTTTTAAAAATGTTACAACATATATAACCTATTAATTGCCCCTTTTTCAGAACGCCTTTGCTCAGTAAGATTATTCGCTTTAAGAACTTCACCTAAACATTCGTACCTCTGGTAAACCTTTACAAATTAGTTGTTTGAAATAACTTATGATTCAAGGGTGGGTGAATGGAAATGAGCGAGGGACAGACAACATCATTAGCTTTAACATTCACACAAGATCTTTTACTAACCCGTATCTTCAGATCCAACCATCAAAGGGGAGTGCAGATTATGTTCTTGCAATTTTTTAACCTAAATAGTTCTGGCAGCAGAAGCCATGATAAAACATCATGTTACTCGTACACCAAAGTAGGAAATGATTTGGGGAGTGGAAGAAACTTGTATTTTATGTTTAAAAAAAATTATGTACATGGAACCTTTATGATTTGAAAAGTGTATCCGTAGGTTTAGGGTGAGTAGCCGTTGATTTAGAGACTTAGCGATGCACACTGAGCATTACTGAATCTATGAATTAGATACCATGGGAGGAATTTCCCAGCCGTTCATGCCGGGAGGATTTTCTGGTCACGCTGTGATGAACGGAGATTTGGCTGAGCGCCAAATTCTCGGTCCTTGCTTGCAGCAGCGGCGGGGCACAAATGTTTCGAAATTCCAGCCCATATATTTTCCATAACAAGTTAGTGTGGATATAATGCCATCAGAAAATGCAAGAGTTTCAATAACTTATCAATTTGAAAATCACGTTTGCCTACAGTAGTGCTATGCTGCTGACATTATAAACTATATTGCTCAATAAAAAGACAGAAAACTGCTGGATTACAAACATACATTGCTTAAGATGAAAAGGGTTTTTCATAAACACAATGGGTTATTCGGAATCAAAGCAAATTATCTGGTGTTTAAGTTTATGGATTTTAGGAAATCTATTGTGGAGGTTGTTCTTATGCAAATACTTAGTTCAAGATCATCATAGGACAATGCACAATTCTGAAAGTTACCCTGAACCAAGAATGAATATTTATATGTCCCATATGATTTAAACACATTCCAGGAACATCTGACCTACCTGCTTCCCAGTCTTCATCACAACTTTCCTGTAATGCCGTGGCTTCACATCCAGATATTTCCATGCTTTCCTTCCTCGTACTGGAAGAAAGTGTCTGAGAATCCCACGATGTAGTGTCTGTGCAGAAACTTCTGTTTGTGATTAAAGAATCACATCTAGGTTCAGGAGGAGACTTGGCCAGCAAGTCAAAAGTGGATTGTGGAATTGCAATGTGGTTCTGAAAACAAAGGAAAATATTTTAAAATCAAATTGCCCTCGGATGAAATTTTGTTTGGGGAAAAAAAAACTTCACTCACTGAGCACCAAGATGAGATAGCAACACTAGCTGTTGGGCAAATATCTGAATCACTCACTACCCCTCCATAGAGATATCATGGAAGTAGCTTCAAGGGTTCAGGTTTTTGACATGGTAAATTCAAACAAAGTTGAAAAATATTCTTCAAAAGGGCCCCTCAGCTAATTTATATTCACTAGCCTAGCTTGTTAGGCTCTTTTTCCCTGCCGCCACTTGATAAACTAAGAACATGGCAACGGTATTTAGGACATCATATGATTGGACAAAGTCAACGCATGAAAGAGATGTTTGACAAAATCACTAACTCTCAGCTGCTTTGAAGTTGGAACCAGCAGGATAGGAGAGAGAGAATAATTAATTGCACGTAACATGTTTGGATTTTCAAAATAGTCAATAGGGTGCCACACAAGACATTATCACAGAAAATTAGGACTCACGGGATTGGAGGAAATTAGTGCGCACTGAGGATGAGTTAACCAACAGAACAGACAGTAGAAATAAACAGGTCATTTTGCATGGACAAGCTTTATCTCGTGGGGCACTCTGGTTACTTCGTCTATGTCAGTGACTTAGATGAAAGGACCAATTATAAGGTATCCAGATTTTCTGACGATACAGAGTTAGGTAGGAAAGAAAGCTGTGGAGAGGATGCAAAAGTTAATATGCAAGATAATGGTTCTTGCAGTTCGAGTTGGGGTTAACATCTTAGCATAAATGGCATTGGTTAATGGACTAGTAGCAGCAAACAGGAATATTTAAGGACATTTTCAAGTTGGCAGGTAGTAACTAGTGGAGGGCCACAGGGATCAACAGTGGGGTCTCAACTTTACAATCTACATTAATGACCTAGATGAAGAGACTAAGTAATGTATCTAAGTTTGCTTATGATTCAAAGCTAGTTAGGAATGTGAGCTCTGAGAAGGACACAATGAGGCTGTGAAAGAGAAGTGAATACGCAACAAGGATGCAGGTGGAGTATAATGTGAAGAAATGTGAGGTTATTTCTTTTGGTACAAAGAACGGAAAAGTAGAGCTTTCTTTTAAAAAAAACAAAAAACTTTAAAAACTTGATATTCAGAGAGACTTGGTATTAAGTTAGTAAGCAAGGTACACCAAGCAATTAGGAAGGCAAATAACAAAATCAAATTACTGCAGATGCAGAAATCTGAAACGAAAGATGCTGGAAAATCTCAGCAGGTGTGACAGCATCTGTGGCGAGAGAACAGAGCTAGCTGGATGGCTCACCCAGACTTGAAACGTTGGCTCTATTCTCTCTTCACAGATGCTGAGATTTTCCAACATTTTCTCTTTTTTTCGTGAGGCAAATAGCAAGTTGTTCTTCATTGCAAGGGAACAGGAGTACAAGAACAATGAAGTCTCGCTCTAATTGTACAAGGGGTCTGGTGAGACCACACTGGAATATTAATTGCAGTTTTGATCTCCTTATCCAACAAAAGGTAGGCTTGACCTGAAGCCCGGTTTAGCTAAGATTCATTAGATTGATTCCTGGGCTGAGGTGTTGAACAACGGGGCCTATTCTCTCTGGAGTTTAGAAAATTGAGAGATGATCTCATTGAATCATACAAGCTTGTGAAGGGGCTCGACAGGATGGGCACGAGAGGTTGGATTCCTTAGCTCAGAAATTTAGAACATAAAAGCATTGCAGGATAAGGGGTCGATCATTTAGGATTGTGAAGAGGAGAAATTTCTTCACTCAGAGCAATGCAAATCTTCCTAATTCTCTAGCCTGGAGAGTTGTGGATGCTCCATCACTGAGGACATTTAAAAGGGGGATAGATCGATCCTTTGATTCTCTCAAATCAAAAAATGAGGAAACCGACTGGAAAGCAGAGAGAGGTAGATCATCAGCCATGATCATATTTGGCAGACTAGGCTCAAGGGGCCATGTGGTGTTCTCCTACACCTATTTATAATATTATGTTTTAGCCAGCAAAGGGAAATATGCAGGCTAAATGAAAGGGCAAGAAATTGAATAGAATGAGAAGTGTGACTTGGCAGAAAAGATAGAAAAGCAGAACTTTTGTTTTAAATTGGAGAGAGACTGGGACATATTAGTATGAGGGATCTGGGTGCCCTTGTACACAAATCACAACGTTAACATGTGGATGCAGCAAGCAAGAAAGCAAGCAAATGACGTACTGGTATTATTACAAAGAATTGGAATACAAGAACAATAAAGTCTTATTGCAATTATATAGGCCCTTAAAAAGACCACACCTGCAGTACTATGTACATTCTTATTGTCTCACTAAAGAACATACTTGCCTCAGGCGATGTGCAAAGGTTCAGTAAACAGATTCCTGGAATGAGGGGAGATTGAACAGATTGGGCCTATATTTTGAAAGTGAATGACCTTGGAGAGGAAATGATGCAAGCACACTACTTTCAACATGTTGTCACATGATAGTACAAATTACTGTTTCTTGTTTTACTGGGATGCCCAATTCAGCGTCATAGTGCAGAACACTATTAAAACTGGAAGAGAGACAAGGTGAATCACAAAGTAGTGATTAGTTAACAACATGGATTTTAAATGCTTTAAAAGTACAAGAGAAAGGAGAAACTTGGCAGGGTTTTACAACAAAGGTCCTGAAAAAAAACCTAAGTGCCTGGGGCAGGTTTGCTACCAATATCAATGTAGATCCAGTCATAGGCATTGTGCTACTACTGACCAGTCACCTCTTACAGATAGTACTGCAGCATCTACTCAATTGTATGAAGTACATCCTAATATTCTTACCTGGGGACTCTGAACCAGCTGGTTACGAATGCATTCGCTGGCATCTTGTGGATAAATTCTTATCACATTGCTCGATGTAATATTCAAATAATGATTTCTAAGTGATGGAGAAAATACACCAACCTAAAGGCAGAAGTAAAAAATGCATGTTACTGTTGAGGAAATTAACTTTACAGGTTCAGAAATTACCGCAACAGGTCCACAGTAGACGCCATCTTCCTGGCCCAAAACACAACCCTAGAACACCTAGGTAACAAAGACACCTATGTCAGACTCCTATTTTGTTGACTACAGCTCAACCTTCAACACCTTTATTCCTCCAAACTCTGTGGCCTGGGGCTCGGCTCCACCCTCTGCGACTGGATCCTAGAATTCTTAACCCACAGACCTTAATCAGTAACGATAGGCAACAACACCTCCTCCACGATGTTCCGCAACACTGATCTCCCACAAGGCGGTGTCCTCAGCCCCTTACTATACTCCTTATACACCTACGACTGTGTGGCCAAATTTCCTTCCAACTCGATTTTCAAGTTTGCTAATGACGCCACCATAGTGGCTGGGATCTCAAACAACAATGAGATGGAGTACAGGAAAGAAATAGAGAATCTGGTGAACTGATGCAACGACAATAATCTCTCCCTCAATGTCAACGAAACGAAGGAGATAGTCATCGACTTCAGGAAGCATAGGAGGACATGTCCCTGTCCACATCAAATGGGGACGAAGTGGAAATGCTCGAGAACTTCAGGTTTCTATGTGTCCACATCACCAAGAACCTGTCCTGGTCCTTCCATGCTGACGCTATAGTTAAGAAAGCCCACCAATGCCTCCACTTTCTCAGAAGGCTAAGGAAATTTGGCATGTCCGCTACGACTCTCACCAACTTTTACAGATGCACCATAGAAAGCATTCTTTCTGGTTGTATCACAGCTTGGTATGGCTCCTGCTCTGTCCAAGACCCCAAAAAACTACAAAGGGTTGTGAATGATGCCCAGTCCATCACACAAACTAGCCTCCCATCCACTGACTCTGTCTACACTTCCCTCTGCCTGGGAAAAGCAGCCAGCATAAATCAAGGACACCACGCACCCCTGACATACTCTCTCCCACCATCTTCCGTTGGGAAAAAGATACAAAAGTCTGAGGTCACGTACCAACTGACTCAAGAACAGCTTCTTTCCTGCTGCCATCAGATTTGTGAATGGACCTACCTTGCATCAAGTTGATTTTTCTCTACACCCTAGCTATGACTGTAACATTACATTCTGCACTCTCTCCTTTCCTCTCTATGTATGGTATGCTTTGTCTGTATAACATGCAAGAAACAATACTTTTTAACTGTATACCAACACGTGACAATAATAAATTAAATCAAAAATGTTTAAGTTGCATCATTCTGGAATATAATATTTTGCATCATTCAGGAATGTAACTACTTTGAGAGATACACCTGTAAAAATGTGTTATATTTTACTCAGTTGACAGCCTAAAGCACTCGTGATAAGGTAGATATTATGTAGGTACAGATACCATATCAACAGCTAACATTAGCATCCACACAGGCGACAGCATATTGTAGTGTAGTGCTAGTGCATAAGCAGTGTTAAATGTTTTATAATGGGAAGGACTCTGTGACCAATCTACACTTCCAGCCTCAAAACTCTCTCTGCCAATCAGCAATGTTTCCAAAGTCACAGCACAAGCTAGCCATTCATCCAAGCAAAGTGATCCTAATTAGTTGACAGGCAGTATCAGATCATGATTCATCATCTAGTATTGGAAGGGCCAAACATATGGACTAAAGGGAAATTGAAAGGCAGTGAGAACTCCTCGGCTATTTTTGCTTGCTGATGTCAATCTTAAATTCACATTGGACACAATTGGCATTATCTGCACCAGCCCCAACACATTCCAATATTATTCTACAGTTGGTGTTAAATGAGTAGTAAAATTAATGATCCAAAAGTTCTACCCATAATTCTAAGATTTAAGCATAGAGCTACTAATAACCTGTTTCAAGAGAAGCACTGTTCCAGCCTTTAGATTGTTCAGTTGTTCAACTAGAAGTTGCCTGTGAATGGTGCCTTGCATCTCTCCTGTGCAAGTAAACAGAAAGAATTAGTTTTCAAGGAAACTAATTTCCAGCAGCCATCAGCATCACACTGACAAATAAGGGACATTACAACCTGCATCATTTACAAAGCTCCAATTGTGCAGATGCCTCTGGATAGACTTTAAACTGGTTTTTTCCTTAATCTTCCTGAAGTGGGGGATAGAAAGCGCATCTGGGGAGGGGATGGGAAGAAAGCAAGCAGATAATTCTCAGTACGCTGAAAAAAATTATCATATTTTCATTAATTTCAGGGAAGATGCCACCAAATGAAAGATTTCCATGGTTGATTAACTTGACAGATCCAGTGCAGCTGACTTGTATTAATTTGATCAGGAATCAAATTGCTTTCCTGTCCCAGATGCTAATCTTGCTGCTGAAATGCAAATACAAAATTCAGGATCTGCTCGGAAATGAACTTTCAGTTTTGGTCGAAGCACATTCTGAAATTATTTATTTTGGATGCTTTAATTCCTCCACAGATGGATTTACAGATAATTATTTTGAATTTTAAAACTTGAGAATACACTTTGCTAAGTGAAAGGCATCTAGGCAAGGGATGGCCAATCTGTGGACTGACACTGACTTCTTACACACATCCCCTTTCCAAAGGCAAAACACTAACCAATTAATTTGCTCATCTTGATTATTGTGGATGAGCGATTTACAGATTGAATTTTCTTGGTCACAATAAGGATTTTATGACTATTCTTCCAGGAAAGTGATTTAAAAATGAGTTACTTTAAGTATTGCCTTTAAACAGTTGACTGGCATAGGTGTAGATTATAAAGCCTTACACTAAGCACCTTCCTATTTGAAAGTAAATGCTGATGTCTTTAGCAGGTATGAGCATGTACGAGGGATGCGACCAGTAGTGTGGTCTTTCAAAGGTTTAGTCTTACCACGAGGGGCCTGTGTAACTAGCTGCATCCATCTGAGTCCATGCTGTACTGTATTTCGATATTTTTATAAGTAAAGAAGATTGAATATCACAATGCGTTCAATTACCTATTGTGGCCAAGTTACCACAGTTCAAAAAAGAAATCACAGGCATTGAGAAAACATGTATTGAAACCAGATACTGATGCTATTTCGGATAGGAGGGGAGTTGTATAGTCTCAGAAGTTCCCACCAACAATCATTTACATTGCAGGTGGATGAAACACTCCATTTCAAATGAAGCTAGTTTCAGTAGTGAAAAGCAGCAGGTTTTTATTAGGAGAGCGGCCAACTTTCAGACAGTGACAAGAGTCAGGAACCAAGGCCCAGTCTGCGGGGCAGAAAAACTTTTTAAAAAAATTAGCAGTCAGGATTTGTTAAAGGAAAACTGCAAAGATTTTCAACAAGGCAAAGTGGTTAGAAATGCTCAAGGATAGTTGAAAGACACTTGATTAAGTCAAGTACAACAAACCACTGATGTGGGGGAAGGATGGCAGTGGTACTGATCGTATTAAGTGAAATCTGACCATAATTGTTATACTTTGTATGTTTCCCTTGCTGTGAAATGAAATAACTTAACAATTCACATCAAACCTCATTTCACCTTGCAAAGATTGAAGTACATACATGGGACACGAGTACCGTGTTCCGGTTACAAAGGAACATTACTGTTTTATATCCTTGGGTGATGCTATTACATAAGCTGGGAGAATCAACTCGTAGAAATTCACAGATTGCTGACAGGAGTGACTAATGCCACTGAACCCAAGAATGTTTCAAAAGTACCAGCCAATCTGTGTCAAGCTAAGAATCCCGAACAGCAAAATGATAAACGTTCAAAAATCTGTTTAGAATGTTGATTGGAGAAATGTTGGATAGAACATGGGGAGAACTTGTGTCTTTTTTTGTTTGAAAAGTGCCTAAGGGTCTTTTATATTAAACAGAAACCCAGTGTAAAATCATCCGGAAGACATAGCTGATAGAACAAAACAGTAACATTCTAAAAAGGTATTTTTCTGTAATAGTGAATTATCTCCTGAGGGGCATTTGTCTAGTCTTTGCATGTTAATTCAACCACTGTACAACAGAACAAGTATCTTTACATCTGGCAGTATTGAGACCATTGCTGAAAAGGTGTGTGTTGGATAACGACGAGATCAGGTTTGCTTACAGTTATCATATTCAAATAGCCTTCTGACAAAGTTTGCACATCGGACTGGTTATTTGAGGGCTCCGGTTGATGGCTACGAGTTCACCCAATAACTATCTGCCTATCTCATTAGGCAAGTTTCAGCTTTGGTCAGTGCAGAGTTACCCAATTTTGGGAGGCAGTAAGGATATTACAACTGATTCTAATGCATATTGTACGGAGGTGGAATTAGTGGAACTTCTTAATCAACAGCCAGCGATTCCTGGTGGAAGACGTACACTTTCGGCATCAGTTGTGATGCTCCTTACGGCCAAAATAGTGTGCAGACTCGGTCGAGCCAAATGCATTAATCACTGCCAATCGGCAAGGTGTAGAGGGCAAAGGTCTCAGGCAATCAACACCCTCAGAAGAGAAAAGAATTGGACAGGAAGTATGTAAAAAATGAACAACGACCAAGAATCAAGACCTTCAAAAGAAGATAAGAAACAGAAAGAGGAAAAAAGGTTAATTGGTTATGCATCTTTTGGGCCGATAATTTCTCACAAAGCTAGTTTCTTATCTGAGTTGGGTGAAGCATCATTCATATCTTACTTTGGGGTGGGGGTGGGGGGGGGGGGGGAAGAGGGGGAGGGGGGGGGCGTTGGGAACAACAATTCAATTGTGGAATAGTACCTAGCATAGGTCTTTAAAAAAAAACTAGACCAAGCAGGACCACACTGGATTACACCTCAGTCACCAAACTAAGATCATCACAACAAAATACCCATAATGGGCATCAGTAATTTAGGAAAGTAACGTATGCATTGGGATCTTGATGGGATCTATTGGTCCTGCTGACAGCAACCCCCGCTGTGGGTTCCGCTGCAGTGGTGGGTGTGAACAATGGGAAACCTCGTTGACAATGGCAACAGTGGACACACAGGTGGAAAACCTCACCCATGGTCTAGCCAAACTAAAAAGAACACAAAATAAACAATAAACTCTCAATAAAACCAAACTAAATGAAATAAAATAGTCTATGTCCTATGGCGCCCATTAGTTACTACAGAAAACATCAAGCAAATTGGCCAATACTTAACATAGGGGTGCAGTTGGTTATGGGAAATGATCAAAAGAACTGCGTTAACAGAGTTCCCAATCAACCTACAATAAACCCAATGAGATCACTTAAATTACGTAAAATTTATAAAACCATGTGTACTTAGAAGTGTAGACTGATCCAAATCAGTCATCTGTATTGGTTTAGCTTGCTCTAGTTTTTGTAGCAGTTTCAATTATTAAACTCTGTGAAAACTGAAGGAAACTCTACCTGATGGATCCTTAAAAACAGCACTAGCATCCATGTTTGTACGTGTCAATGACTTGACAAGTACTGCCATATTGGGGACCTTGCCTTTTGGGAGCTGCTTCAAGGCTGCCTATAGAAACAATGAAGAGTTAGTTAAAACATTTGAAAATCTTCATTCATTTCTATAAATTAGAGCAAATAAGTTCAATGAAACAAAAAGTATTACACAAAACTAAAAGTGCACTCATTAAAAGCAGCAAAATACTTGCTACGTTTAGTTTAAAAGATAATTTATACAACATTTATGACCTCAAGACAACCTGAAATGCTTTACAAATGAAGTACATTTCTTAAGTGCAGCCACTGTTGCACTGTAGAAAACACAGCAATCAATTTTCACACAGCAAGGTCTCTCAAACAACCACATGATAATGAATCTGCTTCAGTAATGATGGCTAAGCCACTGAGAGAACTTCAAAGCTCTTCAAGTATCATGGCACCTTTTATATCTGCTTGTGGGGACTCATGGGACCTCAGCTTAACATCACAGCCGAGACACAACTCCTCTGGCATTGCAGGGCTCCCCAAGTTTAACTAATGCGCTCAAGTCCAAGAATTAGGCTTGAACCTTGACCAGCTGACTCGGACAAGTGAGTGATATCGACAAGCCACAGCTGAAACGGAACTAAAATGAAGATAATCTTGCATTACAAAATTTCAAAATAAAGGCAAGGAGGCAAATTATCCATGGGAACCCGTCAGTGTTGATTAATTTAGAAATTAACAAGGATAACTGGCTATCTTTTAGATGCAAATTACATTGTTCATAGTGAAAACATTAAATAGACACGCAAACTTGAGAATGTGCTCATTAGCATTCTTAGTTTTTTTTTGCATCTTTTCAGTGAACACAACATTCAAATCATTCATCCTTGCACTGATACCAGTGCAAAAGTTAAAGAATTTTTCAGATGAGAAATTTCAAGTCAACAGATCATCAATTCCACCCAAGTGTAAATTTGCACACAACCTTAAACCGAGGACTTGTGCGATTAATTTTTATAATGATCTAACTTTCTCCTCTTTGGCCCAGGTCATCCAATCCCCAGATGGTCAGTGAGTGGACTTGCTCCAGAAGATGCACTATGGGACTCCTCATAAGTCCCAATGTCAGGACTCCACAGGAATGACTGGCAGGTTTCAACTCCTGATGGGCAATTCCCCAGCTCCCTGGGACCCTCCAAGAAAGTCTCCAAATCTGAGTTACTTAGCTGAAAAGTTGTGCAGGAAATTAGACAGAAAAATAGCCATGTTTAACTCTTGGGTAACTCTGCGAAGGACTCCCTATTTCCACCCATCCACTTCAAATCTCCCCCCACTCTACCAACCTATCCACTTAACTCACTCACACTCATTCATTAATACATTGACTGGAAAGTTATTTTACATATCCCTAAGCTGTTCAGTGTTAGTGAATGAAGAATTACCAAAATACGGCAAGCAATGGCTTGGCTTTCCCAAAGATCCAGGCTTATCAAGAAGTCATAAGAGGTGTGCTCTGCATTTCAGATGAGACCTGGTTCAGATGACTGGACCAGAAATGCAGAGCTCCATCCTACTGCAAATTAATAGGAGTGGAGTGGCAAACTGATCGTGACCGTGGCTTTTGCCTCAGAAGATTTGGCCCCTTGTTTCAAAACAGATTCCTTGGGAATTATGCAGGCATTGCAATTTCACGCGCATGGCGAAATTCTGAAACTATTTTCAAAAGAATTATGAAGTTTTAGCAAGGCTTCAATGACAATGGCCATCTGATGTTTAGCAGTTCTACCAATTAAAACAAAAGCAATGGCTACGGGTATTAAAAGTGCAAGATACATGAATGCAAGGATTCAATAAAAAATATGAGCTAATCCAAAATTGTTCAGAAGTCCAACCTTCCTCATTGGTTCAATTGGTAAAGAGCATGTGCAAGTCTGTAGCACTGACTGAAAGACACCAGATTAGATCCTCACTATGTACAAGTTCCACAGGGTGGCAGTAGGGGTGCTGCAATTGGAACTTGCCAAAACTCCGGGCTCACAAGAATAGGCACTTGGACGAAATACAGGACAGCAGTCAGCGCCAGAGAAGCTAAATTCCAATAATAATCAATGTATTTTGGAAGGGAGGGGAGAATATGTTCCAAGGAGCTGTGTAACAACTAAATTATACCAGCTCCAGCAGGGAGCAATGGGTCTAATAATCACATCCTATTGGGAAATGCTGGGCTTCCTTGGATACTGATTTTTTTTCTAAAATGATGCAAGGTGCAAGTACAGTGAATGTTTGTTGGCAGATGACAGCAAGGTTGCTAACTAGAACTTAGGAAAAATAAATTGGGCTAAGAAGCATCACAATCGACAGTGCAACGATCCATCCCATGCCATTATAATAGCACAAATACAGTACTGTTAAGATTGGGAGCTCCAGGGTTTTGACACAGCATATATTTTCCAAGTCTGAGAGAGAGACTTGGAGAACTTGGTGGTGATGTTTCTATGTGTCTGCGCTCTTGTCCTTCCAGGTGGTAGAGGTTATGGGTTTGCGAGGTGCTGTCAAAGATGATTTGGTGAGCTGCTGCGATGCATCTTTTAGATGGGACGCACAGCAAGTTCAATGTGGCAGTGGAATCAGTAGTAAATGTTTATGGTTCTGAATAGGGTACTGATCAAGTGTGCTTTATTCTGAATGATACTGTGGAACTGCACTCATCCAGGCAAGTAAAGAGTGCTCCATCGCATTCTTGATATGTGGGTGATGGAAAGGCAGGTGGTGCAGAATCGTCAGTTTCTCACCTTCTACTCTACTGCAATTTGTGCAGTGGTCATTGCAACCAATATTGTCATAGACAACTACACTGGGACAGGTAGATTGGTGAGAACGAGGTCAAGTAGGTTTTTCTTCCTTGCTGGCACTTTCATACTCTGCTGTAAGCTGATCTGGCAGTTATGTCCTTTAGTACTCAGCCTGCCCAATCAGTAGTGCCGCCATCAAGCCACGCTTCGTGATGAACACGAAAGTACACGCAACAAAAGTACATGCTGTTCTCTTGCTACTTTCACAAGGTGCTTAACATTATTCAAGAACTGGAAGCAGGTAGTAACCAATAGGAGGCTCTTCCAAGTGATGCTTAAAAGCAAAATTCATCAGCTGTGGCAACCTCAGATGGTTTCCTCAATTCTACAAGACTTCAAGATTTCCTGAGCCAAGCTGAGAACTCCCAAGGAAGTTTCTTCCCAATTCTAATCACAGTGCCACCACCTCGCTGTCCTCCTGGTGAGTCAGATCATACGTGGGGATGATGGTAAAGCCGAGAACATTAGCTGAAAGGTACAATTGTACAAATATGACTGTCAGGCTGCTGCATGATTAGTTTGAGGAACTGATTTTGGTACAAACTCCCAGATATTAGTGAAGAGGACTTGAGGGTCAAGTATCTTGATTGAGAGGCCAGGTCCAGCGCCTGATGCTGGGAGGTCCATTTGCCAATCAGATTTCTGTCAAGTCCACAGAGAAACTTGTTTAAACAACATGTCTCCAGTCCAACATGGAAGGAAACACTTTTGGATTTGGTTCTGAGAAATGGAGTACAGCAAATGGAGTTTGTTAAAGGAGGCCATCATCTAGCTAACGATGACCACGGTGTACTCAGTTTGAAGCAATTATGCAGAGACCAGAAAATATCAAAGGTAAAATTTCTCAACTGGGGTACAGCTAATTTCAGTGATTTAAGAAGAGAACTAGATCAGATAGATTGGAAAAAGTAATAGCAGGGCAAAGCTGTATCACAGTAATGGAGAGCACTCAAATAAGAGATAGTTCAGGTACAAGCTAGGCAAAATCCCTTTGTAATGTACGCTGGATGACAAAGCAAAAATAAAAAACAGCTCCATAACACAATGAAACATCCCAAGGCTCTTCACGGGAGCATTTTAAAATAAAGTATGAAATTGAGCCATGTAAAGTGATATTAGATTAGATCACCAAAAGATTGGGCAAAGAGGTAAGTTTAAAGAGTGTCTTAAAGGAGGAAAGCAGGGTAGAGAGGAGGAGAAGTGTAGGGAGTGTATTCAAGAACTTGGGGCAGAGGCAACAGAAGGCACAGCCATCAGTGGTGGAGCAAAAATTGGGAGTACCCAAGGGACCAGAATTAGAGGACTGCAGAAATCTTGGGAGGCTTGTGGGACTACCACAGATAGGTATGAAGTCATGGAGCGATTTGAAAACAAGGATGTGAATTTTAAAACCAACTCAAAAGGTGTCAATGTAGGTCAGCAGGCACAGGGGTCTTAGGAGAACTGGATCTGCTGCAAGTTAGGACATGTGCAACAGGAAAAGGAGATTCATGACAAATGTCAGAAGGAAGATTTAGTTAACATCCAGGAAGATTATGCAAAGTATGAGGAAGAAACTGGAAAATAAATTAATATTTGAGACAAAAACAGGGTTCAAAGGAAAAATTAGCAAGCAACATAACATTAAAAGCAAAAACATTTTCTAAAACATAAAAATGTAAGTGGTTTGCTAAGACAGGAGTACTTTGCATTTGTTTTCACAAAGGAAGCAGTTGATGTGAAGGTTACACTAAAAACAATGAGAAGTCAATAATAGATAGAGATGGACTAAAATAAATATTGAAAATGGATAAGCCACCTGGTCCAAATAGGATGCACCCTAGATTGCTGAAAGCAGCAAAAAGCTAGAAATAAGACAAGCATGGGTCACACTCTCTCAATCCTTGTTTACTGCAGGAATTGTACCAGAGGACTGGAGGTTGCTAACGTGTTACCACTGTTCAAGAAAGAGTGATAAACCAAGAAACAAAAGGTCAGTCAGCCTCACAATGCTAAGTTCTTACCCCATATCGGGATAAAAATAGACTTTTATTTGGAGATGCATGCGTCAACCTAGGAGATGATGTGGATTATCTGTAGTCCTTTCGGTATCTTGTCTGCTGACCTAGGAGAGCCAGGTGGATTTCGATAAGGTAAACATGTCTGATTAATTTGATGAATTGAGGTAACAGAAGGTTGATCAAGGTAGTTCAGATATTTTACACTTTTCGAAAGCATTTGACAAAGTGCTATAGAGGAGGCTTAATAAGATGGAAGCCCATGTCATTAGGGGAACTGGTGATACGCATACAAAATTGGCTCAGTAACAGAAGCAAAGGGAGATGGATGGATGGATGTTTCTCAGTGGTGTTTCCCAAGGGTCAATTGTGGTGCTTGTGCGCTTCAAATTTTATTTAAAAATCTCGAGTTAGGTATAGGAAACAGCATTACAAATGCTGCCAATGAAATGAGACTTGGCAAGGGCGAGGATAGTTATAGGCTTCAGGAACATGACAGGAGGGTGAAATGTTCGGAAACATGGCAGATTGAGTTCAGTGTGTGTGTGAGGTGATGGACTTTGAGCTGATGAGTACTTGGAAAGACAGTACACTATAAATGGTATCAGTTTGAAAAGTGTAAGTGAGCAGACACCTTGATGTTTGTGTTTGCAAACCCTTAAAAAAGTGGCGAAAAGAGCAATGGAATATTTGGGGTTATAAATTAGAGAAATAGAACAAAGAACAAAGAACAAAGAACAATACAGCACAGGAACAGGCCCTTCGGCCCTCCAAGCCCGCGCCGCTCCCCGGTCCAGGATTGAATCCTGAATCCAGGATCCCCACCCAATTTTCCAGCCTATCTACATACCAATATCCTATCCACCGAGCTGTCCCTCACAGCTACGATGCTTTGTTCATTACAACCTATTAACTTACCCCCACCCCCCCATTCCAGACCATGTGATCTCCAGGGAGAGGCGAAAACCCAGAGTGAAAAACCCCAGGGCCAATATGGGGAAAAAAAATCTGGGAAATTCCTCTCCGACCCCCTGAGGCGATCGAAACGAGTCCAGGAGATCACAATGGCCCCGATCGGAAAATGCTTCCCAACCCTAGTCATTTCCACTTCCACGAACACCATATGAATCCCCTGCCCCCGAGACAGGTTCCCAACTATCCGCAGTCTCACTCTGTACTGGCACCAGCAAGATGATCGTAGAATGAAGCCTTGAAACGAGAAACCAGGAACAATTAGCCCGCGCCGCTCCCTGGTCCAAACTAGATCACTCTTTTGTATCCCTCCATTCCCACTCCGTTCATATAGCTGTCTAGATAAGTCTTAAACGTTCCCAGTGTGTCCGCCTCCACCACCTTGCCCGGCAACACATTCCAGGCCACCACGACCCTCTGTGTGAAATATGTCCTTCTGATATCTGTGTTAAACCTCCCCCCCTTCACCTTGAACCTATGACCCCTCGTGAACGTCACCACCGACCCGGGGAAAAGCTTCCCACCGTTCACCCTATCTATGCCTTTCATAATTTTATACACCTCTATTAAGTCTCCCCTCATCCTCCGTCTTTCCAAGGAGAACAACCCCAGTTTCCCCAATCTCTCCTCATAACCAAGCCCCTCCATACCAGGCAACATCCTGGTAAACCTCCTCTGTACTCTCTCCAAAGCCTCCACGTCCTTCTGGTAGTGTGGCGACCAGAACTGGACGCAGTATTCCAAATGCGGCCGAACCAACGTTCTATACATCTGCAACATCAGACCCCAACTTTTATACTCTATGCCCCGTCCTATAAAGGCAAGCATGCCATATGCCTTCTTCACCACCTTCTCCACCTGTGACGTCACCTTCAAAGATCTGTGGACTTGCACACCCAGGTCCCTCTGCGTCTCTACACCCTTTATGGTTCTTCCATTTATCGTGTAGCTCCTCCCTACATTATTCCCACCAAAATGCATCACTTCGCATTTATCAGGATTGAACTCCATCTGCCATTTCCTTGCCCAAATTTCCAGCCTATCTATATCTTTCTGTAGCCTCTGACAATGTTCCTCACTATCTGCAAGTCCTGCCAGTTTTGTGTCGTCCGCAAACTTACTGATCACCCCAGTTACTCCTTCTTCCAGATCATTTATATAAATCACAAACAGCAGAGGTCCCAATACAGAGCCCTGCGGTACACCACTAGTCACAGGCCTCCAGCCGGAAAAAGACCCTTCCACTACCACCCTCTGTCTTCTATGACCAAGCCAGTTCTCCACCCATCTAGCCACCTCCCCCTTTATCCCATGGGATCCAACCTTTTTCACTAGCCTACCATGAGGGACTTTGTCAAACGCTTTACTAAAGTCCATATAGACAACATCCACGGCCCTTCCTTCGTCAACCATTTTGGTCACTTCTTCAAAAAACACCACCAGGTTCGTGAGGCATGACCTCCCTCTCACAAAACCATGTTGACTATCGTTAATGAGTTTATTCCTTTCTAAATGCGCATACATCCTATCTTTAAGAATCTTCTCCAACAACTTCCCCACCACGGACGTCAAGCTCACCGGCCTATAATTACCCGGGTTATCCTTCCTACCCTTCTTAAATAACGGGACCACATTGGCTATCCTCCAATCCTCTGGGACCTCACCTGTGTCCAGTGACGAGACAAAGATTTGCGTCAGAGGCCCAACTATTTCACCTCTCGTCTCCCTGAGCAGCCTTGGATAGATTCCATCAGGCCCTGGGGATTTGTCAGTCTTTATATTCTCTAACAAACCTAACACTTCCTCCTTTGTAATGGAGATTTTCTCCAACGGTTCAACACTCCCCTCCGAGACACTCCCAGTCAACACATCCCTCTCCTTAGTGAATACCGACGCAAAGTATTCATTTAGGATCTCCCCTACCTCTTTGGGCTCCAAGCATAAGTCCCCACTTTTGTCCCTGAGAGGTCCGATTTTTTCCCTTACAACCCTTTTGTTCCTAACGTATGAATAAAATGCCTTGGGATTCTCCTTAATCCTGTCTGCCAAGAACATTTCGTGACCCCTTTTTGCTCTTCTAATTCCCCGTTTGAGTATTTTCCTACTTTCATTATACTCTTCCAGAGCTCCCTCCGTTTTTAGCTGCTTGGACCTAACATACGCCTCTCTTTTCCTTTTGACCAGTCCCTCAATTTCCCTGGTTATCCACGGTTCTCTAATCCTACCCTTCCTATCCTTCTTTTTTACAGGCACATGCTTGTCCTGTAGCCCTAACAACCATTCCTTAAAAGACTGCCACATACCAGATGTGGATTTACCCTCAAACAGCCTCTCCCAATCAAGAGCTGCCAATTTCTGCCTGATCCCAATAAAGTTAGCCTTCCCCCAATCCAACACCTTACCCTTGGGACACCACTCATCCTTTTCCATCACTATCCTAAAGCTAACAGAATTGTGGTCACTATTTGCCACATGTTCCCCGACCAAAACTTTGAAGACCTGACCGGGTTCATTCCCCAGCACCAGGTCCAGTATAGCCCCCTCTCTAGTTGGGCTGTCCACATATTGTTCCAACGAACCCTCCTGTACACATTTTACAAATGCCTCACCATCCAGAGTCCCTGCCCTCAGCGATTTCCAGTCTATACCAGGGAAATTGAAGTCTCCCACTACAACAACCCTATATTTCCTGCACCTATCCAGTATCTCCTGACATATCCATTCTTCCACTTCCCTTGGGCTGTTGGGGGGCCTGTAGTACACCCCCAACATAGTGACTGCGCCTTTCCTGTTTCTAAGCTCCACCCAGAGTGACTCGCTACACGACTCCTCCGAATTGTCCTCCCTCTGCACCGCTGTAATATGCTCTCCAACCAATACCGCTACTCCCCCACCTCTTTTGGCCCCTCCTCTGTCTCGCCTAAAACACTTGTACCCTGGAATATTCAGCTGCCAGTCCTGTCCCTCTTTCAACCAAGTCTCCGTCACCGCAACCACATCCAAATTCCTCGTGCGCATTAAGGCCCCAAGTTCGTCTGTTTTACCTGCTACGCTCCTTGCATTGAAGTATAAGCACTCCAGACCCCCAGGCTCAGTGAGGTCGTCCTCCCCCAGAGTGCTCTTCTTCTTTGCCAGCCTTGTCCCAGCCCCAAGCTCGTCCCCAGCCACCACACTTATAGACCTAATAGTTTGATCCCCACCCCCCTGCCACACTAGTTTAAACCCCCCCGAACTGCATTAGCAAAGCTCCCAGCCAGGATATTTGTGCCCTTCCAACTTAGTTGTGACCCCTCCCTCTTGTACAGGTGCCATCCTCTCCTGAAAACCTCCCATTGGTCTATGAAAATAAAGCCCTCCCTCCTGGACCAGTCCTTTAGCCAGGCATTCATTTGAACCAACTCCCTATTCTTATCCTCACTGAATATTAAAAACAAGGAGATCAAGATAGAATGATATAACCTATTGGTTAAGCTCAAATGGAGCAATATATTCAATTCTGGGCATCAACTTCAGGAAAAATGCAAAGGTATTAGAAACAAGATGTTACCAAGAATGAGGGACTTCAGTGATGAGGAAAGGTTGGGAAAGTTAGAACTGTTCTCTTTGCAATCGAAAACATTAAGTTTAAGATGAAGAATTTTGACAAAGTAAATAGGGAAAATTGGGGAGTGGATCAATAACTCGGTGGTCATAGATTCAAAACCATTTGAAAAGATCTAGAGGAGAGATGAGGAGAATTTTTTTCCAGAACTTCACAATCTGGAATGCTTTACCTGAAAAGATGTTTGAAGCAAATTCCTTTAAAAAGATACGGAGAGGTACACGAGGATGACGAACTGACTGGGTTCATTGGTGATGGAGGGAATGAATGTTTAAGATGGTGGATGGGGTGCCAGTCAAGCAGGTTGTTTTATCCTGGAGGGAGTCAAGTTGCTGGAGCTGCAAGTGGATTGTGTTTCATACATTCCTGACTTGACCCTTATAGATTTTGGACAGACTTTGGGGGGGGGGTCAGAAGACGAGTTACTCACTGCATCATACCTAGCTTCTGACCTGTTCTTGTAGCCACAGTACTTAAATGGCTGGTCCAGTTCAGCTTTGGCAACTGTAATCCTGGGATGTTAATAGTGGGGGTTTGTGCAATGACAATCCCAGATCCTCTCTTGTTGAAGATCTTGAGGGAAGGTCATTGATGTACCAACTGAAGGTGGTTGGGCACAACACTCTATCCTAAGGAATTCCTGCAGTGATGTCCCAGGACTGAGAAGATTTACCTCCAACAACCATTTCCTTTTGTACCAGTTATGACTCCAGCTGGTGGTGAGTTTTCCCACGCCAACCAACTGCCACTGACTTCAGTGCTGACGTCAAGGACAGTCACTCTCACCTCTGAGTTCCACGTTTGGACCAAGGCTACAATGAGGTCAGGAGCTGAGTGGCCCTGGCGGAGCCCAAACTGAACATCAGAGAGCAATTGGTCAATATGTGGCATCTGGTAGCAGCATCAATGGCCCCTTCCATCATTTTGCTGATGATTGAGGGTAGACTGATGTGATGGTAATCTGTCTTGTTTTTGTGGACAGGGCATGCCTGGACAATTTTTCACATTGCCACATTGATGCCAGTGTTGTAGCTGCACTGGAACAACTTGGCTCGGTGTGTAGCTGGTTACGGAGCACAGGTTTTCACTATTATTGCCAGAATTCCGTAGTGGCTTATAACCTTTGGGATATCAAGTGCCTTCAACTGTTGACAAATAAAAAGCAGAAATGTGCATCTAAACATGACTACTCTTGGGCACGGTAGCACAGTGGTTAGCACTGCTGCTTCACAGCTCCAGGGTCCTGGGTTCGATTCCTGGCTCGGGTCACTGTCTGTGTGGAGTTTGCACATTCTCCTCGTGTTTGCGTGGGTTTCCTCCGGGTGCTCCGGTTTCCTCCCACAGTCCAAAGATGTGCGGGTTAGGTTGATTGGCCAGGTTAAAAAAAATTGCCCCTTAGAGTCCTGAGATGCGTAGGTTAGAGGGATTAGCGGGTAAATATGTGGGGGTAGGGCCTGGGTGGGATTGTGGTCGGTGCAGACTCGATGGGCCGAATGGCCTCCTTCTGCGCTGTAGGGTTTCTATGATTTCTATGAATTTCTACTCTTCAGAGGGATGCAGGAAAAATGGGCTAATGGCCTCCACTTGTGCTATAGGTCTCTAACATTCTAAATTTTTAGGCAGCAGTTTGATAAAACCGAATGGCTTGCTTGGCCACTTCAAAGGGCAATTAGAAGGCAACTACATTGCTGTTGGTCTGGAGTCACATACAGACAAAATTTGGGTAAAGACAGGTGAGATTTGGTCTGGAGTCACATATGGACAAGACTGGGTAAAGACAGACAAGATTCCTTCTCGCAAGGACATTTGCGAACCATTACAGCTGTTAGGTTTTTATTCCAGATCGACTTAATAAATTGAATTCAAATTTATGAACTTCCATAGTGGATTTGAACTCTCATCTCAGGATTCTTCGTTCAGCCCTCTTGATTACCAGATTGGGAACATAGCTCACTGTATTACTGTACCCTAACAACAAGAATACCAAGGAGAATAAGCTGTGAAACAAAAAGTGAAAGGCTAGATAGAATGTCAAGACTGCAACTGTTATTGTAAACCATACCTTTCGAAGAACCATGACAATGCTATAGCTTCGAAGGAAACAGTTAGCATCTTCCTCATCCAGTCTTAGCTCTGCTTTCATGGCAGCCCATGAGCCTTTCCCAAAGTCATCTTCAACAGACTGTTGAGAACTAGGAACCTCCTTAATGCAAAAATAAAAGAATTATGCTCAGGTGAAACAACATTGCCAAATACAAAGTAGCAATTTTCACATTCAATAAATTAGATGAGAGCACAGAAAAATCTGAACCAAATTCTAATCCCTGTTTGTGCTTCCAGTAGTCCTACTCAGTGCTTTCTTTGAACTCCCTTGCCAGCTCATCAATCTTTAATATTACAGCAAAAATTCACACACTGAACTTGTAGAATATACGTTCACCTCAAGGGAAGAATATAGTTAAGAGAAAGAAGGATGAATGAAAATAAATCAAGAATAAAAATGCAATTTCGCAACCAATACAGAAATATCAGTAGCAGTCACACAACGTAATGGATGCAGCTTTAAAAGCAAAATCAAAATAGTGAGTATGATTTGCAGTAAAGCATTCACACTTTTCCTGGTAAACAATTTTCAGGGATTACGAAGGTCAAATGCTCACGATTAATTCATCACCTACTCCTGTCTAACTTTCATTCAAGGCTACTGTCAGTGAAGCAAAAATACAGCTTGGCACCACTCATCTCCCTCCTGTGCAATCTGCAGCCTCAAGAGTTTTACATTTATTGTTTCACAGATAGGATCAATCTACCATTTGCGCTGTAAAGTGCACTTTCTGCCAGCACCAATATGGGTGTTTGCTCAATGCAAAAGCAATATGAAGCCACTCAATGAAAGAATCATTGCTGATTACCTAAAGTGTTAAAGTCAGTCCCACATTGGTCAGTTACCCAATCCTTGATGCACTGTAGCCTACTTATACCAGAAGTACCTTTTGCAAGAGAAGATTTCAAAATTAAGAAACTATGATCTTCAACATTTAACTCACATGGTCTATTGCTGTAAAGGATGTTGGGGGGGGAGGGGGGGGTGGAAGCGAGAGAGAGAGAGAGAGAGGGGTCACGTGATAAGACACACAAAACTCGACCTTGGTTGCATGATCATTGTTTGATCGTATCCGAGGACACAGTTTGGGAGCTGGAGCAGACCGAGGCATGCTAGAATGTGAAAATGAGAGAAAAAAATCAAACTGTTACAGGAAGGCTGAGAGATAAGAACATAAGAAATAGGAGCAGGAGTAGGCCATCTAGCCCCTCGAGCCTGCCCCGCCATTCAATAAGATCATGGCTGACCTGAAGTGGATCAGTTCCACTTACCTGCCTGATCCCTATAACCCCTAATTCCCTTACCGATCAGGAATCCATCTATCCGTGATTTAAACATATTCAACGAGGTAGCCTCCACCACTTCAGTGGGCAGAGAATTCCAGACATTCACCACCCTCTGAGAGAAGAAGTTCCTCCTCAACTCTGTCCTAAACTGACCCCCCTTTATTTTGAGGCTGTGCCCTCTAGTTCTAGCTTCCTTTCTAAGTGGAAAGAATCTCTCCACCTCTACCCTATCCAGAGATGATTGGTCCGTGAGTATTATTGCTTTGCTTCCCTTTCTGTAAAGTGGAGTTAGTCAGAGGAACTGGGCAATTAAAAATTTCAATTAAAAAAGGAGGCAAGGTGAACAGTCAGCAGTTGTGGTCCACACCAGTGCCAAAAATATAGGTAGAAAGAGGGATGCAGTACTGAAGTCGGAATTTAGGAGGCTATGCTGGCAAATAGCAAGCAAAGGACTTCAATAGTCATCTCCATATTACTCACGTCACCACATAAAGAGGTTAAAGAAGATGAATGCATAGCTGGAAAGATGGTGGAAAGGCTTTAGATTCACGGGATAGAGACCATCTCTAGGATGATGGGACCTTAATGGGTCCTCTCAGAGCCGTGACCATTTTCCCTATGGGGCAATTCTCCAGTGCTACCTGTGGAAGGTTTAACACTGACGGTGTGGAAACTAGACGATAATACTAGCCAGGAATACCAAAGTGCACAAAACACTCAAAACAGATAGCATTAGAGTCGGAAATAGTTAAGTTATAATAACTAGTTAAGTTCTATTAGGCGAGTCCAGAATGGGGGAAAAGCAATAAAGTCTAAATTGGGGCTATCATGGATTTATGGAGCGTGGTAAACAAAATTGCAGGAGCAGATATAATCACATGGAAATATAACATTGTGGCAATAAGGGAGACCTGGCTGACAGACGGCAGTGCCAGGCATTAAATATTCCAAGATACATGGTGTTGAGGAAAAAGGAGAAGGAACGCAGGGGGGGGGGGGGGGGGGGGGGGGGTCGTCACACTATTGATTAAGGTGAACATTGCAATGCAACAGAGAGAGCGAGAGCAAGCAAGTATATCCCAGAGGCATCAGAGACAGAATCTATTTGGCTAGACTCACGGAACAAAAATATGGAATTATATTACTTGTATAGTCTACAGACCACCAACTAGTGGAAAAGATGTTGAGGAACAAGTTCGCAAGGACTTTTTAAAGTGAGGAACAAGAATTATAGAGTAGTTATAATGGGAGAGTTTAATTACTTGAATATATATTGGAAATATATATATAAAGGGAAGATAGGGACGAGTTTTCCTAGTGTGCATTCAGAATAATTTTCTACAGCAGTGTGCTTCCAGTCCAATGAGAAATAGGCATTGATCGACTTGGCTCTTAAAAATGAGATAGGACAAGTATCAAAACTCAGTAGGGGGATCATTTAGGGGAAGGACAATGATCATTGTGGTACAAGATTTAAGTTGGCTGTGGAAAAGGACAAAGAAAATTATAGAGTAAGATGTCCTATAATAACAAACTGGAGGAAAGCCAAATTCAATGGGTTAAGAATGCATCTGACCCAGATACTGGAACCAAAAGTTGGCAGGCAAAACTGTAGCGGAAAACAGGCTACCTTTCAATGGGTAGTTCAGGCATAGTCAGGGTATATTCCCATGAAGTGGAAAGGTAGAGAAAACATTTCCAGGTTTGCCAAAATGACAAAAATTGAGAAGAAAAAAGCGTGCTTATGTTAGTTGTCAGGCAAATAATACAATGGAGAACCAGGCTGACCATAGAAAGGAGGGGAATTGAGAAAGAAAGCAAATAAGGGAAACAAAGAGGGAGTATGAAAAGAGACTGACAATTAACAAAGGAAATCCAGAAATCTTCTATAGGCATTTAATACCAAGAGATTTGGAGTCCATCATAAGGTAAACAGAGTTTCAACAAGATTGGTAAAATGATAAAAGAAGTGGAGTTGATTCGGGACCAAAAAAGGAGATTCACACAAGGATGGACGGAGGCATGGCTGAAGTATTAAACCTTTGTATCTGTCTTTACCAAGGAAGATATTGTGCAGATCAAGATGAAAGAAGATAATTTATGACTTGAAGGGTTTAGAATTGATATGGAGGAGTTAGGGGATAGGTCGTTAGGATCCTAGCCTGGATTCTTAAGTTTTTGGTAAGATCTGGTTAAGGAACAATAATGTGCTAAAGAACAAAGAAAATTACAGCACAGGAACAGGCACTTTTGCCCTCCAAGTCTGCACCGACCATGCTGCCTGTCTGAAGAAAAAACCCCTATCTTTCTGGGGACCATATCCCTCTATTCCCATCCTATTCATGTATTTGTCTAGATACCCCTTAAAAGTCACTATCGTATCTGCTTCCACTACCTCCCCCGACAGCGAGTTCCAGGCACCCACCATCCTGTGTGTGAAAAAATTGCCTCGTACATCTCCTTTAAACCAAGTTTCTCCAACCTCTCCTCAAAGCTAATGCCCTCCATACCAGGCAACATCGTGGTAAATCTTTTCTGCACCCTCTCCAAAGCCTCCACATCCTTCTGGTAGTGTGGCAACCAGAATTAACACTATATTCCAAGTGCGGCCTAAGGTTCTATAAAGCTGCAACACGACTTGCCAATTTTTAAACTCAATGCCCAGGCCAATGAAGGCAAGCATGCCATATGCCTTCTTAGCTACCTTCTCCACCTGAGTTGCCACCTTCAGTGACCTGTGTACCTGTACAACCAGATCCCTCTCCCTATCAATACTCTGAAGGGTTCTGCCATTTACTCTATATTTCCCATCTGTATTAAATCTTCCAAAATGCATTATCACACAGTTGTCCGGATTAAACTCCACCTGCCATTTCTCCGCCCAAGTCTCCAACCGATCTATATGGGCGGCACGGTAGCACAGTGGTTAGCACTGCTGCTTCACAGCTCCAGGGACCTGGGTTCGATTCCCGGCTTGGGTCACTGTCTGTGTGGAGTTTGCACATTCTCCTCGTGTCTGCGTGGGTTTCCTCCGGGTGCTCCGGTTTCCTCCCACAATCCAAAGATGTGCGGGTTAGGTTGATTGGCTATGCTAAAATTGCCCCTTAGTGTCCTGGGATGCATAGATTAGAGGGATTAGTGGGTAAAATATATGGGGGTAGGGCCTGGGTGGGATTGTGGTCGGTGCAGACTCGATGGGCCGAATGGCCTCTTTCTGTACTATAGGGTTTCTATGATTTCTATGATATCCTGCTGTACCATCAACCTTTGTGTCGCCTTCAAACTTACTAATCAAACCAGTTACACTTTCCTCCAAATCATTTCTATATATTACAAACAGCAAAGGTCCGAGCACTGATCCCTCAGGAACGCCACTAGTCACAACCCTCCATTCAGAAACACACCTTGTTGTTTGACAAGGTTTGAGATTCAAGACATTTGCTAAGGGAATAAAACCACAAGATTCCACGGGTTCTGAACGAACAACTAAATTTTACATCCATGATGAAAAAGATAAAACAATTTACAATATCTATCTTATATTCCAACATTCAGGGTTAATTTGAGGTATGTGTGAATTGACAGGGAACCTGTAGTCAAATGCAGTGCACAGTAAATAGCAAATGCAACCAGATCTCATGGATTTCTCAGCAGTAAACATGTGAGTTGACCAATCTTGTTGAAACTCTCACGAGGGACTCCAAATTTTTCACCTTCAAAAGATCAAACATCTGGATTTCCTCAAAGCCATTCCCACTCAAACTACTCAACAAATGCACACCTCACAGGGTTTCAATCTCATCTCCAAAAACTCCAATCACTTGGATTTGAGTCTGCACTCCAACCTCTACTTATTGGCACGATTTCAATGGCTGGCTAGTTTCACTGGTTGGCACTGCCCCTGGATTTCAACCAGCTATGATCTCCCCAGCTGCAACAAATTATAAATGATTCCCAGTGTTGTTTCTGAGTGCAAAGCCTTGCCATCACGGAGCAGTGACCTTCTGCCACTTCCATGGTTCCCCAGGTCTTCTCTTGAGCCCCAATTGCATGGAGCTATCAAACAGTTCCTGGAACTATTCCTGAGCCCTAACTATACAGAGCCAGCTAACAACATTTTTGCTGTCTGGAGCCAGTTAACCATAGCCACTTTTCGGTTGGTGTTTCTCCTTCTGCAGATCAGGCAAATACACAGACAAATTGAAACTCTAGAACTTTAAGCTCCAGCCATCCCTACGATGATGTAGCCTTGCAGGGCTCTCAGTGCTTTAAAATAAATCCCAAAACAAAATTCTGCATTGCATTTCTTTACAAGCAGTGTATACATCTTGGTGGGATTTTATGACCTCGCTCGGGCGAGGCTCGTAAAATCCTGCCTAAGGCCTATAGAGAATTCCATTCTGCGAGCCTCGCCCGCCTTTATTCTAGCCCTTATCTCTGATTCTCCAGCTATGCAAACCCACCTGTTGTTTTATGATCTTACCTTCCTAGCCATTAATTCCTTCAGTCAATATTGTGCCAACCTTAAGTGTGACAGTCTTCAAGCTGTTTTAGTTGCACTTATCCCATTTTCTACAATTAAGCCTTAATCTTCCCAGAATTAAAAGTTACCTGTAAAATGTTACTATGAACCATGAATAATACTGTCTGCATTTAAAAATTGATAAGTGTTATGATCGCAGTTGATGTTATAACTGGAAGGGAAGATCCCAGAATGGAAGGTTGGTTCAAACACAGAGGATCCGAGTCACAGGACCATGATTGGCTGTGGTCAAATACACTCCGCTCTGAACCAAAGTTCAGTTCGTGTCTTTGGATTTCTCCTTAGAATCCCCCCACATGATTGTCACAAGATTTTCCAAACTCCACTCCCAAAAACACACTTTTAAATCTCTCACAATAGGTTTGCATTCCAAAGTCCAAACCAGGTTTTCCAAATGACATTACTGAACAAGGCTTCTGTTCCACTTTTAACAATGAACCTGAAAACCACTTCAGATGTCTTTCTGGCATCTCGGCCTTCCTCTCAGTTGTCTGTCTGTCTTTACTGGAAAGTGCTTCGTTCTATTACCTTTAACCTCAGACTTATTGGAAACTTCTCTTCATTTCTCAAGTTTTCATAGAAATCATAGATTTTCTTAACTAGCTGCTCTTTAGATAACCATTACTTCATGATATAGCAAAGCCCAACAGAGATATTCTCCCTCTAGCCTTCCAAATCAAGTACTTCTCGCAGAGCTTGTGAGAACTGCCTTCTCTCTCTCCCCATTTCCAACTGCTCTGCTCTGCTTCCATATAGAATTATGAAGGAAAGCCTTTTCCTCTGGGACGTTGCTAAGTAGCGCCCCTACTACTACTATTTATTCTTCACGTTGCCCTCTCTAAGCACAATAGAAACAGCTGAAACTTAACCAATGCCCACACTTTTGTCCAGCATCAACCTATAGGTTTTACCCTTCAAGGTACAGAAACATTCAAATAAACCCACTTAAAACGATACCTTATTTCTAATATTTACCAATACAAATATAAATCCTTTAAAACTACCTTTGTTTCCCTAACATAAATTACCAGAACAGGATAAGATGCATCCAAAGACACCAAGGGAAGTGAGATTGGACATTAAGACATTCTATGATTTCTATGATTTCTATGATTGTGGGGCACAGGTTATAATTTTCCAATCTTCAGTTTCAGTGGTGGTGCTAAGGGACTGGAGAATTGCAAATGTTACACTCTTATTCAAAAAATGGTGCAAACATAAGCCCAGAAACTGAGTGCAGCATCAAGGGGTCTTGAAAAATCGAAACTGAAGTCAATGGAAATCAGGGAGAAAGGCCTCCACTGGCTCGAGGCATACTTAGCACAAAAGGATAATGCTAGTGGAAGGCCAATCATCTCAGTTCCAGGACATGGATGCAAGACTGCCTCAGGGTAATGTCCTTCAGCTGCTTGATCCATGATCTTCCCTCCATCATAAGGTACAAAATGGGGATATTTGCTGATGATTGCACAATGTTCTGACTCCTCAGGTACTGAAGCAGCTACTGTCCATATGCAGCAAAAACCTAAACATTCAAACTTGAGCTAATGGGTAACATTTGCAGCACAAAGGTGTCAGACAATGGCCATTCACAACGCAAGAATCTGAGCATCTCCCCATGACATTCAAGGGCAGTACCATCGTAAAATTTCCCACGATCAACATCCTGGGTCAGAGGCTGGGAATTTTACAGCAAGTAACTCACTTCCTGACTCCTCAAAGCCTGACCATCGATTTGCCTGGGTGAGTTGCTCTAAAAATATGCAAGAAGTTCAACACCATTTAGCACAAAGGAGCCTGCTTGATTGGCACCACCTTCAACATTCACTCTTCTACCGCCAATGCTCAGTGGCAGCAATGTGCACTTGATAGAAGATGCACTGCAACAACTCATCAAGCCTTCTTCGCTAGCACCTTCCACATTTGCAATTGCTACCATCCAAAAGAACAAGAACTGATGGGAACACACCCTTTGTAAGTTTCCCCCAAGCCATACCCATCCTGACTTGGAACTATATCGCGGTTCCATCACTGTGGCTGGGTCAAAATCCTGAAACACGCTTCCGAACTGCCCATACCACATGGAGTGTTAATATTCAAGAAGGTGGTTCACCATCACATTCTCAAGGGCAATTAGGGATGGGCAATAAATGCTGGCTGAGCCAGCTACACCCACAACCCCAAAAAAGATAGTGTGATTATTTTTTAATATGCAACAGAATATTAATGGTAACATTTCTGAAAGCCAAGAGCACAGACCAAGCCGTCTGCCTGCAGGTTTACCTGTGACCGTAGCTTTGGCACTGCACCATGTGTTGGCGTCTGTGGTGCTGAAATTAAGACATCGTCCAGGTTTTTACCAAGATGCTGGAATACAAGTGTGTTGAATAATCAATAACAGGATAAGGACATGATGGTTGAGAGAGTTATATATCAATTCACAATTTGGACATCAGCTTAAAATGCAGCAGCTGTTGTGGTACCAGAGCATGAGCTAAACTGAGGCCTGGAGTTTCTACATTTTACTTTTGGAAATCCAATTACAGTTACAAGAGCGCATTCATATATTATAGTGAATTGACATGGTTTCCCAAGGCAGGCAGACATATTAAGGATACACATTCGAGTACTTAAATATAGACCGTGGAATTACATCTTAAGAATCTTCAATTTTGCTCATTATTTTGTTTAAAAGCACATAATTCCCATAATTTATGTTTTTCTTTCAGTATTCAAATCAATGACATTTTAATATCTGGTTTGACACAGCAGAAGTGACTTCACAATCGCAGCATTATCACATACTAAAATCGCCTAAGCACGTCAATGCCTCTCTGTCAAAGAGAGCTTTGGGCAAGGTTCAGGCACGCCATCAGCTTTTGAATAGAGCAATCACCCTACCTTGCGTTTTTGCATTTTCCTTGCCATGTAATGCACTAGGATGAGCAGGATATTAAAATATACAAGTTAGCCATTTCACTTCCTTTTTGTGCATATTTTTGAGATTTCTGTGAAGTGAATGGCGACTTTGTGATAGTCCTTTATCTCAGCCAGTTATACAACACCCAATATGTTTAAATTTCGCCTTTCCAAGTTGAGTCATAAGACACTAGGCTGAAGGATGGGTGCGGCAACCATTTGTGGTAATGCCTAAAGATGATTTAATACCAGATATAATCCTATGGTGTATCGGTACCAATACTAAATATGTCCAATCACAGATGCGTTTCTATAGTTTGGCACAGTACTGCTGGATATGGAAAATTTACACAGAATTAGCAATGCATCACCATGAAAGTAAACGCACCAGATTAATGACACTGTTGAAAGAATTAATGAAGTTAAAACAGAAGACAAATGATTTCCACCTTGAAGCTCAAGAAGTAATCTTCCACCTGAATAGTCAGGGCAGAGGTCAAATGAAGGCAAAGTACATGAGGTATAGTAGAAATTATCTTAATTTACAAGTGCGTAGTTTGCTAGTGTCATGAAAAGAAAAATGCAGAGATTATTGATAGACTTCTATGAAAGTGAAAAGAGAAATAATTCATAATATAGGAGGCCGTTGTGCCTATCACACCCTGGCAGCTCTCAGTACATTCCACTGTCTTTCAAATTTTTGTTCAAATGTTTATCTACCTCACTTCAAAAATGTTCATGCTTTTGAATTTCTGGCAGAACATTCTATACCCTCTGTGTATTAAAATCTCTATAACCCTCCCATTATTCTTCTGATGGCTATGAATATACGTTCCCTAGTTTTTCATTTACTGCTATCCATCTGCCACAGGCCCAGTCTGGCAGATATGCCCTTCAGTAGTGGCGCGACAAAGTCACTCTTGTTCATGGACTTGGAAAGCCCCCACCCAGAAGACATTCTGCACCCTTGGAACCCTCAGTGCTTCTTCCAAATAGTGTTCAACATAGAGGAACACTGATTCATCAATTGAGGGAGAATGATAATCAGCAGAAGGGGTTTCTTTGTCCATGTTTGACCTGATGCCATGAGATCTGGGTTCAATGTTGACGACTCTGAAGGCCGCACCCTCACACCTATCCGACCAATGGAACAGAACCTACCCAGGGATACAATGAGTACGACCATGTCAAGATTTTGCCTGACTTGGGTATTTTGTGTGCTGTGTGTCTGGGGTCACATGTATACCACACTGGGTAAAGGCAGCAGATTTCCTTCCCTGAAGGGCATTAGTGAACCAGATGGATTTTTAATGACAATCTGATGGTACTGAGCTAGCTTGCTATGGTGAAATTTCAGCTCATGTCAGAGTGTTCATCTAGGCCTCTGGATTACCAGCCCATTGTGACAATTATACAATCACTCTCTACAGCAACTACTGTGAAAGGATCAACCAACGTGATTATTTCATCATTTTCTTATTCAGATGGTATTCATCACTCTAGTACAGCACAGGAATTTTGATTTGACAGTGATGAGACATAACAAATCAAAAGAACTGAATAATTACTGAAACAGTGTCTGCCGTCATACCTGTTGTGGAAGAATTCCAGCAGGTCCAGGAAAGCGTCTTTTTGGTCGTGGCCTGTTCAATTTTACAGCTTCTGGTGTCCGATTAGCAGCTGATACCAATTGAATCAAGTGATTGGTAACAGGGGTTCCCAGACAACTCGAATTAGCTGCTGGTGAATACGGAGCTCCTTCAGCAATTGATGGGCTTTCTATAGCACACATTAATGTTCGAGGTTCACCGACGGGCATAGTTGGTCTTTTGGTGTCTCCATTAGAGTGTCTCGAGTTCTGAAGGGGTGTCCTTGGTCTCAGTAGCATTGGATTTGGACAGTTCCTCAAGGCAGTGGCGCTCATTTGCTGGTGTGCAGATTGAGACTGCAGATTTGGAGACACAAATTTACATGGGCTTAAACCTACCATGTTTTTGCTCAAATTATTTTGTGGCACTGGTGTTAATAATTCTTTTCTTGGTCTAATAATGTTGGTTAGAGTGGGACTACATGATCCTGCCCTTGGCACAGCATTTAACAGTGAAGGAGTGTAACCACAACTTTCAGCTATCTGACCAGAGAAATTCTTGGTTCCTCTCTTTGCAACTCCATCAGCATTAGAATTTCTCAAAGCTGTTGGACACTGGTTGAATCCAGATGATATTTGATTGATGAGTTTGAAAGGTTTGCTTGCATCCTCATAATCATTTATTCCACACATTGATCGATTGTTCTTACAATTGACAACCACTTTGGAATTTTCACACTTGCTATCATCCGCTTTCTCATGCCGTGGCAATTTTGCTGGTATTATTCCATTATCGGCTCCAAGAGATATTGGAGAAAGAAGAACTCGAGGAGTTAAAACTCTATTTTCACCAAAAGTTGGACTCTTGGTCTCTGAATTCTGTACATTTGCAGCCTCATTCCACTCCTCACAATTCGACCATAATATATCAATTTCCTCACTTGAGCCAACTTCAGTGTTCTTCTGCTGAGCATTACTAACAAATTTGAAGTCAGGTGTTGAGTTCTTCTTCTGACTTGGGTTGTTCAGCCATGTTAATGATTTTAACGAGGCATCTATTGATGCTGCCAACGTTTTTCTTGTAGGGTCATTGTTGGTCAACACATTCTTTGGACATTCTGATTGGCAATACCTCTGACCTAATGTGCCATGTGGCAAGCTTTTGGGTTCATAGCATGAACTAGCCGGTGTCCTGAGAACTGAAGCAATGGGTCTTAATCCAACACTAGGATCTGTTCCAGGTGAGCTGACAGTTGAGCTTTCAACATCCAACGCGGCCGATAATAAATCCTGTCCACAGTGGATTAAAAAAAACCAAAGTTGCATATCATTGAGAAGTTAGATATTACAAATTTGATACTGCAAAAAGTTTGAAATACACAAGTTAATCTTCAAACAATTTAAATTGCAAACAATTACACTATTCGCTTTTCAAAAAAACTTAAAGGTCATTTTGAGAATTTTTATTAAACATAATTTTGTTTTAATTAAGAGCCAACTATTGACCCCAACTGTTTGGGCTACAGAAATTAAAATCCAACTGACAAAGTAAAGTTAGATGGGAAATTAAACTTGATAAATACTATCACTTACTTAGCATTTAAAGTCTTAAGCCTTCCAATCAAAAGAAGTTAACCATAAAAACAATGGTCACATTTTATTACTTTCTTCTCCCACCCACTCCAGGTCAAGAATCAGGATTTCAGTCAGAACACTGGCCTTTCACTTCCTTCATGAACTATAGACAGTATCACAGAATATCACCAAAACAGGTCATTCAACCCAATAAATCCATGCTGATGTTTATGCTCCACACAAGCCTCCTCCCAACATTTCTTCTGCTTCCAATAACATATTCTACTATTCTTTCACACTCTTCTAGCTCTCCTTTTAAATGATCTATGGTATTCATTTCAACTGCTTTTTGCAGTGGCAACTTCCACATTCCAACCAGGTTTGGGCGAAAGTAGTTTCTCCTGAATTCCCTATTGGATTTATATTTATGGCTCCCAGGTTTGGTCTCCATCACAACTGGAAATATCTTCTCCACACCTACTCTATCCAACCTTTTCATGAATCTTAAATACCTCTACAGGTCGCCCCTTCATTTTCTATTTTCTAAGAATAGCCTATTCAGTCTGTTCAATCTTTTCTGATAATTTCCTCTCAGTAGTGATATAATTCTAGTAATATAATTCTAGTAAATCATTTTTGTCGTTCCTCTAATGACTCTGTGTCCTTCCTATTAAACGAAGACCAGAATGGCACCAGAACTGTTCTTAAGTTTAACGTACTTTCCCTGCTTTTCAATTCTATCCATTTAGAAATGAAGGCTATAACTTCGCCTTTTATTAACCTAGATTATTACCATTAACGATTTGTACACCTGTACTCCCAGATCGCTATTCCATTATTCCATTTAAACACTATTTTTCAAGATATGACCTTCTTCTTCCTAACAAAATATACTCCCTCACACCTGTAGTCCTTTTCAATGTTTATTTTCCATACACTCATTTTGCAAGTTTATGACTTTTAGTATTCTGCAGCAGTCCTCCTTTGTGTTAACTGCAGATGAAATGTGGCGTGATTTGAATAGTTTCTGCCCTATTCTTTTGAATATCAAAATTGCAAAATCTAATGATTTTAGCAAATTATTTTCTTTTAGTTTGCTGATAATTCCACTGTATTATAAATCAGAATGATGATTCAAAAGCATTTGAGACTTTCTCTCTCTTTTTGTAACTTTTTGCTCTTGGCCTAATCATAAGATGTAGGAGTTCATTTGGTTCATTGAGTCTGCTCCGTCATTCAATCAGGGTCAGGTTTCTCCAAACTGAGAATTCCATAGTAAACATGCAGGTTGATCCATATTTCAGAAATATTCATTTATTTTACCAACAGAAAAAGATTCTCTCTTTCTGGAATCCATGTCCAAATTTTGGTTTGCAGTCATCAGCAGGAACCATTTTTAAAGAGTACTGATGTAAGATACTTCCAAAACGCCCAGACATTCGGGCACTGCATTTTGATGAAAGTCCGAAACACAAAGAAAATATACAAAGGTGGTCAGTGCAGAACCCAACACGGCTGCAAAATGACAGGACGACAGCATGGTTAAATAGATAACATACAGCACAAAGTTTGAAAATGTGCATTGGACAATTGGTATGGGTGGTCAAATTCCACTCCAACTCCATTTTCAAGTTTGCTGATGACACCACCGTAGTGGGTCAGATCTCAAACAATGATGAGACGGAATACAGGAAAGAGATAAAGAATCTGGTGAAATGGTGTGGTGACAATAATCTCTCCATCAATGTCAGTAAAACAAAGGAGGTAGTCATCAACTTCAGGAAACACAGTGGAGGACACGCCCCTGTCTACATCAATGGTGATGAAGTGGAAATGGTCAAGAGCTTCAAGTTTCTAGATGTTCAGATCACCAACAACCTGTCCTGGTCCCTCCATGCCGATGCTATAGTTAAGAAAGCCCACCAACACCTCTACTTTCTCAGGAGGTTAAGGAAATTTGGCATGTCCATAGGGCTCTTACAACTTTTATAGTTGCACCATAGAAAGCATCTTTTCTGGATATATCACAGCTTGATATGGCTCCTCCTCTGACCAAGACCACAAGAAACTACAAAGGGTTGTGAACGCAGCCCAGTCCATCACTCAAAACAGTCTCCCATCCATTGACTCCATCTACACTTCCTGCTGCCTAGAAAAAGCAACCAGCATAATCAAGGACCCCACGCACCCCGAACTTACTCTCTTCCACGTCGTTCCGTCGGAAAAAAGATACAAGTCTGAGATCATGAACCAACTGACTCAAGAATAGCTTCTTCTCTGCTGCCATCAGACTTTTGAATGGACCTACCAAATATTAAGCTAATCTTGCTCTGCACCCTATCTCTAGCTGCAGCACTATATTCTCCACCCTCTCCTTTGCTTCTCTCCGATGCACTCTGGAATGTTTTGTCTGTATAGCTCCCAAGGAACAATATTTTTCACTGTATCCCAATACATGTGACAATAATAAATCAAATCAAATCACAGGTTAAGTCTCATTTTCTGGCATAAAAGCAGCACGTTCAGTACACATTGACTCTAACTGGAAAAGTTATTCTGAAAATAGTGGAAGTTTCTTTCAATGTGTCATATAGAGAATGAATGTCAAAACAGAAATGGAATAGTTTCATAAATCAATATATTGCAACATCAATAACATGGAACAGCACTTACATCATCATCAAACTCTTCGCCAACAGTAAACAGCTTCTGGAAACTGCAAGCCTTGAAGGAGAATAAAAGTAAATTCAAAAACTTCAATGCAACATTGTAGTAAAAAAAAAACCTGCATTAAAACTCAACCCTTTCTGCTCATCCATTTTGTACAATCCCTGAAAATTATGGTAAAAACAAACTTACAAATAAAAGTTGCTGAACAAGTTTTAAAAAGGTTTTTAAAGCAATGAACAGAGTTTCAATTTTATTTGTAGGCCTAATGACCATAAAAAAGTGGCCAAGAAACTAAGGCGGCCAAATTCAACTGATTATCTCAATGAAATAACCTCACTCCTTTCACCCAATTAGTGTTTCTACTCTAAAACTAAATTGAATCAATAATTCATTATTTACCGTGTTCACATACAACCAAAAACTTCAATCGGGTTATATGATTTTGCTGGTGCATAATGATAAGAGACAGAGCAAGGAAAATACATTCTTCATTCAACATATCCAGATTTGTGTGATATCCCATGTAAAGAATGCTCACAATGGATGTTTGTGGATGAAGGTCACCGATTACCAACAGCAATATCAATTGATTGGTAGAATGTTAAAATTGAGTTAGAAATTGGAGCTTTTAAAGATTCACCATCAAAGACTTAAGATAAAAATTAATGAAATTAATTGAAAATTATTTGGCTGGTTGATGACTTGAGGGAAGAAGGAAAGAAACCTCTATCTAAACAGGAAAATAATGACTAGCAATGTTCCAGAGATTTGTGTTGGGATGATGAAAGACAAGGTCTCCTTTACAGCTGGGACCATGTGATTATTGTCTGTGGAGTGCAACAAAGTTAAGAACAAAGAACATTACAGCACAGGAACAGGCCCTCGGCCCTCCAAGTCTGCACCGACCATGCTGCCCGACTAAACTAAAACCCCTTACCCTTCCGGGAACTATATCCCTCTATTCCCATCCTATTCATGTATTTGTCAAGACATCCCTTAAAAGTCACTACCGTATCCGCTTCCACTACTTCCCCGGCAACGAGTTCCAGGCACCCACTACTCTGTGTAAAAAATCTGCCTCATACATCTCCTTTAAACCTTGCCCCTTGCACCTTAAACCTGTGCCACCTAATAATTGACTCTTCCACCCTGGGAAAAAGCTTCTGACTATCCATTCTGTCCATGCCTCTCATAATCTTGTAGACTTCTATGAGGTCGCCCCTCAACCTCCGTCGTTCCAGTGAGAACAAACCAGGTTTCTCCAACCTCTCCTCATAGTTAATGCCCTCCATACCAGGCAACATCCTGGTAAATCTTTTCTGTACCCTTAGCGTGGAGAGACCTTTAAGGTGAAATAAAAGATTGTGACATTGGACTGATGCCTGAAAGCTTTTGTTCAATTATCTTCGAGCACTGGAGAAGGTTTCACTTTTTTGAAAAAGATGTGCCCATCAAGATGAGGGATATTAATTGTGCAGAACGGTGCACTTGCCACTTCAGGAATTCCCAAGTCAAATATAGCAATTACATGCAAAGGTCTCTCCAGGCGACCCTACCTCACCCCACCAAAATCAAGATACGCTCTTCCAAATGCCCAACATTCTTACCAACAGCCAACCTGTGATTTCTCTGACTAAAAGTACCTATTTGGACCCAACTGAGACACTTCCCTTCACACAGCACCCTTAAGGCCAAGAGATTTCCTTTCTATGAGTAAGATTTGAACCCAGGTCCTAAAAGGAGCAACTAGTTCCCTCCCTCTTTGCTTGTTTGAATGCAAATAATTTGATTTGGATACTCAGGCAACTGATCTATTCAGCATCTTCCCAATCCCATTTTTTTCTGTTCATTCAAGGGACGTGTTCATTGCTGATTGGGTCAGTATTCATTGCCCACCCCAAATTTCTCTTGAACTGAATGAATTGCAGAGAGCATAAAGATGCCAATCTCTAATTATTGTGATAATCCATTGTTGTGGACCTTCAGTCACACATAGGCCAGACTAGGTAAGGATGGCAGATTTCCTTCCCTAAAGGGCACTGGTGAACCAAATGGCTCTTAATAACCCCTCCAAAAATTGCAGCATCTTTGGACAAAGTTAATAAATTCCACTGGCTTCAGTACTGAGATGCTTACTCTTCCCCATCTTCAGAGGGATAGGTTCCTCTTTGGTCTGAGCTACACATTCAACTCACTTTGACAACTTCTGCAGTTGAAAAGCACGCTCTTGTACTCACTCAGGGTAGTCCTGCTGATCAAGTCGATTGTATGAACCAACCCAATGTGGCAACAGAACAAGCATGTTCAAGTAAATGACAGTCTTCCTTTGACTTTATTCACTTTGAGAGCCTTTAACTTCTAGTTGCTTTCCAAGCATCCACATCACTGAAACTACCCTTCAATCTTTTCACTGGCCTGCATGAATGTTTAATATTCTAGATTCCTTACTTTAATATTTCATTAAAACTGTACACTTCTTGGGGCTATTATAAAAAATGAATTGCTGCATTCCAAGAATGTATGGGAAAGTCAATCAAATATCTGGCCTGCCCTAACTCAGTTACTAAAATGATTATATTTAGTCTGCACAATCATCTGTACTCCAGAAAATGGATCAAATCAATAATTAGAGATTGGCATCTTAATATTAACCGCTCACTTGGCGAGGTAAAAATCACAGAACGGTAACTGAAACCAAATGGGATTCAAGTCCTCATCATGGAAGGTATTACAAATAAGTTAAACCATAATGTGGTCAAAATTCTATAGCAATAGGTACTATTCAATTTAGAATTCAAACAAATTAAAATGTTTTAAGATCTAATTTAATATTAAAATCTTCCTTTGAACACTGGATACATCTTTGAAGTAGAGGTGTCCCTTTTGAATTCAATATAATTTATAGAAAGCTGGTAAGCACTTTATTTGCACTTCAGTGATTGCACAATCTAAAATAACATGCAATCTTTGGCACTAAAGATCCTAACACAATACTACATCTAAAATTCCCAAACGGACTATGTTTTGCTAAAAAAAAGGAAAATAATGAACGCACCTTCAAATAATTTATTGTCAATCACTAATCTTTGTGCAAATTAAAAAAGCATTTACTACTACTAAATAGGCCATTAATGCTTATATTAGTTAATTGTCACATTTATCACAAAGGTAATTGGGCATAAAATTATTTCAAACTTCTCCCTCTTCAAGGCAATCTACACCATGGCTTAGTGTAAAATTATGGAAACTAATTTAAAACCTCAACTTCCAGATAGAAACCAGAGAACATTGCAGTTTTATTTGTTCAAAGGTTGAAAACAAAGTTCTGATTTCACCCCCAGAGCCTATGACGAGTCGGCATGTTGTGGATTAAAATACTTGCAGACTGGTAGTCGCCTGATCCGTACAATTGCTGCTTTAACAGGTGTGTTTTGGACAGAGTGAGATACTAGGCATCAGGGTCTGATCGCATCATTGAGCGCCCAAGTGATTTTTATCCTGTGTTGCACATTAGCACCTGGTGCCAACCTTAATAGATACATCAGGTGACAAAGAGCAACAGGTGCAGAGGACAAGTTTTTTTAATAACATAAGAACAAGAAGCAGAGAGTCGGCCATCTGGCCCCTCGAGGCTGTTCCACCATTCAATAAGATCATGACTCAGCTCCACTTACCCGCCCGCTCACCATAACCCTTAATTCCTTTACTGTTCAAAAATTTATCTTTGCCTTAAACATGAGGTACCCTCAACTACTTCACTGGGCAGGGAATTCCACAGATTCACAACCCTTTGGGTGAAGAAGTTCCTCCTCAACTCAGTCCTAAATCTGCTCTCCCTGATTTTGAGGCTATGCCCCCCAGTTTCACCTGCCAGTGGAAACAATCTCCCTGCATCTATCTTAGCTATTCCCTTCATAATTTTATGTTTCTATAAGATTCCCCCCCCCCCCTCATTCTTCTACATTCCAATGAGTATAGTCCCAGTCTACTAAATATCTTCTCATAAGCCAACCCTCAACTCCGGAATCAACCTAGTGAATTGCCTCCACACCCCCTCCAGTGCCAGTACATCCTATCTCAAGTAAGGAGACCAAAACTGTACACAGTGCTCGAGGGGTGGCCTCACCAGCACCATATGCAGTTGCAACATAACCTCCCTGTTTTTAAACTCCATCCCTCTCGCAATGAAGGACAAAATTCCATTTGCCTTCTTAATTACCTGCTGCACCTGCAAACCAACTTTTTGCGATTCATGCACAAGGACATCCAGGTCACCCTGCACAGCAGCATGCTGCAATTTTTTACCATTTAAATAATAGTCTATTTTGCTGTTAGGCCGACCACATCCACCAGTTCCCCATTGTCGCTCATAATGTCGGCAAAGAATTCCAGTAAATGTGTTAAACATGACCTGCCTTTCATGAACCCATGTTGTGTCTTCCCAAGAGGACAATTTCAATCCAGAAGTCTTGCTACTTCTTCCTTGATGATAGATTCAAGCATTTTCCCCATTACAGAAGTCAAGCTAACCGGCCTACAGTTATCTGCCTTTTGTCTACCTCCTTTTTTAAACAGTGGCGTCACATTTGCCGTTTTCCAATCTGCTGGAGCCACCCCAGAGTCCAACGAATTTTGGTAAATTACTACGAACACATTTGCTATTTCCTCCCTGCCATTTCTTTTAGTAACCTGGGATGCATTCCAACAGGGCCAGGAGACTTGTCCACCTTTAGCCCCATTAGCTTGCCCAACACTACCCCTTTAGTGATAATGATAGTTTCTAGGTCCTCACCTGCCATAGCCTCGTCATCAATTTGTGGCATATTATTTGTGTCTTCCACTGTGAAGACCGGCACAAAATACCTGTTCAATGCCTCGGCCATTTCCTAATTTCCCATTATTAAATCCTCCTTCTCATTCTCTAAAGGACCAATGTTTACCTTAGCCACTCTTTTTCGTTTTAAATATTTGCAGAAACTTTTGCTATCTATTTTTATATTCTGAGCTAGTTTACTCTCATAATTCATCTTACATTTCTATATAGCTTTTCTTGTGGCTTTCTGTTGACCTTTAAAGATTTCCCAATCCTCTAGTTTCCCAATAATCTTTGCCACTTTGTATACATGATCTTTCAATTTGATACCCACCTTTATTTCCTTAGATATCCATGGCTGATTATCCCTTTTCCTACAGTCCTTCCTTTTCCTGGGCACTGTGAAAAATCACTTTGAAAGTCCTCTCCTGTTCCTCAATTGTCCCACCATAAAGTCTTTGCTCCCAGTCTACCTTGGCCACTCTTCCTTCATCCCATTGTCGACTCCTTTGCTTAAGCACTGGACACAGGTATTAGATTTTACCGTCTCACCCTCCATCCGTATTTCAAATTCACCCATACTGTGATCACTCCTTCCGAGAGGATCCGTAACTATGAGATCATTAATTATTCCTGTCTCATTACACAGGACCAGATTTAGGATAGTTTGCTCCCTTGTAGGTTTCATTACATACTGTTGAGGGAAACTATTGTGGATACATTCTATGAACTCCTCCTCAAGGCTGCCTTGACCGGCCTGGTTTGACCAATCGACATGTAGATTAAAATCCGCCATGATAATTGCCGTTCCATTTTTACATGCATCAGTTATTTCTTTGTTTATTGCCCGCCCCACCTTGATGTTATTATTTGGTGGCCGATAGACTATGCCCATCAGTGACTTTTTCTCCTTACTATTTCTAATTTCCACCCAAATGGAATCAACCTTTTTCGCCAGAGAACCTATATCATCTCTCACTATCGCCCTGATTCATCCTTAAATATCAGAACTACACCACTTCCCTTACCTTCCTGTCTGTCCTTCGGAATAGTCTGATACCCCTGGATATTTAACTCCCAGTCATGACCACCCTGCAACCGTGTCTCTGTCATGGCCACTAAATCATACTCGTTCACAATGATTTGTGCCGTCAACTCATTTACCTTGTTTCGAATGCTACGAGTATTTAGGTCAAGTGCCCTTATGCTAGTTTTTATACCTCCTTTTTGAATCCTAACACCTTCATTAATAACATCGCCCGAGTTAACCTTCCTTTTAACTGTTTTCATAATTTTCCATGTAGTTGAAGCCTCCTCCCCACATGCTAACCTGCTGCTTTGCTTCCCATTAACCATTATACTTCCTGTAGTTTTACACTTCCCTTCCCCTCTTGCTCATTTCCTTGCAGGTTAGGAGGAGCAGCAGTGTTCTGCCAAGCTCCAGCAGGAAACCTTGGCTTCTCCTCTTTCAACAACCCCTCACCCCTTGACTGTAATAGTGACTGGCTGCAACCCCACCCCCCCCATAAATTCAGACAGCCAAGAAACATTCTCATGGACATCAGTGCTGCCTCTTTTATCCCATTTCTACCAGTCAGCCTGATACTTTTTGCCATGTTTGAGTGAGAGTTGGGCCTGGACTACAGTAATAAGGCCTGGGAGTTAAAATAGACTCAGGCCTCATGCTTGTGTTGAGGAGTGGGTGAGCCTTTCTCTTGCTCAGCTGGCCCCATAACCCTGTTGTGCAGAATCAAAGTAGAGTGGAGAATGTGTAACTTCTGATCATTGCAATCAAACCAAAAAAATGCGCTATGCAAAATATACCCAAGCTAGAACTGCTGAATTAATTTGGGATATGATGAAAAATTATGGCTGCCAAGGTCCTATATTGCCACCACAGGATCTTATCACAAGTGAGGGTTCTCTATAATTTGACCTTCCAAAGGCCTCACCCCTGCCCATCTCTACACTTCTTCAGCTCTGCAATAACCATATTTTCCTTAAATTATGGCCTCTTGTGCATGACCTATTCCATTTGCCCCACCATTGGTGACTGTGACTTCAGCTGTCTTAGATCCCAAGCTCTGCAATTCCTCTCCGAGACACTCTGTTTTCTCCTTTATTGTCATACGACGTACACATTTTTAAGGGATCTTATCTCAAAACTGCTTTCAAACACTACAAGAGACAGGACACAATGTTGAGTCCCATGACTTTGTACTCAGTTTACAGCAGACGTGAAGCATGTAAACATAGCCTCCGAGTAAACATCACACCTATATAGGCTTATAGAAGCATAGAATTCCTACAGTACAGAAGGAGGCCATTCAGCCCATCAAGTCGACAAAGGCCACAATCCCACCCAGGCCCTATTCACGTAATCCCACATATTTACCCTGCTAGTCCCCCTGACACTAGGGTCAATTTAGCATGTCCAATCAACCTAACCCACACATCTTTGGACTGCGGGAAGAAACCAGAGCACCCGGAGAAAACCCACGCAGACACGGGGAGAATGTGCAAACTCCACACAGACAGTGATCCGTGGCCAGAATTGAATCTGGGTACCTGGTGCTGTGAGGCAGCAAGGCTAACCACGGTGCCACTGTGCACATTATCTAATTAATAGACTATTAATCCAGAAAGTCAGCTTATGTTCTGGGGCCGGGGTTCAAATCCCGCCACGGCAGATGGTGGAATTTGAATTAATTAAATTAAATTAAAGAAGTCACATTGCTATTTTACCAATCCTTATTGTATGTTTACGGTGAATAGAAGAAAACAACTTCCTCAAGACAATACATTTTTGACCAAACTTGTGCCCCTATTCTCATTATGTTCCTGTGAAGCATCTTGGGACATCTGACTACCTTTAAAGGCTATATAAATGTAAGTCGTTTTTAGATATTAACGGAGGAGCTCCCAACTCTAGAACTGTACGGCATGTAACATGTCAAAATGAAGTATGGCATCTATTGTACTTAATCAAGGGTGTTTATCAATTATTCAATGAAAATCTACACTGCACTCCCTCCAAGAGAGCGTCCTGTGTTCCCCAAGTTTCCTACAGTGCAGCTGCCATGAGTTTTGACTTCACTTACAGCCTGTTGGAAGGGATCCTTTGAGATGCATTGTTTGACCATCGATACAAAAGTTATTTTAAGATTCCCAAGAGAGCTTCTGGAAAGATGGCCATGTCAATGAGCTGGTTAAATTTTTAGGATGTTGTATGTTTTCTGGACATAAGTCGTTCAGTTGTAAATCGAGTTTCAAAAAATCTTTGACAAGGTGTCACACAACGGGATACAAAGGAAAGAATTGAGGGAATGGCAAGCAGCTCTTACATAAGATATGGATTATAAACTGCAATGCCAAGACAGACTGAAAAGTTGATATTAATGGCAGAAGGTCTGCATGCGGACTAGTTATTAGTTTAGGTACCCAGCGATCGATGTCTTGGAGTATCGTATATCTGCCGAGTTCTGGCACCAGATTAGCAATTCTGCCACGGAGGGTTGACTTGACTTCAGCCGGATCTCAAAACTACCCAAATCGCAGATCTGCTTTCTTCCCATCCCTCATAATCGTCATTACCCATCAGATAACTGACAAGCATAAACGTGCTAGCTATGACTCAATGGGGAATAGCACATTCACCCGAGTCACAAGGTTTCAGGTTCTCATCCCACTCCAGGCTTAAACACAAGTCTCAAGGCTGACACTTCACTGCAGTACTGAGGCAATGCTATGCTGACAAAGGCTGCCGCCTGTTGGATTTTACACTGAGTCCCCATTTGTTGCTGGGTGAATATAAAAGATCCCATGGCATTACTTCAAAGATGAGCAGGGGAGTTACCCTCAGCCTACTCCTGGTTCAGTTTCTTATGTTCTTATGTGTCCTGGTCAATATTTCATATAATCCTACAGTGCAGAAGGAGGCCATTCGGCCCATCAAGTCTGCAAAGACCATAATCCCACCCAGGCCCTATTCCCATAACTCATGCATTTACCCAGGTAGTCCCCCTGACATTAAGGAGCAATTTAGCATGGCCAATCCACCAAAGCCATACATCTTTTGGACTGTGGGAGGAAACCGGAGCACCCAGAGGAAACCCACGTAGACATGGGGACAGCGTGCAAACTCCACACAGACAGTGGCTAACCAGTGCGCCAACTTGCCACCCATTTTATTCCTCAGTCAACATCATAAAATAAATCTGATCATTGTCACATTGCAATATAAGAAAACAAAAATATAGATGCTAGAAATCTGAAATAAAAACAAAGGTCTGGTAGCATTGTGGAGAGAAATAGAGTTAATGCTTCAAGTCCAATACAATCCTTCTTTGGAACTCTAGATGGAGAAATGTGATTGGTTTTATGCTGTTTAAAGGTGGGGGGAGGAAAAACAAAGGGAAAGTCTAGGACAGATGATTAACAAAGATGTCATGGAACAAAAAACAAAGGGAGTGGTGATGTTTGTAATAAAACAATAGTCTAGAACAAATGTCAATAGTAGAATAATAAACAGTGCTGAGTATTTCCAACATTTTGTTGTAAATCACATTGCAGTTTATGGGAGCTTGCTGTGCACATATTGGCTACAGTTTCCTCCATTACAACAGCAACTAAACTTCAACACTTTGTTGGTTTTTGAAGTGCTTTGAGACATCCAGTGGTTATGAAACATGCAGTATAAACACAAGACATTCCTTCTCAGCAGCAACTCAACTTATGAAAGAGAAAGTTCAGGGTTGATGCGTTCTAGTGCAATTGCATAACCTCCACCCCTGTGTAAAGCCTTGCCCAGACTCTTCATTCTTCCATGAAGTGCATTCTTCATCATATGGGCAGCACAATGGCACTGCTGCCTCACAGCACCAGGGAGACCCAGGTTGAATTCCAGCCTCGGGTGACCGTCTGTGTGGAGTTTGCACATTCTCCCCATGTCTGCATTGGTTACCTCCGGGTGCTCCAGTGTCCTCCCACAGGTCTGAAAGATGTGCTGGTTTGGTGGATTGGCCACACTAAATTGCCTCTTAGTGTCCCTAGATGTGTAGGTTAGTTGGATTAGCCATGGTAAATGTGTGGGATTATGGGTTAAACCTGGTTTACCCTATAATCCCACACTAAGGGTGGGTGGTTGCTGAGCAGAGTCACAGCGGCGCATAGAATCCCCACGCACTGTAGGGGTTCTATGATCATCATCATCCCTTCCGCCAACTCTTTCCCATCCCCTGGAGTTTAACTCATTAAAATCACATAAGTCACTTGCACACAGGACCACAAAATCTCTACAGTGCCGAAAGAGGCCATTCAGCCCATCAAGTCTGCACGACCACCCAGGCCCTATCCCACACATTTACTCTGCTATTCTGCCTGACACTAAGAGTCAATTTAGCACGGCCAATCCACCTAACCCACATCTTTGGGACTGTGGGAGGAAACCGGAGCACCCTGATGTAACCCATGCAGACACGGGGAGAACGTGCAAACTCCACCCAAGGCTAGAATCGAATCCAGGTCCCTGGCGCTGTGAGGCAGCAGTGCTAACCACTGTGCCAGCCCAGTAAGGTGAAATGAGCTTCCCCTGCGAGCTCACCCTCCTTCAGCCGGATCCCAAATACAATTCTACACTCCCTCTCCATAGCTGCAAGCCACACAGTTTCTCACCATTCCCCAGTGAGTGCCTCACTCTCTGGGCCCGAGGCCGCCAATTCTCCTGCTTGAAAATTACCGCCGTCGTGCTGACGTCAACTCTTTCCCACAATCCACCACGCGCCAGACTCTGCTTCGCAACAGCACCGTCCTTAGCAACCCAGCCGCCCCGCCCCGCCCTTAGCAACCCAGCCGCCCCGCCCCGCCCTTAGCAACCCAGCCGCCCCGCCCCTCCCTTAGCAACCTAGCCGCCCCGCCCCGCCCCCAGCAAACCAACCGCTCCGCCCCGCCCCTAGCATCCCAGCCGCCCCGCCCCGCCCTCAGCAATCCAGCCGCCCCGCCCCGCCCCTCGCAACCCAGCCGCCCCGCTCCGTCCTTAGCAACCAGACCTGATACTGAGGCCTTGAAGTTGCCAGGAAAACTCTGTCAAATGTTCAATGTGGGATGAGGGAATCCCTTCAAACTCATTTCCAAGTAATTGAAAACCAAAGAGGAATTGTAGCTCTGTGCTACAGTATCTCAACTCTTACACAATCCAGATCTTTATGCTTTTTCCACCTGGATGCTCATTCACTTCTTTGCCTATCTGTGATGGGTTTCTAAAGACACTATTACAGTGACCCTGGATTTCATGGAATCATAGAATCCTCACAGTGCAGAAGGAGGCCATTTGGCCCATTGAGACTGCACCCACAACTATCCCACCTGCGCCCTCTCCACGTAACACTCGGACACTAGGGGCAATTTAGCATGGCCAATCAACGTAACCCGCATATCTTTGGACCGTGGGAGGAAATCGGAGCAGCCGGAGGAAACCCACGCAGACACGGGGAGAATGTGCAAACTCCACACAGTCACCCAAGGCTGGAATTGAACCCGGGTCCCTGGCGCCGTGAGGCAGCAGATCTAACCACTGTGCCACCGTGCTGCCGCACGGCACAACAACACCAAACTGGCCTCTGCGGTGCTCTCTGATCAGTGATTTTGCTGCAACTGTTTGAAGCTGTTTCAAGAAAGAGAGACCGTACTCTTCTGTGGCTCTTCATTTTTTGATTTGTCCTGTGCAGGAGGCCGGAGTCAAAAGATTCATAAAAATGTTATAACTCTTCTTTCAAAGCCTTGAAAAACATTAAATTCTTGAAATAAAATCTGTGTTTAAGCAAATACTGATGTTGATCAGGGTCACACATACTCATGCTCAAAGCCATGTTATAACGTTTCATGATGTGGAGATGCCGGCGTTGGACTGGGGTAAACACAGTAAGAAGTCTCAGAACACCAGGTTAAAGTCCAACAGGTTTATTTGGTAGCACAAGCCACTAGCTTTCGGAGCGCTGCCTCTTCAATAGGTGAGTCGGAGTTGTGTTTACAAACAGGGCATATAAAGACACAAACTCAATTTACAAAATAATGGTTGAAATGCGAGTCTTTTCAGGTAATCAAGTCTTAAAGGTACAGACAATGTGAGTGGAGAGAGGGTTAAGCACAGGTTAAAGAGATGTGTATTGTCTCCAGCCAGGACAGTTAGTGAGATTTTGCAAGCCCAGGCAAGTCGTGGGGGTTACAGATAGTGTGACATGAACCCAAGATCCCGGTTGAGGCCGTCCTCATGTGTGCGGAACTTGGCTATCAGTCTCTGCTCAGTGACTCTGCGCTGTCGTGTGTCGTGAAGGCTGCCTTGGAGAACGCTTACCCGAAGATCAGAGGCCGAATGCCCGTGACCGCTGAAGTGTTCCCCAACAGGAAGAGAACACTCTTGCCTGGTGATTGTCAAGCGGTGTTCATTCATCTGTTGTCGTGGCGTCTGCATGGTCTCCCCAATGTACCATGCCTCAGGACATCCTTTCCTGCAGCGTATCAGGTAGACACTGTTAGCCGAGTTGCAAGTGTATGTACCGTGTACCTGGTGGATGATGGCATCCGTGTCGATGATCCGGCACGTCTTGCAGAGGTTGCTGCGGCAGAGTTGTGTGGTGTCGTGGTCACTGTTCTCCTGAAGGCTGGGTAGTTTGCTGCGGACAATAGTCTGAGGTTGTGCAGTTGTTTGCAGGCAAGAAGTGGGGGTGTGGGGATGGCCTTGGTGAGATGTTCGTCTTCATCAATGACATGTTGAAGGCTCCGGAGAAGATGTCGCAATTTCTCCGCTCCAGGGAAGTACTGGACGACGAAGGGTACTCTGTCCGCCGTGTCCTGTGTTTGTCTTCTGAGGAGGTCAGTGCAGTTTTTCACTGTGGCGCGTCGGAACTGTCGATAGATGAATCGAGCGCCATATCCTGTTCTTATGAGGGCATCTTTCAGCGTCTGGAGGTGTCTGTTGTGATCCTCCTCATCTGAGCAGATCCTGTGTATACGGAGGACTTCCCCGCAGGGGATGGCTTCTTTAACATGTTTAGGGTGGAAGCTGGAGAAGTGGAGCATCGTGAGGTTATCCGTGGGCTTGCGGTACAGTGAAGTGCTGAGGTGACCGTCCTTGATGGAGATGCATGTGTCCAAGAATGCAACTGATTCCGGAGAGCAGTCCATGGTGAGTCTGATGGTGGGATGGAACTTGTTGATGTCATCATCTAGTTGTTTCAGTGATTGTTCACCATGAGTCCAAAGGAAGAAAATGTCATCGATGTATCTAGTGTATAGCATCGGTTGAAGGTCCTGTGCGGTGAAGAGGTCTTGTTCGAACCTGTGCATGAAGATGTTGGCATATTGAGGTGCGAATTTGGTTCCCATGGCTGTTCCGTGTGTCTGGATGAAGAACTGGTTGTTGATGGTGAAGACATTGTGGTCCAGGATGAAGCGGATCAGTTGTAAAATTGCATCTGGAGTTTGGCAGTTGTTGGCATTGAGTATTGAGGGAGTTGCAGCAGTGCCATCGTCGTGGGGGTGCTGGTGTAGAGTGCCGAGACATCCATTGCGATGAGGAGTGGTGCTGATTCAACTGCTCCATGCAAAATCTCACTAACTGTTCTGGCCGGAGACAATACACATCTCTTTAACCTGTGCTTAACCCTCTCTCCACTCACATTGTCTGTACCTTTAAGACTTGATTACATGTAAAGACTCGCATTCCAACCATTATTTTGTAAATTGAGTTTGTGTCTTTATATGCCCTGTTTGTGAACACAATTCCTATTTATTTGATGAAGGGGCAGTGCGCTGAAAGCTAGTGGCTTGTGCAACTAAATAAACCTGTTGGACTTTAACCTGGTGTTGTGAGACGTCTTAGATAACTTTTCATCACAATGCAATCATTGTGATGTAGCTGGGTCAACAACAACCATACCTTAACAGCATCAAAACATCACCAAGGGATACATGAGCACCCTCAAACAAGATTGGCTTGGTCTCTACAGAAGAATAAGGGGGATGTTCAATCTGAAGGTCATGAGATTCACAACACCGTACTGCTGATGGAAGGTAGGCTAGATGGTCTATATTTCCACAATTGTAGCCAATGGGCTGTGATGGCTTGCTGATCAGTAGTTGAAAATCCTAAATTATTTGAAGAAATAACAGAGGGTAGACAAGGATAATGTAATGGATTTGACTTGTATAGTCTTTCAGAAAGTCTTCGACAAGGTGGCACATGAGACTCAAGACTAGAGTGGGTATATAAATGGAATATGTTTTTGGGGCACAGTTGTTAACACTGCTGCCTCACAGTGCTAGGTACCTGGGTTTGATTCCCGGCTTGGGTCACTGTCTGTGAGGAGTCTGCATGTTCTCCCCGTGTCTGCGTGGGTTTCCTCTGGGTGTTCTGGTTTCCTCCCACAGTCTGAGAGACATGCTGGTTAGGTGCATTGGCCATACTAAATTCTCCCTCAATGTACCTGAACAGGCGCCGGAGTGTGGCGACGAGGGGATTTTCACAGTAACGTCATTGCAGTGTGAATGTAAACCTACTTGTGACACTAATAAATAAACTTTATTAAGAAGTGTTTGGGTTCATTTTGGTAAAAGGAGCAATGTGAACTGAGAAGATCGAAAGAAAAATTGCTAAAATAGCAACACAAGTTGATAAGGCCATGCAGAGGTTGAGCAAAGTATATTTTCTAGATGAATGAAGGATGTGGCTGACAGCTATATTAAGCATCCACAGCCAGGTTTGGTTGGACCACTTAAAGCAGTACCAGGCCCTACACTCATCTGCAAAAGCTTGTTGCTATTCCAGGATCATCCTGATATCCAAAGATAATCCTGACTTCTTTCCTCTACTGCAGGCTACCTCCTTAAATCTCTCTGCCCTCTCTTCACCCTCACCTCCAACAACAAGTGTGAGAAACACATGGAGTTCTTTGTCACTAAGATTAAGACAATCCAATTGCTGCCTCTGTTGTGTCACACCCTTCCATTAGCCTACATGGCCAAACTTACTTTAATGCTCCTCTCTGCCTTGGACCTGAACTCGCATCTTGTTTCTCCCCTATCTCCCCTCCTGTCCTTGAGACCCATCACCTGCTCCCTTGATTCGATTCCCACTAAACTGCTGGTCATCCAACTCCCTGCCCACTCTCCTCCACACCCTCCCACCCCCGCCCCCCCCCCCCACCCACCCCCCGCCAATGCCCCATGTTAGCCAATAATGTAAACAGTTCACTTTCTTAAGATGTCCTTCTCTCCTTTAAATATGCTGTCATCACCACTCTTCTCAAAAAAAATCCTTGACCCTTCTTTCCTTGCAAATTCCAATCTCATCTTCATCCTCCCTTTCTTCTCCAAATTCTTGGAACATGGTTGTCGCCTCTCAAATCCATTCCAATTTTTCCTGAACTCCATGTTTGAATCCCTGCAGTTAGGCTTTTGCCCCTGCTTGAGTATCAAAACAGCTCTGCTTGAGGTCACAAATGCCATCCATCCTATGTGACCATGACAAAGGTAAATAAATGTTCCTTCCTTGTCCTTCGTGACCTGTCTGCAGCATTTGACACAATTGACCACAATATCCTTCTCTAGTATCGCCACTGTCGTCCAGCTGGATGGGAGGACTCTCACATTCTCACTGACCTGATTGTAGCCAGACAATCACCTGCAATGGTGTCTCTTCATGTTACATCTCATGTCCCTCAAGTATCTACCATTGGCCTATTTCTCATCTACATGTTGCCACTTGGTGACATCACCGGAAAGTACAGCATTAGTTCACACGCATGTGCTGATGACACTCACTCTACCTCACCACCATCTCTCTTGACTCTGCCACTGTTGCTAAATTAACTGACTGCTTATTCAACATTCAATACTGGATGAGCAGAAATTTCCTCCAATTAAATATTGGGAAGATTGAAGTTGTTGTTTTCAGGCATGGTCCAAACTCCATCACCTAGCAACTGCCTCCATCCCATTCCTTAGCAACAGCCTGAGATTAAGCCACCCTGCCCACAACCACAGTGCCACAGATGAGCTTCCAACCTGATATTCAAACCATCACCATGTAATGCTCGCATCATACCTGAAAAGCGAATTGGAAAATGAACCCTTTATTTATATTTTTAAAACTGTCACTGACCGAATATACGTGTTGTCTTACTGCCCATAATCAGTATGCTGTGTTTGGAAAGACATGTGCTCTTTCTTACTCTTGGAGTGTATATTCCAATCAATAATTCTCAAGCAAGCTTTTGTGAGTTTAAAATAAAGAGAATTATTTATTCTCATACAAATTAACACAACATCATATACTTGGTCACACATGTACAGAGATTGGATACAAATAAAGATAGTGCATTTTTACAGACTACAGTTAATTCAGACTCTGATTTATGATTTCCAGTCTTCCATGTGGCAGGCCTGTGGTGACTTGAATGAATTTGATGATTTAAAGATGAAGTGATGGTCTTATAAAGTGAAGGCTTCACAGCAGGTTGCACAGTTTCTTGTAATCGAATGTCTAGGAGGTTGAACTTTTAAGCTGGGATAAGTTAAGTACTAAAATAAAATAAACTGTTTAAGTACTTTGACTGCTTGATGACTTATAGCTAGCTGACAAGAGATGGTTCTAATGAATCTTTTGGATCCTGGTGTAATAAGGGAGCAGCCCTGAAACCAGTATCAATCACATGGCTGCTGGGTTAATGCATTTCTCAGGCCCATCAAGTTGAAGTTTAGATAGGGGGAAGTCATTGTGATGCAATGGGAAGTTAATCATGGTCATTAAGTTTCGATCTTCCTTTTTGTCCAGGATGAAACATGGAAGCAGGCAGTCTGGAAACTCCATTGTCTTTAGTTGTTAGGTGTACAAATTCCACAAATGATTGTAAGGTACCCGTACCAATGTTCGTGTTTAATTGAATAAGTGGTCAGAGGTGGGTCCAGCACAAGTTGGGTGTCTAGGGCGCAGAGAAAAAGTAGGCCTTCTGAAAGGTCCATTTGAGGGGTAGGTTGTCAATGGTGAAGTCCCTGTTCTTCAGAGGAGACATCATTGCCTTGTCAGGTGAGCTGTAAATAAAGGTAAAGTTGCCATAATCCCAGATAACCAACCATAGTCTGCTCTCCCCTTTGATTAATGGAGATTTAACCTGAGGATCACCATCCCTCAAGTGGAAGGAAGGTTGAGAAGACGTGCCTTCATGAAGTGTAAATATTGTCCAACTGTGAGCTGACCCTAGAACAGACGAATTGTTATTGTCGCTGCCAAATCAAAATGTTCTCGACTGAATAACAGAGATCATGGAGTGGATTCTCTAAACACAGCCATGTAGATGGCATCGGCTTGCCACCACTACCTGATACAGATGTTATACCATCATGTAGTTAGCTGCCAAGACTCAGTGGGTGGATGAATGATGAATACTGCCATGCTCATTATCCCATCCGCTTGCACTCGTGCAACCCATCTATCAGGATTCGCCCACACTGTTGACCCTTGGCCAGGCCCCTCACAGCTGCACATTGTCACAGCATAACAGCGTGACTCAGAGGGGAGGAAACCAGTAGGCCTGTCAGTTGTCTTGAAGCACAGTATGCTACTTTGAACTCACAGCTGCAACACACAAGGCACCAAGCATTTTCAGAGGGCCAGTGTTTCCACCTCATCTTAACAGTAATCATTGATGAGATGATGAAAATAGTTTGTGCATGTAAGTACACAAAGGTGAATGGGGGCATTGTAGTCTGAATGACTTACAACCCTTTTCGCCTTACATTTTTATTCATAGAGGAGATGCGGCGAAGGATGGGTCCAGCTGTCTCACGCTTTTCTGACTATGCTCTTTATTTTTTGAGGGAAGAGATTCAGAAGAGGAGACCAGTCGTCTACCCTCCTGGCTGCTGTAATGCCCCTGTGGCAACAAAGATGGTCTGGATTCAGATGGAGGCTGCAATGAGCACGGCAAGGGACTATCAGTACTCATGGGCTGAGTGCAGGAAAAGTTTCAAAGGCCTGAACGCTCCAGCAAGGTGAATAGCTTGGCTTATCCACACACAGATCCAAGGGAAGGATCATATCTGCAAACTGCAACTGAGGTGAGAGACATGGCACATACCTCTGCTTCAGCATTGCAGCTTGAATACGTACACAGTTCATGTAGGTGCGCACAGAACACATGAATGAGCACTGTGATCCACAGATGCAGTGAAAAGCAATATCCCTCCATGCACTATATATCAGGCTAACATAAATACATGTTGTCATTGCAGTCGGAAAAGGTGATGGCATGGACTGGGGTTGGATCACCCTGGAATATATCTGTCTCATGGAACAAATAGTCATTGAGATTGCTCGGGTGCCCGCACCTTTGAATCTTTTTGGTGGTGAATCACCAAGTGTGGGTGATAAAAGATAGGTTGGTCCATGGTGATAATGATGGAATTCATGATGTCAATTCACTGAGCAAAAAGAGACATTGGCCTAAGAGAGAGCGCAATGATGGGGTTGCATCACGAGGGCTGTGGGAGCATGATCATAGGCAATGGAGTGCATCAGAGTGTGTTTTAATAATGAAAAGGGTATACCTAAAGAACTTCTTTTATGTTTCACATTGGTCCCAGCTCTGTTCCTTCAGATGATTTGTGATACTATGGAGGGCTTCTTCATTTGCTACAGTATCATATAAGATTCCTCAGTTCAAAGGCTCAAGCACTGAGATGCGTCTTGTATCATTCATTGTTCATTCAAGCTTGGCTTTAAGGGAGGCTCAATGATCAGACTCCATGAACAGATAGATGCTTGGTAGCAGCTACATCTCAAGCGTGAGTGCAGGACATTCGCCTGCACTGCAGTGTGACACACTAGCCTCGGTATAGGCATTGCAGCTCGAGAGGCCATTTTTCGTGTAGTAAGATTGGCCATTTGCTGTGCCTATTATTTTGGCTGCATTTGCATTCCTGGTGTCACAGGATGTGCTTTGTGTGGTAATCAAAGGTAAATAGAGGCTTGGAATGTTGGATGTGCTGCCCACATCAGAAACTGAAATAGATGGTGTGCAAATTTTTTCAAAGAGCTGTTGTTGAACTGTTATGGTCTCATGCATGAGATACCTTGATTGCATGGATGCTACAACATACAATTCTATCAGCATGTATAGGCTTTGAATTCTGATGTAGCACTTTCAGCATTCTGAGCATGGCTTAATTATGGAACATTGGTGGTGTGGATCGCCCATTTAACAGTCATGGGCACTCATGTGAGGGGGTCAGGTTTTGAACGGCGTTATTACCATGTTTGTTTGCAATATGATGAGGCCATGGTTATGATGGTGAAGTTAGTGGAACAGAGGAAACTTCCATTGGAACAGTTAAAGTGTAGTCTGAGGTGAAATTGGCTCGAGAAAAGCCAAAGATCAGAAGCCTCCATAAGCTTGATGTCCTTATTTCCAGCCTTTGGAAACAATAGTATTTTGTTGGAGTTTGAGTACGTGAGTTATGGCAATTCAGGAAATCCTGAAAGGAGAGTTGCAAAACCTGGAGGTGGATCCTTGCTAAAACAATGGAGAGGAAACCTTGTTTGAAAGGATAGTCGGAACACCTGGAGATGGATCCTTGCTGTAAACAGCTGCTGAAACGCATTACTTGAAAGAAGATTTTAAGGCATGAAGCTTGGAAACACTCATGTGACAATCATCTGGGGCATCTTTTCAGAGTGATGCGTTACCTTGAAATCTGCACATCTATGAAGATAAGTGGGAGTGAAGCAGTTTCGTATTATAGTTAAACTTTTCATGTTTAATCATTTTTTTCTAGTTGTGAAAAGATAATTGGCAGCTCTGTGACTCTGTTCCTCGATGCTTTCTAAACAAGAGTAAAAGTGAGCCAGGGTTCCATTCTGTGATCTTGCCGTCCAATTATAACATCAACTGGGATTGCAGAATTGATGCATAATTCTCCACTCCAAACATGTTAATTTACTGAGTCTTAAATCATCCAATGGGATATTTGGCGTTACAGAAACTAAAAAGGTCTCATGTTTCAAAATGAGATACTTGTTTAAAAGAAAAATCAGGTTTAGCAATTCTGTAGGGAACAGGTAGAAAACTCGTTTGCGGATGTAAGGCAAGTTTCAGGAAGGATTTCCAAAAGGAAGCAGCTATTCCATTACTAATTTATGTTTAAAAAAAAACATAAATGCAGATTCAAAGGTTGATTGGAAATGGTTTGATGGCTCAAAACTGTGAAAAAGAACAGCCCAAAACAAAGAAATCTGAATGGGGACAAATGTGGAGAAGTAACTGGACGGATGAAGTCTCTGCTGAAGCCTAAGATTTTGGTAACTTATTTTCTTTCCTTGATATGTCTTCCTATCATTTGTTTTAATTATATTTCTATTCCCTCTACATGAAAATGTTAAGTTATGGAGCTATTGGTACAATATTCACAAACAGTCCTCTGGCACCTTACTGAAGTAGCTTTATCTATTTTCAACAGTAAGGTCGCTATTCAACTCTGGAAGTTGCTCATCACAGCTAATCCTGATCCTTTCTCTCTCAATTAACCTGCCAGCAGAGGTTGCTGTTGTGCGATTCAGAGGAAGATCTGTACTTAATAATTTCCTTCCTTAACTCCAAGCTACTGAAGAGCATTTTAACATTCCACTCATCCACTGTGTGGATGCTAAACCTTTCACTCACAGAGAAAATAAGTTAATCAGTTAACAGTCACTTATAGGCTAACTAGGCTTTACTAGTTATAAAAATCCACTTTACCTGTGCAAAGATTATTGTGTCTTCACTCGACACAGGTTGATATGTCGTAAAATGCCATATGGTGTATTGGGAGGGCAAAAAACCAGTTGTTCTAATGTCTCATTTAATTCTCAGTTTGTTAACAATAGGGTCATTATGATAATTGATTTTATTACACCAAGCTCTTTGGACACATAAGCTTTCATTAGCCTAACGCCATCAAAGGTGACTATGCTCTAATGATGTGAGCAGGTCAAACTTAACATCTGTTCTCCACTGGCTCAAATCAACAGCATTTGAATCAATTAGTACTCGGCCATTCAGTGATCAGATTTTCACTGTGCAGGTCCTAGTTGTGGAGTGAACAATAATGCACAGATTCGTAACCATTGATGTTTGAAATTGTGTGAGAAAGTTAACAGGCTATCCAAATTTAGTAGAACATCATAAGACTATGGCAAGTACATTGACAATTTATTGGGAATGCTGGAAGTCTGGGACTTACTGCCCTGTTATAAAGGGTCTTGTACATGAGATGTTAATGCTCACTGAACTGCTTTCCTGGAATCTGTGGCTACACACAATTCAGAGCAAAGAGACCAACAGAAAAAACGCTGGAAAATCTCAGCAGGTCTGGCAGCATCTGTAAGGAGAGAACAGAGCTGACGTTTGAGTCCAAATGACCCTTTGTCAAAGCTTTGACAAAGGGTCATCTGAACTTGAAACATCAGCTCTTTTCTCTCCTTACAGATGCTGCCAGACCTGCTGAGATTTTCCAACATTTTCTCTGTTGGTTTCAGATTCCAGCATCCGCAGTAATTTGCTTTTATGAAGAGCAAAGAGAATTCCACCAATGCTGTGAAGGACACCAGAGTTGAGAATATTTTGGAACTTTTCTGTCACGAGGAATGAAAATCTGCACTCAACTTTTATTCATGTAGGTTCTCTGGGATGGTTCAGACACATGAAGTGGTTCTGCCTGATTTTTATTTCTGTTTGATATGGGCTGTTTGAATAGAGCTGTTAATAACTGCAAGGTTCCAAAACCCTCACCAGGCACCTTCACCAAATGACTTTAATCATCTCCTGGAAATCTCTTCTATTTCATTCCATTCCATGTATATTGCTGTATGATCTTCACTTTCTCACTGTTGTCTTCTGGGAAACAAAGGGCCTGATTTTACCATTTTCATTCTCAGTGCTGAATCTGGGTGCAATTCAGATCCGACTTGGAAATCTGCTCTCAGGCGCCCCCATCTGCACTTAGTCTGAAAAAAAAATCACGAGTCTGAATCACGCTGTGGGCGGGGCTTAGCACGCCCGAAACGATCAGAGCTCTGAACTGCGCATGCGCAGTTAGAAACAAATTTGAAAAACCGCGCCCGTGTCAGATCGCTCCCGGGCCGCAAAAAGCGGAGAAAGTGGCTCAGGAGCGAAAAACGGGAGTAATGGTCCCCACAGACATCACTGTCCCCCTTATCCACCCACCACCCCTCTACCCAGACCGATGGCGACCTCCTGCTCCCCTTCCCCCCCACCGATCACCTGCAGAGTGGCAGCGGACTCCCCGTACCCCCCACCAGTGAGTGATGGGGCCTCCCTCCTCCCTCAGCCCAAACCAGGGAATGATCTGGCCTCACCTCCCCCCACCTCCCCCCACCACCACCGCAGAGAATGATCTGGCCTCACTCCCCATCCCACCGCACCAGGGAATGATCTGGTCTCACTCCGCCCCACCCAGAGAATGATGTGGCCTCACTCCCTCCCCAAGAGAACAATCTGGCCTCACTGACCCCCCCCCCCCGCCCACCACCTCCGCAGAGAATGATCTGGCCTCACTCCCCTCCCCCCTCCTTCCCCAGAGAACGATCTGGCCCCACTCCCCCCTGCCCCCAAGAGAATGATCTGGCCTCACTACCCCCCTCTTCCCCACCCCCCCCCCCTGGAGAACGATCTGGCCTCACCCCCACCCCCCCCCCCCCCAGAGAATGATCTGGCCTCACTCCCCCCCCCCCCCCCCCCCCCCGCCCCAGGAGGTACATCTGACCCTCCTCTTCCCTGCCCCCCACCAGACAATGATCTGCCCTCTCCCCCCCAACCAGACAACGATCGGCCCTCCCCCCCACAACTGGACAACGATCGACCCTCCCCCCCCCTACCGCCCCCCCCCCCCCCAACCCCCCCAACCAGACAACAATCTGCCCTCCTCCACCCCCCCACCAGACAACGATCGGCCTTCCACCCGCCCCAACCACTCAACGATCGGGCCTCCCTCCCCCTCCCCCTAGAGGTACATCTGACCCACCCCGTCCTCCCCCACCACCAGAAAATGATCTGACCTGCCTCCTCCCCCCCTCATCGATCTGAGTCAGAGAGTCGTTCGAATCTCTGAACTCGCCTCTTTTGTAGCTGGAGCGCCCTATTCAGACTTTTATTCAGCATGTCCATTTCGGCGTGATTCGGATCGGCGAACATGGTGGTAAAGGGGGAAATGCTGATAAAGTTGGGCGGGCAGTTCATTAATTCAATTTAAATGCATGCAAATGCGGGCGCGGATCGCGTTAATGGCATCATGCCCGACTTTACCACGTTTTCGCGCTCGAAAACGGGCACGACACAATGGTAAAACTGGGCCCATTGTATGCTGATGTTCCAAGTCAGTTCCTGAGTGAAAATAGGCAATGAAGACATGCTATTTTTTTCCTTGAAATCTTCAGAGACTCTGGACACTGCAGGATATTGATTGTTTCATTGATAACACTTGCCATATACATCTTTTGAACATTTTAAAAATTTGGACAGGGTTATTGGAGGGTTGTGGATCTCAGAAATATTGACATGAGGAATTCCAAATGACAGTGTAGTGTTCTTCTACACACCAATCTGTAATACCAGTAAGTGGGAGTGACAGTGAGGGTACAGTAAGTGCTAATATTGCAGTTTTTACAAAAAATATCAAGGCTATAATTTTTCAAGAGCACTGAATATCGGCAGGAGCATATAAATCTAAAGTCAACTTGATATAATAGTTGTTATAATCGGTATGCAGTTCTGGTGATATCTTCTACATCTGTTAAGTCTATCACAATTGAAACTTGACAATATTCATTAAATTACAGCTGGCCAATTAATGTAGCACAATGGAATGTTTGTAGGTTTTGTTTGTAAATTTGGACAGTCCTGAAACTGAAATCCATGGCCATTTTCTAACTTTTTCCGGTAGTTCTGTTAATAAAGTCCAAGTGCTGTGACCACGCACAACACTAAAAATCATTTGCAATATTTTCCTCATGGTGATTGCATCACCAACTATATTTCTGTACCAATTAATTTACAGTATCACTCTCTGGCTTTTGGTTAATTGTATTAGTCAAGACACTATTGGTCATATTAGGTGCAGAGAGTACCTTAGAAGAAGGATATTATCCAAACTGCGATCTGGTCTATACCTGCTAGATGTTCATGACATGTTGCATCATTTTTGAGGCTGAACAATCATCTGAACACTTCATCCAAATTTTTATCGGGCATTTATTGGTGACCTCATGTGTTCCTGTCAAATCATTCTGTATACTATTGCAACAGAAATGTTTACCCATTTATTTTGAAGAGATGATCTGGAGATGTTGATGAAACTAGGATTGTTTTCACTGGAAAGACGGAGGCTGAGGGGAGACCTGATAGAGGTCCACAAAATTATGAGAGGCATAGAAAGGGTGGATAGTCAGAGGCTTTTTCCAAGGGTGAAAGTGCCAATAACAAGGGGGCACAAGTTCAAGGTGAGAGGGGGAAAGTTTCAGGGAGATGTGCGGGGCAGTGTTTTTCATGCAGAGAGTACTGGGTGCCTGGAACGTAATGCCAGGGGAATTGGTGGAAGCAAGCACATTAGCAACATTTAAGAGGCATCTGGATGGGTACGTGAATCGGGAGGGAATAGAGGGATACAGACCGAGTAAGAGCAGAAGGTTTTTTTAGTTTAGTTCGGGCATCATGATCGGCACAACCTTGGAGGGACGAAGGGCCTGTTCTTGTGCTGTACTTTTCTTTATTCTTTGTATCTGCGCACAACTATGATGTTACCAAGATCCTATTCTTAGCCAGGATTGGAGGACAGCAAAGAAATCAGTGCGGCTGGAGTGGAAAACTAACTGGGCAGTTGAACACATGAAAGAAATAGGAGTATGAGAATAATGATATCTGGGAGAGGAGTACAAATTTTCAAGATTAAAATCACGCAGTAGATGTTGAGAGAAGTCATGACTTGTTTGTTTAATAGCACTGGACATGTGACAATCTGTAATTGTTGTAAGACATGTTTGTTCTCCAGATCTAATTTCAGTTCTGAAGATTGTACCTGGGGAGAACATTTTTCTTCAGTCAGAAAAAATTGTGCTGTGTCTTAAAAGGTTAGAATATTCTGAATGAGACATAAGAGGGAGTTATTTATGGACCTACCACCTCACCTCCCACTAGTTTTTGTCTGCAATGGATGGGTAAAGGGTGGCCAGTACTTAGCATAGAATGGGGGCGGGGGGATGGGGGGTGGGGTGGGTGGGGGGGGGGGGAAGGTTGGTTGGAATTGAGGTTGGGGCTGTGGCAAGTTTCACCAAATTCTTCCTCATTCTCTGCCCCAGCCCCATTTTGGGTGGGGTTGCAGTGGTTAAAGCAGTTTGTAGTCTAGTCTATTGCATATGGTAACACTGGGAGATCCTAATTGTTTGCTACTTGAGCTTCTTGCAGCAAGGATCAGCTATATATTGCTGTCTTGAAAAAGAAACGCAATTCAAGTCTAAGGCTTAGAATTGAGGGGCAATAGCAAAACTTCTTGGAACCATTTCTAACGTGCATTGCTTTGATTTTTTTGGGCATTGTTGCCCTCAAACTCGGGTCAACTGATGCCATGAACAAAGACACTCAAACTCTTAAATTATTGTACAACAAATCTGCTTATTGTACTGTACAAAGTTACCACAAAATTACCAGGCATCAAACTTTATTATACACAAAGTAACTAACCCCTGACTTACTTTGTTATAAGTTTAACAACACCAGGTTAAAGTCCAACAGGTTTATTTGGTAGCAAAAGCCACACAAGCTTTCGGAGCTGCAAGCCCCTTCTTCAGGTGAGTGACTCACCTGAAGAAGGGGCTTGCAGCTCCGAAAGCTTGTGTGGCTTTTGCTACCAAATAAACCTGTTGGACTTTAACCTGGTGTTGTTAAACTTCTTACTGTGTTTACCCCAGTCCAACGCCGGCATCTCCACATCATTACTTTGTTACACAGAAAGTAAATGACCTTTAACCTATACCATTATACACATAAGTATTCAAAACTTCACAAAATATCCAAATTCACGACTTAAACTTCAAGATACTACCAGTGGTAAGGCGAACTGATCAGATTCCCTGCTGATGGGTTTTGTTCTGATGTCTCCGAGTCTCAGACTTGGGGGTCTTGCATCTTCAGCGGTTGATCCCGGGTTACTGTTGCCAATGTCTCTCTGTCTCTTCTCCTTATAGAGATCCTGCTGGTACTGATCATGCATCCAGTCATGTATTCCAAAGACAGGCACTAATCAATCACTGTCTCTTTGGTCAGGAATATTGAGAGTTGTGTCTCTGTCAGAGGGTCATAATTCTCTTGGGTACACAACACAGGGATCAGTGTTCAATCACTGCCTGTTCAAGGCATAACAACAGTCACTGTCTAAACAATTGCCCTGTTTGTTCCACAGCTGCACATCCTGTTCTTTGCTGCTCCCACAGTCCTTACCTGATACAGCGTTAGCCTTTATAACCTCAGGCTTTGCTGGTGTCTTCATTTTGCTGGTGTCTTCACTTTGCTGATGTCTTTATGAATACCCATCAGACTATTTTCCCCCTTTAATCCATTGCCTGTTAATTAATTGGATCATAAATATATCTGCCCCACATGTCCATATTGTGTTATAATGTACTATCTACCATTTGACCCCTTTTCCATACAAAAAATTCTATCTCTAGTTTACTTTCCATTTCTTTGATCTATTGCTTAAACACGATTAAAGGAAACTTTTGATAAATCAGGATCAGAATCATTTAATGATCACGATATTAAAGATAAGTCTTATCCAAGGTGTGCCTCAACATTTGTGCCCATCCAGCAAGTTTCTTTCATGGCTTCAGTCTCTTTCCTGACGTCTTTATCTCATTGAATAACATCTACATGTACAATAGGTTTTAGTTAGCTGTTTTTCAATCCAATCCTGATTTTCAGGAAGAAATCTGATATTGGTTCCGTACTTCTCAGAATATTTCTTGAGGTCTTGTTTGAGTTCCTCAGTAACGACATTTGTGTATGTCCACCAGCTCGATCTTCCCTATTCTAGCTGGAATTTGGGACTTTAGGCAGAAGGTGAAAATATCAGTAAGACTTCTTATACTCACCCAGTCCCCATCAAAAATCAGAGCCCTCTCATAGCTTGCCTTGACTTTATTTCCGGATCTTAATTTTTAATGCAATTTCAACACAATATTTATTCTTTTCTTTCAGAAATCAAACATTCCATATAATCTTAGTCTTTAACATGTTTTGTTTGATGAATTAATTCCTTTATCACAACTATCATTGTAAATCTAAATTCCCAATAGTCACAGCTCAAAGTTTTGTCCCCTATTAGCATACACATACATGCTATGTTGCTATAAGGTTCAATTAACCCATTGTAGGTAAATAAGAGCTTCAATGAAGTTTACACCTGCTTAACAAATTGTAGAGGAAACATCTCCATTATCTCATTGTTGTTCTTGACCAGTGTTTCCCAGTTCATGAACATGATCTGCATAAATGATGTATTTTGTTCTTCTTCTAAGGTTTTAACTTCCATTCCATAACCCCGGATAACTAAATGATGGAAAATCCAAGCACCTGTTGCAACTTCATTGACACTCCCTAGATTTAACACTATCTCCCCACCTACAGATCACCTTACTCATGAACACACATGAGCCCTTATCTTTTTTTACAGAAAGTAATTAATTCCCAATTTATTAGCATTTAGGTACATGGAATTAAAACAACAGATTTACATGTTCGCATATACATTACCTGAATTAACATTTATTCAGTATGGTTAACACACACAAAACAAAACAAGGGGTGACATGGTGGCACAGTGGTCAGTACTGCTGCCTCACAGTGTCAGGGACCTGGGTTCAATTCCAGCCTAGGGTCACTATCTGTGTGGAGTTTGCACTTTCTCCCCGTGTCTGCATTGGTTTTCTCTGGGTGCTCCAGTTTTCTCCCACAGTCCAATGATGTGCATTGGTTTTCTCTGGGTGCTCCAGTTTCCTCCCACAGTCCAATGATGTGTGGGTTAGGTGGATTGGCCATGCTAAATTGTCCCTTAGTGTCAGGGGGACGAGGAGATTAAACACATGGGGTTACGGGGATAGGGCCTGGGTGGGATTGTTGTTGGTGCAGGCTCAATGGGCAGAATGGCCTCTTTCTGCACCGTAGGGATTCTATGATCTATGAAATATTACCTTCATAAAAATTGTCCCAAATTAGCTTCATAAACTAAATATTTAATTCAAACAACAAAACCATTTTTTTTGAAGCTCCAAACCCATACAGACTATATTTCCATTACACTTTATTTGTCAAAAATTAAAATTTAGGTAACTTCCTCATTTTCGTGAATTGCTATTGTATGCTTTCAATTTATTCAATCAATTAAATTTCAGAAACAGTAGTGCCTACAATTAAGTTGAACTAATTACTTTAATTTGAAAGGTAACAGATAAATCTGAGTTAAACTTTTCTACAAAGCGCACAGTCTTTAAGTCATAATTATCACTATGTCGTGATAAACAGTCTTGAAGTTGCGAGACTTGTTTGTTGTCTGTAATTCATGATTGACCATTTTAAAATACAAAAGGTGTGATGATACTGTGCCTTTAAGAAATGCATGTTAATCATGTTCCTTTGCAGGATTTTATTGGTGCCGTGGTGTCTGTAACCTGTGTCCTCTAGTTGTTACTGAAGCAATATAATGGACATCATGTTGATTTTAATCTGAACTAAAGCAGTGTTCTGTGGTTTAATAGTCCTTTGGGGATTGCTGAGTGGAGCTTGATTTGGGGATGATTGACAGGTCAGGTGATATGCCTGGGGACAGTTTTTTTCACAGAAAAGTCCAGTTTTTAGTTTTGCCTTTCAGTAGTAGCAACAGTGTTTATTTCCTTTGGAGTTGAAGTTTTTAGTTTCACTTAAGTTGCTGCTATAAGTTGGTGGAAGAAGGCAGTGTCTCTGTCTCTCTGTCTGTCTCTCACTCTCCCCAGAGGCTTTTTAGAGAGTTCAAGGATTGGGAAGCCTCAGAGTTTTAATCCAACATTGAAAGGACCAATTCACGGCAGGTGTTAAAAGGTGAAAATCCAGCATCACATGAGCATACTTGTTTCTGTGCTAAGGCTGGAGAAGGGTGTATGTCTGTGGGATGGTGTTTAACAGCAGAGATGGTTTGCTATTGGAGTTATACTGTGTCGTGTTTAATTCTTGCAATTGGTAAAAGTTATGCTAAATCTTTTTGTGATATTTTCTTAAATAAAATTTATTAGATAAACTTTGTTTGATAAAAGCTTCCTAGTGGGTCACTTGAATCATACCTGGAGTGAAAATTCTTATGCTCACCCATGCATAAATCAAATGTAAAACTTAGATTATCGGTAAATTCATAAAACACCATAAAGTTTCTGGCCTGGGTTTTAACAAAGGTACATTCGGCTTGCAGCCAAGTGGAGTTAATTGATATATGTCAATTTCTCAACCAGCAAATTAGATGTGTAATCAACTAAACAAAAAATATTCACTTTGCTGGGGTCTTTATGAATACCCATCAGGTTCCAGTATGGTTATTTCCAGAATATTTTTGAGCTTTTTGATCTACAATCTAAAATTATGATCTTGAATTTGAATATACACTAATTTGGAACTGAAGCCCAAAAGCTCACCTATTTTCATGCTGTTAGTCGCATCTGATGGACTGCTAAATGGTACTCTAATGTAGCAACTAGCTTGAGATCCTATTTCAAGAGTTGTTTTAAAAAGCAGCTACTGATTAAACTCAGATCCAAAAGCCTGCATACTGTCCCACACAAAGCGGCAGACTGTCCCACACAAGGACCTGAATTATCATGCTATTCATCTGACTCCAGAGGCATTTAAAAATGAGGAAATTTGATTCCAATATTCCTGCCCCAATTCTCAATGTCATGAGGCCATTCAAAACCATATGAGCAGAAACAAATGCCCAGCATTTCTCCAGCTGGGCTCCTTATGAATGCTTGGATGCTTGGCTGATCTCCAAGACACTCAAATCAGCAGGGTTCAGTTTGCACAGGCTGAACTGAAATGTTTGATTTGCTTTATTAGTGGGTTTTGAGGTTGTAACAGTATTCTTTTTTGATTTTTTCTCAAATTTCTACATTTATTTTGACAAGATTAAGAGGTGTGAAACGAGGTAAAGCTTCTGTAATTGATAGTTTAATGGTTCTGCATGATTGATTCTTAAGAACAGCAGGTTTTTTTCAAAGCAAATTTCAGAATGAACTTTTTCCCCTCAGCATTTCTCTCTAGTTCTGTGTGTTGTATATCCTCAGTGAGTGAGTATGGAAGGGAATTGGGAAGACTGGAGGGGGCATTGGAAGTGAGGGGTGGGGCTAAGCACTTAAGGGTCTAACTGCTTTTAATACAATTGGGACCAAGTTGGTTGCCTCCGATCATCTTCAGGGGTCAGCTGGAAAGAAATTTTTGTACTCGAGCTATCCACCTTGGTCTCACTGGCCAACATCCACTAGCTCCACATACCTTAATGCATGTTCAAAATCCACAGCCTCATTTACAATGTTTTACTTTCATAATCTTGCTTAACCCACCCTGAGGGTGGCATGGTGGCACAGTGGTTAGCACTGTTGCCTCACAGCGCCAGGGACCCGGGTTCAATTCCCGGCTTGGCTCACTGTGCGGAGTCTGCACGTTCTCCCCGTGTCTGCGTGGGTTTCCTCTAGGTGCTTCCGGTTTCCTCCCACAGTCCAAAAGACATGCTGGTTATGTGCATTGGCCATGCTAAATTCTCCCTCAGTGCTGGGGTGTGGCGACTAGGAGATTTTCACAGTAACTTCATTGCAGCGTTAATGTAAGCCTACTTGTGACACAAGTAAATAAACTTAAACCTCTTCAATATTCCCTGGCCCTACATTTTAGCTCGTTGCCTTTGGTTTTCTGACTGACTTCATATTAGATCCTTAGACCATGCTTTTGGTCATTTTTGCTCAGTCTCCATATCCATTTCCCTCTCTGTGAAATGGTTGGAATAGCTTTCTATGTTAAGGCTGGTTTTTAAATGCAAGTTGTTTTCTTTCCGCTTTTCTCTTAGCTTCTCATATTCATCATTTTTATATATTTGGACTATTGAACCTTTCATTATCATATTGCAATTTCCTGTATCTGCACCCATTTCCCCCAATGATTCATTGGCTCCCCCTTAATTTTCACCTGCCAGTTGATAGTTGTCTCACTTTTTGCTTTGCTTGTTTGCAGAACTAAGTGATTGCAAAACCAATGATCAGATCTAAGCTCTGCAGTCCTGCCACATCCAGTCGTGAATGGCGGTGAACAACCATCTGGAGGAGGAGGCCCCACAAATATCCCCATCCTCAGTAATGGGGGAGCCCAAACACATCAGTGCAATGGATAAGGCTGAAGCATTTGCTACAATCTCCAGCCAGAACTGTCGAGTGGATGATCCATCTCCTGCAAAGAGAAAGGAAACTGAACGGGAATGGGGGAGGTCATGATCTGAAGTTGCTGAACTTATTGTTGAGACCAGAAGGCTGTGAAGTTGAAATTGAAATGTGAGATACTGTTCCTCAGGCTTGCAATGAACTTTATTGAAATGCTGTAGGGGGCCAAGGACAGAGAAGTCAGAGAGAGGGAGAAAGGTAGAGAATTAAATCGATAGGTGACTGAAAGCTTGGTTCAAACATGGACAAAAAAGTTGAACTCCAAAGATGAGGTGAAAATGACTGCCCTTGACATCAAGGCTGCATTTGGCTCAGTGTGGCATCAAGGAGCCCTAGCAAAACTGGAGTTAATGGGAATCGGAAGATCTCTCCGCTGGTTTGACACATTGTTATAGGAGGTCAATCATCTAAGTTCCGGGACAACACTTCAGGAGATTTTTAGGGTAGTGTCCGAGGCTCAACCAACTTTGGCTGCTTTATCAATGACCTTCCTTCCATCAAAAGTTCAGGAGTGGGGATATTCGTTGATGACTGCACAATGTTCAGTATCATTCATGACTCCTCACATTCTGAAACAGCCCATGTCCAAATACAGCAATACTTGGACAATATCCAGGCTTGGGCTGACAAGTGGCAAGTAACATTCAAGTGCCAGGCAATGACCATCTCCAAAAGGAGAAAATCTGACCATTATCCTTTGCCATTCAATGGCAATACCATCTCTGAATCCCCCACTATCAACATTCTGGGGGTTACCATTGACCAGAAATTGAACTGGGCTGGCCATATAAATATTGTGGCCACAAAAGCAGATCAGAGGAATTCTGCAGAGAGTAACTCATCCCGTGACTCCGCCAAATCCTGTCCACTATCTACAAGACAGAAGTCAGGAATGTGACGGCCCTAACATTTGCCTGGATGGATGCAGCTCCAACAACACTCCAGAAGCTTGGCACCATTCAAAACAAAACAGTTCACTTGATTGGCACCCCATCCACAAACATTCCCTTCCTTCACCACCAATGCACAGTGCCAGCAGTGTGTACCATCTGCAAGATATGGTGTTATCACCAGTCGGAAGTTCTCCTCCAAGCTACTCACCATGACTTGAGTATATATTGCAGTTCCTTCATTGTCACTGGAATTCTTTCCCCAGCAGTACTGTGGGTGTACCTACACATGGTCTGCAGTGGTCCAAAAAGACAGCTTCTCACTACCTTCTCAAAAGCAATTATGGATGGACAGTAAATGGTGGCCGAGACAGCGATGCTCACATTCCATGAACGAATAAAAAAAATTTGTCCATGCATTGATCAATGCAATATCTAAAATAAGAGCAATATCACTTTTTAGCTAATTGTGTGTCCCTTCAGTTGAAACTTAGAGGGCGATTCTCCCATCGCGACCTATAAATTTTCTGGTGGGTCGGGCCGGGAGATGTGCGCGCGTTTACAACCCGCGCGCATCTCCCAACTGGAAAAAAATGGCGCTGCCGGGACCGCGCAGAAAACCGGCCTGCTGCTGATTTGCATTACTTTCCATACCTTAGCATGCAATCTCCACTCACGTTTGCGTCTCCCACCTCTTTGGCGTGATGTCATTTTGTCGCGAATCAGAGTAGGTATATAAAAGTCTCAACCTGGCGTGGCAGCCTTGAACTGGCGTGAGGAGGTAAGTGCTGCTAGCGGAGCGCAGGGGATGTTGCAGGCAGGCCCTGGAGATGCCTGGTGGGCTACCTCCTGCTGTCTTCAGGTGCTGGCCCATGGACCAGTGATTTCTGGGGTGGGGGGATGGGGGGGCTTCTATTTTCTCAGAGCTCTCTGGGTGCGGTTGCATGAGGGAGTCCTGCTCAGCCTTCCCCTCCAGGGCAGCGCTGTCGCTCAGTGTGGGAGGCACCCTCAAGGAGCCCTGCTCAGCCTTCCCCTCCAAGGCACTTTGCAGTGGCATTGTCTTGCCGTGGGGTGTGGTCAGGGACTCGACTGACTGCTGGTGTTCTGGGGTGAGGGAGGAGTGCACCATGTGCAGACTGAGGCCTAACCAGATGAAGCAGCTGCTGCTCCAGGCTGGGGTGCAGGGGTTCAGACATATGGACTGCATGGAATCTGCTGTCACTGGGCACACATCTGGTGCTGATTAGCAGTCTGTCCCTGCCTTGCGACACAGACCAGCAACACATGCCTGTAACGGATGCTGCAGTTGCAATGGCTCAAGGGTGCGTGCATTGCCCACAGCTGCACACCGACCTGCAAAATATGTGTCCTTATTGGGCCACGCATGGATTGTGTGGTGTTGCCAGCAACCACAAGTGGGGATGCTGGCCCAAGTAAGGGATTGGGGTGGTGCTGGGTCTATACAGCCAATGAGAATAATCCATCATTCTATGCTTTTTCCAAACCCCACTGTGCAGATGGATCTCGGTTTGCTCGATTTGAAGCTCGCCATGATGGTGGCAGCAGGGGCGGAGGAGGAGGCGGCTCAGGAGGTGGCGGGCGTGGAGAGACCACCGCAGGAGCAGCCACTACCAGTCCCTTAGGAAGGAGGGCAGGGGGCTGCCGCTGAGGGCCAGGAGGTGGGTGGGCAGGCTCCCGAGAGGGTGCACAGAAGGCGGAGGGTGCCGAGGCCAAGGAGGTACAGGCCCCACAATTCATTCGAGGCCCTCTCGGAGGAGATGTGCCGTCGCCAGCTGCGGCCTTCCAAGACCACGGTGCGACACATTTGTGAGGTGCTCTCACACCTGGCACCTCAGGGGAGGGAGCGGCCACCTGCTCCCTGTTGACGTGAAGGTTATGGCTGCCCTGAATTTTTAGGCCTCCAGCTCATTTCAGGCACCCAGTGACGACCTAGTTGGGATCTCCCAGCCCACCGTGCACAGATGTGTGCGGCAAGTCACAGATGCTCTGTATGCCCGTCAGGGCAGTACTTAAATTTCAATGTGGGCCGTGCACAGCAGGAGGCCCAGGCTCTCGGCTTTGCTTCTATTGCTGGGATTCCCAATGTCCAGGGAGCAGTGGACGGGACACACATCGGCTTGCGGACGCCGCACGCAAGACTGCAGCAATTTGTGAACAGGAAGGGGTTCCATTCCCTGAACGTCCAAATTGTCTGTGACCATCTAATGAAGATCATGCAGGTCGATGCGCGCCATCCAGGGAGTGTCCATGACAGCTTTGTGCTCAGGCAGTCGGATATCTTTGGACTCTTTGAAGACCAGCCCAGGCTCCTGGGATGGCTACTGGGTGACAAAGGTTACCCGCTAAGGTCATGGCTGATGATGCCTGTGCGGAGGCAGTGCATCAGCCTGCTTAAGATGCGATTCTGCTGCTTGGACTGCTCTGAGGGGGGGAGGACCCTCCAGCATGACTCTGTGCGTGCTTCACGCATCATCATCATTTGCTGCGCTCTTCACAACATCGCCCAGCAGCGGGGAGACCAGCTGGAGCAAGAGGAGGAGCGGCGAGGAGGCGAGGTGGACGTCCCGCCATATGAAGAGCCGGAGGAAAAGAACAATGAAAAAAGAAAATTACAGCACAGGAACAGGCCCTTCGGCCCTCCAAGCCTGCACCGACCATGGGCGGCACGGTAGCACAGTGGTTAGCACTGCTGCTTCACAGCTCCAGGGACCTGGGTTCGATTCCCGGCTTGGGTCACTGTCTGTGTGGAGTTTGCACATTCTCCTCGTGTTTGTGTGGGTTTCCTCTGGGTGCTCCGGTTTCCTCCCACGGTCCAAAGATGTGTGGGTTAGGTTGATTGGCCATGCTAAAAATTGCCCTTAGTGTCCTGAGATATGTAGGTTAGAGGGATTAATGGGTAAATATGTAGGGATATGGGGGTAGGGCCTGGGTGGGATTGTGGTCGGTGCAGACTCGATGGGCCGAATGGCCTCTTTCTGTACTATAGGATTTCTATGATCTATGTTCTATGCTGCCTGACTTAACTAAAACCCCCTATGCTTCCGGGGACTATATCCCTCTATTCCCATCTCATTCATGTACTCGTCAAGATGCCCCTTAAAAGTCACTACCGTATCCGCTTCCACTACCTCCCCTGGCAACGAGTTCCAGGCACCCACCACTCTCTGTGTAAAAAATCTGCCTTGTACATCTCTTTTAAAACTTGCCTCTCGCACCTTAAGCCTATGCCCCCTAGTAATTGACTCTTCCACCCTGGGAAAAAGGCGGTGATGGCAGGTGTCCGGCAGGGAAGGGAAGTGAGGGACGCCTTGATTGCAGCCTGTTTCACCTAGCTGGTGCTGTGCAGTGAGGGGGCTGCAACCACCACACATCCACCACACCCCAGGAGCAAGTGCAGCCACTATTCCCCCTCCAAACCAACCTGGGCCCTCAAACCACCACATCACCCTTCCCCTGCTTCTGTCATCCCACCACCCCATCCCCCAGAAACATCTGAACCTGTTAATGTGCCTGGGCTGGCAATGATTGCGAGTCTTGGTTGAAGGCTGGAAGGTGATGACGACTCGCTGTTGTGCAGACTAGGATCCTGCCCCTGGTGCCACTCAAGTCTGACTCCTTCCTGTACTCCAAATGCACATTACCACCCTGGCTCATGTAGCTGTAAGGGTAGGGGACACATGTTTTTTGGCCAATAGGGGGTGGGGAGGGCATTTGCACAAAGGGTCTGGTGGATATTGGGGAAGGTAGGGCAGGCACTCTGAAACATGTGATAGTCTGGTGATAGTCTGGTGATAGTCTCTGTGTTGGTGTGTTGTGTGCTACATGCTGGTGCTGCTTCAGATGTGCTATCCTCGGAGGATTCCTCAGTGCCTCTCTCCGAGGTGTCATCCAGAGGGTCGTGGGCAGTTTGCTCCAGAGCAGGGGTGGCGGCAACACCCAAAGTGCCGGGTTCCTCTGGGTCCAGAGCTGCAATTAAGAACATACATTAAGGGAAGGGAGGCAAAATATTCTATGCAGCATTGCATTTACTTTGAGGAGGACCTATGTTGAGGGTACGCTTCTGCTCACTTGCATACTGGATGCCAACCTGGCTGTCGGTGACCATTCGGGATGGCCCATCACCCCCTGCCAGCTGGTCAGCTGCCACAGGTCAGACACACCACTACCAGTCTGTGTCTTCTCATGTACGTTGTGGATGTTCTTTTCCTGTGGGAACATAAGGTGAATAGCTAGCATTAATATATTGCAGTGCATGGTGCGCAATGCGTGCCTGTGTCTCGGGCGTTGTGCTGGCAGTTTAGGGGAAAGCGGTCACCACTGAAGGGTGCTTGTTGAGGGGTGCGGGGAAGAGGTTAGATTCTGTTCCTGGGGGAAGGGTAACTTGTTGCATGCCCTTCAGGTGTCTAAGCAGGGTTTGAGATCCGTGCCCAGCATGTACGGGGTTCCAAGTGGGATGCTCACTCACCCTTGCTGCTCGAAGAAGGTCGCACATTTTTTTCCGACACTGCTAGCCAGAGCGCGGTGTCAGGCTCCTGGCATTCACCGCTTCTGCCACCTCCTCCCACAATGCCATGGCGGGTGCACCCCTTGGGTGAGGGCCCTGACCAGGGAATATCCGCTCACGCCTCTTCTCCATGGCATCTAGCAGGTACTCCTGGTTGGCCTCTGTGAATCTGGGTGCTGGTTTGTGCGCAAACATCTTTGTGGTGTGACTGGCTGTGTGTCCTTTCCTGCAGCTAATATATAGCTCTGGCTTATTAGGGGAGACATGATGTGGAGATTTCTGTGTGATTTCTGTGTCTCTGTGCCCTGTTTGAGAGCACATTTCCACTCCATCTGACGAAGGAGCAGCACTCCGAAAGCTAATGGTGTTTGCTACCAAATAAACCTGTTGGACTTTAACCTGGTGTTGTTAAAACTCTTATTAGGGGAGTGCAGGTGCAGTGAGTGTGGTCAGTCGAGGGCCCATTGGCAACAAAGACTTGTGAGAAATTTTGAAGGCTGCTTTCAGTTTAGTGTCATGCATCCCTTGGGGTGCTGATTGGCTGCCATCCAATAGGCTGCTGTGTCCAGGGGGGTGCAATACTCAAGGCTGTCATTCAAGAGAGGGAATGCTCGCAAGCTGGGGTTTGTGCACGTCAGCACAACGCAAGTTCTCTGCAGGGCAGCAGTGAGGACAGTATGTTCAAGGGATGGAGGGATGGGGTACCTGCATTATCCAGATCCATGGGAGCATGGGGTGAGCGGGCAGTCATATCTGTATGTGGGGGAAGGTGGGGGGGGCAGCGATGTCTATATGGGGGAGGGGGTCAGCGATGTCTGCTGGGGGGTTATGCGGGCCAGCAATGAGGCCAGTGATGTCTGTATGGGGGAAGGGGGTCAGTGATGTCTGGATGCGGGAGGGGGGCCAGTGATGTCTATGGGGGGTTGTGGGGGCCAGCGATGAGGCCAGCGATGTCTGTGGGGGGGTTGTGGGGGCCAGCAATGAGGCCAGCGATGTCTGTGGGGGTTGGATGGCAGTGGTCTGGATGCTGGGAAGTCTTTTCCGTGATGTGCGCATGCGCCGGTTTCTGCTCATCCCGCCGATTTCATGCTCTTTGGCCCCCTGAGCTTTTAATGATATTAACGATTGTGTTCCCTGCATTGCACAGAATGGGGAGATTCAGGTCAGTAAAAATCCTTTGCCAATTCCCCTGCAGCAAGGTGTGAGCCTCTCTCCCCTTTGAATTAGTTTAAGAAGTCAATCCATTTCTGTTTTGTGCCAATAACTAGTTTCCTATCTGCCAATGTGCAGATTATCTTTCTTTTAGCACTGGAAGTCCTCTATCCACTTCAGCAGGTTTCATTTACAGCAGTGTTTCTCAAACTTTTTTGCCGGCCCCCCCACTTTAACCAAATGGCCAGCCCTCGCGACCCATAGTTAGGTTACGCAATGCCTTGAGAAAATGTTGGTCTTCTAAATACTGTTTCCTGAAACATGCACTGAAATGCAGATTTTTTTTTCATTCATGGGACATGGGCATCGCTGGCTGGGCCAGCATTTATTGCCCATTCCTAGCTGCCCTTGAACTGAGTGGCTTGCTAGGCCATTTTAGAGGGCAGTTGAGAGTCAACCACATTGCTCTGGCTCTGGAGTCACATGTAGGCCAGACCGGGTAAGGATGGCAGATTTCCTTCCCGAAATGACATTAGTGAAGCAGATGGGTTTTTTCCGGCAATCGATAACAGTTTCATGGTCATCAGTAGATTCTTAATTCCAGTTTTTTTTTTGTTGAATTCAAATTCCACCATCTGTCATGGCAGGATTCGAACCCAGATCCCCAGAACATTAGCTGAGTATCTGGACTAATGGTGCAGCGATAATGCCACGAGGCTATTGCCTCCTCCTATGTTCTGCATTCACAAATAGATGGGAATAGTTGTGCATGTTCAATTAGAATGTTGTACTGTCATGTTTTAATCAGCAATAAGAGTGAATGCAGGGTGGTTGGGAATATTGGAAATTCTCTTAGAATGAGTGAAACATGATTGCAGTCTGCACGACTTCTTTGAGTTAAAAATAGTTCTCAGATCAGTATGAATCATTTCTTCTTGTTCAGTCTGTGGGGCATATGAAAATGGGTTAGGCTGCAAGGGTCTAATTATCCACCGTCTGTGCGAGCAGGGTTCAAAATGGACCAGAACACTCAATTCACAGCCTGGGCCGCTAGTCTTCAGTCACACTTGGAGTTGTTACTGAGAGGCCAGATTCTTGCCTCCTGCATGGCCCTGGGAGGGGTTGCGTGAAATTGAATGGCCCCAAACCAGATGGATCCCTCAACAATAGAGGGGAGAGAGGGAGAGAGGAGCAACAAGCTAGCCAGAGTCCATTTACAAATCCGTGAAACATGTTTCCATTTTGTTTGTCTACCCGCAATTTTGAAGAGTGAAAATAATCAACAAAATACAGACTCTTCCTCGGTGAGATTAAATTCTGCAGATTTAGCCACAGGGTGGGGACAGCCAAAGGAACTGCAGAGACACTCTAAGCCAATTGCCCTCCATTAATTAGCTGTGTTTTGCTTTCACAACAAAGTATGAGGAAGGTGGAGTGTTGGGCAGAATGTGACTTAGACGTTTAATTGGAAGAGTTGTGCCAATGGTGACAGTGCTCAGGAAAGATTTGGTTTGTGCAATATTTTATTAGTTAGGACCCGGGAAGTGGGGAAACATACATTGCAGCCTTGGATATTCAACTGTGTGTATATAAGGGTGGTTCTAAACAGTGGAGGTTATTTTTGGCCACCCATTTTTCAACATCCTGCGACCCACCCGAGGCCCCGACCCCCAACTTTGAAAAACACTGATATACAGCATAGGATTTTGTTGATCCCTCAAATGCTACATTGAATAGGATCCTTGAATGCCTGCCAGACTAATTGGTATCATTGTCAATGTCTCATAATTGTAGGACAGTTTTACACTCGCATTGCTTTCTATGATACCTTTCAGCTATTTGAAGAATGGTGACCTTTGGTTAAGTTAACTGACAAAATCAACATTCTCCATTTGACACGAAGCATGCAGGGCTGATCCACTTCCACTTTAAACCAGGAGAAATCCAGAATTGCATAATTATAAATATTCTGGTAACTTTCAAAATTTGTCCGTGACACACTACATCCTGAAATGTTTATCAAATTTCTAAAATGTCAAAAATCTTTAGAAAGAAAAGCAAAGAAAAATTGTTTAATGCCAAGACTCATGATTTTAAGGTTATTTAAGGGATAAAATGCCAACCAATCATAATTGAACATTCTTACCAGTATAGAAGAAAAAGGATAAACCTTTTTGTTTAGTCTGTTACAAAAAGGAGGTTAATGCCATGTACCGGGACTTGATGGATTGAGTTATAAGGAGAGGCTGAATAGACTGGGACTTTTTTCTCTGGAGCGTAGGAGGCTGAGGGGTGACTTTATAGAGGTCTATAAAATAATGAGGGGCACAGACAAGGTAGATAGTCAATATCTTTTCCCAAAGGTAGCGGAGTCTAAAACTAGAGGGCATAGGTTTAAGGTGAGAGGGGAGAGATACAAAAGTGTCCAGAGGGGTAATTGTTTCACACAGAGAGTGGTGTCTGGAACAAGCTGCCAGAGGTCGTAGTAGAGGCGGGTACAATTTTGTCTTTAAAAAAGCATTTAGATAGTTATATGGGTAAGATAGGTATAGAGGGATATGGGTCAAATGCGGGCAATTGGGATTAGTTTAGGGGTTTAAAAAAAAGGGTGGCACGGACAAGTTGGGCCGAAGGGTCTGTTTCCATGTTGTCAACCTCTATGACTATAAAATACTGTGGGCGCTGGAATCTGAAACAAAAACAGGAAATGCCGGAAAACTTCAGCAGGTGGTCTGACAGCATCTGTGGAGAGAGAATAGAGCCAACACTTCGAGTCTGGATGACCCTTCTAGCTCTGACAAAGGGTCTATCTTTGATAGACCTCAGAATAAATCTATCAGCAATCACATCTATGTTTGGGCTTAGGACGTAAATATTCACTTTCCAGTTAAAGGAAAGATTGGCATTGGATTAGATCGTGGCTTTGCAATACTGGGCTGCGATTCAGCAGCCTGTTCTTTATCTCACCAGATTTACATTGGAAGCAATGCAAAGCGGACTGCTGACTCACAATAACCCATCTTATCACAACATGTATGTGTCTTGCATAATATAATGCTCCTCTCTTTATCATAACCATTGAACAACATCAAAAGATTTAAAGTATTAATGTACAGCTGCAACACACAAGTCCACAATTATAATTCATTCAGAAGGTATTTGGATTAAGTTGGCTTTGTATCTTCTATCGCCTGAAATCTTGCTTGTCTGATAGATCTCCCAGGATCAAACCAAGCCAAAAGTCTCACAAAAGCACAGATTTATTTTCATATATAAAAACAGAAAATGCAGGAGATACTCAGCAGGTCTTCCAGTATCTGTGGAGAGTGAAACTGATGTTTAAAAGTTAATTTATTAGTGTTACAAGTAGGCTTACACTAACACTGCAATGAAATTTTTGTGAAAATCCCCTAGTCGCCACACTCCAGCACATGTTTGGGTACACTGAGGGAGAATTTAGCATGGCCAATCCACCTGACCAACACATCTTTGGACTGTGGGAGGAAACTGGAGCACCCGGAGGAAACCCATGCAGACATGGGGAGAACGTGCAGACTCCACACAGACAGTGACCCTAGCCAGGAATCGAACCCAAGTCCCTGGCGTTCTGAGGCAGTAGTGCTGACCACTCTGCCACCAGTCTGTGACCTTTGGTCAGAACTGGGAAATGTTAGAAATGTAATAATGTTTTGCGCAAATGAAAGGGGAGAGGGTGGAAAAAAGAACAAAGGGAACTTTTGTAACAGGCTATTGGCCAGGAGAGATTAAATGATAAAAGCTATGAAGCAAGCCCAAAGGGAGTGATGGTGGGAGGACAAGTAAAGAAACAAAAGTTGAATCCAAAGAAAGCATGAATGGTTGGTGTACTTCAAAAAGGAAAACGAAAGCAACAAGAGAAAAATAACCATACTAGCAAAGAGAAAAGAAACTGAATTGGGTCGGGGTGATCTAAAATTATTCAATGTGGAGTCCAGAAGGCTATAAAATTCTCAGTTGTACAGCATAATTTCCCCGGCCCGCTTTGCTACTCGGGTAGCGCAACAGGCCAGGAAATGTCAGTGGGGGGCCTATAGCGGAAGATGCGACCGGCATCCAGACAATTGCGACTTTCCCAGGTCTTTTTTTTAATGTAATCAACCTCACACTGGAGCATCAGTACTTGGCTGACCACAATATGAAAATCTGAATTTCCATCTCATTAGCGAGCCCGGGACGGTATTGTCCGGGCTTGCTGATGTTTCCCCCCCTGCTGGGAGAGGTTCCCACGAACGGGGATTAAAGCTGGTACCTATCAGTGGGGATCAGGCGTGATCACCTCGCTGGTGAGGACAGAGGCCATTGAGGCCACCCCTGGGAGGTCGAGGACAGGGGGGTTGCCCCTTGGGCACTGCCAGCCTGGCACTCTGGCACTGCCGACCGGGCAGTGTCGGGGGGGCATACTGGGGGTGGGGCATACTGGGGGCAGGGCATACTGGGGGCGGGGTGATTGGTGGGGGGGGAACTGCTGCGCACTCAGCATTGGTGATTGGTGGGGGGGGAGGGAGGGGACAATTGGGGCATGCCATGGGAATGGGGGAGGGGGTCGGGCTGGCCCTGGGGCATGGGGCTGGGACTGGCGATTGGGGCTGGCTTGGGGGGGAGGTTGGGGGTTGGGGAAACCGGCAATCGGGGGGAGGGGATTCGGGGTCTAGACTGACCATCGGGGAAAGGGGGAGTCACTGAGGCTGACAATGGTGGGGCGCGGGAGCCGGGGAAGCAATTTGGGAAGCCAGTGATTGGGGAGGGGTGTCAGGGAAGCAGTGGCCCACTCAGCGCGCTGATGCCAGCCTCTCGGGCAGGATTAGGCCCTCCCCTTCCCCCATCGGCGTGAATCTCCTGCCGGACTCTGTGAAGCACAGAGTTCTGCAAATTCATCCCACTAAGTACGCCCAAAAAACAGGTGGGAAAATACCCGAAATATGAGGTACTGTTCCTTAAACGTACAATAAATAGCATTGAAATATTATAGGAGGCCAAGGACAGAGAACAAGGTGGAGAATTAAAATAATAGGTGACCAAAGCATAGGACCACACTTGCCAAATGAGTGGATGGTGTCCTGGAAAGCAGTCTGCTGGTTTGCAATTGGTCTTGTCACTGTGGAGGAGGCTGCATTGTAAGCAGTGAATACAATATTGTAGCCTGAATGAATTACATATAAATTGCTATTTCACCTGGAAGGAACGTTTCGGGTTTTGAACTGTGAGTAAGGAGGTAAAAAGGCATATGTGTATCTCCCTTGCTTCAGGGAAAGGTGTCATGGAAAGGATAGGTGGTGTTGGGGGTGACCCAGGGATGGACCGGCATATCACGGACGGAATGGTCCCTTTGGAATGCTGAAAGGGGAGAGAAGAGGTTGTTGTGTTTGGTACTTATCCATTTATCATGGTCACTAACCAAGAAACTCAGCTCCATCTCCCACAATCACTCTAACTCAGTTCTTAATTCTGGATACCTCAAGAAAATAGCAAAACAATCCAATAATTTACAGTGAAGCAGAAATGTTTACTGTGCAGTATCAAGCAGCCTGACCCTTAAGTAATACAAATCCTTAATAGCATCTAGAGCAGAACAGAATGGCACTCATGTTTTACGTAAATATGGAGTACTTTTATGAAATAAATTACATCCAATTTTATCCACTAAATTTTATTTTGTGAATTCAAACACTTCCATTCAATGACAGGTGAGAGAATCTAATTAGAGAATCATAGAATCCCTACAGTGCAGAAAGAGGCCATTCAGCCCATCAAATCTGCACTGACTCTCCGAAAACAATCCCACCCTATCTTTTTAACTCCATGTATTTAACCTGCTAATCCACCTAACCTGCACACCTTGGGATACTAAAGGGCAATTTAGCATGGCCAATTCACCTGACTTACACACCTTTGGACGGAAACCAGAGCACCCGGAGGGATCCCACGCCAATACTGGGAGAACGTGCAAACTCCACACAGTCACCTGAGGCCGGAATTGAACCCGGGCCCCTGGCACTGTGAGGCAGCAGTGCTAACTGCTGTGCCACCATGCCGCCCAACATGGACAGTACAAACATTGATACAAACAAAGAATGTGTGTGAAAGAACAATGGCTGTACATCAGATAAGAGGTGGTATGTCAGGGTATAGCAAGCCCCAACTTGTATCTGTGCATTGTCCATAGGACCCACAGGAAATGTGAACAAAACTGAGCAGCATAGTTATTTCTGCCTTCCTCTTGATACCAGTTAATTTCTCCTTCCTTTGTAGCCAATTTCGGGTTCAGACAACCTGAAGCTTCCACTTGTGTTATTGGTTGACTGCGGCCTTCAACTGCAAGTAGGGCCAACATCCTTCATGCATGACCTCCAGTCCATCAATATCAAGACGAGGAATATTGCTCACTGTTAATTGTGAAGTCAACTTTACTGTTACCACAACTTCCCCTTCAATGATATATGATGGCTTCCTGGTATTTTATTCTCCTCAGCCATATGTTACTGCAGACTCAATTTTCTGGGCAGGTTTTTCATGTGCACTTTTTAAAATATGGGAAAATTGAATCCTGCTTGTAAATTCAGTGCAGTCCACTCTTTGAACTGTAGGTGCAGACAGGTGTTGACATGGACCAACTCAACTTCATTTTTGACATATCAAGGTTTTGGATTGACCTGAAAGACGGTTACATCATATCCTGACTTGTCATCTGAGTAAACATGTTGATGTCCACAATTAGCTGCACACAGGCATGTAAACAGACAGTGGCCAATTAGCATGAAACTATGGCATTTTTTCATCCTTTCACATGATGTGGCGGCACTGGCTAGGTCAATATTCATTGCCATCCCTACTTGCCCCTGAGGACAATCAGTACCATGGTGGCACAGTGGCACAGTGGTGAGCACTGCTGCCTCACAGCGCCATGGACCCGGGTCTGATTCCTGGCTTGGGTAGCTGTCTGTGTGGAGTTTGCACGTTCTCCCTGTGTCTGCGTGGGTTTCCTCCGGGTGCTTCGGTTTCTTCCCACAGTCCGAAAGATGTGCTGGTTTGCTGCATTGGCCATGCTAAATTCTCCCTCAGTGTACCCTGAGTGTGGCGACTAGGGGATTTTCACAGTCACCTAATTGCAGTGTTAATGTAAGCCTACTTGTGACACTAATAAATAAACTTTAAACTCCATGAATTTAGAACTCAAAAGTAATGGAAAACAGTGATGCATCCACACTGACATGCTCCACTGCTGTTGGAAATGTGGGGGGAGGTTTGTTCTCAGTGATGTCAGCAACTATAAATACTGGGGTGCCAACAACTGAAACACAAAGAAGGCAAAATGATTGCTTCCTGAAGCGGGTGTTTTCTCTCAGATGCGAAGTATTGAGCTGAAGAGCTAAATACAAAGACTCATGAAAGACAGAATTCTGCTTAAAGACGTTCTTTATTGACCAACATGTGTTGGGAGGAAGGAAGCCGGACACGCCAGCTCCTTTCTGAAGTTTACAATGCAATGGCAAAGTGGTTATACCATTTCAAAACTTCAATTCTCTCGCCTACTTGTGACACTAATAAATAAACTTTAAACTCCATGAATTTGGAACTCAAAAGTAATGGAAAACAGTGATGCATCCACACTTGTGAGTGGAATTGGCTGCCATCAGTGGTGGTGGAGGCAAACTAAATAGGGTCTTTTAAGAGACTCCTGGATGAGTACATGGGACTTAATAGGATGGAGGGTTATAGGTAGGCCTAAAAGGTAGGGATATGTTCGGCACAACTTGTGGGGCCGAAGGGCCTGTTTTTGTGCTGTAGTTTTTCTATGTTTCTACCCTGTCATCCTAACTGGATGCTCCAATCACATTGGTACACATTATTTACCTTGGCCAATTGCATCCTCCCTTCTATCAGTATGAATTGGATACTTCATATACATTGTGAATACTTCTGTTTATTGCCTGAAGTATGAGAATTTGCACTCTCCTTGACTTTCTTTTGATAACATAACTGTATTCTGTGGCTCATTGTTCCCAAAGAATGTGGCCTATCTGGTATAACTCTCTTCCCATCATGCTCCAGGACAGTTTGCATTTTGGCCAAGGTGCACAATACATTCAAAAATACTTGTTTAAATCTAAAATTTATGTTTAATTTCTATAGCAGTAGTCATGTGTGTGTATGTGCAAGTAGTACCATTGTAGTGTAAGTACAAGGCACATTGTGGTCCTTATTCTAAGTTAATTTCCCCTGTTTAGTAACTTCATGGGTTTTTAAATCCCAGGATTTTCTGAATTTCTCGAACACTTCCCAAATAATGACATACGACATGTATAATGTCATTGCTGTAGCCAGATGCTGCTTTAATATTAACTCAATGCAAACTCCTTTCGATCATGTAGTCCATGAGGTTCATGATAAGATCCCTGATGTCCACACAGGTCAAATCCACAAAACCCTACCCTTGAGTGCATTAGGAGAGCTTTCAGCTACGATGCCCCTGAAGTTTTCCTTTTAACCTTTCTGTACATACCTTCAGCTCATTAACTATGCTTTCAGTCACCTTTCTAAACCTAATTTCTGTACATCTTGGTAGGTGTCCACCTCTACCCTTTGTAAAGGGTTTTTGAGCATATGGGTGAACAGGAATACTTTTTCTTTCAACCTTCCCATAGAAGCTGCATTTTTTATATCCCTTATTGCTGTCGATTGCTTCCAGAGGACTGACTCCCTGGCTGTTCAATATACCCACTGCAGTATCCATAGAAAAAAGCAGCTGTAAAATTCCTGTGGCTTTATCTATCCTCTTTCATGTTACGCGGTTCAGTGTCCTTCATCATGCAGAGATGATCAGGGAAAATGTGTCTGAATTGAACTGAGCTCAGTCAACCAAATTGATCAGATTGCCCCATCACCATGGCAACAGGAATAAAGCTTAGATAATACACTTGCAGCTCTGGAAATCAAAATTCAGAGCACTAATCGGCATTTGGACCTGAGATACGAATATTATAGGTCCCTTGATGCCAGTCAGTTTCTGTAATTTCTGTAATTCCCTGAACATTAGGCAATATTCTTCTGTCTTATTATACTGACATACTGTGTTGAGAAAAATGTTTAATTTCAAAGTTTAAAAAAATGCTCAGTCGATTCCAGTTAAAAGTGCTCATTTATCAGTGAAAATGTTGACGTGTTTTGTTGCCTCTGTTAAACGTCCGTCCTTCATGTGGGGAGAATGGTTGAGCAACGGCATGGCACTGGGCTAGTAATTCAGAGGCTCAGCCTAATGTCCCGGTGAAAGGCATTCATATCCCACCATAGCAGCTGGAACTTTAAATTCAATTGATTTTTTTTTTAAAGTCTGGAATTGAAAGCTAGGCTCAGTTTTATAGCACTATTGCTTTCATAGGTTATCATTTAAGAACCCATCTAGTTCACCAATATCTGCTCGGGAAGGAAATCTGTTGTCCTTACCTGGACTGGCCTACATGTTACTCCAGACCCAAGATAATGTGGTTGACTCTTAACTGCCCACTGAAATAGCCCAGCATGCCACTCTTCCCAGGTTCAATTCCGGCCTCGGGTGACTGTCTGGTGTGGGGTTTGCACATTCTCCCCGTGTCTGCGTGGGTTTCCTCCGGGTGCTCCGGTTTCCACCCACAGTCCAAAGATGTGCGGGTTCGGTTGATTGGCCATGCTAAATTGACCCTGGTGTCAGGGGGAATAGCAGGGCAAATGCGTGGGTTTACGGGAATAGGGCCTGGGTGGGATTGTGGTCGGTGCAGACTCGATGGGCCGAATGGCCTCCTTCTGCACTGTAGGGATTTTATGACTTGATGGCCCAGCCAGAGAAGCATACGTCACATAAAAATCCTTTTGTAAAAAATCTCAAATTCAGTGATATTGAATTTTTTAAAAACTGGTCAATATTTCCAGAACTGACTTTGTTGTGGTGGAAATTACTCTCTGCTGTGTTTATTTGCTTTTGTTTTCTATTTTATTGATTAGAAATCTAATTACTTGAGGTCTTATTCATTTCTTATTTTGTTGTGTAAATTCCACTGGCCGTGTCCCAGTTGTCTGTAATTGAAAGCCACATCCCAACAAGTTAACGCTAACCATTGTGTAAAATATCTAATTGTGCTGCTTATTCAATTCTTCCTTTTGATTCTGTTAGTCTTGAATTTTCACGAACTGCAGTATTCGTAAATTCATCAGTTCATAAGATATAGAAACAGAATTAGGCCATTCAGCCCATCGAGTCTGCTCCGCCATTCGATCATGGCTGATATGCTCCTCATTCCCATTTTGCTGCCTTCTCCCTAAACTCTTCAACCCATTACCAATTAAAAATCTGTCTAACTCCACCTTAAATTTACTCACTGTCCCAGCATCCACCGTACTTTGAGGTAGCGAATTCCACAGATTCACAACCCTTTGAGAGAAGTAGTTTCTCCTCAACTCTGTTTTAAATTTGCTATCCCTTATCCGAAGACTATGAGAATGCCCCACAAGAGGAAGCATCTGCTCCACGTCGACTTTATCATAGAAATCATAGAAACCCTACAGTGCAGAAGGAGGCCATTCGGCCCATCGAGTCTGCACCGACCACGATCCCACCCAGGCACTACCCCCACATATTTTACCCTCTAATCCCTCTAACCTACGCATCCCAGGACTCTAAGGGGCAATTTCTTTTTTTAACCTGGCCAATTAACCTAACCCGCACATCTTTGGACTGTGGGAGGAAACCGGAGCACCCGGAGGAAACCCACGCAGACATGAGGAGAATGTGCAAACTCCACACAGACAGTGACCCAAGCCGGGAATCGAACCCGGGACCCTGGAGCTGTGAAGCAGCAGTGCTAACCACTGTGCTACCGTGCCGCCCTCTATACCTTTTATCATCTTGCATACCTCAATACTATCGTATCATTGTGGCAATTATGTGAACATCTAAAAGTGTTTAAAGTTTAAAAAATTTATTTATTAGTGTCACCAGTAGACTGACATTAACACTGCAATGACGTTACTATGAAAATCTCCTTGTCGCCGTACTCCGGTGCCGGTTCGGGTCCACTGAGGGAGAACTTAGCATGGCCAATGCACATAACCAGCACGGTAGGTTTTAACTAGTAACAGGCGGACTGGGGAGTTGAACCTGTTGGCAAGAGACCTGTCCCATCGTGGGGTTGGAACACCTTTGCCTTTCCGCTAATGAGACATGGACATTGAAGAAGCATTACACTACACAGCTGGGTAATCTGACAATGCTGGTCAGTCAGGTGGTGGTGGGTGGTGAGGGGAGTGGCTGGTGGGATGGTGGTTTGCAGCAACAATAGCTCATCTTATCCTTGAGGAACCTAGAAGTGTATTTGCCCTCCTCCTAATACTGTATTTGTATTTTTTTATGACTCCTCTGGCCTGGCACAGTGGTTAGCACTGCTGCCTCACAGTGCCAGGGATCCAGGGTCGATTTCCCGTCTTGGGTCGCTGTCTGTGCGCAGTCTGCACATTCGTCCCATGTCTGCATTGGTTTCCTCCCATGGTCTGAAAGATGTGCTGGTTAGGTGCATTGGCCAAGCTAAATTCTCCCTCAGTGTACCCAAACAGGTGCCGGAGTGTAGCAACTAGGGGGATTTTCACGGTAACTTCATTGCTGTGCTAATGTAAGCCTACTTGTGACACTAATAAATAAACTGATAAAACTAGGCAGAGCAACCAACGCATATGTTTTGCCCAGGTCTGTCATGATATTTAGAATTACTGTCTTGTGAGAACACAAATATGCACATTAAAATAGCAACTAGGCAGCATGGTGGTTCAGTGGTTACCATTGCTGCCTCACAGTGCCAGGGACCCTGGTTCGATTCCCACCTTGGGTCACTGTCTGTGTGGAGTTTGCGCATTCTCCACATGTCTGCGTGGGTTTCCTCCGGCTACTCCGGTTTCCTCCAATGCAGCCCAAAGATGTGCAGGTTAGGTGGATTGGCCAGCTAAATTCCCCCTTAGCAGGGGGACTAGTTATGATGAATGCATGGGGTTATGGGGATAGGGCCGGGGTGAAATTGTGGTCGGTGCAGGCTTGATGGGCCGATTGCCCTCCTTCTGCACTGTAGGGATTCTTTGAATCTATAACCATGTAAAACTGGCAATGGTCCTGCTGCCCAGTCAAAGAAACCTTTTAAGGGAAGCACTAGAACCAATTTTAGGCTTGACCATCAGTCAGACAAAGTTTAAAATCTGCCCCAAAGTTCTTCAGTTCAGAACAAAATGTATTCTTAAAAACTGTTGCTAAATGTGTCATTCATCATGTACTGTACTGAGTTATTAGATGCATTTTTATACTTCTCCCATAACTAGTTTTTATAATTCAGCCTTTGAGGCTGGGTGAGAGGGTGGGGTGGAGATGATCAGACATGAATGATAGATAGTTCAAGGAGGAGTAATCCTTATTGCTGTTCAGTGTGCAACCATCCAACTGTCAGTTATCATCATTTGCCTTGAAGTGCTACAGTGCACTGTGCCACTTCAGTCATTTTATATTAACTTGAGAACAAGCCAATATTTTGCTCAAACCACATTTGGAAAATATTTCTTTTCCTCAGCCTGCCAACTACATTTAAAATAAGCTTTGAACCATAATAAAACTTTAAAAATTGGACATGCCACATTACATAAAGCTATATTTTGTGACTGAATAATTTAACTGATCCATTTGAAGGCTTTAAAAACATGGGTGAAAAGGTAGAATCGTGTATTTTGTGTCGAGCACATTTATGCTTTTCAGTAAAACCATTTTGGCATGCAAATGGTGAACTTACATTTCCAAAGGGAGTCTCGAGCCCTGAGTTTCCCAACCCAGCACCACCAGACATCAAGATCCTTGCTGTCTCCGCAATTGGGGTCCCATATCTCAAAATCCTGCTCCTCTGTAAACTGGGATCCGGTGGCACAGTGGTTAGCACTGCTGCCTCACAGCACCAGGGACTCAGGTTTGATTCCCAGCTTGGGTCACTGTCTGTGCAGAGTCTGCATGTTCTCCCGTGTCTGTGGGTTTCCTTCTACAGTCTGAAAGATGTGCTGGTTAGGTGCATTGGCCATGCTAAATTCTCCCTCAGTGTACCCGAACAGGCGCCGGAGTGTGGCGACTAGGGGATTTTCACAGTAACTTCATTGCAGTGTTAATATAAGCCTACTAGTGACTAGTACTTTAATTCTGTAAACTGGGATCCCATATCTCAGAATTCCCCACTATACTTTTACCTGGAGAACTCACTCCAATGCTTTAAAGCCCAGGATACTTCTCCTTGGTAGCTTAAATCTTTGTGATCTCCAATTCTGCCAAACTCTACTATTCCAGCTAATTTCCAGGTGTCTCCAGAGATAGAGTTGGGGACATAAAGAAATACTATTGTAATAATCAAGACCACTACTTAATAGTGTTTATGGAAAATAGACATAATTATGTAATTTGAAGCTTTTTGATTATTGGCAAAATTCTCACAGTTTAAAAAAAATCTTCATTACTCAGTTGGCAGAAGTCTCATCTTTTATTCAGGATGGTGTCCCACATCATGAGTGGAACTCTCCCATCTGGGACTAAGCCCAAGGGCAGGGGCATGGACAGGGAGTGATTCCCACTGCGGAGGCCAATGGGAAGCGGCATACACAGAGGGAACGAGCATACTCCACGTACATGGAGCTTTTCCCTTGCATGTGAATGTGCTCAGTATCTGGAGGGAGCTAGTCCACAACCCTTTTGCCCAATTCGCACCACAAAAGTGGGTTGTCTATTTTATGAAGAGAGAAATGAACCAAATTCCAACGCTCCAATTGATGTAACATGCAACTCCTCTCAAATGTTCTCTTCATTAGGCAGGAGAAGCTTAGACACAATCATGCATAATTGGTGAAGTCTGAAAATGAAGCATTTGAAATTGGCCTTCCAACTCATGGTGGAGTCATAGTCATAGAGCTTTACAACACAGAAAGAGGCCCCTCGGCCCATTGTGTCTGCAATGGTCATCAAACATCTATCTATTCAAATCCCATTTTCCAGCTTCCACTTGGCTCATAGCCTTGAATGCTATGGCATTTCAAATATTCTTCTAAATGCTTCTGAAATGTCATGAGTGTTTCCATCTCAGGCAGTGAGTTCCAAATTCCCACCAGCCTCTGGATGCAAAAGATTTTCCTCAAATCTGTAGCGGGATCCCTCTTTTTAACTTCACTGGGCTTATTTTAGGTTTGGTTCTCCGTTACCCAAACCCCACCAATGCTCGAGTGATTCTCTCTCTCGCCGATGGAACAAAGGCCACCTTGCGCCTACTTCACTAGAGTAGCGCTCCCAAGAGAGAGAAAAGGAAACTGCTGCCTATCCACTACCTGGCAGCCTTTCCTGAGTGGACGGTTTCGAAGCGCCCAGGGTACCCTCAGTTCTAGACTCCGGAATTATGGTAAGGGATATTTAATATTGTGACTTGGTCAGAGATCGTTGGTGAGAAATTGAAAAGATCAAAATGGACTCCAATGGAAGTCAAAGATATATATATATTTGTTAAAACATCAAGGTCGAGATCACCAAACACCAGGAAAACAACACACAATGCCTTATGCTCTATAAGACTATAGCTATGGAAGGAATACTAAAACGGACACAACGAGAATGCTTACTTTACACAAGTTTACCAGTGTCTTAAACTATGAAAGGTGCATGCAAAAGCCCCCCCGCCCCCCCCCCCCCCGCTTTCCCCAAAGCCTCATCCACTATGATGATCTCGGGAACTTCGCGAATTACCGGAGGATACTCACAATCCTAGTTTAAATTGCTCAGTGGGCTTCGGGCTGCGTGCTGGAGACGAACGAGAGGCAGCCAGGAACAGGAGAAGAGAGTGGAGAGAGGGAAGCCAGAGCTTGCTTGTCCCTTTTTAAAACCTGAACCAGTGATTCTCTCACACAAAACAGTTTCTGATCATCGATAGTTTCGATTGACTGGAACAAAAAGGGCCGGAACTGTCGGGACCACCCTTAATTGACATTTTAATGTCTTTTAAATGTTCTCTGAGTCATCCTGATTGGAATCCCATCAGCGAGCTGAGTCATTGATGTTGTCTGTGGATGGAATGATCTCTGTTCTCATTGTCTTGCTGCTGGGCTATTTACTCCTTGTCTGCTGGCCATGGTTTCTCCTTTGTTTCCTGTTGATTAGATTATCCCTGTCTCGACCTTCTCGTTATTCCCAGCCTCTTGCATATTCATGTGGCTGTAAAGGTTCCTGACAACCAGTCGGCCATTTTCCTTATCCCTGGGTTTATTAATCACGGAGGATTTGCCCTAAAACTTACAAATCCCCTCTGAATCTCCTGTCCCAGACCTTAAATATCTGCCCCTGATTATTGACCAAGAAGGTAGATGAGGGCAGTGCAGTTGATGTTGTCTACATGGACTTTAGCAAGGCCTTTGACAAGGTACCACATGGTAGGTTGTTGCATAAAGTTAAATCTCATGGGATCCAGGGTGAGGTATCTAAATGGATACAAAATTGGCTTTTTGACAGGAGCCAAAGGGTGGTTGTAGAGAGTTGTTTTTCAAACTGGAGGCCTGTGACCAGCGGTGTGCCTCAGGGATCAGTGCTGGGCCCACTGTTATTTGTCATTTATATTAATGATTTGGATGAGAATATAGGAGGCATGGTTAGTAAGGTTGCAGATGACACCAAGATTGGTGGCATGGTGGACAGTGAGGAAGGTTATCTCCAATTGCAGCGGGATCTTGATCAATTGGGCCAGTGGGCTGACGAATGGCAGATGGAGTTTAATTTAGACAAATGTGAGGTGATGCATTTTGGTAGATTGAACCAGGGCAGGACTTACTCAGTTAATGGGAGGGCGTTGGGGAGAGTTACAGAACAAAGAGATCTAGGGGTACATGTTCATAGCTCCTTGAAAGTGGAGTCACAAGTGGACAGAGTAGTGAAGAAGGCATTTGGCATGCTTGGTTTCATCGGTCAGAACATTGAATACAGGAGTTGGGACGTCTTGTTGAAGTTGTACAAGACATTGGTAAGGCCACACTCGGAATACTGTGTGCAGTTCTGGTCACCCTATTCTGGAAAGGATATTATTAAACTAGAAAGAGTGCAGAGAAGATTTACTAGGATGCTACCGGGACTTGATGGATTGAGTTATAGGGAGAGGCTGAATAGACTGGGACTTTTTTCACTGGAGCGTAGGAGGCTGAGGGGTGACCTTATAAAGGTCTATAAAATAATGAGGGGCATAGACAAGGTAGATAGTCAATATCTTTTCCCAAAGGCAGGGGAGTCTAAAACTAGAGGGCATAGGTTTAAGGTGAGAGGGGAGAGATACAAAAGTGTCCAGAGGGGCACTTTTTTCACACAGAGGGTGGTGAGTGTCTGGAACAAGCTGCCAGAGGTAGTAATAGAGGCAGGTACAATTTTATCTTTTAAAAAGCATTTAGATAGTTACATGGGTACGATGGGTATAGAGGGATATGGGTCAAATGCGGGCAATTGGGATTAGTTTAGGGGTTTAAATAAAAGGGCAGCATGGACAAGTTGGGCCGAAGGGCCTGTTTCCATGCTGTAAACCTCTATGACTCTATGACCCCTCGACTAAGGGGAAAAGTTTCTTCACATCTGTTGTGATGACCATGAAGAGCAGAGGGATCATCAATAGATCTACCCGTAGGCTTTGTGGAGTATGAGCTGCCTTTATTGAGTGAGCGAGGTTCGCCCAATGGGAAACAACCAGTGGGGAATTTAAGCCTGTACTTTTACCAGGACCAGAGTTGTAGATCCCAAGATGAAGACAACCTGACTATAAGCTGCGGGGGTGGTCTTTTCCTTTGGGGCACAATGAAGGGTGTTGGTGATGGAAAACCTTTTTTCCCTCCACCTTTCCCTCTGGACAACATCGAGAATTTATCCTGTAAGAAAAAGCCATTATGCCTCTTTTTGGGAAACTCGGGTCCTATGACACCAGTGGGGAAGACTGGGCCCAATACACTGAGTGAATGTGTTACTTCTTCCGTGCTAACAACATTGAAGGGGATAAAAAGCAAAAAGTGATATTGCTAACAACATGCAGGGCCCCAACATTCAGTGTGATAAGAAGTCTTGAACTATCCGAATGCTTCTGACTCAAAAATATTTGATGAGCTAGTAGACCTGGTAAAAAACCACTACAACCCAAAGCCCCTTGTAATTCTCCAGCGATATCACTTTAACATGGCTGGGAGAACTCCTGGAGAACATGTCACTGAGTTCTTGGCTGGGTTGCAGAAAGTAGCTGAACACTGCAAATTTGGACCACCTCTTAATGAAATGTTGCGAGACAGATCTGTATGTGGCATAAATGACCTAACCACCCAAAAGAAGCTGTTTGCAAAACCCAATTTGGACTTTAAAAAGGTTATTAAGATAGCCTTGTCACTTGAGGACATGGAAAAAGGGGCTCAGGAGCTACAAGGAACATCAGGTAGCAATATCTCCCAACTAGGGAAGGGACCTCATGCAACCAGTCCTCAATGGAGAATGCTTGCATGAATCAGATATTAAAGGACCACATTCGATATAGGAAACCTAATGTCACCACCAGATAGTCCAGGAATAACAGTGCCGACTCCCAGAGTATTAAAGAACATTGTTCAGAAAGTTGTAGTTGCCAGTTGATAGATTACTGCAAGCACTGTCAAAGGATACAGCCACGGTGATGCTTCAGGAACAGGCAAAATGTGGCTGCATAGGAAAAAGGCAGAGGTTGATACCTGAGAGTACAATGCAGCTATACCCACTTCCAGAGACAGGGATACTACAACTGAATCATATTGTAACCACGAAGGTTGCCCCGATAATGGTGGAATTGCTAGTAAATACCCATCCCTTAAAAATGGAGGTGGACACGGGAGCCACAGTCTCCATTATAGGGGAACAGGCCTATAAGCACCTCCAATCGGGCATCCAACTCCTGAAGTTGGAAGATACAAAAGCCACGCTAGCCTCCTACACAGGGGAACCTTTACAAATAAAATCCACCACAGCGGCCCAGTGACGTATAGACAGAAATTAACTCGTCTCCTACTCTTTGTATAGGGCAGGGACCAAGTCTTGTGGGGAGAGATTGGCTCCAGCAGATTCGGCTCAATTGGTTGGAGATCTTCAGCCGAGGAGTAGGGACCTGTATGAAGTTCTCAGTAGATACTCTGGAGTTTTTCAGGAGAGCCTGGGGAAAATAGAAAGAGCTAAGGCCAAAATCTATGTTGACCCTGAAGCTACACCTAGGTACTTCAGAACCAGGCCAGTCCCTTACCCCATGCTGGAGATGGTGGAAACTGAATGAGGGTGCCTTGAAAGCTTGGGTATAATAAGGCCAGTACAATTGACAGAACGGGCTGTAGTCCCTGCTCTTAAGCTTGACAATCAGTTTATCTTTGTGGGGTTTATAAACTGACGGTAAGTTGGATTTTCAAGCTCGATAGATTCCCCATGTCTCATATCAAACATCTAAACGCCAAGCTGACAGGTCGCAAGAAGTTCTCGAAGTTGGACATGAGCCGTGCCTATCTCCAGTTTGAATTGAATGAGTCGTCCCGGAAATGTGTGACAATCAACACACGTAAGGGACTCTACGAATATATCTGTTTGCCTTTCAGGGTCTCGTCAGCATGTGCCATCTTCCAAAGGGTTATGGAGAACATCCTTCAAGGGCTACTCATGGAAGCAGTGTACCTGGATGACATTTTGGTCACAAGGGTTTCAGAACAGGAACACCTGGTCAAACTAAAAGTCTTGCAACGATTCTCCTGGGAGGGAGTTCCCTTGAAGAGTGAGAAATGCATTTTCTAGATGACCAAAGTAACCTATTTAAGCTATTGAGTAAGAACATAAGAACATAAGAAATAGGAGCAGCAGGAGTAGGCCATCTAGCCCCTCGAGCCTGCCCCACCATTCAATAAGATCATGGCTGATCTTGAGTAGATGGCAAGTGGGTTACATCCATCAGAAGATCAGAGGAGGCACCCGATCCCAAGGAACACTGTGGAGCTAATATCCTTTCTGGGGTTAGTCAATCTCTACGGAAAATTTATCCCAAATTTGGCTTCCATGCTGGCCCTCTTGCACGTCCTACAATAAAAGTACCACAGCTGGTCCTGGGAAGCTCCGCAGGCAGAGGCTTTTTCCAAGGTTAAACATCAGTTACCGTCTTCCAACTTACTGGCCCATTTCAACCCTAAGAAAGAACTCATTTTAACCTGTGCGCTTCCCCATTTGGGGTTGATGCAGTGCTGTCACATCGCTGGATGGAGAAGCCTATCGCATGTGCCTCCAGGACCTTTTTGGATGCAGAGCGAAGATATTCTCAAATTGAGAAAAAAGGGTTGACGGTTGGATTTAGCATGAAGAAGTTTGATCAATACGTTTATGATCCACGATTTTTTATGGTTACCAATCATAAACTCTTGCTGGGTCTCTTCAAAGTGAACAAAGCAATTCCCCCAATCACCTCCTGCTTGGATACAGTGCTGGGCCTTCTTATTGGTGGCTACAAATGGATTCTGGAACACCATCTTGAGACCTGGATAACTAATGCTGACGCACTGAGTGGCCTCTTGTTGTCCATAAGCTGAGCGCCTTTACCAGCAGGCGAAGAGATTGTGATGACCCTGAACATTTTGGAGACCTTGCCAGTGTCAGCAAGGCCGATCAAAGCCTGGAGCAAAAAAGGCTCAACCTTGCCCAGAGTTAGGCAAGGTTGAACCTTACACGATGGATTCCAAGGACAACCCTTCCATGTTGGCCCCTTCAGATAGCGAATGTATGGACAAGGAGATGAGAGGCTGAAGAAGTAGGACTCTGGGCTGAAGCAGAACCTGAGGAGGAACCTGTTTTAGTTACCCGATGACACTTCCTCTGAAAGAGAGGATTCCCTGTTCAGTTTACACTGTCTGACCCAATCCTGCCAAGTGCCAAAAAGCACCTCTCGCTGTGGGGATTCTGGGAGAGACACGGACCTAATGGGGGGGCGGAGGGTGGGGGGGCGGGGGGGTGGCAGGGGTGGAGGGAAGTCATGAGGATGATGAAGGTCATGTGGATCCTCAGTAGATCTACCCCTGGTCTTTGTGAGTACGAGCTGCCTTATTGAGCGAGTGAAAGCTTGCATAATGGGAAGTAGCCAGTGAGAGGTTTTTAAACCTGTAACTTACCTGGACCATAGTTATAGCTCCCAAGGTGAAGACTACCTGACAGTAAGTCGCATGAGCAGCCTTTTCCTTTGGTGCACAATAAAGAGTGTTGGTGATGGGAAACTAGCATTTGGTTGAATTACTATACTATCTACCCTATCTATGTCCGTCATAATTTTGTACACTTTAATCAAGTTCCCCCCCCCCACCCCCTCAGCCTTCTCTGCTCCAAGCAAAGCAACCCCAGTCTTCATAGCTGAAATGCTCCAACCCAAGCAACATCCAGCTGAATCTCCTCTGCACCCTTTCTAGCGCAGTCACATCTTTCCTGTAGTGTGGCGACCAGATTTGCACACACTATTCCAGCTGTGGCCTAATGAACATTTTATCCAGCTCCATCATGTGGACAGAGAAAGAACGGCTACAACAATAATTTAACAATAGTAGCTTTAAAATGGCTTTTCTGGCTAAGAGTTAAGCATGCTGGAATTTTTGGTCAACTTATAATTAAAACCAGATGTAGGTCGTAAAGTTGCTCTGGTCTGGGAGTTGTGATCTGAAGCTTTCTGTGTTGGCCAAATAAGGGAAATTGTTTATATTTGAACAGACATTGTGGCTTCGATTTATGTGGCTGTTATGTATGGTACATGTCAAATGAACTAAGCGTAATGGCATCATTCACAAGTAATTTCATTGGATGTTCGAGCCATGTGATCGGTTTCTGGTTACACAGTTGGCTGGATGACAGAGAATCTTCCAGAAGCGAGTGGAGGATTTTGGATAAAAATACATGTGAGCCTTTGTTTGACAGTGATTACTCAGAAGAGACCAACCATCATAAGAAGACCTGTACCCTGAATGGTGCTTCAGAGAAGAAGAAGATAGATTCTACATTGAAGGATATTTCTTGGCCAAGGTTTTCCTAAACTCGTAGTATCTATTTTCAGTTAAAGAGTTAAAGTTGATGTTCAGTTAAAATTAAAATTCAGTGAAGAGTTAATGAGTTGCAACTGTTTATGTTTGAGTTGGTACCAGAAATATTAAATAAGGCAATTGTTGAATTACTGTTCTTGTTTGTTCCATTAAACTGGAATGCTTGAAGGTGTTTAAATTAAAAGCTGAGTAACAATCATAATCTCCCTCCTCTTGTATTTTATGCCTCAGCTGATAAAGGTAAGTACCCCACATGCTTTCCAAACCATCTTATCTGCCTGACATGCTGCCTTCAGGCATCTTTGGACTGCAGCCAAACACCCTATGGGCCTTTGTACTTCCTAGAGTCCGATCGTTCATTCTGTATTACCTTGCCTTGTTGGTCCTCCCAAAATGCATCACCTCACACTTTTCAGGGTTAAATTCCACTTGCCACTGTTCTGCCTCAAACCTGACTTGGGTGACTGCCTGTGTGGAGTCTGCACGTTCTCCCCGTGTCTGTGTGGTTTTCCTCCGGCTGCTCCAGTTTCCTCCCACAGTCCGAAGATGTGTGGTTTAGGTTGATTGGCCATACTAAATTGACCCTTAGAGTCAGGGGGACTAGCAAGGTAAATACGGGGATAGGGCTTGGGTGGGATTGTTGTCGGTACAGACTCAATGGGCCAAATGGCCTCCTGCACATTAGGGATTCTATGATTCTATTACAAGCAATAAGATAAAAGTGAGCAATCACCTCAGTTCAGTAATTCTTATAAGATTTGATCAGATGCCAGTTAGAGGTCCATTATATTAGTTCTGATTTAAAAGAAGTGTCTGGCCCTTGAAACAGGTTTTTTTATGCAAGGCAACCATTTCGAGGGTTTTTAGTGTTACGTAAATTAGGTAGGAAAGGTTAACCGGATGAACAAAAAGATCAATCTCAACTCCCTAACTTTTGGATTCAGCCAGGAGGCAGCCTTGAAAAGTTGCAGCTCTTCGGCACAGAGTTTGCAGAAGACTGACATTCAATTCTTTGTTCTTTCATTGCAGCTTTTGTACTGCTAACAGGCAGGGTATTAATAAAAACATGATTTCTTTCCATAATTTATTAGATTTTTTTTTGTGTATCCTTGAGCTCAAAAAATGTTTGCAAGTTGCTGGACATGCAAGTGAACATTGAAACTAGGAACGCAGCCGCAGGTGTTGGCCATTCAATCCTTCGGTTAATCTGTAACTTAATCCATCCACTTGCATTTGCTCGTCTGTAAAGAAAACATCTACCAATCTCAAATTTAAGTCCCGTGAGTTTCATTGTGTCGGAAAGAATTCCACACTTCCACCCACAGTTTGGATAAAGAACTGTTTCCTAATTTCTCCAAAAAGGCCCGATTGATTTTAAGTTTATTTGTTCTTGTCACAAGTAGGCTTACATTAACACTGCAGTGAAGTTACTGTGAAAATCCCCTAGCCACCACACTCTGGTGCCTGAGGGAGAATTTAGCATGGCCAATGCACCTAACCAGCACGTCTTTCAGACTGTGGGAGGAAACCGGAGCACCCGGAGGAAACCCACGCAGACACGGGGCGAATGCGCAGACTCCGCACAGACAGTGACCCAAGCTGGGAATCAAACCCTGGTCCCTCGCGCTGTGAGGCAGCAGTGCTGACCACTGTGCCGCCAACTAATTCTTCTATGATACAGATGAGATTACCAACATTCAGAGCTCACACATCCTCATACTCAAGTGATTTAAATTTAAAACAAAGTATGCAGGCGTGATGATTTATTGACACATGAATGAGAGAAGCTGTGGGACACACACCAAGTCCAACAGGGCTGATATACATCAGAAATAAATTACAACTGTCAGAATTGTGTCCACTTGTCCGAGACTCCCCTCGGCGGGGAAGAAATTTTCTCTACCTTAACCTTGTTATGTATCTTGGGGTGTAGTCCCTTTAAAGGAATCGGTCTTGTGATCTGGAGTGTGGGTGATCGGCCCGAGGAGCGCCCTGGGAGGGCAATTGTCATTTTGAGTGTGGAGCAAGTAAGAATGCAATAAAAATCTGTGTTCCCTGAGGCCTAGCTTTGGAGTGAGTCCTTGAAGGTACACCTCGGCACTAAAGAATTTACCACAGGCAATGAAGGTTGGTGTGTTTGAAGGCTCATAAGATGAAGGATTGGGACCTTCAACATGGACTGTCTGTAGATCCGCAGTGCATTGTGCAAAGGAGACCCTTGGAGGATGGGTAGGACCACGGGGGTATGAGGGCGTCGCGAGAAACAATGAACTGGACAGACTCAGATGGCGTTAACGGTTACAAGTCGGTTCCCTAACCGTGACTGGCTTGGGCTGCGGATGATCAGAGGAAGACTCGGCCATCGGGTGACTGCAATACTGATCGCTCGGGGAGAAGTGAGTGCAGGAACCAGTGTAGGAAAAACAGGCTTCGGGCCTAGTTCAGAAGTGGGAAGATGGCCAAAGTGCCCGAAATTGCAGAGCACCGGTGTCTCAGCAGAGTGCGAAGCTAAAGCGATCAGGGCTCAAGCCCAAGAGGAAGTGGCAAGTGGCCAATGCAGATGAGGACAAGGAGTCTGTGGAGTGTGCTGGTGGAACAGAGCAGACTGAGAAAGTGTAGTTGAAATTAAACATTCTGTCTGTGTGAGGTGAAGCAGACCGGTTTTGGGCGATGCCCAAAGTCATTAAGGGCGGCACGGTAGCGCAGTGGTTAGCACTGCTGCTTCACAGCTCCAGGGTCCCGGGTTCGATTCCCGGCTCGGGTCACTGTCTGTGTGGAGTTTGCACATTCTCCTCGTGTCTGCGTGGGTTTCCTCCGGGTGCTCCCGTTTCCTCCCACAGTCCAAAGATGTGCGAGTTAGGTTGATTGGTCAGGTAAAAAAAAAAAATTGCCCCTTAGAATCCTAAAAAATGCGTAGGTTAGAGGGATTAGTGGGTAAATATGTGGGGGTAGGGCCTGGGTGGGATTGTGGTCGGTGCAGACTCGATGGGCCGAATGGCCTCCTTCTGCACTGTAGGGATTCTATGATTTCAAAGGGAAACTCGTGAAGATGGAGGTGGACATGGGGGGGCGGCAGTGTCATTGATCCCAGAGTCAATATATAAGACAAAGCTGAATCATCATCCCCTGTTGCCAAGACAGAGCCGTTGTCCTATACGGTTAACAGGATAAGTTAGTCCGGTGCTGGCATGCAGATCAACATCAAGCGGTGGGGATGCCATCTACAATTTTGGAGGCATTCCAAATGATGCCAGTGGAGGTACCAGGAGGGGGAGACACGGAATCAATAGCTTCTCTGTCTACAGAAGGAACTGGGGGGCTGGCATTGGTGACTGGCGATATGCGGGAAGTAGGATCAATGTTGGTGGCTTCAGCAAGACTACAATCACCGGAGAGGAACCCAAGGCCAGTTCCAGTTCCCAGGAAACAACCCCCACACAATCATCATTCCCCCTGGCAGACTGACCACGTCAATGTAGGATGGACGTATGGGTGGGGAACTAACAAATGGACTGTATCATATTGGAAATAGACGATGGGTTCTTCACAAAGTATTTGAAATGATGTAAAAACAAGAAACATATAATTGTATCTAAATAGTTTAAGTATGCTGTTGCTGTTATGGAGGATTGTTGTTTCGAGGGAAAGAGTGTTATCTATGTTGGGGCGTAGCCCCTTTAAGGGAATGGGCCATGTGATGCAGGGTGTGGGGTGATCGGCCGGGGACCATCCCGATAGGGCAGTTGTTGTTTGGAGTGTTGAGCGAGTAAGGCTGCAATAGAGATCTGTTTTCTCTCCACTGGCTGTGGAGTTGATTCTTGAAGATACCCCTGAGTACTAAAGAATTTAACAACCCTGATAATTCCTTACAAGACTCAAAGAACCTCAATAAATTCGCTCTTTAAAATTACATATTCTAGGAATACAAATCTTATCTGTGGAATCTGTCTTCATAATGCCACCCTGGAACCCTGGTGAATCTGCACTATCCTTTATATTCTATCTGTTGTACAATGTATATTCTATCTGTTATACAATGTCCAAAACCCTACTGGCCTAATCCTACTGGTCTAAAATCCTACCCTAAGGGCAGCATGGTTGGGCAGTGGTTAGCACTGCTGCCTCACAGTGCCAGGGATCCGGATTCGATTTCTGGCTTGGGTCACTGTCTGTGTGGAGTTTGCACATTCTCCCCTGTGTCTGCGTGGGGTTTCTCCCACAGTCCAAAGATGTGCAGGTTAGGCGAATTGGCCATGCTAAATTCTCCCTCAGTTTCCCGAACAAGCGCCGGAGTATGGTGACTAGGGGATTGTCACAGTAACTTAATTGCAGTGTTAATGTTAGCCTACTTGTGACTAATAAATTAACTTTAACTTTGCTGAAGACATGGTCTAACCAAAGCTTTTTTAGCTGTGGCGAAACCTCCTGCCCTTATCTAGTTATAAAGGCTAACATTCCAGTATCTTCTTGTATATTTTGTACCTGAAGGGAGAAAATATAAAACTGTGGGGAATGGATGTTCAGGGATTCGAGCTTGTTCTAGTAGAGCCAGTATTGGGTCACGGGATCAAATGGTCATCTTCTTGCTGCAACCATTCTATGATTCTACCTGATTGCTGCATTTTAGTAATTTGTAAACATGGAGCCCTTAAATCTCTTTGAACTTCTGCTCTTCCTAACATTTTAGCTCCAACAGTTTTTTTTAACACTTAAGTAATGCTCAGATGTATCCTTTATAGGACCATGGATGATCTCGCACCTAATTATGTTGAAATTTGACTGCCACAAAATCACCCCTTCACTTATTCTCTAGGTGGGATTTTCCAGCCGTGCTCGCTCCAAAACTGGAAAATCCTGCCAGAGGTAAACAGACCATTGCATGGTTCACCCCCACCCACTTCCGTTCCCGTGATGGGCAGGATGGGAAAATTCCCCCCTCTGTCTGTAATTTATTTGCTTAACTACGCTGCTTACTGTAACAACAATTTTTGTGACATTGGAAAACATGGACATATGAATTATTTTTATCTTATTTAAATCATTCATAAGTATAGTAAATAATTGAGGCCCTCGCATAGATCCTTGTGGGACACCTCCAGACACTTCCTTCCAAGTTGAGTACCTACCCCTTATCCCTAATCTGTGTCTTCTACTGATGAACTAGATCAATAGTCTTCCTTGAGCTTTAATTTTAGTTAGTCTTACCTGTTGAAGTCTATAAGGAGTACAGAAGGAGGCCATTCAGCCCATCAAGTCTGTTCTGACCACAATCCCACCCAGGCCCTATCCCCGTAACCCCATGTATTTACCCTGCTAATCCCCCTAACACGGGGTCAATTTAACATGGTCAATCAACCTAACCCGCACACATTTGGAGTATGGGAGGAAACTGGAGCACTTGGAGAAAACCCATGCAGACACAGGGAGGAAGTGCAAACTCCACACAGACAGTGACCGAGGCTAGAATTGAACCCGGGTCTCTGGTGCTGTGAGGCAGCAGTGCTAACCACTGTGCCACCGTGACTAGATCCATAGGCATTCTCTTTGTACGATTTCAGTTACTTCATTGAATAATTCAGTTAGGTTGATTGAATACAACTCAAATTTGTCACTCTCTAATTTGTTAAAATTTCTCTTAAGTGTTCCGTTGCACTGTTCTTATTATAGATTCCAATAACTGTCCCACATAAGGTATCAGACTAACAGGTCTGTAATTTCCCAGTCTCACTCTCTTTCACGTACACATGCACCGTTCTTAAAATTAGCAATTTTCCAATCTAAAAGAACAATTCCTGAATCAATATAACTTAGGATGCATCTGCGGTTTCCACCTCTACTTTCTTGAAAACCCCAGGGTGGAAACTTTCAGACCTTGGGGCTTGATAATTCTCTAAAGTTACAATTCCCACGCTCCCCCCCTTGCCCCCCCGCCATCCCCCCCCTCCCCCCCCCCGGTCCCCCCAACCCAATTTTCTTGCTTCTCTTAACCTTAAGTCGTTCCAGTCTTTGATTCATTCCTGATTTCTCTGGAATGCCAGGTACATCATCTACTTCCTCTACAAATTGACACCAAGTAATTAGTCATCAAGTCTGCCATTTCCGTAACTTCATTTGGACTCTATTATTAACTTATCAACTAAGAGGGCATTTTCACCTCAGTAAGCTTAGTCTTTTTTAAGCTTAGCCGTCACAGCACAGGTGCTGCAAAAAAATACAGTCACGGATGTAACATGTTTGGATTATGGGAATTGCAAAACAACATATCCTTACAGTGAAAAAGCCACAGGAGATCTGGCATATTAAATTTCTTGTGTGAATATATAGTGCACACTTCTCGCAAATGTCAGACTTGCTTTTTAAAGCATATTCCTGTCAAACGCTTGCCTATCACACTTGGTTGATTTGATAGAACAGAATTTAACTTGGTCATAATACATCCATGGCCCTGGTATTAATACATTTTGGGTGACATGGTTTAACATCCCTATTGGTATAGAATAGTGCATCCTCAAACGCAGCTTGAAAACACCACAGGAAAATCATGATTTATTGCAAACTGAACAGCATTTGAAGGAGGTAGGAAGGGCATTTGAAAGAGCCTTTTATGAATAATCTTTGAGTGGCACTGGAACATGAGAGCTACACAGCTTTATTTGGCCTGAGGCAAAGAATCTAGCCTTGAAATAACCACAATGGAAGTTTGGATTTCTTTTTATTGGCAAAGGATTTCATTTCACATACAAAGTTATACCTTTGAGAACAATGCCTCTACTTTCTCAGGAGACCAAGGAAATTTGGCATGTCTGCTACGACTCTCACCAATTTTTACAGAAGTACCGAGAAAGCTTCCTTTCCAGGTGTATCACAGCTTGGTCTGGCCCCTGTTCTGACCAAGACCACAAGAAACTACAAAGGGTCATGAACGAAGCCCAGTCCATCACGCAAACCAGCCTTCCATCCATTGACTCCATCGACACTTCCCGCTGCCTCAGAAAAGCAGCTAGCATAATCAAGGATCCCACACACCCAGGACATACTCTCTTCCACCTTCTTTCCTCAGGAAAAAGATACAGAACTCTGAGGTTACATACCAACTGGCTCAAGTAAAGCTCCTTCTCTGCTGCCTTCAGACGTTTGATTGGACCTACAGTATATTAAGTCGATCTTTCTCTGCACCCTAGCTATGAATGTAACACTACATTCTGCACCCTCTTCCTTCCTTCTCCCCTATGTACTCTGTGAATGGTATGCTTTTTGTCTGTATAGCACGCAAGAAACAATACTTTTCACTTTATACCAATACATGTGACAATGATAAATCAAATCAAAATCAGGAAGGAAAAAAGTCAAAGTCTAACATTTATATTCAAACCCTCTTCGAACTTCTGCCTAGGCTGTGCGATTGACATCTTGTTGCTGTTGCTTGGATTAAACATTTTGTTGTTACAATAACCGGGAAGTGGAAATTTATGCAGACAAAAGTCTATAAATACAAATATGTTAGCATAAAATTCTGATCATTTCCCTGACACATAGATGTTTAATGAATGATGAGTTTGTCAGAATGGCCAGTTTCACTGAAATTTCGCGCACAGCTGTCAACCACCAAGGAAAATCAGTGTACAAAATCCATTTCAAGAATTTTGTGAATTATGCTTTGATACAGTGTTTCCGTCAATGATGTAATTTTTGATTTTTAGCTGTAACTGAATGACAATGACCTTGGATAAGTTTTGGCACATTTATGCCACAAATCATTATTAGGGGTAAAACTAAATGTTTTGCTTTCAATAAACTCATTTGTTTTGTGACTGCTGTCATACAAATTTTGCAAAAATGCACTCAGTTTCATCATATTCTGTTAATATGCTTTCATAACTGTTGCAACGAGGTATTAAATTTGACCAGTTCCTGTTAAAACACTTCAAAACAGGTTCACTTTTATTTTAAGAGGATGTGAGTTTGGGGGTGAAGAAGATATGAAGATATGAACATAGAATCAGAATCATAGAATCCCTACAGTACAGAAGGAGACCATTCGGCCCATCGAGTCTGTACCGACAACAATCCCACCCTATCCCCATAACCCCAAATATTTACCCTGCTAATCCACCCGATACTAGGGTCAAATTAGCATGGCCAATCAACCGAACCCGCACATCTTTGGACTGTGGGAGGAAACCGGAGCACCCGGAGGAAACCCACTCAAACACGGGGAGAACGTGCAAACTCCACACAGACAGTGACCCAAGCCGGGAATTGAACCCGGGACCCTGGCGCTGTGAGGCAGCAGTGCTAACCACTGTGCCACCGTGCCGCCCATTGGAACATGGAACATGGAACAGGTGTATGCCAATCGGCCCCCTCAAGCCTGCTCTGCCATTTAATAAGATCATGGCTGATCTGATTGTAACCTCAAAGCCACATTCCTGCCCACCCCCAATAAACTTTCACTCACTTCACGGGATCCAGGGTGAGCTGGTTAAATGGATACAAAACTGGCTTGATGACAGAAGCCAGAGGGTGGTTGGAGAGGATTGTTTTTCAAACTGGAGACCTGTGACCAGCAGTGTGCCTCAGGGATCAGTGCTGGGTCCAATGTTATTTGTCATTTATATTAATGATCTGGAAGAGAATATAGGAGGCATGGTTAGTAAGTTTGCAGATGACACCAAGATTGGTGGCATAGTGGACAGTGAAGAAGATTATCTAGGATTGCAACGGGATCTTGATCAATGGGGCCAGTGGGCTGACGAATGGCAGATGGAGTTTAATTTAGATAAATGCGAGGTGATGCATTTGGTAGATTGACCAGGGCAGGACTTACTCAGTTGGGGAGAGTTCCAGAACAAAGAGATCTTGGGGTACAGGTTCATAGCTCCTTGAAAGTGGAGTCACAGGTGGACAGAGTGGTGAAGAAGGCATTCAGCATGCTTGGTTTCATTGGTCCGAACAGTGAATACAGGAGTTGGGACATCTTGTTGAAGTTGTACAAGACATTGGTAAGGTCACACTTGGAATACGGTGTACAGTTCTGATCACCCTATTATAGAAAGGATATTATTAAACTAGAAAGAGTGCAGAAGAAATTTATTAGGATGCTATCGGGACTTGATGGTTTGAGTTATAAGGAGAGGCTGGATAGACTGGGACTTTTTTCTCTGGAGCATAGAAGGCTGAGGGGTGATCTTGTAGAGGTCTATAAAATAATGAGGGGTGTAGATCAGCTAGATCGTCAATATCATTTCCCAAAGGTAGGAGAGTCTAAAACTAGAAGGCATAGGTTTAAGGTGAGAGGGGAGAAATACAAAAGTGTCCAGAGGGGCAATTTTTTCATACAGAGGGTGGTGAGTGTCTGGAACAAGCTGCCAGAGGTAGTAGTCGAGGCGGGTACAATTTTGTCTTTTAAAAAGCGTTTAGATAGTTACATGGGTAGGATGGGTATAGAGGAATATGGACCAAACATGGGCAATTGGGACTACCTTAGGGGTTTAAAAAAAAGGGCGGCATGCACAAGTAGGGCTGAACGACCTGTTTCCATGCTGTAAACCTCTATGACTCTATCCTTGTCAAGATTCTATCTACTTCTGCCTTCAAAATTTTGAAAGTTTTGTGGGAGAGGGTTACAAAGATTTCTAATCTCACGAGGAAAAAAAAGTTCTTCTCCCTTCCATCTTAAATGGGAGAACCCTCATTTTTAAATTGTGTTCCCCGGTTACAGTCTCTCTCACAAGGGGAAAGAAACATCCTTTCAGTCGCCACTCTGTCATATCCCCTCAGGATCTTATATTTTTCAATAAGGTCACCTCTTATTCTTCTAAACTCCAATGGATACAGGCCCAGTCTGTCCAACCTTCCATAATAAGATAACCGCCCCCCCACCCTCTATTCCAGGTATTAATCAAATGAAACTTCTCTGAACTGCCTCCAATACGTTTATACCCTTCTTTCAAATAATGAAAACAAAACTGTATACAGTATTCCAAATGTAGTCTCACCGTATCCTCTATAATTGTAGCAAAACTTTTATATTCCATTCCCCTTGCAAGAAACCACAAGAGTGCATTTGCCTTCCTAATCACTTGCTGTATCTGCATACCGATTTGACTGGCAGAGGGATAGGCAGAGGGATCTGGATACAGAGGTACACAGGTCACTGAAAGTGGCAACGCAGGTGGAGAAGGTAGTTCAGAAGGCATAAGGCATGCTTGCCTTCATCGGCCAGGGTACTGAGTTTAAAAATTGGCAAGTCACGTTGCAGCTTTATAGAATCTTGGTTGGACCACATTTGGAATATAGTGTTCAATTTTGATCGCCACACGACCACGCCAAAAGGATGTGGAGGCTTTGGAGAGGGTACAGAAAAGATTTACCAGGATGTTGCCTGGTATGGAGGGCATTAACTATGAGGAGAGGTTGGAGAAACTTGGTTTGTTCTCACTAGAATGACGGAGGTTGAGGGGCGACCTGATAGAAGTCTACAAGATTATGAGGGGCATGGACAGAGTGGATAGTCAGAAGCTTTTTCCCAGTGTGGAAGAGTCAATTACTAGGGGACATAGATTTAAGGTGTGAGGGGCAAGGTTTAAAGGAGATGTACGAGGCAAGTTTTTTACAGAGCATGGTGGGTGTGTGGAACTCACTGCCGGGGGATGTAGTGGAAGCAGATACGATCGTGACTTTTAAGGAGGAATCTTGATAAATACATGAATAGGATGGGAATAGAGGGATATGTCCCCGGAAGGGTAGGGGTTTTTAGTTAAGTCGGCAGCATGGTTGGTGCAGGCTTGGAGGGCCGAAGGGCCTGTTCCTGTGCTGTAATTTTCTTTGTTCTTTGTTCTTTGGCCTGTACTTTTCTTGGATAGGTAAAGTCACCATGGTCCAGATGATCATATGCTGCGGTCCCCTTTGAGGGGGGAAAGTCAACTGGTGATGATTAACCTGAGGGCCACCACACCTCAGGCAAGGGGCAAGGTTGAGAAGGCGGGAATAACCTCAGCCAGTGCAGAAATTGAACCCACGCTGTTAGCGGCACTCTGCATCACTAACCAGCTGAACCAGCCAACTGAGCTAAACCAAATAGAGGAGATGATCGCTATTTTGCAATCTGATGGCATCTTTCAAGAATCTAGGGCCTGCATTTGGCTTGTGTGCGCACATAATTTGCAGGCTTGGAAGCGGCCGTGATTTCCACTTCCAGCCACGATTTCCGCTTTCAGGCACCATCACAACTGACATGTGACTTCATGTTGGCTCGCCAATTAGCCGACTAAGGTCGGCCAGCATGATAGATAGATGGACATATGCTTAGCACTACCAGCAGAGGGCAGGAGCTTGTTGGGCACCAGGTCCTAAAGGTTCCTGACGGGAGCTTTAAATAGAACAGAGACAGCTCCCTGAAGCTTGACATGAGTTCCTGAGGAGCCTCAGGGAACTGCCCAGGAGAGAATCATAAATTTGCCAGCAGTAATGGCCTCTGTCTGCTGGGCAGGCCGAGCGGGAGGGCGATGTCGGTGGGCACTCTCACCCCACTGCTGCTCAGACGAGGGTATGTGCTGCACTCTAGTGGAGGCAGTGAGTGCTAGGTGGGACATCCTGATGCCATGGGATGGCAAGGGGAAGCCACCCCACCAAATGATGAAGGCCTAGACGAGGTGAAATCTGAGGGAAGCGGACGTAGCATGGTGTGCCATACCTGCAGGCAGTGCCAAAAATAATTCAATGTTCTTCCACGCTTGGCAAGGTTAAGTTGGCATGGTCCAATGTGGAGAAGTCTAGTAGCACAGCCGTCCTTAGTGACACTTAGGGATCGGGAGCCCTGGGTCCATCTAAGGGTCAGATGTGCAAACGTGACGGAACTTTCTGAGGCCGAGATGACTATGGAGTGCCCACTCCATCCCAGGTGGAGTTTGCTCAGGCACTGCTGTCCAGAGGACAAACGCCATGATCATAGGGCCGACATAACAGCAGAATCAGGACTCTGCATCCAATGCTGTTGCCAGCGAGGTGGAGGGCACCAAGATGTAGCAATCGTAAGTGTAAGTCACCTTGAGCACAGGATGGGGTTTTCATGTGTGACGTTTGTCCATTTCATCAGTGTAATGTGTTGTTTTTGTGAAACTGTGGCAACCATTTTATGTTTTGTTTCTTGCTTGCATCTCTGGAAAGATATAAATAAAGATTTTGTTTCAGTGCACTGTGTCCTTCATGTTTTCTTAGATGCAGGTCTCATCGGTGCCTTGTGATAGACAGCAAGGGAAGCAAACTTTATTACCGAGGTTGTGAGGCAAATTGGGGTCATGGCATTGTATTCTCAGCAATGGTTTGAAGGAGGCGGCACCCTTGCGCTGAGATGGAAATCAAGACTTGGCAGCCTAGCTGAAGGAGCGTTGAATTAAAGCTTCACTGGTGTTTCTGTCTCCCTGAAGGTTCATCATGTCTGCCTCCTCCTCTGCATTCTGTGACTGCCAGGGCTCCTCAATAGATCCATCTGCAGCACCTATCTAGAAGGTCTTACAGGGCATCTCCAGAATGATCCAAGCAACAGAACCTCATCTTCAGTGGCCCTATTGTCTTCCCAATCACTGCCCTTGTGGAGGGAGGCATGACAACAATTTTCCCCCTCTTCTGCCTCTCTCCTGGAGTGCCAGAGTGGTGTCATAAGCTACCTTTTAAACAAAAACCCTGACTTCACCCAGCAGCTAATGAACCAGCTGAGCTGGAACCATGAGCACCTGGGACTGCCACAGAACGTATGGATAATGGGAGCTGCCTTGGAACCTTGTACAGACTTGAAGAATTTGGGTTCTATAGTCACATACTATTTGCAGATTTATGAAGTGGTAACCATTCCTATTCACAAAGGTACCCAGCTGACCCGCTTGAGTCTTGATGGCCACATGGATGCAAGCTATGGCATTCTGGATGTGAGGGAATCCAGCAATAGCTGGCTGGCTTGGTCTGTCAGGTAATGAATAAATATTCAAATGCATCAAAACAGTGCATCAGTTACGAGCTTCATGCAGCCATGGAAAGCTGATTGGGACACTCCACACAGATTCCTCACAGACTCTTGGGATAATCTGAATGCATAAAAATCGAAGACTTCTGTGACTTCAGATCCCTGGCATTGAGTGCTCACCCACACAGGAGATGATCTCTAGCCTAATTATCTAGCATAATGATGTCATGGTGTCCCGAGATAGGCAGATCCTCTGGTGGCATTAGACCTGAGGTAGCTGGATTGCTGCCTGTACCTTCTGGCAGCAGGACAGTGGCATCTTCTGTGGTGCCATCCACCTTGCTTTCCCTGCTGACCATGTACCTCATGCATCTACACCTCTCCTCCCATTGGGCTTTCCCTGCTATAGTGCCAGCAGACACCTGGCCTCCTCTTCCTTCGGCCCCTCTCTTCCTCCTCAGAGGAGGTGCCTGTAGTAAGTCTTCGGAGGCAGAAGTTCCTTCACCAGAATCCCTTTATTTACAATTCCAACAGCAGTACACAGAGTGCGATCAGTCAGCGGTCTACCTTCAGGAGAGGAACTGACATTCCTGGTTAAATACAAGGAAAAGACTCCCTCATTGGCCCGTCAATTGACTCCTTAATCAGGGACATCTTTTTGTGTTGAAACCAAATAAATAAAATCAATTAACTTGGGGGCAACTCAAAAAGGGCAGCTCCCTAAAAGGAGGGGAACCACCTGAAACAAAAGACAAAGCGGAAAGGAAACTTAAAACATCAAATCAAATTGTGACTAAAGGGGTTAATAATGCACTCCAGTCCCTGCGGTGCCCAGCGGGCACGGAAGACATCAACCGTGCCCTCGGACACCGCATGCTCCCTTTCCAGGGACACCTGGCCGCGAACTCCTTAATCAGGGAGTTCATATTCCAATAGGCCAACCTTAATGGCCTGACTGAAGTCATTACAGTTTCCCAGTGGAGTACACAGTCTCCGTCTGTTGAACTGCAGATGGCACTGCCCTGTGTATTGAAGGCTGCAACGGGCAGAAGGGCTCCAGTAGAGTTGACAAAGCAAAAGAGTTCTCAGAACGAGAACAAAGCAGGTACTTCAGAAGAAACCACAGGAAAAGGTTTGAAATCTCAAGACTAAAGAAATCATAGAAACCCTACAGTACAGAAAGAGGCCATTCGGCCCATCGAGTCTGCACCGACCACAATCCCACACAGGCCCTACCCCCATATCCCTACATATTTTACCCACTAATCCCGCTAATCTACGCGTCCCAGGACACTAAGGGGCAATTTTAGCATGGCCAATCAACCTAACCTGCACATCTTTGGACTGTGGGAGGAAACCGGAGCACCCGGAGGAAACCCACGCAGACACGAGGAGAATGTGCAAACTCCACACAGACAGTGACCCAAGCCGGGAATCGAACCCAGGTCCCTGGAGCTGTGAAGCAGCAGTGCTAAGCAACAGCAAACTTTCACCTGAACTCCTAACAATTCACACAACCAATGCTCCAGCCTTTTATCCCACCCTTGGATGAGAAAAGTGAAAAAACGGGATGGCAGCCTGCCTGTGTTGCTCATGCTCCGATTTAAAAATTGTATGGGCAATGTAACATTTCAGTCAATTGTCCTTTTAATTGCCTTAACTAACTGATTAATTATCAATGGGTGCACTATCAACTCCCACAGTGCCCACTGACCGAAATATTGCGCGAATGTGCGATGATATTGAAACACATGCCTGATATCTTCTTGCGCTATTTCATATTCTCCCGGGTTGGCTATGTGCCCAAAAATAATGAATAAAATTCTGGCCTAGGGAATTTTGGAAAATGAAAACCAATACATCTACTATCTAAGAATCCTTGCTGAAATTGAGAGTGCATCTGGAATATTGTGTAGTTTTGGTCTCCTTACTCATAAATTGCTGTAGAGGAAGTGTAATGAAGGTTCATCAGACTAATTCCTGCAATGGTCGGATTGTCTTATGAGGAGTGATTGATGAGATTGGGCCAATTTTCTCTAATCTAGGAGAATAAAAGGTGAAGCACACAAAATGAAGCAAAATGAAGCGGATGACACGAAGATGGCTGGACTTGCGGATAGCGATGAACATTGTCGGACAATACAGCAGGATATAGATAGGCTGGAAAATTGGGCGGAGAAATGGCAGGTGGAATTTAATCCGGATAAATGCGAAGTGATGCATTTTGGAAGAAATAATGTAGGGGGGAGTTCTCCAATAAATGGCAGAGCCATCAAGAGTATAGAAACACAGAGGGACATAGGTGTGCAAGTCCACAAATCCTTGAAGGTGGCAACACAGGTGGAGAAGGTGGTGAAGAAGGCATATGGTATGCTTGCCTTTATAGGACGGGGTATAGAGTATAAAAGCTGGAGTCTGATGTTGCAGCTGTATAGAATGCTGGTTAGGCCACATTTGGAGTATTGCGTCCAGTTCTGGTCACCGCACTACCAGAAGGACGTGGAGGCTTTCGAGAGAGTGCAGAGAAGGTTTACCAGGATGTTGTCTGGTACGGAGGGTCTTAGCTATGAGGAGAGATTGGGTAAACTGGGCTTGTTCTCCCTGGAAAGATGGAGAATGAGGGGAGACCTAATAGAGGTGTACAAAATTATGAAGGGTATAGATAGGGTGAACAGTGGGAAGCTTTTTCCCAGGTCGGAGGTGACGATCACGAGGGGTCACGGGCTCAAGGTGAGAGGGGAGAGGTATAACTCAGATATCAGAGGGACGTTTTTTACACAGAGAGTGGTGGGGGCCTGGAATGCGCTGCCAAGTAGGGTGGTGGAGGCAGGCACGCTGGCATCGTTTAAGACTTACCTGGATAGTCACATGAGCAGTCTGGGAATGGAGGGATACAAACGAATGGTCTAGTTGGACCAAGGAGCGGCACAGGCTTGGAGGGCCGAAGGGCCTGTTTCCTGTGCTGTACTGTTCTTTGTTCTTTGTTCTTTTGTTCACCCAGGAGGGCGTCACAGTTGCACAATGGTTAGCATTGCTGCCTCACAGCACCAGGGACCCAGGTTCAATTCCTGGCTTGGGTCATTGCCTGTGTGGTGTTTGCACATTCTCTCTGTGTCTGCATGGGTTTCCTCCGGGTGCTCTGTTTCCTCCCACAGTCTGAAAGGCGTGCTGGTTAGGTGCATTGGCCATGCTAAATTCTCGCTCAGCATACCCGAACAGGCGCCAGAGTGTGATGACTCGGGGATTTTCACAGTAACTTCATTGCAATGTTAATGTAAGCCTACTTGTGATTAATAAATACACTTTACTTTAACTTTAAAATTCTTGCAGGCCTAATTCTTGCAGTGCAGGTGCAGGAAGGATATTTCCCCTGGCTCGGAAATAAGAAGTTGGCTGTTTAGGACTAAGATGAATCGGAATTCATTCAGTCAGAGGATGGTGTGAATCTTTGGAATTCTCTCCACAGAGGGCTGTGGAGGCAGGACAGAGATCAATAGATTTCTAGATATTAAAGATATCAAAGGATATGGGGATAGTGTGGGAAAATGGCATCAAGATAGAAGATCATAATCTAGTTGATAGACAAAGCATGGTTGAGGGGCTGAATGGCCTACTCTTCCTATTTCCTATGTTTCAATCCGCAAATCCCTCCACAACCTCGCTGCAGTCTACCTTTGTAACCTTTTCATCTCTCCATCCTTTGACCTTCTAACTTTGGCCTTCTGTCCATCCTCCCGCCCCCTTCACCCTAGAGCTTTTGAATTTTTGGATCATGGTCTCTGGAACTTCACTCTCCACCTTGCTACTTCTCTCAAAAACCTTGTTCAAGCCAATAATTTGGACTATGCCTTTGATCAAGATGAGGAAGAGTTTTAAAGGAAGATGCTGTTCCATTGCCCTAACTATGACTATGTGAAGTATCTTGAGAAGTTATGTAGTATTAAGACATGGTGTAAATGCCATCTGTTGTTATAAAACCATAAGATATAGGAGCAGAATTAGGCTATTCGGCCCATCGGGTCTGCTCTGCCATTCAATCATGGCTAATATGATTCTCAACCCCATTCTCCTGCCTTCTCCCCATAACCCTTGATCCCCTCATTGATCAAGAATCTACCTATCTCTGTCTTAAAGACACTCAATGACCTGGCCTCCACAGCTCTCTGTGGCAAAGAGTTCCACAGATTCACCACCCTCTGGCTGAAGATATTCCCCCTCATCTCAGTTTTAAAGGAGCATCCCTTCATTCTGAGGTTATGCCCTCGAGTTCTAGTCTCTCCCACTAGTGGAAACATCCTCTCCACGTCCACTGTATCTAGGCCTCTCAGTATTCTGTAAGTTTCAATTAGATCCTGCCCCCCTCATCCTTCTAAACTCTATCGAGTATAGGCCCAGACTCCTCAACCGCTCCTCATATGACAAAACCCTTCATTCCTGGGATCATTCTTGTGAACCTCCTCTGGACCCCCTCTAAGGCCAATACATCCTTCATTATGCTCATCTAATTGTTAGCTGCATTGCTCCGCATTAGTTTTGTTACAATTTTTGATATGTTTGGCATTCCTGTCGCACTCAGTTGGATTATGAGAGGTGTTGATGCAAGTCACTTTCATCTGGACCTTGGCAAAGATTTGTTTTGCTTCCCCTGATAAATTGAGTGGTATGGTGGAACGACTTGCTGGTGTTTTGTGATCAAATGCCCTTTTAACCTCACAATTCCTCACATAATATGATCAGTGGAAAGCCTGAGATGAGAGACTCTCCAGACCAATTCTGGGTCCCTTTGTGCACCTCCGAACAACTGACACAAAATTATCCTTAGCAAGCCAGAGAGCATCAGTCTGTCTGCCTTGGCTGATATGTAACCAGACGTCCTTGTAAGGAAGGGAGATAAACGTATTTAAATATGGTAAAAGAGGAATTATAACAAAATGAACTAAGCAATAGGGTCACTGATGGAAGATGGTATTTCATTATCCATTCATCATTGTGGACAGACATTGAGATAAGTTGCAGAAATATGATCGTTAAGATGAGCCGTTGGTTACATGCGTACATTACAAGCTGTTAACATTCTACAGGTTCTCTGACTTATGGCAAATCATTGAGAGGAAACATTTTTTCAGATCATTCATAATGACAGCACCATCTTTACTACAAGACATGAAAGGGAATTGTAATAATTGAAAGCCCCCTGGGCTCTTTAAAAGCACCTTCTTCTCAAAAATGTGACAATGATGTTATTAAATCTTTTAAAATCCAAACAGGTCAATGAAGAATTAGTGAGGTTCAACAATAATATGTAATGCTTTGGGACAATGCATATGCACAACACATTGGTTCACTAATGTCCCGATAGGAAGGAAATCTGCCATTCTTGACTTGTCTGGCCTACATGTGACTCCAGACACATAGCACTGTGGTTGACTCTTAAAGGATCTAGCATGTCACACAGTTCAAGGGCAATTAGGGATGGGCAATAAATGCTGGCCTAGCCATTGATGCCCACATCCCATGAAGGAATTTTTTTAATGCAGTGGTTTTGCATAACTGTATCATTTAAGAAATAATACAGTGATGGAAGTCATATATGACTATTCCATGGGCATTTCCCCTCCCCTATATGTTGACAATTCTGCTAAGAAACTATCTGAACTCCTTTGCCTAAAGTTATCCCATTATCACCATGGGGGTGATCTTCATGAAGTTAGTGTTGCAGCTGCTCTTTCCATTCATTGACAGTGTCAGGCATGCTCATGGCATTCTGAGTGGCATGAGCATGCCACCAGTCAGCTGCAGCCTGCCATTTCTGGGAAAATAGGAAATAGTCTGGCAGATTGAGGCAAAGTGGGGAAGGGTAGAGGGGGCAAAGGAGCAAAGCCAGTAGGGTGGGAGGAGTTCTGAATGGGCCAGCTACAGGCCAAAGTTTTCTCGGAGTCCAGAAAGACCACTACTGCACCTCCTGGACCCACTTCTTTTTCGAAGAAAAGAAGTCTGTTTTTTGAGTAACTTTGTGTATTTCATTCGACAGCCATGGAACTGAATGAAACCTGCATGATGCAGATTCTGCCCACTTGTACATGGAAATTGCACTTGCCCTAGGACCCTATGTTGCATACCTTTCGTGGGCTCACATGAAAATTGTAAGGAATATGCCTAAGCAAAAAATGGAGCAGCCAAGGTTCCCCCTCCTTCACTGCCACCCTTCTACCCCCCCACCCCCAACAGTTTGATTTTCAATTGATAGCTACCCATCTTTTAGTGGAACAATAGACGACCAGCAGCTGAAAATTGTCCCAGTTTCTTGTTCCAGGATTAAGTATTTTTTAGTTTTCAACTCATTTTGAAAATGTAACAAAAACTGAAATTGGGGCTTTTATTTCTCTTCCGCAGAATTTACCAGTTCATTGATTGTCCTGTTAGTGGATTAGGCTTAGTTTTGTCCAGTTGAAACATAGGCTAGAATTTTGGAGTGGGTGGGATGGCACAGGGTAGGCGTCAGGCTGTCTGCCCACCCTTGGGGCCAATTAAGACCTTTAGGGCTTCCTTTTGCCTCACTGGCATTTTACCAGTGGCAGTGGGCGCCCATGCCACATGATGAGGCTGACAGGTAAATCCTGATGATGTCCTGGCTGTGGGATCAGTGGGCATGGCGTCCTGCTTTTTGGGTACATGATACCTAACAGAGGCCCTCCTACAATAGAAATGGCTATCCCCACATCCCTTCAACACCCCCATCCTTCCGATTACAGCTCCTTGCCAGGGATTGCTTGACTTCTCCTGGTTAATTTTAAAAATTTGTTTACGGGATGTGGGCGTCACTAGACCAGCATTTATTGCCCATCCCTGAGGGCATTTTAAGAGTCAATCACATGGCTGTGGGTCTGGAGTCACATGTAGGCCAGACCAGGTAGGCTTGGCAGATTTCTTTCCCTAAAGGACATTAGTGAACCAGATGGGTTTTTCCGACAATCGACAATGGTTTCATGGTCATCAATAGATTCTTAATTCCAGATTTTTTAATTGATTTTAAATTTCACCATCTGCCATGGTGGGATTCGAACCCAGGTCCCCAGAGCATTACCATTACCCTGGGTCTCTGGATTATGAGTCCAGCAACAATGCCACTACATAGTTGGACATCATATGCCATCAATGGCTCCAGCTCCGAAAGTAGACAGTACGGCACCTGTGCCATTTGTTACAGGATCTGGCACCTCACGGCACCGGGGACACTCATTCGGCCGCCTTAAACTTTTACGCCAACAGGTCCTTCCAGACCGTCAGTGGAGACCTTTGTGGCATTTCCCAACCAACCATCCACAAGTGTGTGAAGGAGGTCACAGATGCCCTGCATGCCTGAACTGGCCAGTATATTAAATTTGACCTGGACCAGGCCCAGCAGGAAGCCTGTGCTGCAGGATTTGCGGCCATCGTGGGGATGCCAAATATGTAAGGGGCTATAGACCGCACCCACGTCGCCCTCAAGGCCCTGGTGAAGAATCCAGGAAGATTCGTGAATAGAAAGGGCTTCCACTCAATAAATGTGCAGTTGGTGCGTGACCATCAGCTGAATATCATGCACGTCTGTGCCAGACACCCCAGTAGTGTGCATGACAGTTTCATATTGAACAGTTTTGATATCCTGGAGGTCTTTGAGGAGGAGTCCAAGGTGCAGGGATGGTTCATGAGGGACATGATGTACCCGCTTCGGACTTGGCTGATGATGTCTGTGCGGAGGCCTGAGACTGATGCGGAGACCCAACATAATGAGGCCCACGTTGCCACCCGCTCAATAGTGGAGAAGTGCATAGGGCTCCTCACAATGCAGTTCAGGTGCCTGGACCGCTCTGAGGGGGCTTCCAATATAGCCCCCTGATACCATCCTGCATTGTGTTGACGCAGCAGCGAGGAGACCTTTTTGAGGAGGAGGACAAGGGTGAGGAGGCCATCCAGCTGGGCGTCACTGGGGAGGAGGCCGCCCAGCAGGGAGAGGAGGAGAAGGAGGTCGAGCAACAACACCCAGGCGCTGGAGTACTGGCAGCAGCAAGGATCAGGCGTGCAAGGGCAGCGAGGGAGGGCCTGATCACCACATGCTTTGGTCACTAGGGATCTGTGTTGTCGCACGTAGTTTCCATTCCTCTCCCACCCCCCACCCTCCCTTGGAGTCCGACAATCTCCTGCAACATTGTAACACCAGAGTGGTGGGCCTGGGTACACTGTGTTAGCGAGTTTCTGTGGCAGGCAGGAGGGTGATGACGACTCGCTATGCGCCATTGTGATGATGCCCTGATGCAAACTAGTCTGCCTCCTATCTGAGCTCCGCATGCATGCGAGCTCCTGGGCCCACATCTGGGTGGTGGGTAAGGGAACACTAAACCCCCATGCAGGGCCTCGGGGCAGGTGGGCTGGGGGGGGGCAAGGGAATCTCTCGTGGGTTCTGGGGATGCCACGGTCGATGCTGTAAATTGCTGCCAATGCATGCCACCCACTGTAGCCCATGAAGTATTTGAGGGCCTTGATTTTCTCAGTAGCAGTGTGTTGAGGGGCCTCCCCCACTGACATCAAAGTGCAGGGTCCCTCTGGTGACAATCGGGGTAAGTACATCCCTTTTAGAGACTAATTAGAGACAAGTTAATCACAGGCGTGGGGTGAAATAACGTTTATTGTTGCCTATAATAGTGCTTTCAAAATAAGTGATAATATATAAACATGTGAACGTGAGACTTTAAAGTGCCTAAATATTCTATCTCCCTAGTGTTGCCCTTCACCCATGCCACCTTAATGCCCCTACAACTTCTTAATCTTATGTGGCCTACCACGACGTCTTGGTGTCTCCCCAGGATGTTCATCAGAGGTGGAGGGGGCCAGCTGCCTACGGCGCCCCGTAGCCTGTGATGCCCTTGGCAATCATCCTCTGGAGGGCCTGGACCTTGAGGGCACTGGCTGGCTTCCAGGTGTCAGGGACGTATCCGTGACACCGTCTTCATCCCGCTGCCCCCGAGATTCCCTGGTGTCAAGAAAGGGGGAGTCAGAAGATGTAGCCACAGCCACAGTCTCCTGGTTAGAAGGCGCCAGCATGGACTCAATCCCTTCCTCCTCCCTTGGGGTTCCTGTGGGCCCTGGGTCTCTCCATGGGATGGCGGTGCTTCTGCAATGAGCTCCAGAAGCTCCGGTGTCACCTGGCCCTGGCAGTCCTGGAAGACCACCTGCATTCTTGCCATGGTGGTTGAGCCCTTTACAGATGTGAGCCTCTGAGTCAGGGGCCACCTGTCAATGGCAGCAGAAAGTGCCCGCTGAGACTGGGCCACATTCTGTAGCTCCTCAGCCATGACCCCCTGTGACTGGGCCACGTTCTCAAAGGTTGCTGCCTTAGCCCACTCTGTCTTGGCACTCTCCTGCTGGGTCTCCTGTAAGCTCTGTACCTCTCAGCCATGACTCTTTGTGAGTGGGCCACATTCTGAAAGGCTGCTGCCATAGCCGGTGTGTCTCAGCACTGTCCCGCTGGGTCTCCTACAAGCTCTCGAGCCTCTCAGCCATGGGCCGCAGAATCTCGATAAGCTTGTTGAGGCCCTCAGCTGTGGCCTGCTGTGACTCGGCCGTGGCCCTCTGGGACTCCGCTGTGGCCGGCTGCGACTCAGCCATCACTTGGAACCTGCTACTCCTGGTGAGGATTTCCTGCCCCAGGCTTTCCATCGCGGATGCCACCCTTGCAGTGTTGGCCTGGCAACCATGCAAGACAGACAATAGCTGGTCAACCTGAAAGCTTTGGGCTCTGTTGCTGCATCTCCGGCAGCTGAGGGTGTAGCGATCGCAGAGGCCTAGCATTTAGCCTGGGGCTAGCTGAGCCCTTGCCTCCAGTAGGCCCTCACATGCCAAAGCCTTGACATTCCCTCCTCCACCCGATGTTCATCCGCAGAAATGTCATGCGCCCCAGAGAGTGACCCAGATGCCTCACTACTAACTTGACCCACCAATGTGAGAGTTTCTGCAATGGTGAATTGTGAAGCGGAAGCTGATGCAAAACTGGTGCCAGCCTCCGTGGTCCCTCCATTCATTCCCTCTGAGGAGTTTTCCGAGCTGTCGGGGGAAGGATGGGTGAGAGCCAGGCATGTCAGGGTCCCTTCCTGCAACACAGGGCAGAGATTTCTCCAACAAGAAGGATTGGCAGGTGCTCACTTCTATGCTCCAGCCCAAACATGCTGTCGCTAATGGTCCGCATGCCCTCCTCTCCCGCAAGCTCCAGTGCCCGCTTCTCAAAGGGGGTGAGGCCCTGCATCTCGGGCACACCACTCCCTGTCTTCACCCTCTCCCAGTGATTATGGGTATTCTTCTCCTGTGGGGACAGAAGGAGCCATGTAAAATCTGAGGCACGAGTCCTGCAGGGTATCGGGGGGTGGCCCTCAGAAGGCAAGGGTTATATACTCGGGTGGAAGAAGGGAGGCACTTGAGGATCACAGGCTGAAAGCATGCAGGGTGCTGGGGGTGGAGGGATCTGGTGGTCATTGAGGGAGAAGATGCGAGATGAGGTTAAACACTCACCCTTGCTGCCCGGATGAGGTCATTTAGTTTCTTGCAACACTGCTTCCCGGTTCTCCTGGCCAGAGCCCTGGCACTAACACATGCTGCCACTGCCTCCCAGGCTGCGTTTCCATCCTTTCCTCTGGATCAGCCTCCTGCTGGGGGAAGAGAGTGTCCCACCTTGCCTCTACTGCCTCCAGCAACCTGGTAAGATCAGCACTGGAAAATCAGAGGACTATCTTTTTCGAGGCCATCATCCTGCACTGCCTGCCTGTCTGTCCATCCTTGGGGTTTTTATGGAGCTCTCCCTTGTTAGGGCAGCTCAGCTGCAGGGAGTTTGGGCGAGTCACATGCCCGTTAGAGCATTCCAGTGAGTTTAATGCAGTTTGCCTTGTTACCATGGAGGGGAAGCCAAGTCATCACTTACCAGTGTGCTGATGGAGGGGGGAAGGTGGGATTTGTGCCTCTGTGATGATCGGAGGCAGGAGAGAGAGAGTGTCGTATCAGTCAGCCATCGGTGCCGGGGTGGGGGGAGGGGCATGGGGGGCGATGAGTGGGCCATGTGAAAGGGGGTCTGGGCAGGGTGGGGGGTGGAGTGGAGGGGTAAGGGGGTCAGTAATGTTGGGGGTCCCCAATGTCTGTGGGGGGAGGCTATATCTGGCCCGGGGTGGAGGTTGGGTGGGGGGGGCGGTTCTGTACATGTGCAGTTTGTGGCTCCGATCTGAGCTGCTGGCTGTCTGGCGAATAAGGCCCTGCCCACTGCCTCTAGTGGCAATAAATGTTCTAACCCATATTTTCAAAGACGAAGTGCGTAAGATTGGACGTGAAAACTCGCCCGAAAAGCGGATCAGCAACCCTCCCGTTTTCATGTTAGCTGGATACTTCGAAAAAATCTTGTAAAATTCTGCTCATTGTGTTTCCAAGGTATTTGGGACGGGTCCATCTGTGGCAGCCATTGTTTCAATATCCAGCACTTGTACAGTGGCACAATGGTTAGCACTGTTGCCTCACAGCACCAGGGACCCGGGATTTGATTCCTGGCTTGGGTCACTGTCTGTGCGGAGTGTGCACATTCTCCCCCTGTCTGCCTGGGTGTCCTTCGGGTGCTCCGGTTTCCTCCCACAGTCTGAAAGATGTGCTGGTTAGGTGCATTGGCCATGCTAAACTCTCCCTCAGAGTACCTGAACAGGTGCCGGAGTGTGGCGACTAGGGGATTTTCACAGTAATTTCATTGCAGTGTTATTGTAAGCCTACTTGTGATACTAATAAAATATACTTTAAAAACATTTTAGTATCTCTTCCATGGATAGTGACGAGTTTTGATGGGTCTCTGAATTATAGGAAATGTCTTTCTTGTTGTGCTCTCCTGAAGTGAATTTTTTTTCATCTTCACCTTCAGAGGCCTTGCATTTTAAGGAGTCTGTTCTGTTTGATTTCCAATTGCAAAATTTCTAGTCAATGCAAAGTTTAAAAATCATATTTTCAAAATTAAAGGGGCATAAGCCTGTGATGCCCAGCCCAACTTAACTCATTAGCCAGCCTTCTCCTTGGCTCCTCATTGAGGACTAACTATAGTCTCAACAGCGGCCACCACCAGCAATGCCCCTGCCAGCCATCTGATTGGTCTCTTGGAGGTGGAAATCCTCCCACATAGGGGTGGAAGCCACAACATTAGACAGCCAACTACAAAATCCGGCCATGGCTTCCCAGGCCGGAGGAGGTCACTTCACCCACGACTTCTTCGCTGTTGTACCTCTGCAAAAACCCTGGCCACAGTGGGATCTGGTTTTCCTTCCTAAGTAGATGAACTGAGACTACAACTGAATTTCAATTCGGGATTTGGATTTTAACCCAAAATTTTGGTTCAGACTTGAGTTTGTATTTGGATTTAGACTCAAGTGAGTTAAACAATTAGCACCTTGGAAAGCAAATTGAAATTCTGAATTTCAAGGCAGGGAAGGCAAGTGTTATTTTTAAATCTACCATCTGCTGGATTGTGGCTGATTGGACAATTATCAACCCAAGCATGATCTGAAATCACAATGCTTCTTACGTGAGACTGATTTCAGAATCATGCTCTGACTTATTCTCTGTATGAGTTTGAATTATGATAAGGTGGTAAATTATACAACTTAAATTGTTCAGTTGAAGGATCGCTTTTTCCAGCACTTTGCCAAAGTCTGTCCGGCTTTTTTGTGTGAAGTCTGTTAATCTCTAAGGTCAAGATACAGATAAATGTCAGAGGCACAACTGAATTTGACTCCAACAATTTTTTTAATGTTTTCATAGCTAACTGGCCTCTGTAGCATCTTTGTGTACCGGACCGCTGAAAGTTATGAAGCACCGTTGCTTTTATGGATATTTCCATCAACAACACCATGTTTCTTCCTTCCTCATACCAAACCTCCTGAGCAGCATGCACAATGGGAGACTAATCCCATCCAGCACTGTTCCCCTTGGGGTCAACAATAACAGCCCTGCTTTGCTTTCCTTCTAGTCTCTGTCTGCACACAAATCCCAGCAACAACCTTATGACGGACAATCGGTTTGCCCGAAACTTGGTTTATGGATGATGACATCTTTCACCACAACCCTCCCATTCCTTACCCACTCCTGTATTGGTAGTGTGGTCCCGGTCATGCCTTAGTCTATCGCCCTATTTTTCACAGGTACTTCCCCCTTCGAGCACCTCACCTTGTCTCACCGCTGGATTGAGTTGTGAGTCACTTTTTATCCACTCCTCCACTCCAATTTACACTAACATTTTTCACCCACATGTTAATGCCAGCCTTTCCTTTCCCTTTCAGCGATTCCAGCATTCTCTTTCTATCTGCGAGGTGAGTGACTGCCCTTGGCATTGAGGCTGCATTTGTTGAATGTGGCATCCAGGAACCCTAGCAAAACTGGAGCGAATGGGAACTAGGGAAAACTCTCGGTTAGTTCAATTCACACCTAGCACAATAGGAGATGGGTGCGTGCAGTGGTTGGAGGTCAATCATTTCAGTTCCAGGACACCACTGCAGGCGATTTTCAGGGTGGTGTCCTAGGGCAAACCACCATCGAATACTTCATCAATGATCCTCCTTCTGTCGTAAGTTCAGAAGTGGGGATATTCACTGATGATTGCACAATACTGAAACAATTCATGTCCAAATGCAGCAAGACATGGACAATATTCAGGCTTGGGCTGACAAGTGGCAAGTAACATTTATGCCACACAAATGCCAGGCAATGACTGTCTCCAGAAAGAGAAAATCTGACCATTGCTCCTTGACATTCAGTGGCATTGCCATCACTGAATCTCCAACTATCAACATCGAGGGGGTGACCATTAACCAGAAATTGTTACTGTGGCTACAAGAGCAGGTCAGAAGCTAGAAATCCTGTGTCGATTAACTCACCTTCCTGACTTCATTGCAGTGCTAATGTAAACCTTCTGTGACACTAGTAAGTAAACTAAACTTGACTAACAGCACTGTGGATGTACCAATGCCACACGGATTGCAGCGGTTCCAGGACAACTAAGGATCAGCAATAAATGCTGGCTTAGCCAGCGATGTCTACTTCCCATGAATGAATATTTTTAAAAACCTGGTGTGTCTCTCAAATTCTTCCCCTCCTCTCTCCCCTTTGCATCTTCTCCCTTCATTACCACCCACCACCTCCTTTTCTTACCATTCTGATTCTTTTCATTGTCATCTATTGCTCACTTCATTGGCTTTCATTGAATCCATCCCTATGTTGGCCTTTACGATCCATTGTTCCTCAGCACTGCAAGATCCTGCTCAGTACAGTTTAGGAGGGAGATTTTGCTTCTACCTGTAGTATTTGTTGGTCAAGATGACTGATTGAAGATGACAATGACAATGAAGAGAGGGGAGTCGTGGCTGGGCTTGTGTGGGGCCCATGGGAGAGGTAGGAGGGAAAGGAAAGGTGGGCATGGTTCATACTGAACTTTGCCAGTAAACACTGATAACCTGGTTAAGTTCCTAGAATACTGATGATAATCAATGTGAAATGCCACTCCTTGAACTGAGGCTTGAATTCAGAACTTGCACCTTTCTCCCCCAGACCCACAGGATTATTATCCCAGCCTTCCAGCAAGAAAATACACTTCAGGCTATATAATTGCCTTGAATGCAACTCTAATGGCGGGAATTTGGACTTTAACCTGGTGTTGTTAAGCTTCTTACTAGGGAATTTATTCTCCAGACACCTCTTCTTCTCATATGATTTCAATCATAAAGACTCAATTTGAACTTGTTAACCATATCAAAAGCTTGTAGAAAAGGCATGGAAAATCCCTCCGGATTTCACACCAGACTGTAAATATTGAGCAATGTTACAATAATACTTCTGGTAAAATCCACAAACAAGACGATAAACTATTAGTCTGCATGCTGGCTGCCATTTCAAACAGCTATAAAATTATCATGCACTGTGACTTTGATTACACTTTCTCCCACCCTTCTTCCAAGAAGGACTCTATTGAGTTCCCTCAGTTTCTCTGCCTCTGTTGCATACTCACTGATGATACTACCTTTCACACCAATGCTTCCCATATGCCTTCCTTGTTCCTCAACTGAGCATGGTTGGCCAGAATCTTGAACATGCATATCTAAAATCTGCTATCCTTCCCAGAATCCCCCTTGTCTTTCAGTCCACCATTCCCCACATTCAATGGATTATCCTCCACGAATTCCATTACCTCTGCTATGACGCCTCTACCAAATACATCACCCCATTTAGCATTCTGAAGGGACCATCTCCTCTCCAACATGCTGGTCCACTATTCAATTACCCACAGCACCTTCCCATGCCAGTGCAGAATATGTAACTTTCACTTCCTTTTCCGCCATCCTGTGCCTCAAATACAGTGTCCCAGTGATTGACTTGACAGAAAGATGGGAATATTAAATGGAGAGAGACTGCAGAATGCTGTATGACAGAGGAATCTGGGTGTCCTTGTGTATGAATCACAAAAGGTTAGCATGGAGGTTTTTTTCTCTTCGTTCATTGGATGTGGGCATCGCTGGGCCAGCATTTATTGCCCATTCCTGAGTCAGTTAAGAGTCAACCACATTGCTATGCATTTGGAGTCACATGTAGGTCAGACCAGGTAAGGACAGCAGATTTCCTTCCCCAAAGGACATTAGTAAATGAGATGAGTTTTTACAAGAATCAGCAATGGTTTCATGGTCATCACTAGCTTTTTAATTCCATATTTTTATTGGATTCCAATTTTACTATCTGCCATAATGGGATTCAAACTCATGTCCCCAGAGCATTACCCTGGGTAACTAGTCCAACGGCAATACCACAATGCCACTGCCTCCCTATATAGGTGCAGCAAGTAATTAGGAAGCTAATGAATTTTGGCCTCTATTGCAAGAAAGGTAGATTACAAAAGCAACTGTACAAAACGTTATTACCACACCTAAAGCACTGGTTCCTTTCATTGGAGGCAGGAAAGTGGAGTTGAGGCCACAATCAGATCAGCCATGATCCTACTGACTGGCAGAGCAGGCTCAAGGAGTCAAATGTCCTACTCTTGCTCTTATTTCTTATATCCTTGAGTTCTTACAATTTTGATTGAGTATACTGCATGCACGATGCACAATGCAGTGGCCTCTAAGTTGGCAAGACCAAATGTAGATTGGTTGATCACTTTGTTGAATACCTCTATTAAGTCTGCAAGCACAACACTGGGCTTCTGGCCACTTGACGTTTTAAGTCTCCTTCCCACACCCACTCTGGTCTCTCTGTCCTCGGCCTTGCACTGTTGCAATGAAGCCCAATGTAAACTCGAGGAACAACGGCCAGGCTCCTCCCAGGCGCTTTTTTTGAGCGTAATCAGCTCTGCGCTGGAAATTGGCTGGAAGATTTCAATATGATTAGCAGGCCTGGGACGGTATTCTCCAAGCCCGCTAGTGTCTCCCTGCTGCCAGGAGTGGTTCCCTTCAGCGGCGTTTATGACTGCCCCCCAGTAACTGGGAACAGGTGCCCTGACCTCGCTGGAGGGAACAGAAGCCATTGAGGCCCCCTGCCAAAAGGTCAGGTTAAATGGGGGTGCCCCTCATGCAATGCCAGCCTGGGAGTGCCAGCCTGGGGCACCCTGGCACTTCCCAAGGGGCAAACTGGCACTGCCCATCGGGCACCAGGCAGTGTCCAGGGGATGGGGCATATTGGGGGAGGGGCTTATGGGGGTGATCAGCGAGGTAGGGGGCCCACTGCCGCACTGCAAATGGAATCAGTGGAAGAGGGAGGGAGGAGGTGATCGGGGCTGGCCATCGGGGTGGGGAGTGTCGGGACTGTCTGGCGGGCATCGGGGCAGGCCCGGTTGGGGCCAGGGGAGGTCTGGGAGGCCAGTGATTGGGGGTTGGGGGGGCGTTGGAAAGCCAGCGATCGAGGGGTTGCGGGGCTGGCCAGTGATTGGAAAGGCCAGCAATTGGGAGGCTGGTGATGGGGGCCAGTGCGCATGTGCTGATCTCTGCACTGGCAGATTGGTGCGTGCGCAGTGGCCCGCTCAGCGGAGTACTGCCGGCATCCTGAGTGGGAATAGGCCCCGCCTCCTGCCTACCAGAGTGAATCCCGTTCAGGCAGTCTGCAATGTTCAGAGTGTCAGAGATATATTCTGGTATGTATGCCCAAAAAATGGGCGGGAAATACTCTGTACATTGGCCACATAAATTTTTTGGGGAGAATCCCAGCCATTTTTTTTGCCTAGAAATTTTATAGCCTTCTGAACTCAGAATAATGTTCAAAAATTTCAGTTCACGACAAATTTTTCCAGATAGCAGGTGCTGATCAAAGTTTTCCTCTTACTATTTCTGCCCCCTCAAGCCAACATCCATCTTTTTGTTATTTTTACTTGTTTTGTCATAGTTTCCCTTTGCCTTTCACCATCATGGTGGGCGGCACGGTAGCACAGTGGTTAGCACTGCTGCTTCACAGCTCCAGGGACCTGGGTTCGATTCCCGGCTTGGGTCACTGTCTGTGTGGAGTTTGCACATTCTCCTCGTGTCTGTGTGGGTTTCCTCCGGGTGCTCCGGTTTCCTCCCACAGTCCAAAGATGTGCGGGTTAGGTTGATTGGCCATGCTAAAAATTGCCCTTAGTGTCCTGGAATGCGTAGGTTAGAGGGATTAGTGAGTAAATATGTCAGGATATGGGGGTAGGGCCTGGGTGGGATTGTGGTCGGTGCAGACTCGATGGGCCGAATGGCCTCTTTCTGTACTGTAGGGATTCTATGATCATCCCTTTGTCATGCAATACCTTCTATTCTATCACAGACCTTTTGTCCTTCCCTCTCCTGTCCCCTTTGCTTAAACCCGGTTGCAGTATAAGGGTCTGGCATAGAAGGGGTTAATATGGGGCTGGGTCTTGTACCGCCCGCCCACGGTGTGATGTAAAGGTGCATGACCCATGTCTGGAGGACAGTCTTGTACTCGACAGAGACGTGTGTAGAGGCAAGCATGGAGACAGCTCATAGCTTAGTCCTTATACTGCACACAGGTATGTCGTTACAAAAAGTTAAACGCTTACTTACTGTCAAACTATACAAGACACGGAACCTCATTAGGAGACCGACTGAAGTTCACACAAAATCTTACAACATGATAGTGGTTTTTGAAAGATCTTAGAACTTAGAAGCTGGTGATAAAATTTAAAATCTGGAAGTTTGAAAAAACAGCATTCTGGCCTGACAAAAAAGTACCGGCAAGGTGACACAGTGGTTAGCACTGCTGCCTCACAGTGTGGAGATGCCGGTGTTGGACTGGGGTAAACACAGTGGCCTCACAGTGACTGGCCTCACAGTGCCAGGGACGCGGGTTCAATTCTGGCCTTGGGTCACTGTCTGTGTGGAATTTGCTCGTTCTCCCCGTGGCTGTGTGGGTTTCCTCCGGGTGCTCCGATTTCCTCCCACGGTCTAAAGATGTGCAGGTTAGGTTGATTGGCCATGCTAAATTGACCCTAGTGTCAGGAGATTAACAGTGTAAATATGTGGGGTTACGGGAATCGGGCCTGAGTGGGATTGTGGTCGGTGCAGACTCAATGGGCCAAATGGCCTCCTTCTGCACTGTAGGGATCCTATGATACCAGAAGCAAAGGCGCAGAAGGAGATCGCCAGGGAAAAACTCCAAAGCTGAAATGGAGGCTGAAAGCAGAAATTAAACTCCATACTCCAGAAGACTCCGTTGAATCCCTTGGAAGTCCAGCTTCAATCCCCAAGGAGTGCAGAATCAGTAGACCAAGCAGGGGGTAAGCTAAGGTCTTGGCCAGAATGAATTTTGAAAAACTTTTAAGTCAGCAGCAGTCAGGATTGCCATTTTAAAATGCACAGCAAACAGCCCGAGTCCCAAGTCAGCACCTTGAACACATGACAGCCAAGCTCGCTCCTGCCAAGGTGGGGAGGTGGTGTGGGGGGTGCGGGGGAGGAGAAGAAATAATTAAAAACTAATCAGCAGTTACAAAACCCAGCAAAAGACAGGAATCAATGGTTTCTCAAATTGAAAATACTTAGATACCAGGGGATGACTCAAAACGGTTGATCCAGGGAGTTATAGAGTCATTGAGGTTTACAGCACGGAAACAAGCCCTTCGGCCCAACTTGTCCATGCCGCCCTTTTTTTTTTAAACCCCTAAGCAAATCCCAATTGCCCGCATTTGGCCCATATCCCTCTATATCCATCGTACCCATGTAACTATCTAAATGCTTTTTAAAAGAAACAAATTGTACCCGCCTCTACTACTACGTCTGGCAGCTTGTTCCAGACAGTCACCACCCTCTGTGTGAAAATATTGCCCCTCTGGACACTTTTGTATCTCTCCCCTCTCACCTTAAACCTATGCCCTCTAGTTTTAGACTCCCCTACCTTTGGGAAAAGATATTGACTATCTAGCTGATCTACACCCCTCATTATTTTATAGACCTCTATAAGATCACCCCTCAGCCTCCTACGCTGCAGAGAAAAAAGTCCCAGTCTATCCAGCCTCTCCTTATAACTCAATCCATCAAGTCCCGGTAGCATCCTAGTACATCTTTTCTGCACTATTTCTAGTTTAATAATATCCTTTCTATAATAGGGTGACCAGAATTGCACACAGTATTCCAAGTGTGGCCTTACCAATGTCTTGTACAACTTCAACAAGACATTCCAACTCCTGTATTCAATGTTCTGACCGATGAAACCAAGCATGCTGAATGCCTTCTTCACCACTCTGTCCACCTGTGACTCCACTTTCAAGGAGCTATGAACATGTACCCCGAGATCTCTTTGTTCTGTAACTCTCCCCAACGCCCTACCATTAACTGAATAAGTCCTGCCCTGGTTCAATCTACCAAATGCATCACCTCGCATTTGTCTAAATTAAACTCCATCTGCCATTCGTCAGCCCACTGGCCCAATTGATCAAGATCCCGTTGCAATTGGAGATAACTTTCTTCACTGTCCACTATGTCACCAATCTTAGTGTCATCTGCAAACTTACTAACCATGCCTCCTATATTCTCATCCAAATCATTAATATAAATGACAAATAACAGTAGACCCAGCACTGATCCCTGAGGCACACCGCTGGTCACAGGTCTCCAGTTTGCTGTGCAGTTTGTTACGCAGAGTTGCTGCATAAAATTGAAAACACAAATTACATCTGCAGGAACCCACCCAAACGGACAAGCAAGGAAACCTTGAGAAGAAGCTTATGGCAATGCCACATTCGATTTCCTAACAGCATTCAAAGCTATTCCCTTCCACTTCTAATTTTAAATGACCATGGATCAAAAATTGACATTACCAGTCCAGTTTGGACTCCGTCAAGGCCCAGACCAGTCTCAAAATTGGGGATGTTGGAGAAAGACTCCTCAGATGCATAATTGCCTCAAGTCCAGCTGAACAGATGCTGAACAGGTTAGCACACTGCTTTAAAGTTAAAGTTTATTTATTAGTGTCACAAGTAGGCTTACATTAACGCTGCAATGAAGTTACTCTGAAAATCCCCTAGTTGCCACACACCGGCACCTGTTCTGGTACACAGAGGGAGAATTTAGTATGGCCAATGCACCTAACTAGCACGTCTTTTGGACTGTGGAAGGAAATTGGAGAAAACCCACACAGACATGGGGAGAATGTGCAAACCCCACACAGACAGTGACCCAAGCCAGGAATCGAACCCAAGCCCCTGGTGCTGTGAGGCAGCAGTGCTAACCACTGTGCCACCGTGCCGCTTCCTTAAGTAGGTCCAATAGCTGATGATATAATCGCTAGTCAAGGAATTGATAAATCCTCAGAAAAATTTGATGAAGTTTTAAAATCATTTGACACATATTTTAAGTTGAGCAGTAACAAGATCCTTAAGAGAGCGAAGGTTAACAGCCTGGAGAACCTGTTACTGCAGAATAACTGAAGGTTGCGACTGTGGTGATCTGAAATCGGAGCTAATCAGGGACAGAATTGTTGTTGGAGTGGCAGATAATGTACTCTCAAGCTACAGAAGATTTGACACTTGAAAAGGCCATTCAGATTGTCAGGCAACCCAAAATCTGTTTATAGCACAGAGCTATCTTAAGGGATGACAGCAAACCATGATATAGAGCAACTTCCACTGTCCAGTTTGGCCGGGATTCTCCGCTCACATTTTTGTCGGGCTGGTTTGGAGACGGGGGGCAGAAAATCTCGCAAGATGTCCAAATCACGTTTCATGTCAAAGTACAAGCGTGACATGATTGTCCCCACCCCCGCCAGTGATGTAACAGGATTAGAATAGAATAGAATCCCTACAGTGCAAAGGAGGCTATTCGGCCCATCAAGTCTGCACCGACCACAATTCCATCCAGGCCCTAACCCCGTAATTGCTCATATTTATCCTGCTAATCCCCCTGACACTAAGGATTAATTTAGCATGGCCAATCAACCTAACCCGCACATCTTTGGACTGTGGGGGGAAACTGGAGCACCCAGAGGAAACCCATGCAGACATGGGGAGAATGTGCAAACCCCACACAGACAGTGACCCAAGCCGGGAATCGAATTGAGTCTGGAATTGAATCCAGGTCCCTGGCGCTGTGAGGCAGCAGTGCTAACCACTGTGCTGTCCTAATGTCGGGAACATCAATTCCGTACATTAACACATTATTCTCAGGCCTCTATGCCCGAAACATCCTCCCCGAAAGAAAGTCCATACAAACTTGATCTTCTCTGGATATGACTAGACAGAGTACAGGGCACAATCCTGAGAGATGTAGTATTGTTCGCCCACTCTGTGGTCAGATAGAGATTGCATTCTTTGTTTTGTGCATGGAGAAACTTGCTGGCTGTAATGAAGCTGCTACATTTGGACACGAGGTGGTGCACATTCTGTCCTAGTCAGATTTTCTGATTGCCTGAAAGCCAAGAGCAGCAGAAGGCCATTTCAGACAGGAGCCAACTTGAGATAAAACTCATAATGAAGGTGCTTTATATCCTGATAGTTTGCCAGGGAACTTCTGACATTATTTTCCAGCTGCATTTATCATATTAAAATGAACTACAATTACAAGTGGAGCTTTTCACACGTGACTCTGTATTCTGGAACCAGAGAACCACAGAAAAGTCACAGCACAGAAGGAGGTCATTTGGTCCATCTTGTCCATGCCAGCCCGAGGATACCAAGGTACCCTTTCTAATCCCACCTTCCTGCACCTGGCACATAGCCTTGTAGCTTACGGCACTTAAGGTACAGATCCAGGTACTTTTCAAAAGAGTTTAGGGTCTCTGCCTCCACCACCAACTCGGGCAATGAATTTCAAACCCCTACCACCCTTATGTAAAAAGTTCTTCTACACTTACTGCCTCTTATCTTGAATCTATGCCCCCTGGTTCTAGAATTCTCCACCAAGGGAAACAATTTTATCCTGTCCACTCTATCTCTTTCCCTCATAACTTTGTCCACCTCTATCACCCCTCAGCCTTCTTTGTTCCAAGAAAAATAAACTCCAACCTATCTGTTCTCTCCTCATAGCTACACTTTTCCAGCCCTGACAACATTCTTGTAAACCTCTTCTGTCCTCTCTCCAGAGCAAATACGTCCTTCCTGTAATACGGTGACCAAAGCTGCACAATGGGTGGGATTTTATGGCCTTGCTCGTCCCGAAACCGTAAAATCCCACCCGAGGTCAATGGTCCTTCCCATGCTCCACCCCGCACTAGCTCCGATTCCCGTGGAGGGCGGGGTGATAAAATTCCGGCCAATATTCCAGTTGTGGCCTCACCAGTGTTTTATACAATACCAGCATCCTTACTTCTATATTCTATACCTCTGCCAATGAAGGAGAGCATTCCATGTGCCTTCTTTTCAATCTTGTCTACTTTGCCTGCTGCCTTTAGGGACCTGTGTACTTGTACACCAAGATCTCCCACTTCATCTACCCTTCTTAGTATATTCCCAATCATTGTGTATTCCCTATAACTGTTTGACCTCCCTAAATGCATGACCTCACATTTCTCTATGTTAAAGTCCATCTGCCACTTTATGCCCACTCCACTGTCCCAACATTATTGTTTTGTTGATTACAGCAATCATTTACACTACCCCTATTCGGCCAGCCTTTGTGTTCTCTGCAAATGTTCTAATTGTGCCCCCCACGTTCACGTCCAAATCGTTAATATATAACACAAACAGCAAGGGTCCCAACACTGAACCTTGTGGAACGCCACTTAAAACAACTTTCCATTCGCAGGGGCATCCGTTGACTGTTACCCTTTGTTTCTACTTGTTTATATAGATGATCTGGAGGAGGGGACGGAGTGTAGGGTAACGAAGTTTGCAGACGACACAAAGATAAGTGGAAAAGTGAATCGTGTGGAGGACGGAGAAGATCTGCAGAGAGATTTGGACAGGCTGAGTGAGTGGGCGAGGATATGGCAAATGGAGTATAACGTTGATAAATGCGAGGTTATACACTTTGGAGGAAATAATAACAAATGGGATTACTATCTCAATGGAAACAAATTAAAACATGCTACCGTGCAAAGGGACCTGGGGGTCCTTGTGCATGAGACGCAAAAGCCCAGTCTGCAGGTACAACAGGTGATCAAGAAGGCAAATGGGATGTTGGCCTATATCGCGAGGGGGATAGAATATAAAAGCAGGGATGCCTTGATGCACCTGTACAGGGCATTGGTGAGGCCGCAGCTGGAATACTGTGTGCAGTATTGGTCCCCTTATATGAGGAAGGATATATTGGCATTGGAGGGAGTGCAGAGAAGGTTCACCAGGTTGATACCGGAGATGAGGGGTTTGGATTATGAGGAGAGGCTGAGGAGATTGGGTTTGTACTCGTTGGAGTTTAGAAGGATGAGGGGGGATCTTATGGAGACTTATAAGATAATGCGGGGGCTGGATAGGGTGGAGGCGGAGAGATTCTTTCCACTTAGTAAGGAAGTTAAAACTAGAGGACACAGCCTCAAAATAAAGGGGGGTCGGTTTAAGACAGAGTTGAGGAGGAACTTCTTCTCCCAGAGGGTGGTGAATCTCTGGAATTCTCTGCCCACTGAGGTGGTGGAGGCTACCTCGCTGAATATGGTTAAAGCGCGGATGGATGGATTCCTGATCGGTAAGGGAATTAAGGGTTATGGGGATCAGGCGGGTATGTGGTACTGATCCACGTCAGATCAGCCATGATCTTATTGAATGGCGGGGCAGGCTCGAGGGGCTAGATGGCCTACTCCTGCTCCTATTTCTTATGTTCTTATGTTCTTATGTTTCCGGTTACTAAGGCAACTTTTTATCCAGTTTGCCACATTACCCTATTGGCTCTTACTTTTTTGACCAATCAATCATGAAAGACCTTGTCAAACGCTTGCTAAAATCCATGTACACAACATCCACCACACTACCTTCATCAATCCTTCCTGTCACTTACTCAAAGAATTCAGCAGGTAGAGTCATTCGGAAGTCTTGGATGCTTCAATCGAAAGCGTAACTTACTCTCTGCATGTTTCATTTTTAAAAAGTTAAATAATAGCAAATTGTAATGTATTGAACCGTGATGACGAGTTGTTCTCGAGATGGTGGCGATGCTGGTAATCTATATTTTTTGCACAACCCAATGTGTCCTAAGGATATGGCGAGGAATTTTCCTGGGTGTCTTACTCGACTATTTCTGAGAACATTGAGACAACTAAATTGTGTGGTACTGGGCTTGCCTTAGTAGGTTCCCTTCCTTAAAGGACATTAGCAAAAGAGATACTTACATGCATGTAGCGCTTTTCATGACCACCGGACATCTCAAGGTAATTTACAGCCAGTGAAATACTTTTGGACTTGCAGTCCACAGTTTGCTGACAACACCACCGTAGTGGGTCGGATCTCAAACAATGACGAGACAGAGTACAGGAATGAGATAGAGAATCTGTTGAACTGGTGTGATGCGCTATCAATAAGGCGAAAGACTACCGATATGCCAATATAAGTGTAGGCTTTTATTCACAACAGAATCAGGAGCAGATCCCAACAATTAACCGACCTGGACTGAACAAGGGGGAGGAGACAGCCACCTTTATACTAGGTGCTGAGGGGAGGAACCAAACTGGAAGGGGATGTGTCCAGGTATGACGAACACACACAACGGTGGTCCATATAGGACAAAGGCACAACTGAGGTCCACCACATGGTGCAGCAACAATAATCTCTCCCTCAATGTTAACAAACGAAGGAAATTGTAATTGACTTCAGGAAGCGTAAAGGAGAACATGCCCCTGTCTACATCAATAGGGATGAAGTAGAAAGGGTCGAGAGCTTCAAGTTTTTAGGTGTCCAGATCACCAACAACCTGTCCTGGTCCCCCCATGCCGACACTATAGTTAAGAAAGCCCACCAATGCCTTGACTTTCTCAGAAGACTAAGGAAATTTGGCATGTCAGCTACGACTCTCACCAACTTTTACAGATGCACCACAGAAAGCATTCTTTCTGGTTGTATCACAGCTTGGTATGGCTCCTGCTCTGCCCAAGACCGCAAGGAACTACAAAAGGTCTTGAATGTAGCCCAATCCATTACGCAAACCAGCCTCCCATCTATTGACTCTGTCTGCACTTCCCGCTGCCTCGCCAAAGAGCCAGCATAATTAAGGATCCCTCGCACCCCGGACATTCTCTCTTCCACCTTCTTCCGTTGGGAAAAAGATACAAAAGTCTGAAGTCACGTACCCAGCAGACTCAAGAACAGCTTCTTCCCTGCTGCTGTCAGACTTTTGAATGGACCTACCTTGCATTAAGTTGATCTTTCTCTACACCCTAACTATGACTGTAACACTACATTCTGAACTCTCTCGTTTCCTTCTCTATGAACGGTATGTTTTGTCTGTATAATGCGCAGGAAACAATACTTTTCACTGTATGACATGTGAAAATAATAAATCAAATCAAATCAAATCAAAATCAAAGTCACTGTTTTAATGTAGCAAACGTGGCTACCAAAGCAAACTCCCTCAAATAGCAATGTGATAATGTTGATTGAGGGATAAATAGTGGCCAGGACATTGAGGAAAGCTCCCTCTTCTTTGAAATGGTGCCAAGGGATCAGTCACATCCACCTGACATCGCGTCTGAGAGATGGCACCTCATATGTGTGTCCTCAAGCCCTGGAGTGGGACTTAAACCCTGAACCTTGTGATCCAGAGATGAGTGTGCTATCAATTAAGCTTTAACTGTTGAGAACCAGTTTAGCTTTCACGACAATCATGATTATTTCTTTGACCTTTGCCCACAACTGATCAGATTTGTGGAGCTCCATTTTGGTAGCTTGTCATGGGCCTGATTTGCCTTGGCCCCATCTTGTAGGAGCAACCATTGATTGCCCTCTTTTCTCTTACTATTTTTCACCGCTTTTTGCACCGAATATTATTGAGCTAGGAACCTGATCTGTGCAGTGGTTTACTTTGACGAGGGTTTGTGAATGACAGTTATAATTAAACTAAGCAAGAAGTAAACAAACACAACAGCAGGCACTGCCACTGGAGGATTGCAATCTCATACCTATCCTAGATTTAATAACTGCCTGTGCTTAGTTCACAAAGTTAATTATTGGACATAACAGCCCCCTACCCTTTGCCCTATATTAAGCCAGTGCTCTATTGTCCTGGTTTCTCCAGATGCTCCACGACATTGACTTCCCTTTTTACTGAGCTCCTTTGTGTGTTGCATGTTTGAGACACTTTTCAGTGCAGATCTCCCCAGAGAAACATTTAATGTTATTTACATGTGATCAGACAGGCACCAATATATCACAGACCCAAATGGTAACCTCCTTTCAATTACCATTTCAATCAAAGTCCTTTCTCCACACTTTGAAGAGCTAATTATGTTTCATTTTACAGATTATTTGTGACAAACATTAAATATGTTATCAAGTGACAAAAATAAATTGAGATTTTCAAGTGGTGAAAATTCAATCTGATCTGTATAGTCTAAATTACTTTTACAATTGGACATAGCCCTGTATCTTGGACAGGTGATGGTTTTTTTAAATATTCTTTCACAGGTTGTGGGTGTTATTGGCTAAGCCAGTATTTATTGCCCTTAAGAAGCTGGTGTTGAGCAGTCTTCTTGAACCGTTGCAGTCCCTTGGATGTTGGTGCAACCAATGTGCTGTGAGGGAGGGAGTTCCAGGATTTTGACCCAGTGACAGAGAAGGAAATAGAATTCCAAGTCAAGATGATCTGAGGCTTGAAGGGGAACTTGCAGCTGGCAGTGTCCCCATGCATCTGCTGCCCTTGTCCTTCTAGTTGGTAGAGTGCGTGGGGGTGGAAGGTGCTGTCAAAGGAACATTGGTAAGTTGCTGCAGTGCATCCTGTACATGGTATACACTGCTACCACTATGCACTGGTGGTGGAGGGAGTGAGTCACAGAATCCTTACAGTGCAGAAGGAGGCCATTTGGCCCATCAAGTCTGCAATGACCACAATCCCATCCAGGCCCTATTCCCATAACCCCACATATTTAAACTGCTAATCCTCCTGACACTAGGGTTAATTTAGCATGATCAATCAACCTAACCCGCACATCTTTGGACTGTGGGAGGAAATCGGAGCACCCGGAGGAAACCCACGCAGACACGGGGAGAATGTGCAAACTCCACACAGACAATGAACTAAGGCTGGAATTGAATCCAGGTCCTTGGCGCTGTGAGGCAGCAGTGCTAATTACTGTGCCACCGTGCCGCCCCAGTGTTTAAAGTGATGGATGGGGAGCCAATCAAGCAGGTTGCTGGGTCCTAGATGGTGTTGAACTTCCTGAGTGTTGTTGGTGCTGTACTTGTCAACACAAGTATGGAGTATTCCATCCCAATCATGGCTTGTGCCTTATAGATCGTGGGACAGGATTTGGGGTGTCAGGAAGTGAGTTACTTATTGCAGAATTTCCTGCCTCAGATCTGCACTTATACTTTGGTATTTATTTGGCTGGTCCAGTTCAATTTCTTGTCAATTGTAACCTCCAGGGTGTTGATAGTTGGGGATTCAGTGATGGTGATTCAGCCATTGAATGTCAAGGGGAGATGGTACGATTCTCTCTTTTTGACTTGGTCATTGCCTGGCATTTGCGTGGCGGGAATGTTACTTGACACAAATCCACCCAAACCCAAATTTTCTCCAAGTCTGGTTGCATATGGATGTCGACTGTTTCAGTACCTGAGGAGTTGTGAATGGTGCTGAACATTGTGCAATCTTCAGCCAACATCCCACTTCTGACTTTATGAGGGAAGGTCATTGCTGAAGCAGCTGAAGATGGTTGGGCTGAGGTCACTATCCTGAGGAACTCCTGCAGCCAAGTCCTGGGGTCTGAGATGATTGACCTCCAACCACCACAACCATCCTCCTGTGCTAAATCTGATTTGAACCAGTGGAGAGCTTTCCCCCGATTCCCATTTACTAGAGTTTTGTTTGAATTTCTGGGTGCCACACTTGGTCAAACACTGCCTTGATGTCAAGGCTAGTCACTCTCACATCAACTCTTGTCTGTGTTTTGACCAAGGTTGTCATGAGATCAGGAGCTGAATGGCCCTGGCAGAACCCAGCTTGTTGGTGAGCAGGTTATTGCTGAATAAGTGTCATTTGATAACACTGTCAATGACTCTTTCCATCACTTTGCTGCTGATTGGGAATAGACTGATGAGGAATAGACTGATGAGGCAGTAATTGGCCGAGTCAGATTTGTCCTGCATTTTGTGAAGAGGTCAAACCCGGGCAACTTTTCACATTGTCACATAACAGCATGTTGTGGCTGTTAGTTCTGGAGCATAAATCTTCTGGAACATTGTCAGGCCCAATAGCCTTTGCAGTATCCAGTGCCTTCAGCCATTTCTTAATATCATGTGCTATGCATTGAATTGACTGAAGACTGTTATCTATGATGCTGGGGACCTCCAGAAGAGGTTGAGATGGATCATCCATTTGGAACATCGGGCTGCAAACAGAAACGCAAAATGACCAGATCCTCTGGGTTGGATTCTCCAGCCTCGTCATACGGCCGGCGGGAATCCCGATGCTCCGCAGAATGGGGCATCGGACAAAAATCGCGATTCCCGATAGGCATTAAGGCATCTGGGGTTCACCTGATTCGTCCTGCCAGCCCCAGTTGGGTTCCTGCCCATAGCGAGCAGCAACCCAATAATTATGCAAACTCGCAGTGTGGGGAGAGGGGGGTGGGGGTGGGGGGGGGGGGGGGTGGGCTGAGGGGGAAGGGGGCCTAAGTGGGGGGCTCTAAGGGGGAGGGGGGCTGAATGGTGGGTCTGAAGAGGAAGGGGGTCTGAGTGGGGGGACTGAGGGAGAAGGGGGGCCTGAGTGGGGGGGGGTCAGGTATTGTCACCCTCATGCCTGTGTGGTGTGTACAGAGTTACCCATTATTCATGGGTAGGGGGCAGGATGTCCCTCTTTTGTGAGGAGTTGGTGGTGTTCCCCTAGTCGGTGTGGGGGTGGGGGGGGGCGGGGAAGCATTTCATTTTTTGAAGGGAGGGAGCCCTGCCTTTGAGCGTGGAGATCAGTGTGCCCTATAAAAATGGCGCACTGATCTCAGAACAGCTGGGCTGGCCAGCATTAGTTCATAAGACATTGGAGCAGAATTAGGCCATTCGGCCCATTGAGTTCGCTCTGGCCATTCCATCATGGTTGATACCCTCCTCATCCCCTGGTGTGAGCACTCAGCCTGAAAATGGGAGAATTCGGCCCTCTGTTTCTGTATTTGTAATTGAGGAATGGGCATTGACCAGAATGCAAATGATAACTCCCTTGCTCTTCTTCAAAACAGATGGCACGGGATCTTTTACATTCATTAGAACAGGCAGATGGGGTCTCAGTTTAACATATTATCTGAAAGGCGACACCACCAACCCTACAGCTCACCCTCAGTCCTGCACTGGAGTGTCAGCCTTGATTTTTCAAGTCAATTCCTGGGATGGGACTTGGATGTAGGACCTTGTGACTCCAAGGCAAGAGTGCTAGCAACTGAGTCACAGCTGACAGTTGAAATTCACTTAACTTATCAGCTTGTGAAAAATTAATGAACAAGATTAAAATATGCTTAGCGATTAATGATTTGGTATTCAGTTATATTCTGGCTGTGATCCTGTAATCATAAGTATCCAATGTCGACTAATCTAGGCTTTTCAGGCCTAGTTCGGCAATTTAATTAGATAATAGATGATCTTAACTCAGTTGTATTTACCTGTCTTTGATCCATCTCCTCTGATATCCCTCCTTAATAATAATATGCTGGTCTTAAACTTCAGTTGACCCAGCATCCTCCACAGCTTTTGGGAATATTCCAGATTTGCAGTAACCTTTTGAAATTCTCCTCATTTCAACCCTGAATTTCTGAGCATTACATTTAAGATTGTGCTCCTTCGTCCTAGGTTGCCCCACTTGAGATTATAGAGTAGATATAGAGAAACTCAGTTACATGAACTTTCTAAGCTGAAGGGAATACAATCCAAATTTATGCAATAATTCTCAGAATTTAAAAGCTGAAAGTTCATTTGTGTAGCGCTGCGATGTCGACTGCAACGGTTCTCCGGGAGGGGAGGGGTGCGAAATGTGCAGTCGGCCATTACCTGCATGGCCCTCCCCATTGATATTGTTCATAGAAAGAAATCATAGAAACCCTACAGTGCAGAAACAGGCCATTCGGTCCATCAAGTCTGCACCGACCACAATCCCACCCAGGCCCTACCCCCATATCCCTACACATTTACCCACTAATCCCTCTAATCTACACATCTCAGGACACTAAGGGGCAATGTTAGCATGGCCAATCAACCTAACCCGCACACCTTTGGACTGTGGGAGGAAACCGGAGCACCCGGAGGAAACCCACGCAGACACGAGGAGAATGTGCAAACTCCACACAGACAGTGACCCAAGCCGGGAATCGAACCCAGGCCCCTGGAGCTGTAAAGCAGCAGTACTAACCACTGTGCTACCGTGCCGCCCCATGTTGCCATGCAGAAAGTGACCTGTGATGCTCTTTGTCCCTGGGCAATGTGGTCTACGTGGCACTGCTTTGAAGTTCCATCAGGCAAACAAATCTTTAGTCCTAAAACTTTAAAGCTGGGCATAACTCTGGCGTATCTGCACTGCGACTCCTGCAAGGTTTTCTGCTAACCAAAGCTAAATGCTATACTCCAGATGAAGTTTGATCAAATTTTGGTACGGCAAAAGGATAACAAAAGGCGGCATGGTGACACAGTGGATAGCACTGCTGCCTCTCGGCAACAGGGACCAGGCTTCAATTCCTGGCTTGGGTCACTGTCTGTGCAAGGTTTGTACATTCTCCATGTGTCTGTGTGAGTTTCCTCCGGGTGCTCTGGTATCCTCCCACAGTTTGAAAGACGTGCTGGTTAGGTGCATTGGCCATGCTAAATTCTCCCTCAGCGTACCTGAACAGGCACTGGAGTGAGGCGACAAGAGGATTTTCATAGCAACTTCATTGCAGCGTTAACGTAAGCCGACTTGCAAACACTAATAAATAAACTTTTAAAAAAAACTTCCTCCCCTTTGTATTCCAACCAGCTTAAGAAAGAGACCAACACTCCATTTGTGATTACTTTTTTATACTTGATCTCTTTCTTAGTTCCAAAGCAGATGACTTCACACTTCCCCACGTTGAACTCCACCTGCCATAAATTTCCCACTCACTGTGAATGTTTTTGTCCCGTTGCAATTGTAAAGGGGTAACATCAGCAACATCTGATACGGAGGTAACTATGATATCACACGAGTAAATAACCGAGATCTGGTGGGAAGCAGAAGTGATGTGGAGATGCCGGCGTTGGACTGGGGTAAGCACAGTAAGAAGTCTCACAACACCAGGTTAAAGTCCAACAGGTTTATTTGGTAGCAAATACCATAAGCTTTCGGAGCACAGCTCCTTCGTCAGATGGGGTGGATATCTGTTCTCCAACAGTGCACAGACACAGAAATCAAGTTACAGAATACTAATTAGAATGCAAATCTCTATAGCCAGCCAGGTCTTAAAGGTACAGATAATGTAGGTGGAGGGAGCATTCAACGCAGGTTAAAGAGATGTGTATTGTCTCCAGACAGAACAGCTAGTGAGATTCTACAAGCCCGAGAGGCAAGCTGTGGGGGTTACTGATAATGTGACATAAATCCAATATCCTGGTTTAGGCCGTCCTCATGTGTGCGGAACTTGGCTATCAGTTTCTGCTCAGCGACTCTGCGCTGTCGTGTGTCGTGAAGGCCGCCTTGGAGAACGCTTACCTGAAGATCCAAGGCTGAATGCCCGTGACTGCTGAAGTGCTCCCCCACAGGAAGAGAACAGTTTTGCCTGGTGATTGTCGAGCGGTGTTCATTCATCCATTGTCGTAGCGTCTGCATGGTTTCCCCAATGTACCATGCCTCGGGACATCCTTTCCTGCAGCGTATCAGGTAAACAACATTGGCCGAGTTGCAAGAGTAGGTACCGTGTACCTGGTAGATGGTGTTCTCACGTGAGATGATGGCATCCGTGTCAATGATCCGCAGAGGTTGCAGTGGCAGGGTTGTGTGGTGTCGTGGTCACTGTTCTCCTGAAGGCTGGGTAGTTTGCTGCGGACAATGGTCTGTTTGAGGTTGCGTGGTTGTTTGAAGGCAAGAAGTTGGGGTGTGGGGATGGCCTTGGCGAGATGTTCGTCTTCATCAATGACATGTTGAAGGCTCCGGAGGAGATGCCGTAGCTTCTCCGCTCCGGGGAAGTACTGGACGACGAAGGGTACTCTGTCCACCGTGTCCCGTGTTTGTCTTCTGAGGAGGTCGGTGCGGTTTTTCGCTGTGGCTCGTCGGAACTGTTGATCGATGAGTCGAGCGCTATATCCTGTTCTTATGAGGGCATCTTTCAGCGTCTGGAGGTGTCTGTTGCGATCCTCCTCATCCGAGCAGATCCTGTGTATTCGGAGGGCTTGTCCGTAGGGGATGTCTTCTTTTACGTGTTTAGGGTGGAAGCTGGAGAAGTGGAGCATCATGAGGTTATCCGTGGGCTTGCGGTACAGTGAGGTGCTGAGGTGACCGTCCTTAATGGAGATGCGTGTGTCCAAGAATGCAACCGATTCCGGACAGTAGTCCATGGTGAGTCTGATGGTGGGATGGAACTTGTTGATGTCATCATATAGTTGTTTCAGTGATTGCTCACCATGACTCCAAAGGAAGAAAATGTCATCGATGTATCTAGTGTATAGCATCGGTTGAAGGTCCTGTGCGGTGAAGAAGTCTTGTTCGAACCTGTGCATGAAGATGTTGGCATATTGAGGTGCGAATTTTGTCCCCATGGCTGTTCCGTGTGTCTGGATGAAGAACTGGTTGTTGAAGGTGAAGATATTGTGGTCCAGGATGAAGCGGATGAGTTGTAAAATTGCATCTGGAAACTGGCAGTTGACGGCATTGAGTACTGAGGCCGTTGCAGCAATGCCATCATCGTGGGGGATGCTGGTGTAGAGTGCCGAGACATCCATTGTGACGAGGAGTGCTCCTGGTTCAACTGCTCCATGTGTGTTGAGTTTCTGTAGGAAGTCCGTAGTGTCGTGACAAAAGCTGGGGGTTCTTTGTACAATGGGTTTCAAGATGCCCTCGACATAGCCGGAGAGGTTCTCGCACAGGGTTCCATTTCCTGAAAAGATGGGACGGCCGGGTGTGTTTGCCTTGTGTATTTTTGGGAGGCAGTAGAGATCTCCAACGCGTAGAGTACGTGGGATGAGAGCACGGAGGGTGCTCTGAAGGTCCGGATCAAAGGTTTTGATCAGAGTGTTGAGTTGACGGGTGTGTTCTTTGGTCGGATCTGTGGGTAACTGTCTGTAGTGTTCCTTGTTGTTCAGTTGTCGGTACACTTCTTTGCAGTAATCCATTCTGTTCAGTATGACGATGGCCCCTCCTTTGTTTGCTGGTTTGATGACAATGTTGCGGTTGGTCTTGAGAGCGTGGATGGCGTTGCGTTGTGCTTGGGTGATGTTCGGTGCTGTCTTGTGAGTGCGGCTGATGAATTTGGTGTTGACGCACCTCCTGATGGCTTGGGCATACATGTCAAGTCGAAGGCAGTGGCCTTCCGGAGGAGTCCAATTCGACTCTTTCCTCTTTGGTTGCACTGCGGGTCTCCCTGTCTGCTGTTCCGGTTCATTGGCTGTCTCCTTGTGTTCGCTGTTGGCCTCTTGGGGTTTGTGGAAGAACTCCCGCAGCCTCATTCGCCTGATGAATTCCTCTGTGTCTGCTGCGAGACTAATGGGGTCTATTTTGGTAGTGGGGCAAAAGTTGAGCCCTCGGCTGAGAACTTCGATTTCATCTGGCTGAAGTGTGTAGTCCGATAAGTTGACAATGGACTTTCCTGCAGTGGTACTGTTTTCTACTGTGGTACCGGGGAAGGCTTGGTTGCTGCTGGTGGTGATGCCGAGTTTCTCAAGTTTCCTGTTCTTGGTGTGCATGTAGATGGTGTAGTTCCTTTGTCTCGTCTGCTTGGCAGAGTTTCGCAGCTGGTCTGCGTCCTGAGCGCAAGTTGAGAGTATGGATTCAATCTTGGTTTCCAGGCTGCGGTGTTTGCTGTAGAGTTGGTGTATGAGGTGTTTGAGGAGGGTGAGAGAGGTGCGACGGCAAAGTCTCTCAGCGTAGTCTGTGTTAAAGGTTGACCTGAGTGGGTTCGTGATCCGTAGTCCTTTCGGTATCTTGTCTGCTTTCTTGCATGTTTGTAGAAACTTGATGTCTGTGTCGATATGCGCGATCTTCTTGGAGATCCTCTCCACTTGGAGCCGGCAGTTTGCGGCGCCGATGGTAGTCATGATGTGGAGATGCCGGCGTTGGACTGGGGTAAGCACAGTAAGAAGTCTCACAACACCAGGTTAAAGTCCAACAGGTTTATTTGGTAGCAAATACCATAAGCTTTCGGAGCACAGCTCCTTCGTCAGATGGGGTGGATATCTGTTCTCCAACAGTGCACAGACACAGAAATCAAGTTACAGAATACTAATTAGAATGCAAATCTCTACAGCCAGCCAGGTCTTAAAGGTACAGATAATGTGGGTGGAGGGAGCATTCAACACAGGTTAAAGAGATGTGTATTGTCTCCAGACAGAACAGCTAGTGAGATTCTACAAGCCCAGGAGGCAAGCTGTGGGGGTTACTGATAATGTGACATAAATCCAATATCCTGGTTTAGGCTATCCTCATGTGTGCGGAACTTGGCTATCAGTTTCTGCTCAGCGACTCTGCGCTGTCGTGTGTCGTGAAGGCCGCCTTGGAGAACGCTTACCTGAAGATCCAAGGCTGAATGCCCGTGACTGCTGAAGTGCTCCCCCACAGGAAGAGAACAGTCTTGCCTGGTGATTGTCGAGCGGTGTTCATTCATCCATTGTCGTAGCGTCTGCATGGTTTCCCCAATGTACCATGCCTCGGGACATCCTTTCCTGCAGCGTATCAGGCAGACAACGTTGCAGAAGTACAACCTTGTTAACATTCTTGGGGAAACAGACAAACCCTAAAGAGATCCCACTTAGATTCCAAACTCAAACTGAAACATTAACTTCTGACTCTTACCTCTGCAATTTATTTTGCCTCCTAACTTGATGTCATATGCATTCTTGGACATAGAACTCTCTGGAGGTCATTTATGTGAAAGGGTGAAAACGGGTACTGACTGGATGTGATGTTGGACGTGGAAACTTTGACCAAATACTGCCAAGACTGTCATTTCAGCATCCCACCTGAACAACTCATAGATCAGGGAAGAAATTTGTGTCTGGTTCTGTGGCCAATCACTCACTCAAGACCGAAAATACCTTGGCGTCACACTTGACCATACATTGACCTACCAGCAGCACCTCCAGAAAACTGGAGTCAAAATCAAAACAGGAGTGAACCTCAAACGGAAACTGGTGGGTACTGGTGGGCAGCAGAGGCAACACACTGCACTCTGCTTTGTTTATATTGGTCTACCCAACAACAAAGTATTGAAGCTCAGGGCTCCAAATACATGGAAGTCTATCCATTCTGCTGAGCAAACCTCTATTTTAAAAAAATATATATTTCAGGAGTTAGATTGAAAAAACACTTGGATACGCAGTACAGTAATTTGATCAACCAGGCATTGTGAACTTATTTAACAATCACATACGCCAATTTAGAAGTTGAGTTGCATTCAATGGACAACTGTTGTTTGCTGGTTAACGCTCAGAGACAACATGTACAACCCTTGGTATGAGCTGATCTCAGTTGGTGAAGTGAGGTTGCTGTTGGGCTTTGAACATAAATCCACACACAATGAAGATCAGAATTATAAGTGTTACCCTACTCTAACGTCCATTTCAAAAAACAGCCTGTGCTGATTTACCAAATATATAACCTCTTTGTGAAATTACCAATTTCCAACAAAACCCAAAAGCAAGAACCACCAGCATTTAGTTAACTTAATTTCAACAAAGTGGACATGTTACATAGAACATAGAACAGTACAGCACAGAACAGGCCCTTCGGCCCACGATGTTGTGCCGAGCTTTATCTGAAACCAAGATCAAGCTATCCCACTCCCTATCATCCTGGTGTGCTCCATGTGCCTATCCAATAACCGCTTAAATGTTCCTAAAGTGTCTGACTCCACTATCACTGCAGGCAGTCCATTCCACACCCCAACCACTCTCTGCGTAAAGAACCTACCTCTGATATCCTTCCTGTATCTCCCACCATGAACCCTATAGTTATGCCCCCTTGTAATAGCTCCATCCACCCGAGGAAATAGTCTTTGAACGTTCACTCTATCTATCCCCTTCATCATTTTATATGTTCAATCCGTTTTGATTGCACAGATCCTATTTTGCACAGTGGCACAGTTGTTAGTACTGTTGCCTCACAGTACCAGGGACCCAGGTTCGATTCTCGGCTTGGGTCATTGTCTGTATGGAGTTTGCACATTCTCCCCATATCTGCATGGGTTTCCTCCGGGTGCTCCGGTTTCCTCCCACAGTCTGGTTAGGTGCATTGACCCGAACAGTTGTCGGAGTGTGGCGACTAGAGGAATTTCACAGTAACTTCATTTCGGTGCCAATGTAAGTTTTACTTGTGACTATTAAATAAACTTTATAACTTTAATCCCGATAGGGTTTAATTTACCCAAAATATTAGGGAATATCTATTTTATCACGGTTTGTAATATTACTATATATATATAATATGCTACAAACCTTGTCAATTTTTTTGGCAAATCAAATAAACTAAATCAACCAAACTGAGGGACGAAATAAAAAGGGTAGCCCCTAAACGGGACTGCGGTGGGTGGGGTGGGAAACAAAAATCAAAGTGTAAAGCAAACTTAAAACACCAAACCAAAATGTGATTAAAAGGGTCAGTAATACACCCCAGTCCCTGCGGTGCCCAAAGAGCATGGAAAGTCTCAATGGTGACCGTGGACACTGCATGCTCCTTCTTCAGGGACCCCCCAGCCGCAAATATAGCTACGGTGGAGGGGCGTGCAGTCAGGTCGGACGACCCCCCTCGGTCGCCCGCTGCTTTGCCCTGTTTATGGCAAGCTCAGCCAGGCCCAGGAGCAGGTTTATGAGGAGGTCCTCCTCCTTCCCGCTCCCCTCTGCACCGGGTGCCCATAGATCAGGAGCATGGGACTCAAGTGCAAACAAACAAAACATTAATATAAGGTTTTTCAGAGAACAAGAAAGGGAGTGCAGTCCAAAACAACGAACGTAGACATGGTCCACGGATTCTACAAGACCAGAAAAATGGCAGGCTTGCTACAAACCTTTTCAAATGCTACATTTTAGAGATAGCTTTCGAAGGAGAGAAGGAACATAGACAAGCAATCAGCAGCAATGTAAACTTAACTTATCTGTAAATAGTGAAAATGAAATGTCAGTCATGCAATTAGACCACATACAAAGCAGATCCTTTCTACAATACATTGATTTTTAGAAATATGGACCTTTCCAAGGAACCTTCCCATTCAAATGTAGGAGATACAATATCTGCACCTTCATCACCTCCCTACCTACTGTCCAGGGGTTGCACACGTAATGTTTTTTCCCAATAAATCGGCCTGTGCCAAGTAGTTAGAATTTTCACTTTAGAAATGGAGTATGGGAGAATTATTTATAATAAATTAACAAAAACATTTTATTTCTAGATTCCAAGTTAAAATATATAAACGTGCACTTAAATGTATTATATGTACACATTTATTTATTTTGCATATCATATATTTTGTTATGTACATATACACAGTTGGGTATTTACACAATCTTACTTATCTAAAGAAGGAAATCTTAAAAAACAATTCAGTGCAAATGCAGAAGATAATTGTTATGATGACCACAAAGGCCAGGGGGCTCATTAATACATCTACCCGAGGGCTTTGTGGAATACGAGCTGCCTTGTTGAGTGAGCGGAAGCTTGCCCATTGGGAAGCAGCCAACGGGAGTTTTTAAGCTTCTAACTTTGCCCGGACAGGAGCTCTCATAGAATCCTACAGTGCAGAAGGAGGCCATTTGGCCCATCGAGTCTGCACCGACCACAATCCCTATCCCTATAACCCCATGCATTTACCCTAGCTAGTTCCCCTGACACTAATGGGCAATTTAGCATGGCCAATATACCTACCCCGTACATCTTTGGACTGTGGGAGGAAACCAGAGCATCTGGAAGAAATCCACACAGACACGGGGAGTATGTGCAAACTCCACACAGACAGTGACTCAAGCTGGGAATTGAACCCGGGTCCCTGGTGCTGTGAGGTAGCAGTGCTAATCATTGTGCCATCGTGCTGCCCCTGTTGTAGGTCTGGAGGTGGAGACTACCTGACTGTAAGACGTGGGAGCGGCATTTTTCTTTTGTGCAAAATAAAGGGTATTGGTGGCTGGAAACTGGCATCTGGCTGAATTACAACATTGATGAGGAGAAGAAATAGAAAATGTATTTTTGCCCTCCATATTTCCTCTGAACATCAATAATATCTCTGGTAAGAAAAAGCCTCTTTTCGGGAAACACGAGCCCTATGATACCAGTGGGGAAGACTGGGCCCTATACGACTGAGCGCTTGCATTAACAATCTGTATTAACAACATTGAAGGAGATGAAAAGCAACAAGTGATATTGCTGACAGCATGCAGGGCCTCAATTTTCAGTGTGATAAGAAGTCTGACCTAGCCAGATACCCCAACTCAAAAACTTTTAATGAACTGGTAGAGCTGGCGAAAAACCACTACGACCCAAAGCCCCCTGCAATTCATCAGTGATACCAGTCCAACATTGCTGGGAGAGTCCCGGGGAACCAGTCACTGAGTTCTTGGCTAGGTTATGGAAACTGGCTGAACACTGTGATTTGGATGGCCTCTTAATGAAATGTTGTGGGACAGATTGGTATGTGGCCTAACCATCCAAAAGAAGCTGTTAGAAACCAATTTGGATTTTTAAAAAGCCGTTGTCACTTGAGAACATGGAAAAAGGGGTTCAGCAGCTACAAGGGGCATTGGGCAGCAATGTCTTCCAACTAGTGGCAACCTGTCCTCAGTGGAGAGTGCTTGCGTCAACCAGCTATTAAAGGGCTCCATTCGATGTAGGAACCCTAATGTCACCACAAGATCATCCAATATTAACGGAATTACATATTGGCCACCAGGGAATATCAAAAATGAAGATGCTGGCCAGGAGTTACGTATGGTAGCCCGGTCTTGATTCCGACGTCACAGACCTGGTAAAGGAATGTGACCTGTAGCTGGAAAATCCAAAACTCTCATCCACCCTCAGCCTCCCGACACCCATGGGAGTGACCTGGCAGGCTACTTTGTGGACTTTGCAGGTCTCTTTATTGGTTCTATGTTTTTAATCATGGTGGATGCACAATCCAAATGGATGGAGGTGCACCACATGAGCTCCAAGACTATTCAGGCTATGATTGAGAATTTGCAGCAAAGTTTCAGCACAGACGGAATATTGGAAGTCCTGGTTTCCAATAACGGTACTGACCTCACTAGCAGTGATTTCCAGAACTTTGTGCTCTCCACGGGTATCCAACACATCCGGACTGCACTTTATCACCTGTCATCAAATGGACTGGCAGAACGGGCGTTTCAAACTTTCAAAAGTGGTATGAAGAAACAACCCATGTCATCCATGGAGACTAAACAATACTGTATACCATTTCCATTTTTTGGATATTGGATTTAAGGGATATGGAGGAGATCACATGAGAAGGTGGAGTTGAAGTAGAAGATCAACCATGATAACTTTGAATGGTGGAACAAGTTTGAAATGCTGAGTGGCCAACTCCTATAACTTTTGTTTTCAACTACCAAAGGATGGTAACCCTCTGCCCCATTATGCATTCCATTATATTTTTCATTATCGCATTTTTAAAAATCCAGTAAATTCCTCTGCTTTCATTGTGCTAGTGGCATTTTATTTTATTTTCTTCCTCTGCATGAAAACAAATGCAAAGTAAAAAGTGGGTTTAGGAACACTAATAATATCACTTGCATAATAATTCAGAGGTTTGGACAAATGCTCTGAAGACATGAATTCAAATCTCACCCAGCAGCTGGGGAATTTAAATTTAATTCATAAATCTGGAATAAAAATCTCATCTCAGTAATGATGATCAAGAACCTACTGGATTATTGGAAAACCCATATGGATCTCATATGTCCTTTGGAGAAGGAAATCTGCCATCTTACCTGATCTAGTCTGCATGTGACTCCAGATCCACAGCAATAGGATAATCTCTTAACTGCCCATTGAAGTGGCTTAGTTAGTCACTCAGTTGTATCAAACTGCTATTGACACTGGCATCCCACGAATGATTCAAAAAATAGTTTACCATTTTCTTATATCCATTCTAGTATCATCTGAGTCTGTGTTTGATGGATGGACCCACATTCTACCCATCATCTTCTTGAGCTTTGATATAGCTTGCAAATTTTTTGTTCATAGTCCCTTTTTGGGCGGCATGGTGGCACAATGTTTCGCACTGCTGCCTTACAGCACCAGGGACCTGGGTTCAATTCCCAGATTGGGTGACTGTCTCTGTGGACTCTGCACGTCCTCCCCGTGTCTGCATGGGTTTCCTCCGGGTGCTTCAGTTTGCTCCCACAGTCCGAAAGACGTGCTGGTTAGGTACATTGGCCATACTAAATTCTCCCTCGGTGTACCTGATCAGGCGCTGGAGTGTGGCGGACGAGGGGATTTTAGCAATAACTTCATTGCAATGTTAATGTAAGCCTACTTGTGATAATAATAAATAAACTTTAAAAACTTTAAACTTTTTGAAACTCTTAGGGTGGAAATTTCCCATCCCGCCCGCCATGGCAATCGTAGCGGGCGTGGGGTAAGACCATGCAAAGGTCCATTGACCTCGGGCGGGATTTTCCGATCTTGGGACAAACACTGCCAGAAAATCCCGCCTGTACTGTATCCTTTTAATATATCTTATAGTCCTCCCAGGTTGCAGGATTTCCAATTATGTTTGCATTGGAGCAAGTCTTTCTTTTTCATTTCATATTGCCTCGTGCTTTGTTTGTCAATCATAATTGCTGAATCTACATTCTTGTATTGGACAATATCTATTAAAGCTCTAGAGTGGCAGCAGGGACAGTCGTAAGCAGTCAAGGACAAGAATCTGCTGTGACATGGCTGTGAAAAGCAGCTGGGAGATGAGGGTAATGCAATGCGCAATTTCTCAGAAAACCTGGGCTGCCCTAACATGGATTGGCAACTCTAATGACTTTCTGCAATCTTTCATATTCATGACACAAAACAAATTACTTTGCTGTCCCTGAATTGCTTGAGCTCCTGCTTTGATTTCCACGTGCATGCAAAGCATACCTGGCTCCTTTCTACCTCCTGCATTGTAATGCACTTAAAATGACAGGCTAATTATTTGTTAACTGATATGTCATATTGATATCAGATATACACTGCTGCCACTGAAAAGCATATAACTAAGCGAGTCAAATCATTATTTCCTCATGTCTGAATTCATCATTTGCCTTCCATATTACGTAAGAGGTGGCGACAGCACTTAGCGCCTTTAAAATTATTTTTCATTTGCCTTTGTGTCTCGATTGATGATAAATGCACGGAGAAGGAGAATGTAATACAATTGTAATTTCAATAGGAACATAGGAAACAGGAGCAGGCATTTGGCCCCTCAAGCCTGCATTGACATTCACGAAGATCATGGCTGATCTTTTACCTCAGTCCCAGTTTCCCACATTATCTCCAGATCCCTTGAATATAAAGAACAAAGAACAAAGAAAATTACAGCACGGGAACATGTCCTTCGGCCCTCCAAGCCTGCACCGACCATGCTGCCCGACTGAACTAAAACCCCCTACCTTTCCGGGGACCATATCCCGCTATTCCCATCCTAAAACTCACTATTGTATCTGCTTCTACTACCTCCCCCGGCAGCGAGTTCCAGGCACCCACCACCCTCTGTGTAAAAAATTTGCCTCGTACATCTCCTTTAAACCTTGCCCCTCACACCTTAAACCTATGCCCCGAGTAATTGACTCTTCCACCTTGGGAAAAAGCTTCTGTCTATCCACTCTGTCCATGCCCCTCATAATCTTGTAGACTTCTATCAGGTCGTCCCTCAACCTCCGTCATTCTAGTGAGAACAAACCAAGTTTCTCCAACCTCTCCTCATAGCTAATGCCCTCCATGCCAGGCAACATCCTGGTAAATCTTTTCTGTACCCTCTCCAGAGCCTCCACATCCTTCTGGTAGCGTGGCGACCAGAATTGAACACTATATTCCAAGTGTGGCCTAACTAAAGTTCTATAAAGCTGCAACATGCAGCTTTTTAAACTCAATGCCCCGGCCGATGAAGGCAAGCATGCCGTATGCCTTCTTGACTACCTTCTCCACCTGCGTTGCCACTTTAATATCGAGAAATATGTCAACCTCAATCTTGAACAAACTCTAAGACTGAGCCCCCACAGCACTCTTAGGTGAAAAAATATAAAGATTCACCACTTCTGAAGAAATTCCTCCTCATCTCAGTCCTAAATGGTTTACCTACCACTTATTTTGAAATTGTGTCCCCAGCCAGGGGAAACATCCTTCTCACATCTACCATGTTGAGCCCTGTAAGAAGGTTGTATGTTTCAATGAGATCACCTCTCATTCTTCTGAACTCTTGGGAATATCGGCCACCATCAAGTGGTGAGTGTCCCTTTAAGGGCAACACAGCAGAGTAAGGGTCACCTGGCCTGAGCCAATCAGGACTCAGTGTAGGGAATCATCTGGGGGAAGAGTTCCCTTAGGCAAGAGGCATTCCAGATATCTGCTGCTCTTGTTGATTCTTGTAAATAAATCCTTTTTTCTTTGATGAGGAAGTCTCTGAAAGTGCATTGTCACACATCCCATCTGGTGAACCTTGGTTGGACTCCCTCTTTGGCAAGTATATTCTTCCTTAGGACATCAGAAGTCTGTGCAGTATTTTGTGTGTTGTTTCACCAAGGCTCTATACAATTGTAGCAATAGTTTACTTCTGTATTCAAATCCTCTTGTGATAAAGGCCAACATACCATTTGCTTTCCTGTTTCCGTAACTTCTGAATAAGGACACCCAGGGAAGTTTACTTTTAAATTATTACTTTCAAATTCCTCCTTCAAAGAAAGAGTTAGAATTTATGTAATATTTTGTGAAATTTTCCAGCAGAATTTCATAATCTAGTATGCAGCTTTCAGAAAAGAATGAATGACTTCCTATATGAACTTATACCGAGGAAAATGATACCTGTGGGCTCCTGTGAAAATCTATTTCAGAATCTCTTTTTTTTTGCTTTAATACCTTTAATAAATGATCTGAAGCTAAGAATCACAAGCACAGTACAGATGATATAAAACTAATGAAGGTGGCAGTTTGTAAAACTGAACAGTGTAAGCCTGAGGCTTATAGTCCCCGCTGTTTATAATGGGTATTTTGGTGTTCACACACTTCGCCTGCTACGCATGGCAGATGGTGCAACTTAAAAGGTAAGTAGCCAACATATTTTTGGAGAGTAATCTCCATTTAGCAACTGCCTCTCATTTGTTATCGGTTGCATCCAAAATCTGCAAAACAAGAGATTGAAACTGCTTCAACACCCAATTTTGGCTCGAATCAGCACAGCTTTTGAAATGGGTAAGCTTTGTATTTATTGACCTACCTAAAATAACCAGTGGGCTGTATGTAAAAGTTGCGTTGGGTGTAGCTGGCTTCTCTGGTAACAACCAATGGCTAGTCCGATTTGCAGATCTCAATGGTGGATGGTTTAAGTGGTGGGAACAGAATTTGAGTATATTTGGGAATAAGGCAGACAGGTGGCAGATGAAATTTAATGCAGAGACAACGAAAAAAAAACTCTTGGATAGTTAAAGAGTATAAGCCTAAACTGCTCAATCGCTCTTCAAAAGACAAATCCCTCATATCTGGAAAGAATCCAGTGAACTTCCTCTGAACTGCCTCTAATGCTACGACATCCTTCCTCAGATAAGGGGACCAAAACTGTGCACAGTACTCCAGATGCCATCTCCCCAATGCTTTGTATACTTGCAGCAACACTTCATTACTTTAATACACTATTCCTTTAGCTATAAATGTCAAACTTCCATTCACTTATTATCTGCTGTACCAGCATACCAGTTTTCTGCAACACGGTAGCACAGGGGGCGGCACGGTAGCACAGTGGTTAGCACTGCTGCTTCACAGCTCCAGGGACTTGGGTTCGATTCCCGGCTTGGGTCACTGTCTGTGTGGAGTTTGCACATTCTCTTCGTGTCTGCGTGGGTTTCCACCGGGTGCTCCGGTTTCCTCCCACAGTCCAAAGATGTGCGGGTTAGGTTGATTGGCCATGCTAAAAAATTGCCCGTTAGTGTCCTGAGATGCGTAGGTTAGAGGGATTAGTGGGTAAATATGTAAGGATATGGGGGTAGGGCCTGGGTGGGATTGTGGTCGGTGCAGACTCGATGGGCCGAATGGCCTCTTTCTGTACTGTAGGGTTTCTATGAATTCTATGAACATGGAGCTCTCTGCATTGAAGCACCTCTCCATTTAGATAATTTGACTTTCCATTTTTCCGACCAAACTCCACCTGACACATTTTGGCTCACTCAGCTAATCTATCTATAGCCAACTGTAAATTTCTTATTTCCTCATTGCAACTTACTCTACCACCTATTTTAGTGTCATCTGCTAATTTGGCTATAATACCTTCGATCCCTGTATCCAAGTCATTAATGTAGTCTGCAAATAGTTGGGGCCCGAGGACCAAACCCTGTGGCACCCCACTAGTTACACCTTGCCGTGCAGAAGACCGAGTATTTGTGGCTTAGTTGGTTAAAGCACCTGCCCAGTAAACAGGCAATCCTGTGTTCGAATCTCCTGCAGATTTCCAAACTGATATCTCAAAAATTAAGATGTATTTATCCCAACTCTCTGCCTTCTGTCAATGAGCCAGCCTGCTACCCAACCTAATAAATTACCCCTAACCCCATGTGATCTTACCTTGTGTATTAACTTACTGTGCAGCACCTTATCAAACACTTTCCTGAAGTCCAGATATACTACATCTGCAGGATCCCCATTATCCGATTGGTTTGTTGCATCTTCAAAGAGTTGTAGCAAATTAGTCAAACATGATTTACCCTTCATAAAACAATGCTGACTCTGATGGATTGCGTTTTGACTTTCCAAGTATCTTGTTATTACTTTCTTAATAATGGATTCTAATAATTTCTCAACAATGGATGGTCTATAGTTCCCTACTTTCTGCCTCCCTTCCTTTTTGAATAAAGATGTTACATTAGCATTGTTCCAATCCACTGGAACCTTTCCCGCATCCAGGGACTTTTGGAATATAATAACCAATGGATCCACTATCTCTGCTGTCACTTCCTTTAAAAACATAGGATGCAGTCCATCATGTTAAGGTTGTTTTGCTTAGAACAGAGGAGGCTGAGGGGTGTTTAACATAATTGACAGGCCTGACTAAACAGAGTCGACAGGAAAGATCTGTTTCCCAAGCAGAGAGGTCACTTAACCTGGGCGCACAGATTGGTGATTGGCATAAGGATTAGAGGGACACGAGGAAAACCGTTTTCACCCAGATGGTGGTGGGTGTCTGGAATTCAGTGCCTGGGTTGATGGTGGAGACAGAAACCCTCAACACATTTACAAAGTACCTGGATTTGTATCTGAATGTGGCTGTAACCTGTAAGGATATGGACCAGGAAGATGGGATCAGAATGAATGGCTAGCTTTTTCTGTTTAAGCTGACGCAGGCACGATGAGATGAATGGCCTCTTTCTGTGCAGTGATGTTTCTTTGGTTCTATGGTTCCCATGTGCTGTCAGATGTTCCCCATCTCCTCTGCTAATGGGCTGGAATTTCAATCCAAGGTCGGCCACCTGATGCCCGAATCATTTCTGCGTCCCGATCTTTAAATGCCAAGACCCTAATTGGTTCGGAAGCAACCTCAGTGGCAAATTGACCGCCTCGGGCTATTTTCAAAGGCAGATGGCACTCCTGACTGGGCTTGCCATTGCCTGGAGGAATGTGGCAGGCAGAAGACCAGCAGCCTCGGGGTCCAAACAAGTGCCTAAGCACACACTCACCAGGCATTTAAACTGTTCAAGAAATGGCAACGTTGTGCCACCACATGAGCCACCTCATTTTGAGTAGCCTTTTCGTTACAGGGTTTTAAATCAGCTGGCATAATTAACAGTGACTCCTTGCTGTGCTCCCGTTGGCCATGTCCTCGTGTGTCAGACCAATTGCTCTTCCTGTTCTTGACTTTTTAAAAATTTGCGTCTGTTTTTTAAAAATTTTTTATTCTATCCTTAAAGTTACAAAGCCAGTGCTCAGAGTGGACCGGGCAAACCCAAAACCAGTCCTTGCTTGCACCAAAACCCAAATTCAAAATCCAATTCATGATCTTTACAAAAGAGACAAACAAGACCCAAGCTGACAAGATAAGGCATTACACCACATTTTGGGCTTGATCTAATGCCTGCTCTTAGCCAAAAGGTCGAGAAGCGATTGTTTATTTTTTGTACCTTTTGGTATTTTATTCCCAATCAAAAATCCAATTTGGCCCAAACGTGACAGACGTTACAGATCCAAGCTGACAAGACAGTCCACACTCCTATCTTGGGCTCGATCAAACCAGATCCAAGCTGATGGGGTGAGGCATTACACCCCCTCCTGGGCTTGATCTGAGCTCCATTTTAGCCAAAAGGCCGAGATGGCTTTTTAAAAAAATTGCTTCAAGTGAAGCCTCAGCGTAACCTCATTGGCTTCGACCAAGTGCACGACCAGATATACACTTGATCTTAGCCAAAAGGCTGAGAAGCGATTCTGTTCCTCTCCAGCCTTGCTAACAAGCTCTTCAATGAGTTTCACAGCAAATTGATTGGAGGCACGTGGTTGTCAGTTTTCCACCTTTCCCCGCAGCTTCGAAAATTCTAACGTGTCCCAGAGGTGTCGGAAGAATGATATCGTCTGATGGTGCTATTTTCAAAATATTCCTGCATCTAGTTTTGGCCCTACAGGTGATGAAAAATCCATCCCAGTGTATTTAAGTAAATATTAGGGTTGTTGATAGCCATGATTGGTCAAAAACTCTATTGTTGTCGTGTCAAGTGACTACCAGAAAAGTAGAAGGCAAATCAGCTGCACTGTAGTCTTTTTATGCCTTGCAGTTCCATTGAGTGGGAGACTCATGGTGCTCTTCCAACCAGGTCCTGCTTCAGACTAATGGTTTGAACATTTCAAGTTTATGGTTTTTTTTTTGTAAACTTATAATAAAGGTTAAAATGCCTGACAAATTGTATTTTTATTAATTCTGATGTCAGCACGTTTCCATGTCATGGAAATAAAATAAATAGTTTTACTTCAAATATCAGTAAACACCAAACTATCATCAGAAATAAAAGCAGGAGTAGGCCATGAAGCCACTCGAGCCTAGTCCGCTATTCAATAAGATATGGCTGTTCGGATTGTGCCCCCTCATTTTAGATTTCCCAAGAGGAGAAACATCCTCATTCTTCTAAACTCCAATCGGTATAGGCCGAACCTAATCTAAGTGAGACACCAGGTGACAGATGGGGAGGAGGGCAGTGGGTGGTTTGTGACACCTTTACAAATAACAGTTGAATTAGTGTGAGGGCTTCAGGAATCTTAATGAGTGATAGCAGGAAGCTGTTTTTGGTGATATTACCCGTAGGGGATTATCTTACAGTTTAGTCCGAAGCCAGTTTCAGTCACGTGATGCAGGAAGCTTTACCATTGCTCATTCTTATTCAGGACCAAGTGCTCAGGGCATGGAAGTTAACAAAAGGAAAGCATTTGATTAAAGCACAGAAGCAGCAGATATTTATTTGGCAGTATAATTGTGTATGCTGCCAACTACTCAGATGTGTTCAGTATGCAGGATAACAATTTACATTATCAGGCCCTTTAATCAGCCTCCAATTTCACCCAGGTTATTTTATTATTTATTGCACTCCATCAAATTGCTGATCCAAAGATAGCTCATAATTGTAACACCTCCTTCCTCCCCAGATTTCCAACTCCCCTGAGGGCACTTATTTCTTGTTAGGATGCAATTTCACTGGTTAATCTTCAGCACCTTGCCCAGTTTGTCTCAATAGTGTGTGTCGGCAGTATTGTTCACAGAACAACACAGTCAATCTTGATTCTGTCCTCGCCTAACATTCACAGTACATGTGCTTCCAGCAGGGGTTGTTATTATGATCAGAAGGGTAAACTCTAGCTGTTTTCACTCTCCATTGAACTAGGATCTGGACAAGGCTATGATACCTCCAATAGTGAAAAACATTCACAGACAATAAAGCCCTGATTTTACCCTAACCTACCCAGTGGCAATAATTCCTCTAAACTTTTGTGTTCAGCCTCAATATTTCAATGCATGATACCTTTAAATTTCTTTGCGCAGCCATACATGCGTGGTACCTTGAAGGGGGCAGCCTGTGTTGTACCTTCTTTATTGCTGTGGTGTTGCATTCGCATACAGCTTAATGAAACATTGCTTGACTGAATCAGCTTTAGGTCAATTCTTAGAAAAACCAAGCGGGTAGAAAACAGGCCTCTGACCCCAACCAGGTTCACTTCTATTGGGCAAGTAAAATCATGCCTTAACATCCACGTGGAAGGTAATTATGATTCAAAGCTTGTGGAGCAGGAGGACTCCCCGCTGAAATATTGAGATCACAGCGGAGATGCACTCCTGGCATGGCTGCACAACCTTGTATCCCTCATCCGGGAAAATGAGTGCATGCCGGGGGTCTCTGGGTGCTATGATTATGACTAGATTAATGAAGGGAGATAAGTCTGATTACAGTAACCACGGAGGGAGTCTCACTGCTGTCTGGTGCAGGAAGATCATTGTAAGGGTCCACCTCATTCACGTTCTCCCAGTGGCCAAAGCTCCTTCCAGAATTGCAATATGGTTTTTGATTTGATTTATTATTGTCACATGTATTGGTATACAGTGAATAGTATTGTTTCTTGCGCACTGTACAGACAAAGCATACCATTCATAGAGAAGGAAACGAGAAAGTGCAGAATGTAGCGTTACAATCATAGCTAGGGTGTAGAGAAAGATCAACTCAATGCGAGGTAGGTCCACTCAAAGGTCTGATGGCAGCAGGGAAGAAGCTGTTGGTACGTGACCTTAGACTTTTCAATCGTTTTCCTGACGGAAGAAGGTGGAAGAGAGAATGTCCAGGGTACGTGGAATCCTTAACTATGCTGGCTGCTTTTCCGAAGCAGTGGGAAGTGCAGACAGAGTTAATGGGTGGGAGGCTGGTTTGAGTGATGGACTGGGCTTCTTTCACGACCCTTTTTTTCGAGAGGCAGTGCTGACATGGTCTTCACTGTGTGGCAAATCTAAGAAAAATACAAGAATCGGCACCACTTGCTGTTCTTGGTCTTTTTTGAGCTCACAAAAGCCTTTAACCCTGACAACCATGGGGACTCATCGAGTATCCTTGGCATATTTGCCTGCCCTCAGAAATTTGTCATCATCCCCTGCCTGCTCCACAATCCGTGACCCTCACCAATGGAACCATCATTGACCCTATCTCAGTGAAGGCTCGGGTTTAACAAGGCTGTGCCATTGCACCAACCCTCTTCTCCATTTTTCTTGCTACAATGCTGCACTTCACTGCCAGCAAATTACCCACAGGTATGGAGGTTATATACAGGGCAAATGGGAAACTGTTCAATCTACGTCACTTCCAATTCAAATCCAAAACCAAAACCACTCCAAAGTCAATCGTTGAGCTCCAGAATGCAGATGTTGCTGTATATGCACTCTCACAGAAACTGAGTTCCAGGTCATTGTTGCTGACTACTCAGAAGCGTATGAGAAAATGGGCCTTTTACCTAACATCTGGAAAACTAAGGTCCCCTTCCAACAAGCTGGAAATTACTCCCCTGGTTGACTAAAATGTACGGCACAATCCTGGAAACTGTGGACTATTTTCCATACCTGGGGAGCTTCCCCTCAACAAATGCAGACTGAGGCAATTCAATTCTTCATTGCCTCTAACTGTGCAAGCTCAACCTTTGACCAACGGAGAAGAATATGAGAGACTGAAGTCATGATTTACTGGGCGGAAGTGACCTCTGTGCTCTTCTATGCTTCGGGGACTGAGGGAACCTACAGCACGTACCTCAAAGCAATGGAGAAGTATCACCGTGGTATCGTTGCGAGATCCTCCAAATGCTGCCATCACACTGCAGTGGGTGGATTTTTTGATGGTGGGGGGGGGGATGATTCTGGTTTACGGACCTGATAATTACATGGCAACGTATTCAAATGAGGTTCTCAACGTTGAATGTTGGGAAACTTGACTCCTCACTGATGGAGAGAGGGGACAATCGTGTCAAGCGTTTACGCTGATGTAAAATGTGACTTTGCACTTCTGGCGATATTTTTCATTCCTGTCGTCAAACCCACCTGATGCGGATGGGAGCCGAATATGCTGGCTATTGACTTTTACCCCATCAACTTTACAGAACTGTGAGCCAGAAATGCAATCGTTCGAGGGCGCAGCCATGCAGAGTGGAAGCCTTTTCCCAGGGTGGAAGAGTCAGTTACTAGGGGCATAGGTTTAAGGGGCAAGGTTTAAAGGAGGTGTATGAGGCAAGTTTTTTTTTAAGAGGGTAGTGGGTGCCTGGAACTTGCTGCCAGGGGAGCTAGTGGAAACAGATACAACAGTGAGTTTTAAGGGGCGTCTTGACAAATACATGAATAGGATGGGAATAGAGAGAAATGGTCCCCGGAAGGGTAGGGGGTTTTGGTTCAGACAGGCAGCATGGTCGGTGCAGGCTTGGAGGGCCGAAGGGTCTGTTCCTGTGCTGTAATTTTCTTTGTTCTTTGTAAATGAATGCTGTTTAGAAACGAGGGTGAATTTTCCCATCCCTCCCGCTACGGGAATCTTAGCCTGGCAGAGTTGGGATTATAACCCACCGGGTTGGTTAGGATGGCTGGGTCACGGATTATTTGATTGGATCTTTAAGGCCTTCATGTTACTACTACTATTGGGGATAGGATTGTGCAAATGCATTTTTGATCGGGTCATGGATATACCTATTTAATTAGTTGTCATGATATGACAAAAGGAGGGAATGTGAAGTTGTACAAACTAAGGAATAGCATGATGGGAAAATTGGTCAGCTATTTGGTGCAATATAAGAATGGCTGACCAAAGCTATTTCAAAATGCCAGACCCCTGTAAGACTTGATAAGGGTGACTCCGCATAACTTAAGGCTATGTGAATAAGACAAGATAAGGTCAGAGATGAAGGAGTCACCAACCTTTTTCTGTGACATCAAAGGACAAGATAAGGGTATGAATAATGAGACAAAGAGTTCTAGGAGGTCAGCAAGTTATGACATGATTAATGACATTGCTTATGATTCTATAACTAATTGAATTCCTGAATATGCTCTGGTCACGCAAACTGATAATGATTATGTATAAATACTGAACTGATTCTTTGTGTAATTGCGGACTTGTGGAAGAATCAGCAGTTGTACCAACTGCTCTCTGACCTCAAGTTTCAGCCATATACTGCATGCAGTCTTTCGTAAATAAAGGTTAGTTGTTTTGTCGAAACAAATTTTGTTGAGTCTTTCTATCACAGTCAAGAAGCAGAAAAGTTTCCACTTCAACAAACCTGACTTTCGACGTCCCAAGTTTCTAAATGGAATGTCATGACAATATTAGTTCTCTAATACACTGCTGAAGCAATCAATCTTCATGTGAGGTTGGATGTTTCGTGGTGATGAGCTGGTTCACTGTTGTGGATAGCACATTTCAGTTTATTATTTTAGTTTATTAGTCACAAGTAGGCTTACATTAACACTGCAATGACGTTTCTGTGAAATTCCCCTCGTCGCCACACTCCGGCGCCTGTTCGGGTCAATGTACCTAACCAGCATGTCTTTCAGACTGTGGGAGGAAACAGCACCTGGAGGAAACCCACGCAGACATGGGGAGAATGTGCAAACTCCACACAGACAGTGACCCAAGCCGGGAATGGAACCCAGGTCCCTGGAGTTGTGAGACAGCTGTGCCACTGTGCCACCATGCCACCCCCATCCCCTAACCTTCCCTGATGCCTGCATACCTGAATTTCCTGAAGGATTTTGACCCCTCCCACTCTTCTAACGATTCCTACAGCTGGAACATTGAGGTCATTGGTAGAGTTGCCCGAGTACAGATCATTAAATCAGGATAGAATAAGGTTGGCAACAGATGCTCCTGGACTGTATGGTGTAGATCACATTGCACAATGCTTTGTCAGTGAATCATCATGAAGACCCATGAATTTCATGATGTAAATTGCCCTATTGCCATTCGATTTAACAGGCAAGTTTGATGATGAGCTGAAGATCAGTTATGAAATTCCGAGAGCCCATGCTTTATCTTTCTGAAGGACGGTACAGCAGCCTTAACAAGTCGGCAGCAATGACACTAGCTCTTCTTGGTGACTAGATTCTGTTGCTATGGATGTTTTGCCCTGAGCCAAAGATTGTGACGTGATTGTGAGCTGAAAATAAAATCATCCTTAATATCTGAATCAGGTGGGAGTTGACAAGCGGAGAGGCACAGAACGTATTCTCAAAATATGAATCCCAAGTGTGGAGCTCAGTCCCTTCCAGAAACTGTTAGTCACACAAATCAAGGTATGCAAAATTAAAACAATGAGGCTGTGTCAATTTTTCCACGAACACGTGTATAGTTGGGTTCATTGGTTTTCACTATATGAACTTCAAAAGATCTAATGCCTCTGTAATTATATATTCTCTCTTTCTGGATAATTATAAATACTTTCTCTGTCACTGTATAATTTATATTGCCTCTCTTTATCTCCGTTCCATTTGTAATCATATATTCTCTTTACCCTGTGTAATCATACATTCATCTGTCTCTGTCTCCTTGTGATTATGAATTCTCTCTGTCCTTGTGTAATTATATATATATTCTCCCTCTCTGCCTGTCCCTCCTGTAATTACTTATTCTCCTCTCTTATTTATCTGCATCATTTTTTTTGTATCTAGTGCATGTCGCACCTCGGAAATCTCCCAGGGTATTATAAGCTCAAAAATCTCTTGGAAATGGGAAGAGGTGCATCAGGAAAAGCAGCGTAATTAGCACAAATCTTTAATTGATTAAAAGCCAACAGATCGCAAACTATCTGTGAAGTTGCTTAAATGTCTAAAATGCAACAATGCAAAACCCATTCTGTTTTTGAAAAAGAAAATCCATTTGGGTGGAATTTTCAGCCACTAATACCGGGAATCGTGGTGGATGGAAGCACTGAATTTGGCACATAAGAGAAAGCCAATTTTGAGTCGGCAGTGTGGAAATTAAGTTACAACAACAAGGCAACTCTGTCAGCAAAAATGCAAACAAGGCCATATTTGAGATCAGCGGTTGCGCGTTCAGCAAAAGAGACTAATCTAACCTTGAGTCAGTTTCATAAACATTGCATTCCCGGCCCTGGCCACAGGATGAAACAAAGATAAGTTACCATGACAAATACCAAAAAACAAGATATGTTGACCTATTACGCTAATGAAGGAGACGGTTTTCTATTGGATAAGAATGGGCAAAAAGCTATGCTATGATTGGTGGACTATGTATGCAAATGAAGGATTGGAAAGTTGCTGGTTTCTCATTTGCTGTAATTAACTACAACTGCTCAGTATCTGTATGAATCAACAGAACATCATGGTGAAATTCACTGTGTCTATTCTCCTTGCTAGCAAGTAATAAAAGCTTGGAAGATTTGGATACTCGCTATGCATTGTCTGGTTAATCCTCAGCAGCAGAAAATTAGTTTGGAATTTTGTTTTCCCGACTTTCAAGGCAGGTTGAAGGTAGATAGAGCTTCCTGACGAACAATGTCAGGAACTTCATTTACACGCATTAGCAGCTCATGGATGTTCGTTAAAAGGCCACCTCGCTGGAATTAAGCTACCCCTCCAAATGAAATTCACTGCCAGCGAGAATTTAAAATGTTCAGTTTCATGACTACATAAGTGGTGTGCACCTGGCAGGCTTTACATCTTCCAAGACACTGAGGCCCCGAGATGTTGTCCTCTCCTCCTTGGGGACCTTGCATAACTTCAGTCATATGGCTCTAGCAGTTTCTGGAAGGGACTGAGCTCCACATTAGTGCTATTAACAAGCATTGCACCGAGGCTGGACAAGGAAGGCAGGTGAAAGCTGGGCAGAGGAAAGAGGATGACGGGGAGAACATAGAATATAGAACATAGAGCAGTACAGCACAGAACAGGCCCTTCGGCCCACGATGTTGTGCCGAGCTTTATCTGAAACCAAGATCAAGCTATCCCACTCCCTATCATCCTGGTGTGCTCCATGTGCCTATCCAATAACCGCTTAAATGTTCCTAAAGTGTCTGACTCCACTATCACTGCAGGCAGTCCATTCCACACCCCAACCACTCTCTGCGTAAAGAACCTACCTCTGATATCCTTCCTGTATCTCCCACCACGAACCCTATAGTTATGCCCCCTTGTAATAGCTCCATCCACCCGAGGAAATAGTCTTTGAACATTCACTCTACCTATCCCCTTCATCATTTTATAAACCTCTATTAAGTCTCCCCTCAGCCTCCTCTACTCCAGAGAGAACAGAGAGAGCATCTGGAGGAAACCCACACAGACATGGGGAGAACATGCCAACTCCGCACGGACAGTCACGCAAGGCTGGAATTGAACTCCAGTTCCTGCCACTGTGAGACAGCAGAGCTAACCACTGTGCTACCCATGCCTACAATGCCCAGTTAATTCATGCTTTATATTGAATTATTATTGTTATGAACTCATCAACAGCACCACCATGAAACAACATATAATATCTCCCTATATATGAGGTTACCAAATATCTTTATATAATTTTGAATTGGTGGAAAATAATCATCAAGGCAGCACAGAGGGCAGAGCTTCCATCTGGGCACGGAAGGTCATTTCAGTGTGTCAAAGACAATGCTTAAGTTTTCTTTTGGAGGAAATCCGGTTTTCTTCTACATTTCCGACCCGCACCATTTTCCTCTGGCCCTCTTGTGAGTCAGTAATGCCTATTGTACAAAACCAAGGTTCAATTCCACGTTTTAAATGGTGTGAGAAAATTGGATTTCCTCCTGCACACCACTTTCGTTTGATGGTGAGGGGTTTTGGAAGCCCACCAGGTTGGTGAGACTGTGAGGAAAGTGAAAAGCCTGCAGGTGAAAGGAGTGTCTTAGAGAGTGGGTTCAGTGGTGTGGACGGTGGTTCCCCGGGGTTTTGGTGATAAGAGGGAACAGTCACAGTCAGAGGAGGGAGTGGCATGCGGTAGGTGGCAGGTCCAGGGTGAAAGTCTGGCGCTGAATGTCTCAGTGGGTGGGTCACGGATGGGAAGCAAGGTAGGTGGTTCAGATAACGGGGGAGGGGTCAGGTTGGGCATGAGGACAATAATGGGTGTCAGATCGTGATAGGGTCCGGGGTAATGGGGGAGGTTCAAGGGCAACAGAGGGGAGAGGAATGGTGATACTGGATGGGGATGGGAGGGAGTTAGTGGGTGATGGGGGAGGGGTGGGGAGGGTAAAAATGGTGAGATGAAGTTGAAAGGTGACATGCACTGTTTTTCCAGACTGACCTCGACCCTACAGCCAGTCGGATCCATTGAGGTGGGAGGAGGGTCTTTTCAGTGGGTGAGTTTAATGTCACCACATGCAGTTAACTAAAGAGACGCCCTCATAATGATGAGGCAACTGGATGTCAAAGATGCTCATTTGTGGATAGGGCCTGGGTGGGATTGTGGTCAGTGCATACTTGAATGGCCACCTTCTGCACTGTAGGATTTTATGATTCTCGGAACAGATGTAGGCCACTCTGTCTCTCAAGCCTGCTCTGCTATTCATTAAAATCATGGCTGATCTGTTGTGTTTCCAATTCCATATTCCCAGATATCCCCAATAACCTTTGATTCTTGTTAGCCAATCTACCTCCACCCTAAAAGTATCCAGTAGAGCTGCTTCCACCATCTTCTGAGGCAGAGAACTTCAAAGTCTCACAACTCTCTGAGGAAAAAAAAATTCTCCTTATCTCTGTTTGAAAAGGACGACCCCTAATTTTACAACAGTGCCTACCTCGTTCTGGGCTCACCAAGAGGAAACAGCCTTTCCATGTTCACCTTGTCAAGACCATTCAGGATCTTATACCCTTCTATCAAGTCACCCCCTCATTCTTCTGAATTCCAATGGAAACGAGACCAGCCTGTCCAACCTATCCTCATAAGACAACCATTGTTAAGACCAAATTGCAGCAATTTTATTCCCAGCTCATTGGGATCTTTGTGTTCGGAGATCAGCAAGGTATGGAATTGCCATTAATTCTGTGCCGTTTGCTATCAGCTGGAGAGAAAAGACGGGAGGGAGGTGAAATGTTTCTGGGGGGCATCGCTGGTGGAAGGCAGTCAATTCACAACTCCAAACATCAATCCCCCACATGAATGAACACAGCGGACAAGCAATCATGTGGTTAGCCTTTCTATAATGCCAGGGCAATGGTCTCTAAAGAGCCTCGAAGGTAGTGGGAACAAGCAGAAAAGTGTCCACTTGAGACTTCTTGTATGGGTTTAACTTCTTGAAGGGTTTAGCTTAAAGTCATAGAGGTTTACAGCATGGAAACAGGCCCTTCGGCCCAACTTGTCCATGCCGTGCTTTTTTTTGACTACTAAGCTAGTCCCAATTGCCCGTGTTTGGCCCACATCCCACTATACCCATCTTATTCATGTAACTGTCTAAATGCTTTTTAAAAGACAAAATTGTACCTGCCTCGACTACTACCTCTGGCAGCTTGTTCCAGACACTCATTACCCTCTGTGTGAAAGAATTGCCCCTCTGGACCCTTTTGTATCTCTCCCGTCTCACCTTAAACCTATGCCTTCTAGTTTTAGACTCCCCTACCTTTGGGAAAAGATGTTAACTATCTAGCTGATCTATGCCCCTCATTATTTTATAGACATCTATAAGATCACTCCTAAGTTTTCTACGCTCCAAGGAAATAGTCCCAATCTATCCAGCCTCTCCTTATAACTCAAACTATCGAGTCCCGGTAGCATTCTAATAAATCTTTTCTGCACTCTTTTTCTAGTTTAATAATATCCTTTCTATAATAGGGTGACAAGAACTGTACGCAGTATTCCATGTGTGGCCTTACCAATGTCTTGCACAACTTCAACAAGAGGTCCCAACTCCTGTATTCGCTGTTCTGACCAATGAAACCAAGCATGCTGACCACCCTATCAACCTGTGACTCCACTTTCAAGGAGCTATGAACCTGTACACCAAGATCTCTTTGATCTATAACGCTCCCCAACACCCTACCATTAACTGAGTAAGTCCTGCCCTGGTTTGATCTACCAAACTGCATCACCTCGTATTTATCTAAATTAAACTCCATCCGCCATTCGTCAGCCCACTGGCCCAATTGATCAAGATCCCGTTGCCATCCTGGATAACCTTCTTCACTGCCCACTATGCCACCAATCTTGGTGTCATCTGCAAACTTACTAACCATGCCTCCTAAATTCTCATCCAAATCGGCATGGGTGGCACGGTAGCACAGTGGTTAGCACTGCTGCTTCACAGCTCCAGGGTCCAGGGTTCGATTCCTGGCTTGGGTCACTGTCTGTGTGGAGTTTGCACGTTCTCCCTGTGTCTGCGTGGGTTTCCTCCGGGTGCTCCGGTTTCCTCCCACAGTCCAATGATGTGCGGGTGAGGTTGATTGGCCATGCTAAAATTGCCCCTTAGTGTCCTGAGATGCGTAGGTTAGAGGGATTAGTGGGTAAAATACGTAGGGATATGGGGGTGGGATTGTGGTCGGTGCAGACTCGATGGGCCGAATGGCCTCTTCCTGTACTGTAGGGTTTCTATGATTTCTATAAAATCATTAATATAATGGTTTGCTTGCTTGCTTGAGATGGTGGGAAACCTGTGGGAGGACATGCTCACATAATGTATCATTTCAATGTGTTCACATGTGCCCTGAGGCATTGATGATGCAGGCTAGAGGTGAACCTGTCTTGGTAATGGCTGTAGTCCAGATGAGGAGGAAGGCCCATCACCATTTGGTAGTCGGCTAGGAGGAGAAAGTCTCCTTTGTTTCCGGAATGAAAAATGCTGCCCATTGATTTTTAAAAAAAACGTTTGTTATTATAAATTAATACAGACAATTAAAAACTACTGAAAAACAGGCCACAAAAGCATGCAACCAAATCACTCAGCATTTTTTTTCTTGACTTATCGGAGTAGCCATTTTGGTCCCTCAGATAACAGAATATATAGACCACAAAATGAAAATAGCACATAACGATGCGAGAAGATCTGACCCCAGAGGCTGATCCACTCTCTGAATTTGAGGACTTGAGTTTTGCTTCAATTTGTGAAGTTTACATAGAATCCCTAAAATGGCGAAGGAGGCCATCCGGCCAATTGAGCCTGCACCAACAACAATCCCACCCAGGCCCTTTTCCCGTCACCCCACATATTTACACCGCTAATCCCCCTGACACTAAGGGACAATTTATCATGGCCGTTCAACCTAACCCACATGCCTTTGGACTGTGGGAGGAAATCAGGGCACCCGGAGGAAAGTCACGCAGACACGGGGAGAACGTGCATACTCCACTCAGGCAGTTACCTGAGGCCGGAATCAAACCTAGGTCCCTGGTGCTGAGGTAGCAATGCTAACCGCTGTGTCACCATGCTGCCTATTCAGCACGGTCTTGAAATGTGCGCACAAAGCCTCGTTGCCAGTGATGTTAATGTTGGCCTGTCTAGATCTTTCCCAACGGTATTCGTTGCAAGAATGTTATTGATTCTAGCGTCATGGAAACTGCTGGGCTTTGGACTGCTTTTGAACCTTAATTATTTGAGTTCTTATGTTTAGATCACTCAATGGGTGAGTCACAGTTTCCACTCTTTTGAGAGTGTCTATCTTGTCCTTGCGATCTGGGCAATGTTATGCTGACACTGGAAAATGAACTGCAGGTCTTGTCTTGTAATTGCTTTTTGTTATTAAATATATTGAATGCCTTTAAATGTTCTCACTGCAGTCTTTAAAAGTGACAAAACATCACTTTAAATCTAATTTTAATTTTGAAGTAATGCTGTTATACAGGCTGAGAAAGCACACCACAGTCTTGATTTTGACATATGTTTGGATTAGACAAGTTTATATCCAACTCTTCAAGTGACAGAAATTTTTAAAAATTGCCAGTTAAGAATGAAGCTAATTATTTGTAAATAAATTGTAATGTACAATGCAATATTTCTCCTTTCTTTAAGCAACGTCAAATTGGTTGGTAGTGACTTTAACTGGCTGTTAAACCTCCAACGCATCGTTGAGCCAATCCAACTGTGATTTGGCTGAGATTTGTTTTGTGCGATTGCAGAACATCATTTGAAATGCAATGATTTTTCTTTGAAATCTTTTCAGGATCTATGGAGATCTATCATTTTTTAGTTTTGAGCTGTAATGTTATAAAGCCATGTTTATATTGAAAATGACTTAATATACTGAGTGGGCTGAAACTACTGAACAAGTTTGAAAAGACTGAACAACAGCATGTTAAGTGACTTAAGCAAGAGCTCCTAAGGTGGCTGAACATTCACATTGCTGTACCCTACACATTACAAAGCTTATCAGCAAGATGAGGGCTGTCTGGAAGTAGCCGATCAGATGATCAACTTAGTCTAGTATCGATAACCCATCTCCCGAACTATTCGCAAAATATCCAGACATAACTTGTGTACTCAGTTGGTTCTGGACCAAGCCAGTAGATTCAATCAATTTGGACAATGCACTGGCTAAGGAGGGAACTCCACCAACCAGAACCTAATTACTTTTAAAAATTACTGACCTGGAATCAGCTTGCTATGACCATGTTTGGGTAACTGGCCAGTTTGTGAGAGGGGATCGTGTGACCTTCTTTGCCCTGGAAAGCAGCAGTTTCTGAAAAGACAGTGAGAGATTCCAACAAGCTTGTGCCCTGTCTGTTTTTTTTTTGACCAGCCACTAGCCACAGACAGCATTTCAAATATCAACTCAGCAGCTGTTAACTCCAGGGGAAAGGATAGAAAACACTTGGCAACATTTTAAAATCATCTTGATGCAGAATCTGGAAAGACCATCGAGCCCAGTCTGAAACCATCCAAAGTCATCAATCTGCAAAATCCATATACAATTGACCTTTTATGGACCCTTAAACAATTTAATCTACTTTTGAAACTTATTTCCATGTGGGTGTGTGGGGGAGTGAACTACTCAATGCTTGTGTGAATGAGAGCTGGAGTATTTTTATTTAGATTAAGTAGTAAACACAGTAAAAACTATCCTCTTTTCTTTTAAAACTTGCAAGAAAACCTGTCAGTGTGTTCTTTTACAATCACCGGAGTGGGAAACCAGTTAAGCACTCAACGAGTTGGCATGCAAGTTCTTTAATAAACGCAAGTTTCAGTCAACCGAGGAGTTGAAAGACAGGGGAGCCATTCTACTATTTCTCATCTGACTATAATAGTCATTCTAAAGCTGTGCATTCTTTTCCCTCAATATTGAACCACAATATGGGTGGGAGGAAGTAGCATTTTTACTGTGCTGCAAACAGAACCCAAAAGGAAATCTCCTCCCTGGATCATGCTGACTTGCTGCATAATTCACAATCTGGTGATCATGGGAGATCAGCCGGTATCACCACCAACAATGCCAGAAAATTAAGCCCAGAAACCTGAACAAAAGGAAGAGGATCCGTGGGAGACCGGAGGGTTCCAGGTAGTTGGCCCTCACCTGAGAGGGATGCTCACCGCCATCATCAGATGTCAGACCACCAGTGCCACATGACTGAGGATCGATTGAGAAGTCTATCATCTGCACTCGATCCTTTCAATCTCTTTCCCATAAAGGACACAATAAAAAGCCATACAAAGTAGAAATGCAGGACATATTCAGTGGCTCTTGCAGTGTCGCTGGAGAGAGAAACAGAGTTAATGACCAGTATCTTTGATGCACGATTGATTCACATGGGAGGCTAGGACGTACCCGGGAATAAAGGCTTTTATTCACAACAAGATTGGAGCACACTACTTAACAATACTATCCCAGACTAAGGGCTACTAGGAAGTAGCCTTCCTAGTAGCCCTTTATACTTTATATACTAGTGACCTTTATACTCCTGTAAGAAGGCGGAGCCGAACGGAGTGTACCACATAAACAATGATAACAGGTGGAACACCCCAACCCTAACCCCAACAGTAACAAGAGTAACATATGTACAAGTACCCATAGTGGTAACCATCTATGATTCACCACAATCTTCTGTTCCAGTGTCTGCGTTCGGTGGTGGGGACAGAAATAGGAGTGAGGATTTTATCGATTCTCGTGGTGGGGGCAGGCAGGACTTGGTTGTCCTGCCATTACTTTGTTTAGACAAGGGTCAAAGTGCCATATTTAAATGGCACCAGGGTGGCTTACTCTATCCCTTCCACTTTTTCCTGGCCACTGCACTACCCTTCCCAATTAACTCTTCTTCCCTGCCTTTGTCATCCACCATGCAACTTGTATTGTTACAACTGCTCTCAAGTACAGGCTGGCATTTACAGACATTCCCCAAAGAGGACAATTTGGAGGCAACTCCCCTTTAATCATAAGTTTACATCGGCTGGTGCTTGCAGATTCTATGTGCAGTAATATATATGAACGTTCTGACTTAATTTGGTGGGGTAACTTAATTCAGGCAAGGTGGTCTGTTAATGAGGATGCATGAGATGCTAATACATACAAAAGGATTTCATTTACATTGATCACCAGAAATTTTGTCTTGCCTTTAAAGTGCCAAGAACATCAATGCTAAAGTTCATCCTACTGTCAGGAAATTGATTTTTGGCCTGACGCCATGTTAAGTTTCTTTGCCCACCAACTCGATGGGCTGAATGGCCTCTTTCTGCACTGTGGGGATTCTGCGGTGATGGCCCTATCTCAGAATGGGCTTAAGAAGTCCAGGCTGGCTGACGGGTAACTGCGAGATGGAGAATGGGGCAGGAATGCTGCTATCTGGAGAGAGAAGTCAGTAGGTTATGATTCTAATCCATGATGCTCACACCATTATCTGACAGCCCTCTAATCAGCTGAAGGACAGATGTCTGGACAGTTGAGACGTTCTACATGCCACTTTTGACCAATTTTCACCAAGGCAAGTCCCTGAGCTTCCACTCATCACTTTGGAAGCTGCTATGACTCCACCCTCAGTCATCAAGTGCTGCATGGTGTTTGACATGATGTGGAGATGCCGGCGTTGGACTGGGGTAACAGTTAAACTTCTTACGGTGTTTGACCCACAGGCCATTTGGTGGAACTTCTAATCTCTCCATTCCATTCAGCCATGGGTCATGTTAGAGACAGATTCCTTCATTGCTCTAGCCATGACCTTTAAGCTTTCAGGCAGGCTATCAGACAGATGTGGTGGCACAGTGGTTAGCACTGCTGCCTCTCAGCACCAGTGACCCGGATTCAATTCCAGCCTTGGGTGACTGTGTCGAGTTTGCACGTTCTCCCTGTGTCTGTGTGGGTTTCCTCTGGGTGCTCTGGTTTCCTCCCACAGTCCAAAGATGTGCAGGTTAGGTGGATTGACCGTGCTAAATTGTCTGCTGGTGTCCTACGATATGCAGGTTAGGGGGATTAGTGGGGTAAATACATGAGGTTATGGGGCTAAGGCAGGAGTTTTGCATGGGTGAGATGCTGAGTCAGTGCAGACTTGATGGGCTGAATGTCTTCTTTCTGCACTGTAGGATTCTATTGCACCAAGCATTTGTCTTATTAATCCTATCAGTTGCCTTCTGAAATTTGACCATTTAAGGTCTTCAAGTGACTCCCTTGCAGCAAAGCGGCAATGGTGATGTCCCTTCCATCTAACATGGCTGCTGCCAACAAGTGCATGATGTTTGCTACCAAGAGTTATCTTCTTTAAGCTAGTCTTTAAGTTATGCAGGTTCCAGTCTTTGAGCAGATACTTGCAACAGTGGTAACGATTGATATCATGCCATCTTGCCTACTCTCCTTGTCCTCCACCCCTTTTCCTCTTCCAACGTCTCTGGTATCAGGGGCTGGGGAAAGCAAACTGAATCTTGCTCCTGGAAGCTGGCAATGATAAAGGGTTCAGATACAATGGATATGGTTCTTCAAAGAGGATGTGTGAGATGAGACAGTATGAAGTTTGGGTGGGAATAACTTTGGGGGATTAAAAATCAGTAAGGAAGCTGGAGTAACCACAAACCTATTAGTTAGATGCTCCCCAATCTACTCTGGCCATGGTGCGTGTGTGGTGGTTCAGTTATTCAGGGATGCATTGGTGAGGTGGAATCTTACCTTAATCATTGATGTCACATTATTGTTTTTTTTTCTGGCGCCATGTCCTGGAGATGGGGTTCCTGGCTGTGACCTTCTTGGTGATCTCTTACATCCGTGTGGGCTACTTACCCAATTCCTTCTCCATACCTCCTCTGCCGCGATGTCCAGTGCCATCCCAGAAAACGCCCTCTCCCAGTCCTTTAGCCATCCTGATGCATGTTATTTTATGGCAGCTAGTGCCCTCCATACCTTCAAAGGAAGTGCATGCGTTCAAGTTACACATACCACACCACAAAAATAGCTCGAATCAGTGCTTGAGTGCTAAATGTACGGCTCTGTTTAGTTCCTGCAGGCACATTTTAGTCATAGTCATCAGCAATTAGTCCCAAAGTTGCAGACTAAAACCAGACCCATCTTATTAGTGCAGCACACACTTAATGCCTTTTCTCACCCTTTATCCAAAATAGCCCCTCTGCATTTTGAATAGTGAAACATTTACAAGTTATGTGCTTGAATGTTATAAGGTAATTCTACAGTGATAACAATGAAACGGTAGTCCTGTTAAATTTATGAGAAAAGGGAGCTGGCCAATCCTCCTGTGATCTCAGTTTAAATCTAGTTTGGGCAGGTGTGAAGAAGAAATTCACTGTCTGGAACTAACTGGAAGGGTCTAAAGTTTGAATGGAAAGTGACCCGTTTCATAAACTTGGTATTTGCACAAGATGTTATCAACCACCTGCTTTAATTCAGTTTCATGCATGTTTAATCCACATAATATTAAAACATTATGCAATTCTTCTGATTCCTCAATCTCAGAGCAACATCATAAATGTATCTCTGCTAGCATCTATCTCTAAAACATTCCCTTTGTGTCTGTCTTGGGTCTGAGATCATATTGTTCTGTGAGTTTCGAATAATGTCGTGTGTTTAGCAGGGACCAGTGATGTAACCCAACCTGAAAACCCATCAGTAGCAAAAGAATTGTGTCAACCATAGAATGGAAACTCTACAGTGCAGGGGGAGGCACACTTGACCCATCGAGCCTGCACTGACAACAATCCCATCCAGGCCGTATCCCCATAACCCCACTGATGCGTGATAAATCACACGGGAGGCAGGATGTACCCGGGAAATAAAGGCTTTTATTGCCAACAATAACAGAGCTACTATAGACAATATACAATCCCAGACTAAAGGGTCACCAGGCAGAGCAGTGACCTTTATACCTCTCCCAGGAGGCGGAGCCAACTGGGGTGTACCATAGGACTATATTAACGGGTAGTACAGCCCAACCCGAACCCCAACATTAACATATCTACAGACTCATAGTACTGGCCAGACCATGGCTCAGCACTACCTGGTGAGAACCAACAATGGTTCACCACATTCACCCCTCCTTTGAAAACAAAGGCCGGCGGGGTACAAAACACAGAACAATTGTTCATCTGTCTATAAGTTCAAACGGTCTGGGGGACCGCACCGTCGCTGTGACCTCCTCAACACTGGCGATGACACCGGTTCAGGCAATCGCGGTGACGTTCTCTCCAAGGCGGTGTCCAGCGACTCCTCCAGTGCCTCACGGGCCGGTAGACCACGAGGTGGTGACAATCCGCTGAACTCGGGCACGCCTTGAAGTGGCGACCATCTCCTGGACTCAGGCAAGCTGTACACGGGAGTAAGAGGGTTAAGTGGTGGTCCCGATACTGCCCGTGCCGTGTCAGGAGGGGAGATAATGGTTGGAGGGTCCCTAACTGGGGGTGTGGGAGCGACAGGGGTTTCCAAGCCCCCTGCTGGCGCCAGATCTCGAATCGAGACCGTGTCCTCTCACCCGTCAGGATATACCACGTAGGCATACTGAGGGTTGGCGTGGAGGAGATGGACCTGTTCAACCAAAGGGTCGGACTTGCGGGTCCTAACATGCCGCCGCAGGAGAACAGGTCCTGAGTACGTCAACCAAGACGGTAATGAGGTCCCAGAGGAAGACTTCCTAGGGAATGAAAACATTCTCTCATGAGGAGTAGCGTTGGTTGCTGTACACAGGAGTGAGCGTATGGAGTGGAGCGCATCAGGGAGTACCTCTTGCCAACGGGAGACTGGAAGACCTTTAGACCTCAACGCCAGTAAGACAGCCTTCCAGACTGTAGCATTCTCTTGTTCAACCTGTCCGTTACCCCTTGGGTTGTAGCTCGTGGTTCTACTAGAGGCAATCCCATATGAGAGCAGGTATTGCCTCAAGTCGTCGCTCATGAACGACGAGCCCCTATCGCTGTGGATATAACAGGGGTAACCGAACAGGGTGAAAAGATCACAAAATGCCTTGATAACTGTGGCAGCGGTCATATCAGAACAGGGAATGACAAAAGGGAATCGTGAGTACTCATCAATCACATTGAGGAAGTACACGATCAGATCTGTCGAGGGAAGGGGGCCCTTAAAGTCCACACTCAGTCTTTCGAAGGGACGAGTGGCCTTAATGAGGTGTGCCCTGTCAGGTCGGTAGAAGTGCGGTTTGCATTCCCCGCATACCCGGCAGCTTCTGGTTATGGACCTGACATCCTCCACCGAGTAGGGTAGATTCCGGGCCTTTATGAAGTGGAAGAGCCAAGTGACCCCCGGATGGCAGAGGTCATTGTGGAGAGCCTGTAATCGATTCTCCTGCACACTAGCACATGTTCCATGCGACAGGGCGTCCGAGGGCTCGTTGAGCTTCCCTGGACAGTACATGATATCATAATTGTAGGTGGAGAGTTCGATTCTCCACCTCAAAATTTTATCATTCTTGATCTTACCCCGTAACATGTTGTTGAACATGAACGCCACGGACCGCTGGTCCGTGAGCAGAGTGAACCGTTTTCCCGCCAAGTAATGGCGCCAATGCCGAACGGCCTCCACAATGGCCTGGGCCTCCTTTTCCCCCGCCGAATGTCGAATTTCAGGGCCTTGGAGGGTGCGAGAGAAAAAGGCGACGGGCCTGCCCGCCTGGTTAAGTGTGGCGGCCAGGGCAAAATCAGATGCATCACTCTCCACCTGGAAGGGGATGGACTCATCGATAGCGTGCATCATGGCTTTCGCGATGTCGGCTTTTATTCTTGCAAAGGCTAAGCGAGCCTCTGTTGTTAGGGGAAAGGAGGTAGACTTGATGAGCGGACGGGCTTTGTCCGCGTAATTGGGAACCCACTGTGCATAGTATGAGAAGAAGCCTAAACATCTTCTCAGTGCTTTGATGCTAGTGGGCAAGGGGAGTTCGAGGAGGGGACGCATACAGTCTGGATCAGGGCCAAGGACCCCGTTTTCCACCACGTATCCGAGGATAGCTAGGCGGTGCGTGCGAAATACACACTTCTCCCTGTTGTAGGTCAGATTCAGGCGAGATGCAGTGCGTAAGAATCTAAGAAGGTTGGCATCGTGGTCCTGCTGGTCATGGCCGCAGATGGTGACATTATCCAGGTACGGGAAGGTAGCCCGCAGTCCGTTCTGGTCCACCATTCGGTCCATAGCACGCTGGAAGACCGAGACCCCATTCATGACACCAGAAGGAACCCTTAAAAAATGGTACAGACGACCATCCGCCTCAAAGGCCGTGTATTGTCGGTCCTCTGGGCGAATGGGGAGCTGGTGGTAAGCAGATTTTAAGTCGATGGTGGAGAACATCCGGTACTGCGCAATCTGGTTGACCATGTCAGATATGCGCGGGAGGGGATACGCATCCAACTGCGTGTATCTGTTAATGGTCTGACTATAGTCTATGACATTCCGGGGTTTGTTCCCATTCTTAACCACCACGACTTGCGCTCTCCAAGGACTAGTGCTAGGTTGGATGATCCCTTCCTTGAGGAGCCGCTGAACTTCAGATCGAATGAAGATCCGATCCTCAGCGCTGTAACGCCTGCTCTTTGCTGCGATGGGCTTGCAGCCTGGCACGAGATTCTGGAATAGGGAGGGTGTGGTAATCCTGAGCGTTGAGAGACTACATGTGGAGCGCGTTGGGCAATTTTGAGGCTGCGGGTCTCCCACTGAAAGCGGAGGGAATGGCCCATCGTACTGCAGGGTTACACTCTTCAGGTGGACCATAAAATCTAGTCCTAGGAGTATCGGCGCGCAAAGGTGCGGTAACACAAGGAGCCTGAAGTTCTCGTAAACCGTGCCCTGCACCGTCAGGTTGACCACGCAGCTCCCTAGCACGGTGACAGACCGGGACCTGGACGCCATCGAAATTGTCTGCTTGACAGTCCGAATCTGGAGACCACACCGCTTCACGGTGTCAGGGTGAATGAAGCTCTCCGTGCTCCCGCTGTCAAACAAACAATAAATCTGGCGTCTGTTTACCTGTATGTCCATCATGGACTTGTCGAGTCTGTGAGGCTTGGCCTGGACCAGGATGATTGACGCCACCGTTGGTTCGTGGGTGCAACTGCAGGCAGCTGAGATGGTTGATGACGACCCCTGCTGGTCATTCGCGGTCGGTGCCGACCAAAATGGCTGCCCCCATAGGTCGCACGTGGACGATGGCTCCAAAACCTGCGGCCCCTGCAGGTTGCACATGTCGTTCGGAATGGTGACGTCCTGGAATCGCACGTGGTAGAAGACCTTGAAGACGCAGAAGACAAGGAGGCCGGCTCCGGGGAGTCACACGCCGCACTGCTGTTTTTGGATGGAGGTTTGGTCCGGCATACTTTGGAATAATGTCCCTTCTTGCCGCAGGCGGAGCACAACACCGCTTTAACTGGATATCGCTGCCGAGGGTGTTTCACCCCCCCACAGAAGTAACACCGCGGGCCACCTGGAGCTGCTGCCGTCGTCAGGTCCGAGGCTGGAAATGCAATCGCGCAGTTTTTCGGTCCCACTGAATAAAGTGGATTCTGCGGCTGCCCCTGCCACAATGTCTCCACGCGGTCATCGGGGTACATCTCCAGACTTTTGGAGGCCATTTCTAGAGCGTCAGCTAACTCTATGGTTTTAGTGAGATCGAGGTTACCTTGCTCCAACAGCCGAAGGCGGATGTACGACGAGCCGATTCCCGCCACGAACGCATCTCGAACTAAGTCGCTCATGTACTGGGCTGCTGACACTGACTTGCAGTTGCAGGCTCTGGCTAGCTGCTGAGGTTCGCACGCGTACTGTTCCGTCGTTTCGCCGGGCTGCCGCCGTCGAGTGGCTAGAAGGTGTCGAGCATGGATCTCATTCGGCGGTTTGTTGTATCGCTTTTTGAGAAGCTCGAGGGCCCCTTTGTAGTCGGGGGCCTCACGGATCGCTAAGTATACAGCGTCGCTTACCCTCGCGTGGAGGACCTGGAGTCTGTCGGTGTCGTCGGTGACCGCTGTGGAGGCGTCGAGGTAATCTTGGAAACACTTCAACCAGTGGTCGAAAGTGTTCGACGCTCCCGCCGCACGTGGGTCCAACGTAAGCCGTTCGGGTTTAAGGATTTGCTCCATGTTTTCTTTTGTTTAAAAAAAAAAGAATTTACTTGTTGGCAATAAAATTGATGCGCGATAAATCACACGGGAGGCAGGATGTACCCGGGAAATAAAGGCTTTTATTGCCAACAATAACAGAGCTACTATATACAATATGCAATCCCAGACTAAAGGGTCACCAGGCAGAGCAGTGACCTTTATACCTCTCCCAGGAGGCGGAGCCAACTGGGGTGTACCATAGGACTATATTAACAGGTAGAACAGCCCAACCCAAACCCCAACAGTAACATATCTGCAGACTCATAGTACTGGCCAAACCATGGCTCAGCACTCCTGGTGGTAACCAACAATGGTTCACCACACCCACGTATTTACCAGACTAGTCCTCCTGATGCTAAGAGACAATTTAGCATGGCCAATCCACCTAACCCGCACATCTTTGGACTGTGGGAGGAAACCGGAGCACTCGGAGGAAACCCATGCAGGCATGGGAAGAACGTGCAAACTCCACATAGACAGTGACCCAAGCCGTGAATTGAACCCGGGTCCCTGTGCCACCATGCCGCAATAGAGGCATGGCATGCAGAATTGTTTACAGAGAGAAGGCTTCTACCGTGGCACAGTGGTTAGCACTGCTGCCTCTCAATGCCAGGGACCCAGGTTTGATTCCTGGCTTAGGTCACTGTCTGTGTGGACTTTGCACATTCTGCCCCCTGTCTCTGTGGGTTTCATCTGGGTGCTCCAGTTTCCTCCCACAGTCCAAAGATGTGCAGGTTAGGTCGATTGGCCATGCTAAATTCTCCTTCAGTGTACCCGAACAGGCGCCGGAGTGTGGCAACTTGGGGTTTTCCACAGTAACTTCATTGCACTGTGAATGTAAGCCTACTTGTGACTAATAAATAAACTTTGACTTCTGAGCAAGATTAATGCTGCTTCTTTTGATCAAGTTTTTTTTATGCTTCTTGTAACAGGGCAACCATTTTAGGTGACCCACAAGAGATTCCTAACAGGTAGTGTTGCTGATGAATTACAACAACAGTTTGCTGTAAGTAAATGCCTGTCAGGGGTTCATATATGATATGCCTCTACAGGTTATTGTTTTTCAAAATGAGTCTCTAAGTTGAAATTAGTTAATATTGTATGATATATTTCTTGACACTATATCATATAGCTTCAATGCACAAAGTGATGGAAAATGCCCACTCTGTAATATTACTACATATTAATAACTCAAGCATTTTATTTGGACATTTCAATTGCATTGATGACAGCAGTTATATGGTTATTTAAATATTTGACTGCTGCCTCTATCTTTCTATGTGCCCTGAATCAATAACACGATTTCACTATAAATGCAGCAGTTTTGGACAAGTTAATTAAAACCTGTACATCGTGATAGAATTGGCTCTCTTTTCTCAAGAAAATAACGAAGTTTCCTGCACTGCAATTAGCTCAGGGGTTAAGAGGTGAAGAATTAAACAGGATTCCACTCTCAACCGATAACTATTAACGTCTGCTTGAACTGGATGTATTGATGGTGAGCAAGGATAGGATCTGACTCAACTGCGTTGCATTCTTGGCTGATGATCTCTCTATATGTTCACACAGATGAGTTGCCAACGGATGCCTCAATGTCTGAAGAATCGTGCCTCAAAGGAATCAGTGCTTTCAGATAAGGAGGAGGGACACTGAGAGAAACTGGTGGAGAAAAAGAAACGGGTAGGGTTTCTATTTTAATATTCTGGCCTGTTTGACAACCAGGTTGCAGCAATTGAGAAATTGCAATGGATTCTCATTCAAGTTGTTTTGCTGAGGTTTAATGTTGATATGATTTGGTGGTAGAAATAGTTGTCTGACTTTTAATTCGCCCTTGTGACTAGGCAGTGTTTACTATTTTCTGCTCATGTGACACAGCATTGCATGATGAGCATTTTAAATAGACTGTCTTGGAGAGAAGCTATTAGTGTGATAGACTGTTCAGAGCAGGAGTCATTGAGTGTAGTAAGGAAATGGGAGTCTCGTGGTTCTGTTACTGGAGAATATGTTAATTGAGACCTGGACTCATTAAGTTCACTAACCCATCGCAGAATTTTGACATTTGAATTCAGTACTTTTGAAAAATTTATATTTTAGAAAAGAATGGTCTCAGTGACCAATAAGCTATTGGCAGTGCCTCTGAAGACCAGAGATATGATTTGGCGTGAATGGTCACTCCCTGATTCTTTCCTTTCTTAGGTCAACACAAGACTGGATGTTGTTCACATCTTGCTGTAGATTGGTAAGGGTTGCTTCACTTTCAGAGTTGTGAATCAGAGTTGAACACTGTGTGAGCTCATCAGCAAATAGCCCTATTTCTGACTACATAATAAAAGGGATGTTATTGTTGAAGCAACTGAAAATGATGAGGCTGGGCAGCTGTTTGTGAGGAATTCCTGCAGTAACGGCTTGGGACTGCAATGATTGGCCCTCAGCCACCAGTGTCTCCTTCAAGATGGCTGCCGATATACATCCTGTGCACGCACAGAAAACCAATGATGCTGCACCCCTGTATTTGGCTTCAATTCATTTAATCGTGATCTGCAACCTTAATTGCATCCCTGCTAGTCTCCTACATTGTTCCCAATGTCGATGGTTATTCAGCCTGCTTCTGTATGCCCTATAACTCAAGCATACCCAGTAAGAAGTCTAACAACACCAGGTTAAAGTCCAACAGATTAATTTGGTAGCAAAAGCCACTCGCTTTCAGAGCTCGCTGGTCCTTCGTCAGGTGGAGTGGGAGATCTGCTCACAAACGGCATATAGAGACACAAACTCAATTTACAGAATAATGATTGGAATGCTAATCAAGTTAATCAATGCTAATACAGTTAATCAAGTCTTAAAGGTACAGACAATGTGAGTGGAGAGAGCATTGAGCACAGGTTAAAGAGATGTGTATTGTCTCCAGACAGGACAGTTCGTGAGATTTTGCAAGCCCAGGCAAGTTGTGGGGGTTAAAGATAGTATGACATGAACCCAAGATCCCGGTTGAAGCTGTCCTCCTGTGTGCGGAACTTGGCTATCAGTTTCTGCTCAGCAACTCTGCGCTGTCGTGTGTCGTGAAGGCCGCCTTGGAGAACGCTTACCCGAAGATCAGAGGCCGAATGCCCGTGAACACTCGAGCATACCAACGGAAGATCGCTTTGCTGAAGTAACCCCTCCCACCCCATACACAAACACCACCGCTGCCCCCTGACCTGGCTGCAAGTGAGATGGTCAGCACTGAAACACCAATTGTTTTAAAAAGGCAAACATTCATGTTGAGGTGGAAGCAGCAACACACTGTTTTTCTGCAAATAGATCTGAAGCAAAATCATAAGATCAAATTAAGATCTTTGCAGCCATGAATAAACTTTAAAACCACTTTTGCCTTTTGTGGGTTAAATATCTGTTTGCATTTAGGATGGACCAATCTTTAGTCCACATAATGCCCATTTTCAACCAGTTATTTGACAAAGCAACCGGTTAAATATATTGAGTTAATCTGACAATTGTGATTAAGTTCGCTGTGATATTATAATGACTCTATGGAGTAAAACAGCGCATGCGACCACAGTCTTCAGCAATCACAGCTGTCATGTGTGGCTCAAGCCCCTGGAAGGCTTTCCGCTTCACCTTTATTGGCCTCACTTTTGCTCAGATTCTTTGGTACCAAGCTCTGCCACGTACTTCAGTTCACGTCAATTACTTTGAACGCTTATCTGGCATTGAGTTTTTTGGTCCATGTCTGTAATGAGGTCGAGAGCCTCCTGGTTTTAGTAAACCCTGAAGCCAGTGTCGCGGAACAGCTTATTGATGCCAACGATATATTTGCGACTGGGAGGCTGTTTCTGTCGGGGTTTAGTAGAGCTTAGGATTGGATCCTTCGCTTCTCAAGGTTCTTATCATTGATTTGGGCTCTAATATAGTGGCCATGCTCAAGAAGTTTCCAGGTAATACAAAAATTGATCACGTGGTTGATGCAGAGGTGGAAGAAAGCTCTAAGTTGCAACAAAGATATAATTGGACTGGTCGGGAGGTAGGAAAGTGGCAAATTGAATTCATCCTGGAAAAGTGTGATGTAATGCATTAAGAGAGGGCAAATAAGATATGGGCATACATAATAAATAGTAGGATACTGAGGAAGATGATATGACAATGAAAACCTCTCAGACGGTGACATAGGCAGCATGAGGACTTTTGATGTGGAGGAAAAGCTTAATATCGCCTGATACAATTTAAGTTATGTGCACTTTGCGAAAGAAAAATAAGAATGAGGAGATCCATGTATTTTTAAATGTACAATAAATCCCATTTAGATTGTAGCAGCAGTACTGCAGCTTGCCTGGTCAGTGCACTCTGCCTGAGTCTTGTTTCCCGCCCTAACGGCAGGCTATAATTTCAAGGTTTGACAAGCATTATCTCATAATCCAACTCATTATTTTTCCCCCGTGTGCATAAAAATATTTTGCTGTTGAATCAATTTCAAAATGAGATGATGTCTGAAAAAACAGGAAAACCATTGCGATGTTTTAATTTTTTTTAAATTACGGCTCTGTGTGAGGAAAGGTATTCAACACATTAACCACAGACCTCCATGGATGCAGCAAAATATACTTATTCATGTGACATATCAGGCCGACGCGGTGGCACAGTGGTTAGCACTGCTGCCTCTCAGCACCAGGGATCCGGGTTCGATTCCCAACTTGGGTCACTGTCTGAGTGGAGTTTGCACGTTCTCCTCGTGTCTGCGTGGGTTTCTTCCGGGTGCTCCAGTTTCCTCCAACAGTCCAAAGATGTGTGAGTTAGATGGATTTTCCATGCTAAATTAACCTGAGTGTCAGGGGGGACTAGCTAGGGTAAATGCATGTGGCTATGGGGATAGGGCCTGGATTGGATTGTGGTTGCCTCAGACTTGATGGGCTGAATGGCCTCCTTCTGCACTGTAGGGATTCTATGATTCTATCCCAACTACCACGGAGGTCTATTGATGGGATGGTAACCAAAACAGATAATTGGCGACTGTCCTATTGAGCTTCCACCTTAAAAGCAGCATTGACCAGGTGATAAACAGTCGTCATATGTTTATGGGGGGGCGGATTCAGTGGCCCCGTTCGCCATTGGCAGGAATCCTGGTTGTCCGCTGAATGGGGGTTGGGCCCAAAACGGGATTACTGCCGAGCGTGGACGCATTTGGGATTCACCCGGCCCACCCTGTCGGCCTTGATTGGGTCCCTATTCAGAACGGGCGAGAACCCAATAATTATGTAAAACCCCTCATTGTAATCTTAGCGGGCTGGACGGCCTATTCAGCAGACTCCCGCGATTCACCCACCTCCCCAGTGGGAAATGTACCGGAGAGAATTTGGTGTTGGTCAAGACCAACATGGACCTGGTGTGTTGGACTCTGGGGGGAGGGGGGGCGGGGGGAGTTAAGGAGGTAGGCCCATGTGACCCTCTGCCATTGCCAGGCTGCAGAGAGAGGCTCCCCCAGGGTTCCTAGGAGTTGGATGGGATTGAGGCAAGGGGTTGACCTTGCCACTCTCCCCTGGGATGGGTGTCTCATGGCGGGACTACCCCTTTTAGTCCTGGGAAAGGTGTTATTCAGTTTCAGGATGGTAAATTCTGACATCACCCTGGGGTAAAATACTTATATTGTCTGCCCTCCAAAAACTTTAAAGTTCCCTGGTCACTTTAGTCTCCGTTCCCCTTGGACAGCTAGAAGGCTTTCCAATCACTGCAGCATTCCATTCAGCAGAAGGAAATGGCACCTTTCTCTCACTAGAAAGCTGCAGACATGGGAAGATCCTGTTGAAGTCCTCTGACAGATAGAAGTCACTCACGTTCATGAGAGGGTGATTCCCTTCTCGACAATCAAGGCCAGGAAACCCGAGCAGGGAGTCCACCATCAGTGGAAGGGACACTCCTGCCAGTGCGAATGGGTAGAAAACGCTGGCCTTTTTGGGGCGGCATGGTGGCACAGTGGTTAGCACTCTTGCCTCACACTGTCAATGATCTGGGTTCGATTGCACCCTTGGGTGACTGTGTGGAGTTTGCACATTATTCCCGTGTCTGCGCGGGTTTCCTCGCACACTCCAAAGATGAGCGGGTGAGGTAGATTAACCATACTAAGTTGCCCCTTAGTGTCTCAAGGTGTGTAGGTTCGGGGGATTAGTGGGGTAAATGTTTGGGATTACAGGGATGGGGCAAGGTAAGATGCTAGGTTGAGAGTGCAGATTCGATGATCTTAATGGCCTCCTTCTGTACTGTAGGGATTCTATGATTTTCTTGGCCAGAACATGACGGACTGAGTGGCCTCCTTGTGTGATGTAAATTTTCCATATTTTTATGATGCCACTTGATGGCACTGTCCATTGATTTAAAAGTGTTGTACCCAATATGGGCATGAAGATACTAAAAAGTTTAAAGCTATATTTTAAACGGTGAACACAAAAGCTGTTCAGATAGTGCAGTTTACCTTGGTGACTTTTGGTATTTAAACTATAGACAGTAGAGTGTGCAGCCAACACCTGATTAAATATGGACTAATACCTGTGTGGTGAACCATAGATGGTTACCACTATGAGTACTGAACCATAGATGGTTAGCACTATGGGTACTTGTACATATGTTACTGTTGTCACTGTTGGGGTTAGGGTTGGGGTGTTCTACCTGTTGGTATTGTTCTGTGGTACACTCCGGTTGGCTCCGCCTACCTGTAGGAGTATAAAGGTCACTGCACTGCCTGGTGACCCTTTAGTCTGGGATTGTATTGTTATATAGTATGCTCCATTCTTGTTACTAATACAAGCCTTTATTTCCCGGGTATGATCCAGCCTCCCGAGTGATTTAATCGCGCATCAATTTTATTAGTAACAATTTTTGGTTGAAAAAAAAACCATGGAGCAAATGTTAAAACCCGATCGGCTTACCTTAGATCCGCGTGCAGCTGGAGCGTCGAACACTTTCGACCATTGGTTGAAGTGTTTCCAATACTATATCGACGCCTCAACAGCCATTCAAAACAATGCCGATAGACTGCGGGTCTTCCACGCAAGGGTAAGCGACACTGTATATTCAACAATCCGCGATGCCCAAGACTGCAAAGGGGCCATCGAACTACTTAAGAAACTCTACAACAAACCGCCAAACGAGATTCATGCTCGACACCTACTAGCCACTTGACGGCGGCAGCCTGGTGAAACGACGGGACAGTACCTGCACGAACTTCAGCAGCTAGCCAGAGCCTGCAATTGCAAGCCAGTGTCGGCGACCCAGTATACTAACGATTTGATCCGAGATGCAGATAATGGGGTTGCAGACAGCTCATCCCCACATTTCACCAGAGAGGTCGAAACTCAATGCGAGTTAGACAAAAGTGAAATGGATCCCATCGACCTATTGTGATGGCCCTTCAGCCAAACACACAGACCTTGGTTGTGTCAAGCTCTCAAATAGTGTGAAAAGCCACAACACATGGGGTTTGAATATTCTGAGGTGTAGCAATCACCAGCAAGTTGTACTCCGCTCCTATTTACTTACCTTGCCCTGAAGCTCTACATTTTTCATCTGGACTTAAGAGTTGGGCCTCCCGTGAAATGTGCAGCATGCCTACCTTCAGAGCACACGGTTGCCAGGGTGATGCGCGACAATCAAGCACGTGGAACAAGGCTTCGGTATTGAAGGCTTTTATTGTCTAACAATGGAACTACTAACACGAATACACCAGTTCAGACTGAAGGGGTCCTGCCGGAGCAGAGGGTCTTATACCTCGCCACCGGAGGCGGGGCCCCACCGGGATGTGCCATGATAACACTTATAACAGGTAAACACCCTAACCCAACAACATTGTACAACCCCCACAGTGACAACACCCTAGCCCAACAGTAACATAATAACAACCCCCAGTGGTGAACCAACGATGGTTCACCACATTCACCCCTCCTTTAAGAACAAAAGGCGGCGGGGTGCAAAAAAAAAACAGGTCATATGTACAGAATTCACAAGTCCAGACGGTCTGGAGGACCGCACCGACGCTGTGATCTCCTCAACACCAGTTGCGAAACCGGAGCAGGTGCTTGCGGTGGCGTTCTCTCCAAAACAACGTCCGGCTGTCCCCTCAAGGACTCCCGGGCCGGTTGGCCCTGGTGAGGCGATGGTGCAGGGGATCCTGGAACCTTCGGTGGTGGCGCCGATCTCCGAGTCTCAGGCAAGCTGTACATGGGAGTAGAACTGTTATGCACTGGTCCCGGTGCTGACCGTGCCACGTCTGGGGAAGCAATGAGGAGTAGTGGATTCGTGACAGGGGGAATAGGAGCGACAGGAGTTGCTACGTCCCCTGCGGGCGCCAGGTCTCTAATGGAGACAGTGTCCTCTCGCTCGTCAGGATATGCCACATAGGCATACTGAGGGTTGGCGTGGAGGAGTTGGACCGGTTCGACCAAGGGGTCGGACCTGCGAGCCCTCACATGTCGCCGCAGAAGGACGGGTCCTGGGTACGTCAACCAGGCTGGTAATGAGATCCCCGAGGACGACTTCCGAGGGAATGAGAACATCCTCTCGTGGGGAGTAGCATTGGTTGCCGTACACAGGAGGGAGCGGATAGAATGGAGCGCATTTGGAAGGACCTCCTGCCAACGGGAGACTGGAAGGCCCCTGGATTTCAGTGCCAGTAGGACAGCCTTCCAGACTGTAGCATTCTCCCTTTCCACCTGTCCGTTACCCCTAGGGTTGTAGCTCGTGGTTCTACTAGAGGCAATCCCGAATGAGAGCAGGAATTGCCTCAAGTCGTTGCTCATGAACGACGAGCCCCTGTCGCTATGAATGTAGCAGGGGTACCCGAACAGGGTAAAAAGCTCACTGAATGCCTTGATGATGGTGGCAGTCGACGTGTCCGCACAGGGGACAACAAACGGGAACCGGGAGTACTCGTCTATTATGTTGAGGAAATAGACGTTCCGGTCCGTTGAGGGAAGGGGGCCCTTAAAATCCACACTCAGCCTCTCAAAAGGGCGAGTGGCCTTGACCAATTGTGCCCGGTCTGGTCGATAAAAGTGTGGTTTGCATTCTGCGCAAATCCGACAGCTTCTCGTCACTGACCTGACATCCTCCACCGAGTAGGGCAGGTTGCGGGCTTTGACGAAATGGTAGAGTCTGGTGACTCCAGGATGACACAGGTCATTGTGGAGGGCCTTCAAGCGGTCCTCCTGCATGATGGCGCATGTTCCGCGCGAGAGGGCATCCGAGGGCTCATTGAGCTTCCCTGGACGATACATAATATCGTAATTATAGGTGGAGAGCTCAATTCTCCACCGCAAGATCTTATCGTTCTTGATCTTGCCCCTCTGCGTGTTGCTGAACATAAACGCCACGGATTGTTGATCCGTGATCAGAGTGAACCGCTTCCCCGCCAGCTAATGGCGCCAGTGTCTGACTGCCTCCACAATGGCCTGAGCCTCCTTCTCCACCGCTGAGTGCCGAATTTCGGGGCCTTGAAGGGTGCGGGAAAAGAACGCGACGGGCCTGCCTGCCTGGTTTAGTGTGGCGGCTAGGGCGAAATCAGATGCATCACTCTCCACCTGGAAAGGGATGGATTCATCCACCGCGTGCATCGTGGCTTTTGAGATGTCGCTTTTCAAAGCCTTGAAGGCCAATTGGGCCTCCGGCGTAAGTGGGAAGGTCATGGACTTGATGAGCGGACGAGCTTTGTCCGCGTAGTTGGGGACCCACTGCGCATAGTACGAAAAGAACCCGAGGCATCTCCTCAGTGCTTTCGTGCTAGCGGGCAAGGGAAGTTCAGTAAGGGGGCGCATACGGTCTGGATCAGGGCCAATGACCCCGTTTTCCACCACGTATCCGAGGATGGCTAACCTGCGCGTACGGAATACGCACTTCTCCCTGTTATAGGTCAGGTTCAGGCGAGATGCGGTGCGCAGAAAGTGTTGGAGATTCGTGTCATGGTCCTGCTGGTCATGGCCGCAGATGGTGACGTTATCCAGGTACGGGAAGGTAGCCCGCAACCCGTTCCGGTCCACCATTCGGTCCATAGCATGCTGGAAGACCGAGACCCCATTGGTGACACCAAATGGAACCCTGAGGAATTGGTATAGACGACCATCCGCCTCAAAAGCCGTGTATTGTCGGTCCTCTGGGCGGATGTGGAGCTGATGGTAGGCGGACTTAAGGTCTATGGTAGAGAACACTCGGTACTGCGCAATCTGATTGACCATATCAGAAATGCGCGGGAGAGGATACGCATCCAGCTGCGTATAACGATTAATGGTCTGACTGTAGTCGATGACCATCCGAGGTTTGTTCCCGCTTTTGACTACCACGACCTGCGCTCTCCACGGACTAGCACTGGCCTGTATGATCCCTTCCTTGAGGAGCCGCTGAACCTCAGATCTAATAAAGATCCGGTCCTCAGCGCTGTAACGCCTACTTTTAGTAGCGATGGGCTTGCAGCCTGGTACCAGATTCTTAAATAGGGATGGTGTAGTGATTTTCAGAGTGGAAAGATTGCATGCGGGGCGCTTTGGGCAATTTGGAGGCTGCGGCTGATTCCCTACTGCCAGTGAAGGGAGTGGCCCACCGTACTGTAGGATCACACTCTTCATGTGGACCATAAAATTTAGTCCGAGGAGAATTGGCGCACAAAGGTGAGGTAACACAAGGAGCCTGTATTGCTCGTAAATTGTGCCCTGTACCTCTAGAGTTACCATACATCGTCCTTGGATCGGTACAGACCGGGACCGTGATGCCATGGAAATTGTCTGCTTGGCAGGGAGAACCCGGAGTCCACACCTTTTAGCAGTTTCAGTGTGTATGAAACTTTCGGTGCTCCCACTGTCAAACAGACAATTCACAGTTCGACCATTTACCTTTATATCCATCATTGAATTCTCAAGCCTGTGGTGCTTAGTCTGGTCCAGGGAGATCGACACCACCGTTGGCCCCTGGGCGTCACTGCATGCCGCCGATGTTGATGCTGAGGACCCCTGCTGGTCGCTCCTAGTCGTCGTGGACCATGATGGCCGCCCCCATGAATCGCACGTGGGCGAGGGCGCCAAACGCAGCGACTCCTGGTGGTCTTCCTCCTCCTCCGTCAGCCACGATGGCGCCGTCCTGGGTTCGCACGTGGTCGGACCTCGTGGGTACTGCGACGCCGAAGGAGATTGTCTCCGTTCTGGAGGGTTACAAGCTGCACTGCCGTTTTTAGACTTCGACCTGCAGACTTTACCGTAGTGGCCTTTTTTACCGCACTGGCTGCAGATAGCCGTTCTTGCCGGACACTGTTGCCGTGGATGCTTGGCCCCACCGCAAAAATAGCATCGCTGGCCACCTGGAGCTGCCGCCGTCGTCGGATCGATCTGGGAGCGCGGGTTTGCGGGGCGAGGAGGGAGCTGAGCTTGCTCCTGCCACGTTGACTGCACGTGGTCCTCGGGGTACAGCGCCAAGCTTTTCGACGCCGCTTCCAGCATCTCAGCCATCTCCATCGCTTGGGTCAAGTCGAGGTTCCCCTTTTCCAGCAATTTAAGCCTGATGTACGAGGACCCTACCCCTGCTACGAACGCGTCTCGGGCGAGGTCGTACATGTATTGTTCGGCTGATACGTCTTTACAATCGCAACCCCTGGCAAGCTGCAGGAGCTCATTGGCGTAGTCCTCCATGGTTTCGCCCGACTGCCGATGTCGTGTAGCGAGGAGGTAACGAGCATGTATCTCGTTGGGTGGTTTCGTATACCGTTTCTTCAGGAGCTCGACGGCCCTCGGGTAAGTGGGAGCCGCACGAATCGCGAGATAAATCGTGTCGCTTACCCTTGCGTGGAGGACTTGGAGTTTGTCACTGTCTGTAGTAATAGCTACAGAGGCAGCCAGGTAGTCTTCGAAACACTTCCACCAGTGGCCGAAGGTGTTAGCGGCACCGACCGCACGTGGGTCCAGCGCCAGACGATCTGGTTTCAAGATCTGTTCCATACTCTTTTTTTGTACAGCTGAGAGTTTTCTGTTAGACAATAAAATTGATGCGCGACAATCAAGCACGTGGAACAAGGCTTCGGTATTGAAGGCTTTTATTGTCTAACAATGGAACTACTAACACGAATACACCAGTTCAGACTGAAGGGGTCCTGCCGGAGCAGAGGGTCTTATACCTCGCCACCGGAGGCGGGGCCCCACCGGGATGTGCCATGATAACACTTATAACAGGTAAACACCCTAACCCAACAACATTGTACAACCCCCACAGTGACAACACCCTAGCCCAACAGTAACATAATAACAACCCCCAGTGGTAACCAACGATGGTTCACCACACAGGGGAAGCCAAGCCATGCCCTTTTTTTTTACAGCATTAGCTGCCTTAAGTCTAAAAGCCACTTTGACAAGCTACAGAGTGGATGTAAGTGTTTAAGGTAAGTCGGTGGAGATGGTTGGGCGGCAGGGAATTAATTCAGGGGTTGGGAGGGAGGGTAGTCAGGAGGTGGTTGAGGGGGGAGGGGGATGGTTGGATTGTCACTGGAGTTGTTAGGGAGTCAGTGGTATAGCTACTCAGGAGTTAGTTTGGTTTTGATCCTTCTTACCTTTCCTGGGTAACTATTCTGCTCAGCGGGTTTGAACCATCCAACGTCTCCAACTTTAACTCGGAGCTTCAGAGGGTTCCAGACACAGGATTGCCTCATGGAAGTTGAAATTCTCATGAGGTCCCTGCATTGCTACATCCGAGGCCATCTTTTGGTTTTGACCATCCAGAGATGGGGGGAGGCGATGGCCCAGTGCAAATATCGCGAGACTATTAATCCAAAAACTCAGCTAATGTTCTGGGGGTGAGTTGGAATCCCACCACAGAGCACGATGGAATTTGAATTCAATAAAAAAATCTGTAATTAAGAATCTAATGATGACCATGAAACCATTGTTGATTGTTGGAAAAAACCATCTGGTTCACTAATGTCCTTTAGGGAAGGAAATCTGCTCTCCTTACCTGGTCTGGCCTACATGTGACTCCAGAGCCACAGCAATGTGGTTGACACTCAACTGCCCTCTGGAATGGCCGAGCGAGACACTCAGTTCAAGGGCATCTGGGGATGGTCAACAAATGCTGGCCAGCCAGCGATGCCCATTCCCACAAATGAATAAAATAAAAAGATTAGAAGATATGGGCTCATCTTTATCGGCTTAACACACCACTTTATTTGGAAAAATACTTTTAACATCAAACAAGTCGCATGAGTGAGACAGCCATGTTTGTTTCCTAATTTTAAAACCGCAAGATTCAGCTGTACTTTTTAAATATTTTTATTTACTCCATCCTTAAAGTTACAAAACCAATACTTAGAGTGGACTTGGCAAACCCAAATCCATTCCTTGCTCGTTCCAAAATTGAATCCAATTCAAGGTCTCTGTAAGAAAGGCAAACAAGATCCAAGCTTTACAAGATAAGGCATTGCACCCCATCTTGAGCTTGATCTGATGCTTAATCTTAGCCAATGGGGCGGCATGGTAGCACAGTGGTTCGCACTGCTTCCTCTCAGTGCCAGGGACCTGCGTTCGATTCCTGGTTTGGGTCACTGTCTGTGCGTAGTCTTCACGTTCTCTCTGTCTGCATGAGTTTCTTCCGGGTGCTCCAGTTTCCTCCTACACTCTGAAAGATGTACTGGTTAGATGCATTGGCCATGCTAAATTCTCCCTTTGTGTACCTGAACAGGTGCCGGAGTGTAGTGACGCGGGGATTTTCACAGCAACTTCATTGCGTATTAATTTAAGCCTATTCATCACAATGATAAATAAACTTCAAACTTTAAAAGCTTAAAAGGCTGAGAAGCGATTCAGATTCAGCTGAGCAGGGACTGAGAAGCCATCAGAATGCCATTGAACCGGCTGTAGTCAACTAAGCAACTAAAGTAATAAAGAGTAATATCTTGATTGTGGGGAAATAAAAATTTCCTCCAATTTGTTCCAACTTCAAATCCAACTGAGAACCAATCTCTTGGCAATTCAACTTTGCAGCTTCCTGGGAATCAACTGCTTTTCAAGACCGTCTCTCCAGCCAAAGCATCAACTCATCGAAGAAACTCCAGGCCTGCTATGAAAAAGAATGAAATAATCTCAAGTTTTAACTATTCTTTCTTTTTCATCATCCATATCTTTGTGTGAGCAATAGTCTGTATGAGGCACTCAATTCCATCAGCACACTTTAAAAAAAAATCTAAATTAGGACAGCCATTCAGGATCACATAACACATACATCTCACATAAAAATACTTTGATCACCATCAGTTGTAAAACAAACACATTCCAGGAGTTCTAATAGTGATTGTGAGTGGACTGTTGGGTGTTTATTATCCAGGCTCGATCTTTTAAAAATATACAGTCATTCTTGGGATTTGGGCATTGTTGCCTAAGCCAGCATTTATTGCTCATCTCTAATTGAGAAGCTGGTGGTGTGCTGCCGCCTTGAAGTGCTGCAGTCCATGTGTTGTGGATAGATTCATGGTGCTCTTGAGAAGGGAATTCCAGAATTTGGACCCAGCAACAGTGAAGGAACAGCAACATAGTTCCAAGTCCAGATGGTGTGTGACTTGGAGGAGAACTAGCAGGTGGTGGTGTTCCGATGCAACTGTTGCCCTTGTCCTATTAGGTCAGTGGTTCCCAAACTTTTTTCACTGGGCCGCACTTTCGGAATAAAGATTTGCTCGCGCCACACCAAATTTTTTATTGAAAGAAAATACATTCAAAAACAAAAAAAACCAACTCCTAGCAGTGCTTGATTCATAACATAGAACACAACTACTTTATAATATGATCATGGGACATCCAGAAAGTATAAAACAATGCTTGTTTAAACCATGTTTAAATGTTTCTTTGATTGTCCTTGAATCGTCCCGCCACACTTGCCAGCCTCTCTCGCTGCACCATTGTGGCGTGGCACGCCGCACCCTTTGGGAACCACTGTTCTAGGTGGTAGAGGTCTTGAGTTTGGAAGGTGCTGCTGAAGGAGCCTTGGTGACTTGCTCACTAACTTGACAAGTTACTAGCTCATCCTGATTTTTGTGGATAAAAGCTACCTGGGCCAACCTCTACAGTAACAGGTGGACACCATTAACATAACTGTGCTGAGATAGCTAGTTCTAATGCACAGATCTTCAGCACTACAATCTTGTGAAATGTCATTAAAACTCGTCCTTTGCTATGTGTAATGCACTCAGCTGAATAATAATTAGTCCATTCCAGTTATCTTGAATGAACTAAATTGGCTGGACATGAACATCAGTGATGGTGGGAATCTCGTGAAGAAAGTAGTTGGATCCTTCATTTGATGATTTTAGCTAACAACATTTGTAAACACTTCAGCTTTGCATCTTCCATGTCTATACTTGAATTCAGCGTGGTTGAAAATTGGATATTCATTGACAATCTCCTCTTATTAGCTATTTAATTGTCTGGTACCATTTCAGTACACACCACTAGTACTGTCCACACTTGCAACAGGCAGCATCCATTATACACGATGAACATTCCCCGTTTTACAATTAAAGATGTCACTTATGGGACATTAAGCACTCCAGTTACTGTGGACAATTCAATAAACTCTTCACAGTTTCATTGCATATGGAAGGCATTTGAAATCTTCTGAAATATCCTGACCTTTGAGTCATAAAATGATTGAAGCCAAACAAAAGAAACGGTATTTGCCCATTTCCCAATTTAAAAAAAAAGTCAAGGTCGCCAATGCTGCAGAGTTATTCCGGCCCAATGATTTCCCTGGTTAATTGCAAAGTTCTTGAACTGCTGCCATTGACTTATAAATATCATTCAAAAATGAATGTCTAACAAATACATTAAAATAAATTTATATCAGCACAGTTTTGTGTAACTTTCAATAATACACTTTACATTTTCTGGAGGGCTTGTCCAATCCAATGATGGTTTTACCATCTAATGCTTACAGAGGGTGAATCATATTAACACCATATAATAAAAGCAAATTACTGCAGATGCTGGAATCTGAAACCAAAAGAGAAAATGCTGGAAAATCTCAGCAGGTCTGGCAGAATCTGAAAGGAGAGAAAAGAGCTGACGTTGCGAGTCCAGGTGACAAAGGGTAATCAGGACTCGAAACGTCAGTTCTTTTCTCTCCTTACAGATGCTGCCAGACCTGCTGAGATTTTCTAGCCTTTTCTCTTTTGGTTTCAGATTAACACTATAATGCTTGCCATTATTGGTATAATCACCAATTTTAAGGTGGTAACAAAGGACTCTCTTAATGGATTCACCTAGGTGGTGTTACAATGCAGTGCTTTATAACAGGCACAGTGGTTAGCACTGCTGCCTCACAATGCCAGGGACCCGGATTCAATTCCGGCCTCGGGCCAATGTCTGTGTGGAGTTTGCACATTCTCCCCGTGTGTGGGTTTCCTCCGGGTGCTCCAGTTTCCTCCCAAACTCCAAAGATGTGTGGGCTAGGTTGATTGGCCGTGCTAAATTGACCCTTAGTGTCAGGGGGATTAGCAGGATAAATCTGTGGGGTTACGAGGATAGGGCCTGGGTGGGATTGTTGTTGGTGCAGACTTGATGGGCTGAATGGCCTCCTTCTGCACTGTAAGATTCTATGATTCTGTAAGGGAGATAGGATTTAAAATTACTCATTCGGTTGAAGGTGAGACGGAGCATTCTGGAAGCACCCCAGATCAGAGCGAGACATGCTGATGTGATCTGGTAGCCATGTGGGTGAAATTAAAACACACACCTAGTGAAATAAAATAACTGTTTTCACACCTGTAGACAGTAAGTCACAAAAAGGAACAACATAATTTTGAAATACGCAAAGGGAAAAAACAACTATGGCTCTGTGGGAGGGAAAAAAAGTCGCTACTGCTGAAGAGAAGCAGATGCTTGTAATCATTTGATTTCTGTTCAAAAAGAAGGGAACAGAACAGAGAGCACTCTGGAGATTTAAGGAACAAGGAATCACCGAGGTGTGCTTTGCTGATGGAAGTAGGATTTAGAAGACTCGGGCAGAGTGAAATGATTTGGGAAGTGTTGGAGTGAAATCAAAGTAAAGGACACAAAATGGTTACCTGGCACAAAATGGACTCTGGGAAAGGACATTAAGAGGCACTGACTTTGGGCACAGGCATTACACGAGTTAAAACCTGTAGTGTTTAAATTACTGCAGGAAACAGGTCAGACCTCGAGGCACCTTAATCTTGAGATAAAAGCAGACCAGAACAATGAGTTTGATAATGAGATCAGCCACTGATGGGGACTTAAATGCATAAATGTATATAACAAGATCAGCTATTGATAGGGGACCTAACTGCATAAATGTATCTACTCTATGTACAATGATGTGATAACTGTCAATGTCCGTACTTGTCTACTCAACTTGTAACGATGTGCTAACGGCTAATGTCCGTACTGTCTGATGCGCGATAAATCACACGGGAGGCAGGATGTACCTGGGAAATAAAGGCTTTTATTGCCAACAATAACGGAGCTACTATATACAACGTACAATCCCAGACTAAAGGGTCACCAGGCAGAGCAGTGACCTTTATACCTCTCCCAGGAGGCGGAGCCAACTGGGGTGTACCATAGGACTATATTAACAGGTAGAACAGCCCAACCCTAACCCCAACAGTAACATATCTACAGACTCATAGTACTGGCCAAACCATGGCTCAGCACTCCTGGTGGTAACCAACAATGGTTCACCACATTCACCCCTCCGTTTAAAACAAAGGCCGGCGGGGCACAAAAAAACAGAACAACTGTTCATCTGTCTATAAGTTCAAACGGTTTGGGGGACCGCACCGTCGCTGCGACCTCCTCAACACCGGCGATGACGCCGGTTCAGGCAATCACGGTGACCTTCTCTCCAAGGCGGTGTCCAGTGACTCCTCCAATTCCTCACGGGCCGGTAGACCACGAGGTGGTGACAATCTGCTGGACTCTAGCACGCATCGAGGTGGCGACAATCTCCTGGACTCAGGCAAGCTGTATGTCCATCATGGACTTGTCGAGTCTGTGAGGCTTGGCCTGGTCCAAGATGATTGACTGTTGGATCGTGGGTGCAACTGCAGGCAGCTGAGATGGTTGATGACGGCCCCTGCTGGTCATTTGCGGTCGGTGCCAACCAAAATGGCTGCCCCCATAGGTCGCACGTGGTCGATGGCGCCAAAACCGGCGGCCCCTGCAGGTCGCACGTGTCTTGCGACTCCGTCGTTAGGAATGGCGACGTCCTAGAATCGCACGTGGTGGAAGACCTCGAAGACGCAGAAGACAAGGAGGCCGGCTCCGGGGAGTCACACGCCGTACTGCTGTGTTTGGAGAGTGGTTTGGTCCGGCATACTTTGGAATAATGTCCCTTCTTGCCACAGGCGGAGCACAATACCGCTTTAGCTGGACATCGCTGCCGGGGGGGTTCATCCCCCCACAGAAGTAACACCGCAGGCCACCTGGAGCTGCTGCCGTCGTCAGGTCCGAGGCTGGAAACGCAATCGTGCAGTTTTTCGAACCCGCTGAATAAAGTGGAGTCTGCGGCTGCACTTGCCACAATGTCCCCACGCGGTCGTCGGGGTACATCTCCAGACTTTTGGAGGCCATTTCTAGAGCATCAGCTAACTCTACGGTTTTAGTGAGGTCGAGGTTACCTTGCTCCAGCAGCCGAAGGCGGAAGTACGACGAGCCGATTCCCGCCACGAACGCATCTCGAACTAGGTCGCTCATGTACTGGGCTGCCAACACTGGCTTGCAGTTGCAGGCTCTGGCTAGCTGCTGAAGTTCACACAGGTACTGTTCCGTCGTTCCGCTGGGCTGCTGCCGTCGGGTGGCTAGAAGGTGTCGAGCATGGATCTCATTCGGCGGTTTGTTGTATCGCTTTTTGAGAAGCTCGAGGGCCCCTTTGTAGTCTTGGGCCTCACGGATCACTAAGTATACAGCGTCGCTTACCCTCGCGTGGAGGACCCGGAGTCTGTCGGCGTCGTTGTGGACCGCTGTGGAGGCGTCGAGGTAATCTTGGAAACACTTCAACCAGTGGTCGAAAGTGTTCGATGCTCCCACCGCACGTGGATCCAATGTAAGCCGTTCGGGTTTCAGCATTTGCTCCATGGTTTTCTTTTGTTTTTTAAAACAAATTTACTTGTTGGCAATAAAATTGATGCGTGATAAATCACACGGGAGGCAGGATGTACCCGGGAAATAAAGGCTTTTATTGCCAACAATAATGGAGCTACTTTATACAATATACAATCCCAGACTAAAGGGTCACCAGGCAGAGCAGTGACCTTTATACCTCTCCCAGGAGGCGGAGCCAACTGGGGTGTACCATAGGACTATATTAACAGGTAGAACAGCCCAACCCTAACCCCAACAGTAACATATCTACAGACTCATAGTACTGGCCAAACCATGGCTCAGCACACCTGGTGGTAACCAACAATGGTTCACCACACTGTCTATTATCTAAAAAGTATAAAAGATACTCAACTACCATTGTGTAGTTGAGAAGGTGATTGCCTGTACTGCGGAGTGCCTGCACTTCTCCCAAATCTTTGTCCAAATAAAGCCGTTTGTTGAACCTCCAAGTCTGACTCCGAAGTGGTGAATTTCCCACAACAAATTGGCGTAGTCGGCAAGGATCTCATTGCTGGTAAGTTCGATCGGTTGGCCTCGATCAGCGAACCGGGGTAGAGATCATTGAATCTGTGGGATTCAGACTGAGTCAACAATACAATTTAAAAGGGGTAAAAATTAAGGGGAATTGATGGTATAGTAATAAGCATTGATTGACTGTTACTTGTGCTGACCGACTAGAGGACAAGGAAGTGCCTGTCTCAAACATGCAGCCTTAAACCAGTTGTTAAGAGGGGAAATCCCCCACATGAAGGTCAGGACCCTGAAGTGGGCATAGAGGCACAAGGGCACTTAGGATTGTGAAGCACAAGTGGCAAAGGTCGGTTAAGATCAAACTCTGTAGTGGCGAACAAACGCAGAGTTTGCCACCTGTTTGCATGAAAGTTTGTATAGTTGGGTACTGGACTGTCAATGTTGTAAAGTGGTGCAGAAAAGGAGCTGATCACTCTGACCTAGAGCCAGACTCCGGTGGAGAAACACGTTGTCGAGGCGGTAATAGTGGCCGTGAGTGTAAATAGAAACCCTTAACGGTGGAGAAACATGATGCTAGGGTAGTAATTGTGGCTGGAGTTAGGGAAGTCCCTAACGGTGGAGAAACACATTGCTAGGAAGTAATCATGGCCGTACGGTGGATAAAACCCATTGCCAAGGAGGCAATAGTGGCCGGGGGTAGTGAAGTCTGCGAGATGGCAGATAAAGAAATTAAGTGGGGACCTGCAGGATCTCTCATTGAAAAGTACATGACAGACAGACACGCGTTGATAAAGAGGATGCAAAGGGATGGCTGGGATGTTTCTCAGACCTTAGAACAGCAGAGAAAGTGGATAGATGGGGAAAAGAGAGAGAAGACAAAGAAGGCAGGGGTATTATTAGTACATCAATTCGCAGGACTAATTGAACAAGTAGTCGCTTCCACTAAAAAATGGAGCAAAGATAAGCAGAAGATTAGAAAGTTAGAATCCAAGTAGGGGAACTGGAGAAACGGAACCGAGTGTTAGAAGAGAATCAATGGGGAGGGGAAACTGTTCCTCTGCCCCATAATGAGTCCACATGACAGGGACCAACCACCCCTCCAGAGGAATATGAAGCGCTAGAACACAACTTAGCACCAGTAACCCGAGGGGGAACGGATGCGCAGCCAACAGCAAATTATAAACCGTTCACCCCAGACGAAAGACAGCAGATAATGGCTTCCCTGGGTAAACTACAACCGAGAAGCGCAAACACTAAATTCTGGGAAGAATTAGATACAGTTTGGGTAGGACACCAACTGCACCGAAGGGACATACACCAACTAGTCAGGGCAGCATGTCCAGCGGATAAATGGAGGCAGGTAGCAGGAGGACCCGCCACTGCTAGAGCATATAAAAACTGCATTCATCGTGGACTCGATTATAGTGGGGGACGTTGGACACATGTAGTCACCCTAACAGCAGAAATAGATGCCCAACAGGCACCTTTCGCCCTGTTTAAAACAGAAGTCCAGAGAGTTTTAGGAAATGCTCCTACTAACTGGAACAGAATTACAACGACCAAGCAGCTAAAGGGGGAAGGAGCTTCTGAGTACGGGGAACGGTTGTTCCAAGTATACCAGGAATGCTCAGGGCAAGGGAACCCAGGTCGTGGGGATCGAGCTTTCATCCAGGCTTTCAAGGATGGGTTCTCTAGCGCTCACCAAACCATCCTAAAGATGGGAGTGATTATGTCCCAGGATTATGATGAATGAGTGGAATGGGCTAGTGGCGTACTGGGAGGCGGGGAGGAGAAATCCCAGACAAGAGTAAGACACGAAAGAGTAGCCGCTTACAGTAGCGGGAGCGGAACTAAGTCCAAACTGACCTGTCACAACTGTGGCTGACAAGGGCACTTTGCAAGAGATTGCGGGATCCCAAGGAAAGGAAACAAATTTGGAAGCAGTGGGAAACATTGTAATCACTTAATAAAAATAGACACACACAAGCAGTGTGTTGGGACAAACATGGGAGACCCCCGACCTGATCCATGACCACAGCAGAATCGGAGGAACTAAGGAACCTCCGAGGTCAGCAAGATTGACGGTCTGCAGCCCCCATTCATAAGGATAAGAAGGAGGGAAGGATTTATGTGTCTGCACTAGTAGGGGGCAGGCAATGTGAGATGCTGGTGGACACAGGAGCATCCATACCTGTCACCGACCTACCCTTACCCACTACAAGTAGGAAGATTTACCTAACAGGGATAGGAGGGGACAAAACACCCGCCTACCTGAGCGAGATCACGTTAGTAGAAATAAATAATTTGTATATACCTATGAAATTCTGTGTGTAAAAATAACGAGGGTACAATAATGGGAAATGATTTAATGAAAGAATATGAGATTTTGATAGACTGTGGAAAAGGAGAATTAATCTCGCCAAAACGGGACGGCCGGAAAACTAGAATAGGAAAACTCAAGTCACCTCGAAACTATCAAATCAGTTATAATAGTAAGGGACACAGGAGATAACCCAGCAGAAGGAATTTTAGATACAGGAGAGCCACATAATTGTGGAGACATAGATATGGACGTAGAAGAAGGAAGAAGGTAGGATAAAGGATGTACCTTTAACAACAGCTGAGGAGACCCTTTTTGTAGATGGTTCACGCAAATATGTGGAAGGATCACCCCGGACAGGGTGGGCAGTAGTAAATGACAAATTAGAAACCGCAAGGTCAGAAAGAATTGACGGAGGTCTGTCCGCGCAAGTGGCAGAACTAGTGGCACACTCAAAGGCACTAGAATTATCTGAAGGCAAGACGGTAAACATATATACCGATAGTTGGTACGCATTTGGGGTAATACATGATTATATGACAGCATGGGGTAGAAGGGGGTTCATAACCATGGGAGGAACTCCTATTAAACACCAACAAAGGATCGAGGCATTGCTAAAAGCTAGTGAGAAACCCCTCGAAGCCACAGTAATAAAAATTAAAGCGCATCAGAAAGAACCAGGAAGAGATAACCCAGATTGGTTAAATTTCAAAGGGAACCAAGCCGCAGATAGAGCAGCACAATTAGCCTTAGAGCAGGAGGCAGTTGGCGAGCTGCCAATAGCAGTAACGGGACAGACAGGAAACAAAATAGACATTCGGGATTTACATGAGGATACCTCAAAAGGGGAAGTGGGAAGCACGAAGTGAGCAGAGGGACTGATAACGTTTGGAGACGAGATGATAAGGTAATGGCACCAGATTGCATACAAAACACCCTCTTGGAATTACACCATGGACTCTCACATGCGGGAAGAGAGGCCATGGCAACTAGTATAGGAAAAGAATGGTGGTGGAAAGGAATGGGAACGGACATAGCCCGGCACTGTCACCGATGCGTGACGTGCGCACAACACAACACTGGTCGACCCGTAAAAATTAAGATGGGACACCAGCCCCAACGAAAGGGGCCCTGGGAACATCTGCAATTAGATTTCACAGGGCCATTATCATGGCAAAACCTATTGTCTGGTTATTATAGACCAGTTCATCAGGTGGGTAGAAGCGTTCCCGACTAAAAATTGTACTACCATGGTGGCTAGAATATTGGCAGAGGAGGTAATCCCTAGATGGGGAGTACCCCTACAAATCGATTCGGATCAAGGGACGCACTTCACCGGAAAAGTGGTAAAAACAGTATGCCAATTGATGGAAATAAAACAAAAATTCCACATCTCTTGCCACCCACAGAGTTCTGGAATGGTGGAACGTATGAACAGAACCCTTAAGAATGCCCTGGCTAAAGCCATACAAACGTCAAGAAAAATGTGGAGAGAAATATTGCCCACTATAATGAGGCTAAGAGCTACCACAAACCGGACAACCAGATTAACCCCTTATGAACTGATGACAGGACGGGCGATGCAATTACTAGAAAGCATCATAACAGGTGGGGCCGATGTAGGCCCACTAAAAGATAAAATCAAAAGATATGTTTTGGAACTAAGCGCCCAACGAAAAGGGATGCGTAAATTAGTAAAAGATAATCAGGAAGAAAGAGACGCACAGAGAGAGCTTGAAATGCTCCCTGACGTCCCAACAGTGGGAAGTATCGTCCTAGTAAAAACATTACTCAAAAAACCAGAGTTTGCACCAAAATGGAATGGGCCATATGAAGTTATAATTAGTGGAAATACCTGTGCCTGTCTGGACATTAGGGAAAGGTGTATGGAAACATTGGACCCAGCTGAAATTACAAAAGGAAATGAATTAAAGTGACCAGAGTGCTTTCCCCAAAACAGGTGATGACTACAAGCAAGAGTAACTGATGCGTTCGGGTTGGCAATATAACTTTTGGAAAATTATTAACATAAAGTAATAAGATTGATACTTGCCTGTTGCAGACATGTATTAGATCGCGTATGTAATTGTATTACTCTGTGTTGTCGCGACTGTAAACTTGACTGGGCTAGAGGATAACCTATTCTACAAGGCTCATGTACATTTACACGGTAATCGAACCGTAAGTTACCTGTTAGCCCAATCTATAGAAGCCCTATTTGTGGCCACCCCTGGGTGGACCCCCCCATGACTTGTATACAGCAGATACCTCAGATGCACCCTGTAAAGGACAAATTGGCAGATGTAAAAGGGGTATACAGGGAAGATGTGTGGAACTTGTAAATCCCACAGATTCTGTGTGCAGGGGGCTCCAGGGAGTGAAAGGGGGAGTATGCACAATAATAGGAGACAAATATATAACACATGTTACAGATGAATCCTATAACATCACCCAAGTCATTAATAACATAAGAAAGCAGCTTGATGACTTTAGACAAGGACCCAAGAAGGGGAAAAGCTGGCTCGAATGGCTAGTGGGGGGATTCTGGGGATCCTATTTAATGCATAGACTGATCATTCTCATTGCAATAATAATTGTCTGTTGCCTAATTGTCGGATGTCTTAATGTCTGTTGCAAAGTAATGATGACTCGAATTGTGCCAGGAGCTAGTGTAATCATCGAGGAAGAATCCCTGATGGGAACCCCCGAAGATACCAAGGACTACGAGGAAGGAAAGGTGAGAAGGTGGACATCTACCTGTGAACGATACTGCTGTTGTTGGTCTGTGGATTATTAAATAATAATCCTGACCAAAAGGGGGAGTTGTTGGAGTGAAATCAAAGTAAAGGACACAAAATGGTTACCTGGCACAAAATGGACTCTGCGAAGGACATTAAGAGGCACTGACTTTGGGCACAGACATTACACAAAGAGTTAAAACCTGTAGTGTTTAAATTACTGCAGGAAACAGGTCAGACCTTGAGGCACCTTAAACTTGAGATAAAAGCAGACCAGAACACTGAGTTTGATAACGAGATCACTGATGGGGACATAAAAGCATAAATGTATATAACAAAATCAGCTATTGATGGGGGACATAACTGCATAAATGTATCTACTCTATGTACAATGATGTGATAACTGTCAATGTCTGTACTTGTCTATGTATAACGATGTGATAACTGTCGATGTCCGTACCTCTCTACTCAACTTGTAACGATGTGCTAACGGCTAATGTCCATACTGTCTATTATCTAAAAAGTATAAAAGATACTCAACTACCATTGTGTAGTTGAGAAGGTGACTGCCTGTACTGTGGCGTGCCAGCACTTCTCCCAAAGCTTTGTCCAATAAAACCGTTTGTTGAACCTCCAAGTCTGATTCCGAAGTGGTGAATTTCCCTCAACAGGAAGGATACTAGAAGTTGTGAACTCGTGTGGCAGAGAGAAGTGAGCCTGCTTGAGAGCTGGGCGTAACATTGGACTTGTAATGCAATACATCTGCCAGAATTATTATTTGTTTAAGTTTATTTATTAGTATCACAAGTATGCTTACCTTAACACTGCAATGAAGTTACTGTGAATTATGATGCATAAAGGGACTGTAAGTATCCTGATGGCATTAGTTAATGTGAACATTTCTTTAGCTTGAATATTAGTTGTCTGTTAACTAATGTTTGACTTATGTTGATTTTAGTTTTGTTTCTGACAGTAAAAATCTTAAAATATGAAATCTTGTCCTTTGGGAAATTCATTTAGGTTTTTAAAGTTATCGGCTCTGTGGGGATTGCAACAGTGGTCAAACATATCAACTGTTACTCGTTTGGATTGAATGATTTTTTTAGGTTAGGGAATTGGGTCAGTGCCTGGTTTAAGAGCGCTATGCCTCCTGTTAAAAGGGATATTAATTTCAATTGCATAGCATGTTTAGAATGATCTACCTTTCTTGTCAATTGCAGTTGATGGATAAGTGAAGTTGAATCCTCATCAAATGGTGGAATAATGGGACTTTTTTGTGGAAGTATAATATTTCTGATCAAAGAATTTATAAAGTACCAAGCAAGTGAAACAAATATTTTCTTTAACCTGATATCCAGCATTATAATTAGGCTTGGAGTGGGGGAATCATATTCATACCATAATGCTTACCTTTATTTGTATGAACACCATTGGTTTTAAGGTGAAAACAATTGGCTCGTTTAATGCATTCAGTAGGTGGTGTTACAAAGGCAGCACTTCTTTATAAGATAGTTATGATTTGAAATTGCGCTTAAGGTGAAACGGAGAATTCTGGAAGCCCACAGATCAGAGACATGCCAATGTGATCCGGCTGCTATGGGGATGAAAAATATGGCACAAGGCTGATCAAAATTTGTGTACATATACATTTAATCACATATTTTAAGAACAATAACTGCTCTTAATTCCATATCAAGAGTGATAATGCCGTACATTAGTTCCATATTGAACAATCTGTACTTTATTCTGTACAGTATGTAAAATGAATAACCTGCATTATATTTTATACAGCAGGCAAGGTGAATAACCTGCACTCTATTCATTGTACACGGTGTAAAGAATGGCCTACACTGCCTTCTGCTCTGTTGATAGCTAGCTCTTTATTCTACACAGAGTGTAGTTTTGGTAGTGCTCTTTCTTCTGCGACTATAACCAAATCAATTTGTCTTTTTTGAGCATTTCAGAATGTGTTGAGGGGATCTGATTTCCCATAATTAAAATATTGCTAAGTTCAATAAGCTAGAGGAAGTTCTGCACAGAGAACATTGCTCACCACTAGTCTCCCATGACCTGAGTGATTGACAATTAAGCAACATTGGTAGCAAATGGCAACTGTTACCAGTACTAACACTCCATAGACCTTGTACAAACTGAATGAACTTGCAGTGAGTGCATAACATTCATTCATTCACTGCATTATAATAAATTGGTTACAGACAGCTTCGGAATTGACTTTCATCTGAGATGTAATGCCTTGAAATTTCAAATAATGTGTTATTTATGGCTTCGCCACTCTACCCTTTGTGCTGTCCTCAGAGTGAGAGTTTCTTAAACAGTATTCTTTACAAACAGTGTGAAACAGAAAAGAATTTGAGATATCAACTTCACATGCTTCACAATTTCAGAGTTTTCAGGCCGCGCTTGCCCCAAGGTTGGAAGGTCCCGGCTGAGGTCAACAGACCTTCACATGGTCCGCATCCCGTCCACTACGATTCCCGTGGTGGGCAGGATGGGTAAATTCTGCCCCAAAGCTCAATGCATTTATAGAACAAATATTACTTTTGACATATTTGTTGTATGTTGTTTTCCTGTTCAGAAGGCCTCGCAGTGGTTGAGTCTTGTATGATTGAACGTTGTGTTTTTTGATAACACATAACTATATACATATATACTGGGCTATGAACTAACTCCATGCTTGCTTCTACACAGGTCTCCGTCCAGTCCACAGCACACTCTAGTCACAGACTATGTATTTCTGTACATAATACGCTTGGGTGATACTGTTTCCCAGTCCTATATTAACCCAGCTGTGCTTGATACCCTGATACTACACCCACCCCCATATCTTTACCTAATGTATTTACATTATAAACATGCTATCCCTTCTGCCCCACCCCACCAACCTCCAACCCAAGTCGCTGACTTTATAAATTCAAACAGACTTGACAATTCTTTCAGATCTTATTCTGGTGACACTTGGAGTGGTAACTCTGTTGATTTGGACAACTTTTATTCATTCGGAGGTTGAAATGGAATCTATGTTTCTTGTACTTGGTCGGTTCTTCTAACTTGCTCAAGCGTATAGTAAGAGTTTGCCTCGCGGGTGAGGAGGAGTTTATTTATAAAGTCAGTGACTTGGGTGGGAGGTTGGGGGCGGAGAAGGGGTAGCATGTTTGTAATGTAAATACATTAGGTGAAGACATGGGGGAGGGGTGTATGATCCTCTTGATCATAGCTTCCAGTGTATGGAAGAACACCCTCTCTTTCAAGATCGTCGATCCAAATCCTGTTCCCTTTGTGTAGCCGTGACAGATTTCTAGTACTGAATCTTCTACTGAGGGTCGAAGCCTGTTGATGCCTGTAGGACTGTTCTCTGTGCTGAATGTTACAATAATCCTTAACTGCCAACCCTAGGATTAGTTTGCTTGGCAGCATTGGGTGCGGAGTTTTCTGTCCATCAGGAGCTCTGATTGGGTCAACCCACACTGCAGCGGGGTGGATCTATAAATGCAACACTCCATCGGGAAGTCATTGTTCTTGCTCAGAAGAACTTCAATGGTGAAGACCCCCCCTTTCTGCCTTACCTTTTGATTGTGGATTCCTTGGGGAGCTGCTATGGTGTTGAAAGCCGTAACTGTTGCCAAATTGGGTGACGTATTCATTTGTCAATTGCAGGCCATTATCAGACACCACATGGTCCCCGGATGCTATGACTCATAAACATTTCCTTCATGGATCTCATGTCTGCCTTGGTGGTCGTGGTGTATAATTACTTGACCTGGGTTCATCGGGAGAAGTTGTCAACTGTGCCGAGGAAGGACTTGTCATTAAAGACCAATGAATTGATTTCCAATTGTTCCCATGGCCTGGTCAGGAACTGTGTGGGGATGAGGAGGTCTCTGGTCGGCTTGTGCAATGCACACACCTGGCAGTTTCTGATCATTTCTTTGTGATATGCTCAGCCTCCATATTATTGACTGGGCATGAGCTCTGCCCAGGTGGTGAATCTTTTGGAGAATCTTTGGCCAAAGGGATTCTGAAAGTACTAACAGCTTGTACACTCGCAGATCATCTATCATGAATAAGCGGCCTTGTCCAACCTTTCGCAAGGATGGGGCTGCACGTTTCAATTTTTCCCCTCGTTCAAGGGGCCAATAGGCAAATTTCAGAATCATAAAATTTCATGCAATGTTAAAGTTTATTTTATTAGTGTCAAAAAGTTTATTTGTTTATTTATTAGTCACAAGTAGGCTTACTGGAAACTGGAGCAAGTAGGCTTACGTCAATACTGCAATGAAGTTACTGTGAAAAACCCCTCGTCGCCACACTCCGGCGTCTGTTCAGGTACACTGAGGGCAAATTTAGCATGGCCAACGTCCATAACCAGCACCTCTTTCGGACTGCGGGAGGAAACCAGAACACCTGGAAGAAACTCGAGCAGACACGGGGTGAACGTGCAGACTCTGCATAGACAGTGACCCAAGCCCGGAATCGAACATGGGTCCCTGGCGCTGTGAGGCAGCAGTGCTAGCCACTGTGCTGCCCCAAACATGCATTTCAAAAATAAATCTGAGATATTAAAAGGAATAATTTGCTGAGCAAAAATAATGTCAGCGCAATAAATATATAATTTTTTTAAAATGAGTAATTAATAAAGATCACCATTACAGTGAGAGAGGGTGTGTGTGTGTGTCTGGCACACTCCAAGGCTCTCTCTCTCTCTCTCTCTCACTCGCACTCACCCAATATAAGAGTGTGTGAGAATATGTGTTGGTGTGTGGGAGTAATGGTGATTGAGAACACACACTCACACTCCTGTCTAACACAGGCATTCTCATTCTCTCCTTGCTCTCGCACACAAGTAGGCCCCACTCTTATTCCAAGCCTCTGTGGGCCTGTTGGTCCCCAGTGGTTGCTCTGGGCCCACCCTACTCCTGATCCGGGCCCACTTTGCCCTATTTCACTCTGGGTCAGCTCTCCTCGCTAATCTCGCTCTAGGCCGATCACTCGCTCCGGGCCCGTTCTCCTCCTTCACCCCTCCCCTCCCCACCCCCCGCAAACTCTTGCTCCCTGCCCATCTCTTACTCTATTCTCACATTAGTAAGTCTAATTGCAGCAAATACAGCCTGTGATTGGATAAACAGCTTTACAGCATTTCTCAAATGTAAGTCAGTTGTATGTCCAACAAGTTTGGTGGCCGGGGCCAGAGGCCTTCAATACAGCCCCCAGGAGTACATCCCGCATCATAGCTGGACATTTGTTTTCTCCCGTGAACTCGTTTGGCTCCACGGCACTGATATATTTGCCCACCCTCTTGTGGTCTGTTGGATATTGCCTTCCTTGGCCAAGAGCAGTGATTGGCAACCTAGGCTCATGAGTGGGTTGCATGAGTGGCCTTCCTTTCTCGGTGGGCTGCAAGATTGAAACTGGGCACATTCACTGACCATGACCCCATTAATAAGATTAATACATTTAATGCACACCAAAAATGTCGTCATGAGTTATAGAAAACGCCGAATCATTCATATATTAATAGAACTGTCATCCGCTTCAAAAGGTAAAACCATAAAGATTTATGCTTTGATTGGATGCAGAGGGAGCACACAACTCTCATGGGTCAATGTTGTATGCAATCAGCAGACACCTCATTTCAATTGCCCTTGTTTTGTATGTGTATCACTTTAGTCATACTTGTAGAAAACAAAAACTACATGGAGGAAAACTAGTGGAATCTGACAACTTCCACGTGGTCAACGGTCATCAAAATGTATTGTGGGCCACACTCGGTATCCTCATGGGTCGTATGTGGTCCACCACTGGCCCGGAGTGTCTCTGCTCCTTTGTTACTTTCCTAGCTGTTCAGCTGGAGTTGCTCAGTGTTCTGGCTTACTTCCACCTCAGAAAATAACTCTGTACTGTCAGTGGATTTCAGTCTGCTTTACTATTTGGATGGCCTTTTCTCGAGTCAGACCATAGAATCCCTACAGTACAGAAGGAGGCCATTCAGCCCATTGAGCCTGCACCAACAATAATCCCAACCAGGCCATATCCCCATAACCCCACGTATTTGCCCTACTAATCACACTAACACTAAGGGACAATTTAGCATGGCCAATCCACCTAACCTGCACATCTTTGGAGTGTGGGAGGAAGCGGGAGCACCCAGAGGAAGCCCACGCAGACACAGAGAGAACATGCAGACAGTCACCCGAGGCCGGAATTGAACCCGGATTCCTGGTGCTGCGAGGCAGCAGTGCTAACTACTGTGCCTGGCCTTCCCTGGAAGATCATCATCAGCTACTCCAACAACAATGTTGTCCCTTATGAGTTCTGATTTAAGATCACTGTAGTCATAGCCAATCTGTACAATTTGTTTATAAAAGTGTCTGTCAGTCAGTTCTCCAGCTTGCTGGACCCATTTGTTGAATTTCATTCTGTCTAAAATTTGGTTGCTTTTTAGATTAAAATATGCAGCGAATGATTTAGAAACTCCACATCAAATTTTTCTGAGAATTTGTTTATTCCTTGCCTCACAACAAAATCATCAGCTATCAGACCAACTGAATAAAGCAATGTATTCATTTATTCAGATTCTGCTTTTCATCTACTGCTGATGCTATCACGTATCTTAAGAATCTTTTCTGTAAAATTCCCCATTTTTGTATTTGGTCAGGCCTATGGATCAGAGATAAATTGGTCTGTAATCTTCATTTGTTGCCCATGGTTGCTTTAAAGTTTGGGGGGGGGGGTACAGCTTTAAAGGCTCTGCAGATTTTACAGATGGTACCGTAGTAACCATTTTTTTCAGAGTCTTCCCAAAATTGTTGCATTTCGGACGGCTCCCATGACGGTGACCTCTTTGTCTTTAGTTTTGTGCAGTTATTTACTCAATCAACTATTCTGGATCTTCCCTGTGATATTGGAGGATTTTTAGATGATTCCCAGTGGAAATTTTCCATGTGGTGTGACACCAACTCTGAATCTGTGCGGGCCACAGTGATTTGAGAAATGAACCATCTTATAGCACTGAAGCTTTATAACTCTGGCTTGAAAAGGAATATTTTGCTCACCGCTACTGGGTCCTTTGACTCTGCTCTCTGTCAGTGTTCACAATGGACCTCCATGAGATCTTGTGCACTCCTCAGCTGCACAGTGGAGTTTTCTTTTTCTGCCTTTCTGTTTCCAAGTCTGCAATGGAGCTTCTTTTAGTTGCTCTCTTCTAAGTCTTCATGCAAGGTGCTTTCAGCCAAGCCAGAATGCTATTCCATTCAATTTCCAGCATTTCAATTTCTGCTACAGCTTCTGAACTTCTGAGTTTTTCTATTAGCTGCCACCATGTTGTATGTCTGTTCAGAAAGTTTCACAGAGGTTCAGAGTTTTGTATCGTTGAACATTAACAGTCTCGCTCAAGCGAGACCAGAAATTCCCACCCGAGGTCAACAGACATTTTTGCTGTCCGCCCTTCACCCGCTGTGATTCTATGGCAGGCGAGGCAGTAGAATTTTGGCATCAGTGTTTATTAAGCCACAAAACTGTACACATTTACAGGGTATAACCAATTCTATGAGCTAACTCCATGCTTGCTTCTGCACAGGTCTCTGTCCAGTACAAGACTCTCTCTGGTCTCGGGTCACGTGTCTCCTTACATCACTTTGTGTGCAGTACTGTTTTGCAGTCCCACATTAACCCTTGCTATGCCAGATAGGGTGGCACCGTGGTTAACACTGCTGCCTCACAGCGCCAGGGACCCAGGTTCGAATCTGGCTTTGGGTGACTGTCTGTCTGTGTGGAGTTTGCACCTTCTCCCCATGTCCACGTGGGTTTCCTTCCGGGGCTCCAGTTTCCTCCCACAGTCCAAAGGTGCGAAGCGTAAGATGGATTGGCTATGTTAAATTGCCCCTTAGTGTCCAAAAGATGTGTAGGTTACGTAGATTAGTGTGGGGTTATGGGGATAGGGTGGAGTGGGGGGCCTGGGTGGGATGCTCTTTCGGAGAGTTGGTGCAGACTCGAAGGGCCGGATGGCCTCTTTTGCACCGTAGGAATTTTATGGTCCTTTTGATTTATTGTCACATGTATTAGTATACTGTTGAAAAGTATTATTTCTTGCGTGCTATACAGACAAAGCATACTGTACATTGGGAAGGAAAGGCGAGGGTGCAGAATGTAGTGTTACAGTCATAGCTCGGGTGTAGAGAAAGATCAACTTAATATATGGTAGGTCCATTAAAAAGTCTGATGGCAGCAGGGAAGAAGCTGTTCTACCATAACAATGATTTACCAATTTCACTCGTGTTATCTTCAAGCTCAGTCAGTTCTTTCAAGTTTTTTTGGTCCCGATTTCCATTTTTATTCCAGGAGAAAGTAGGAGTAAATTGACATTCCTTCCTCCCGCCATCCCTACCCCCCTGAAACATATGGCATCAAGCTCTAAATATGCATTTTTAATGAACTGACTAACAATGCTTTGACAGCCATCCTCTGTGATAAACGCAGACACAGTGATGATGACAGGCACTCTGATAAACTCATATATTGTGACAAACACATTTATCGAGATCCGCACCAATGCTGTGACTATCTCGTACAGGATGATTAACACACACATTGATAAACAGAATCATTGTGCTAAACACACATGCTGTGATAATTGCGCTCACTTTGCTAAAGACAGGCAATAAATATTTGCTGTGGTAAACACAATTATACTGTGATAAACACAAACATTTTGAATCTCAGTTAGCATCGTAAGGGTTAGCAACCTCCGACAGCCAGAATTTGGAATGAAGTATCCTTTGAAGTCTGTTCAGTGGGAGGATTGCTGAAGGGAAGGTAAAAATCCTTTTGACTACAATTTAATACCGACATCTGCTGATGGAGATTCAGATACCTAATGCAACATTGGATCTTTGACCCAATCAAAATGATTGCTCCACGACTGTGTGCAAAACTGTACCCAACTGAAAACATTTGTAACACCAAAAGAATGGATTTATGTAGCAACGTTAACATAATAGCCCCAGGCGCCTCACAGGAGCATTAAGCAGGTGGCACAGTGGTTAGCGCTGCTGCCTCACAACGCCAGGGACCCGGGTTCAATTCCCGGCTTGGGTCACTGTCTGTGCGGAGTTTGCACGTTCTCCCCGTGTCTGCGTGGGTTTCCTCAGGGTGCTCCGGTTTCCTCCCACAGTCTGAAAGATGTGCCAGTTAGGTGCATTGACCTGAACAGGCACCAGAGGGTGGCGACGAGGGGAATTTCACAGTAACTTCATTGTGGTGTTAATGTAAGCCTTACTTGTGACTAATAGGCTTTTAAATTGGAGGGTGAGCCATGTAAACACATATTAGGATCAGTGATAAAAGTTTGGTCAAAGAGAGAACCTTTCAGTTCAACTGCTGTTCACATGGAACCCTTCTCCATTCGGCCTTCAAAGTTCTCATTTGAATATTTGCTACTACCACCAATATCTGCACCGGCGGTGGCTCCACCCGGGCCCGCGCCCTGGGCTTCTGTGCTCACCGCAGCGGCCTTCCTACTTGTCGCGGCGTAGCCCCCGCGGGCTCTGCATTGCCAGCGACGGCCGGGTATGGGCCCGACACTCCAGAAAAAAATCTGAAACGTTTCCTTTACTGTATTGAAGCATCTCAGAATGTTACTTGATGAATGTGAAGAACCTGAATATTATTACTTTAGTGCGATGATTGTAATGTTCTCACGGCTTAATGAACAAAGAGAACAAAGAACAATACAGCACAGGAACAGGCCCTTCGGCCCTCCAAGCCCGTGCTGCTCCCTGGTCCAAACTAGACCATTCTTTTGTATCCCTCCATTCCCACTCCGTTCATATGGCTATCTAGATAAGTCTTAAACGTTCCCAGTGTGTCCGCCTCAACCACCTTGCCTGGCAGCACATTCCAGGCCCCCACCACCCTCTGTGTAAAGTATGTCCTTCTGATATCTGTGTTAAACCTTCCCCCCCTTCACCTTGAACCTATGACCCCTTGTGAACGTCACCACCGACCTGGGGAAAAGCTTCCCACCGTTCACCCTATCTATGCCTTTCATAATTTTATACACCTCTATTAAGTCTCCCCTCATCCTCCGTCTTTCCAGAGAGAACAACCCCAGTTTACCCAATCTCTCCTCATAACTAAGCCCTAAATAACTAATAAAGTATATTTTGGGAGAAAAGAACACAAAGGCAGCCTTGGCTGAATAGGAATATTTGAGAAGGAAACAAATCATTTTCTAGACTTTAAAGGTGTCAAAGGGTATGGGGAGAGTGCTGGAGTATGGTCTTGGGATCAAGGGTCAGTTATGATACTGAATGGTGGAGCAGGTTTGAAGGCCAAAAGACCTACTCCAGCTCCTATTTTCTAGTTTCTAACAGGAAAGAGATGTATAAAGTCAGAAAGGTTTAAGAAAGAGATTCCAGAGCTTGGGGCCAAAGCTGTTGAAGGCATGGACCCCAATCTTGAAGGAATTAAATTTGAAGATGCTCAGGAGGCCAGAACATGAGCAGTACGGATTTCTCGGAGCGGCTGGAGGTCACTGTGATGCAGTTGGGGGAGGTCATGAAGCGATTGGAAAACAGGGATGAAAGTTCTAAAGTCCAAGCATTCCTGAACTGGGAGCCAATGTAGTTCAGTGAGCATAGGGGTGATGGGTCAATGAAACTTGGTACAAGTAAGGACATGGGGAGTAGAGTTTTGGATGACCTCAAGTTTATGAATGTGGAAGGCCATCCAGGATTGCATTGCAATTGACAAACCTAATGGAATCTAATGCAGCAATTAGGGTTTCAGCAGCAGATGAGGTGGAGCATAGGCATGGTTACGTGCTATTACAGAGATGGAAATGAGCAGTCTTAGTGGTGGCATGGATACATGTTTGGAAACTCATCTCCATAAATATCAATATAATATCAAAGTTGTGAAAAGTATGCTTTGGCCTTTGACAGTTGACAGGGAGAGGGATGGAGTTGATAACTAAGGAACACAGTTTGTACTGAAGAAGATGACTTTGGGCTTCTCAATATTTAATTGGAGGAAATCTATTATCTTGGAGCGGCACAGTGGCTAGCACTGCTGCCTCACAGCGCCAGGGACTCGGGTTCAATTCCAGCCTTGGGTCACTGTCTGTGCAGAGTTTGCACATTCTCTCCGTATCTGCATGGGTTTCCTCCCATAGTCCAAAGATGTGCGGGTTAAGTTGATTGGCCATGCTAAATTGTCCCTTAGTGTTGGAGGATTAACAAGGTAAATATGTGGGGTTATGGAGATAGGGCATGGGTGGGAGGCTTGTCAGTGCAATCTAGATGGGCCGAATGGTCTCTTTCTGTACTGTAGGGATTCAGTGATTCGATGAAATGTTCTCCCTGCCTCCCCAGTGTTAGGCCAAACAAAAGTCAATAATTTATAGCTAATCTATGACCAGGATTATGTATTTCTCACCACATTTTGCTTAAAAAGAGCATTATTGTACTTAATAGCGTTTGATTCCAGCTAAAGCTTCTGGGGATTTCTAATGCCAACCATCCCTCCACCTCTATGTGTCACTTGGCAAAACCCTGACTCAGCTAAAGGGGGCCAATTATCCAGGTGTATCAGCTCTGCACAGGTTCTAATGCCACCACTTTGCTGGAAGAGAGGAATTGAAGAGAGAAAAGCAACAGTGGATGCTTCACCGGGCTTTGCAGCCAATGAAGTAATTTTGGAGTGTACACTGGAATCTACCAGACCCACCAACAGCAGCAAACATGGAGGGCAAGGGAACTTAATTTGACACGAGCCGAAAATGGGTTTCCTGATGGTGGGATGAACTCTAGCAGTTAAGTTCGCTAGACTTTCAAGGCGGATTAGAGATGGGCCAAGATTCCCAACAAAAATGTCGGGAAGCCCTTTTGCACATGTCGTGCATGCTCATTAAAGGGTCACCGCACCAGAATTAAGTTCTCCCTCGTCACTCAGAAATTAGAACTATCACATCTGTGACTGGATACAAGAAGCATGCACTTTGTGAGGTAGACCTCTTCTGGGACTTTGAAGTGAATAGCCGCTGCTTTGGTGGTCTTGGAGACCGCTCCGAAATGGCAGCCGCTTGATTGGGATTGGGTGCCAGTGGGCTGAGCTGCGTGGAGGCTTGATGCGAGAGATAGGATAAGTGGGGGAAGGATGCAGCAGAGGCTGGACAGATGGGGTAGACTAAGGGGAGGGTGGAGTGCAGACGGGACAGGGAAAGGAGGATGACCCCCACGCCACCGCCCACTCCCCCCCCCCCCCCCCCCCCCTTTTCCCAGCGGGAAGGGTGGGAACCTGTCTGGGGAAGGATAGAAGGCAGTGAGTGATTGTGAAGGTATACGGATTTAGAATGGAGGAACGGGCCTCGCTTGTTGAGCTTGGCAGTGCTGTGGTTGGGCGGGAGAGGGGTTTCTGGGCAGGGATAGTGATAAAGGGATAGTCCTGGAGGGCAGGGTCAGTGCTGTCTATGGTGTCTGGGGATTGAACTTGAGGGTACCGCACAGTAAGTAGTCTCACAACACCAGGTTAAAGTTCAACAGGTTTATTTGGTAACACGAGCTTTCAGAGCGCCGCTCCTTCATCAGGTGAATGCAGGATTTGTTTTGTAAACAGGGCAGATATAGACACAAACTCAATTATAAGATGATGGTTGGAATGTGAGTCTTAACAGCTAATCAAGTCATTACAGATGCAGACAATGCGAGTGGAGAGAGGGTTAAGCACAGGTTAAAGAGATGTGAATTGTCTCCAGACAGGACAGTTAGTGAGATTTTGCAAGCCCAGGCAAATCATGGGGGGTTACAGATAGTGTGACATGGACCCAAGATCCCGGTTGAGGCCGTCCTTGTGTCTTTCAAGTTCCGCACACATGAGGACAGCCTCAACCGGGATCTTGGGTTCATGTCACACTATCTGTAACCCCCACGACTTGCCTGGGCTTGCAAAATCTCACTAACTGTCCTGGCTTGAAACAGTTCACACCTCTTTAACCTGTGCTTAATCATCTCTCCACTTACTTTGTCTGCACCTCTAAAGACTTGATTAGCTGTTAAGACTCGCATTCCAACCATTATCTTGTAATTGAGTTTGTGTCTATATATGCCCTGTTTGTGAAAGAAATCCTGCACTCACCTGATGAAGAAGCAGCGCGCCGAAAGCGTGTGCTATCAAGTAAACCTGTTGGACTCTAACTGGTGTTGTGAGACTACTTACTGATCCTACCCCAGTCCAACGCTGGCAATTCCACATTGAGGGTACCGGGCAGTGGAGGGAGCAGTCGCAGTGAGAGTGGGAAAATGGCAGGGTCCGGAGTAATAGTTTGCCAGTTGAAGGTTTCATTGGGGTGGGGATGGGTTGATGGAAACTGGTGAAACAGATGGCTTAGGTATAGGAAAGGATCAGGGTGGGCATGGGAACTGTACTAGGTGTGGGCTCAGAGAAAGGAAAGGTGCGCGGAAGGTGATAGTTTTTGGTTCAAGGCTAATGGGTGTGAGTGGGGAAGGTTCAAGGGTGACAAAGGGAAGAGGAATGGTTATATTGGATGGGTCAAGTGCGATGGGGGAAGTTGGCGGGTGAATAGGGAAGGCCAAAGTTGTGGAATGTGTCTCGAAAGTTATGGGCACCACATTTTTCAAGGCTTTTCTTCATGGTTGCTCTGAACTTGTGAATCCACAAAGTGGGAAGAGTGTCTTTTCAGGTGGGTGGAGTTCAATGTAAGCACATTAAGTTGACTAAATGGACACCACAATGATCTGGCAACTGGACGAGAACAATGCTCAGTTGTTCTCTCTATAGTGAAGCCCACACGGCAGCAAGTTTGCTCCCTCAGTCATAGGCCTTATAACATTGAGATTCCAGCAAGATTTTAATTTCCCAAACATAGATTGGAATATCCCTAGGGTAAGGGGATTGGATGGGGAGGAGTTCGTTAGGTGTGTTCAGGGGGGTTTCCTGACACAGCATGTGGACAAGCCTACAAGAGGAGAGGCTGTACCTGATCTGATATTGACCAATGAACTTGGACAGGTGTCAGATCTCTCAGTGAGAGAGCATCTTGGGGATAGCGATCATAACTCTATCTCCTTTATGCTTGCATTGGAAAAAGAGAGGATCAGGCAAGCTAGGAAAGCGTTTATATGGAGTAAGGGGAAATATGAAGACATAAGGCAGCAAATTAGAGGAGTAAATTGGAAGGAGGTATTCTCGGGAAAATATCCTGAAGAGAGGTGGCAGTTTTTCAAGGAATGTCTGTCTAGAGTTCTACAGGACAACGTTCCAAGCAGACAGGGAGGAATTGGTAGGTTAAAGGAACCGTGGTGCACGAAAGCTGTGCAGGACCGAGTTGAGAAGAAAAGGAAAGCGCACAAAAGGTTCAGAGAGCTTGGTGAAGATAAGGATCTAGATGAGTATACGGCTTGTAGGAAGGGACTAAAGAAGGAAATTAGGAGAGCCAGAAGGGGTCACGAGAAGGCCTTGGCAGGTAGGATTAAGGAAAACCCTAAGGCGTTCTATAAATATGTGAAGAGTAAAAGGAATAAGGCCTATAAAAGGTGAAGGCGGGAAAATCTGTACAGAACCAGTAGAAATGGCAGAGGTGCTTAATCAGTATTTTGCCTCGGTTTTCACAGAGGAGAAGGACCTGGGTGGATGTACTGCGGGCTTGCGGTGGACTGAAAAGATTGAGTATGTGGACTTCAACAAAGAGGTTGTGCTGGAATCTTTGAATGGCATCAAGATAGATAAGTCACCTGGTCCGGATGGGATGTACCCCAGGTTACTGTGGGAGGCGAGGGAAGAGATTGCAGAGCCTCTGGCGATGATCTTTGCATCGTCGATGGAGATGGGGGAGGTGCCGGAGGATTGGAGGATTGCGGATGTGGTTCCTATTTTCAAGAAGGGGAATAGGGATAGCTCTGGAAATTACCAACCGGTGAGTCTAACCTCAGTGGTTGGTAAGCTGATGGAGAAGATCCTGAGGGACAAGATTTATGAGCATTTAGAGAGGTTTAGTATGCTCAAGAATACTCAGCATGGCTTTGTCAAAGGCAGATCGTGCCTTACGAGCCTGGTGGAGTTCTTCAAAAATGTGACTAAACACATTGACGAAGGGAAAGTGGGAGATGTGGTTTATATGGATTTTAGCAAAGCGTTCGATAAGGTCCCCCATGCAAGGCTTCTAGAAAAAGTGAGAGGGCATGGGATCCAAGGGGCTGCTGCCCTGTGGATCCAGAACTGGCTTGCCCAAAGGAGACAGAGAGTGGGTATAGATGGGTCTTTTTCTAAATGGAGGTCGGTCACCAGTGGTGTGCCCCAGGGATCTGTTCTGGGACCCTTGCAGTTTGTCATTTTCATAAATGACCTGGATGAGGAAATGGAGGGATGGGTTGGTAAGTTTGCTGACGACACGAAGGTTGGTGGGGTTGTGGATAGTCTGGAGGGATGTCAGAAGTTACAGAGGGACATAGATAGGATGCATGATTGGGCGGAGAAGTGGCAGATGGACTTCAACCCAGATAAATGCGTAGTGGTCCATTTTGGCAGGTCAAATGGGATGAAGGAGTACAATATAAAGGGAAAGACTCTTAGTACTGTAGAGGATCAGAAGGACCTTGGGGTCCGGGTCCACAGGACTCTAAAATCGGCCCCGCAGGTGGAGGAGGTGGTTAAGAAGGTGTATGGTGTGCTGGCCTTTATCAATCAAGGGATTGAGTTTAGGAGTCCGGGGATAATGATGCAGCTATATAAGACCCTCGTCAGACCCCACTTGGAGTACTGTGCTCAGTTCTGGTCGCCTCATTACAGGAGGGATATGGAAAAGATTGAAAGGGTGCAGAGGAGATTTACAAGGATGTTGCCTGGATTGAGTGGCATGCCTTATGAGGATAGGCTGAGGGAGCTCAGTCTTTTCTCCTTGGAGAGACGTAGGATGAGAGGAGACCTAATAGAGGTATATAAGATGTTGAGAGGCATGGATCGGGTGGACTCTCAGAGGCTTTTTCCCAGGGAGGAAATGGCTGCTATGAGAGGACACAGGTTTAAGGTGCTGGGGGGTAGGTACAGGAGAAATGTTAGGGGGAAGTTATGCACACAGAGGGTGGTGGGCGAGTGGAATCGGCTGCCGTCAGTGGTGGTGGAGGCAAACTCAATAGGGTCTTTTAAGAGACTCCTGGATGAGTACATGGGACTTAATAGGATGGAGGGTTATAGGTAGGCCTATAAGGTAGGGATATGTTCGGCACAACTTGTGGGGCCGAAAGGCCTGTTTTGTGTTGTAGTTTTTCTATGTTTCTATCAGGAGCTGCAACAATCTCACCTCATGGGATAATCTCCCAGTCCCTGGAATAAATCTGGTGAACCTTGGTTGCAATCCCTTTATATGAGATTAATTCCTCCCTCGGTAAGGAAACAAACAGGATACACAACACCCAGGTGAGGTCTCACAAAGGCTGCAGTCAACTGCTGCCAGACCTCTTTAATCCCCCACACACTATCTCTCTTCCAATCAAGGGAAACTTGACAAGTTGCCTCCTTATTTGCCGGCCACATCTCCATGTTAGCCCATAGTTACTTTTGAGCAAGGACAGCCAGGACTCATTTGCTCTTACTCATTTGCATTCAAACTTGAAGGGAAGGCTAAATAAACACATCTGACTGCAGGATGACTAAAAACCATTAAACTGTCAATCAAATGAGAGTTAAATGGATGAGACTGAAATTGAATGGAAACTAATGTTTTCAGAGGGTTTAAAGGTATTTCAAAGGCTTTTGGCTTTCCATGAAGGCTCAGAGACTTAAAATAAATTCTGTGTGAAAACAATGGAGCTGAATGATCAGCTATGGAGAAGGGAATTGCCCTCTTGTGAAAGTGAGGTGACTTCTGTCAGTCAGAGGACTTGAAAGGGATCTTCTCACACCTGCAGCTTTCTAGGGAGAGAAAGGGAATCCCTTCTGCTGAATGGAAGGCTGCAGTGATTTGAAAGCCTTCTAGCTGTCCAGGGGGAACGGAGATTAAAGTGACCAGGGAACTTCAAAGTTTTTAGAGGATAGAGACAATTTGAGTATTTTACCCCAGGATGATATCCGAATTTACCATCCTGAAACTGAACAACACCTTTCCCAAGACTAGAAGGGGTAGTCCCGCCATGAGACACCCATCCCGGAGGAGAGTGGCGACCCCTTGCCCCCAGACCAAGCCCACCCAACCCCAGGACCCTTGGGGGATCCTCCCTCTGCAGCCTGTCAGTGGCAGAGGGTCACATGGGCACAGGGCCTACCTCCTTGACTCCCCTCGGGGTCCAACATGCCAGGTCCATGTTGGTCTTGACCAACACCAAAGCTCGCTGGTGTATTTCCCACTGGGGAGGTGAGTAAATAGCGGGAGGCCGCTGAATGTACTGTCCAGCCCGCTAATGAGATTACAATGAGGGGCTTTACATAATTGTTGGGTTCTTGCCTGCCCTGGGTAGGAACCCGATCAAGGCTGGCATGGTGGGCCGGGTGAATCCCAAACGCGTTCACGCTTGGCAGTAATCCCGTTTTGGGCCCAACTCCCCCATTCAGCGGACAACCCAGGATTCCTGCCAGTGGCGAACGGGACCGCTGAATCCCCCCCCATAACGACTGATTAGCTTTCTTTTTAAATTTGGTTGATTTATTATCTGAAATCCAGGAAGACTCCCAAAAGTTATTTGGGATATAAAATAAAGAGTTGTTCCAGTCAAACATTGGCAGTTAGGTAAGTGACTATTTGAAATCTCAAAGAAGCCAGACTTTTAAAACATGATGAAAGAAGTTTGTCTTGAACGGAGGAGGATGTTTTATGAAGGAATAAGAAAGTTACTTCGACTTGCAGCCTTTTATTATATACTTACATTGAGATAAAATACATTCCAATCCAGGAAGTATAGCCTGGATATATAATCTTGTCTACAGTTTCAAGAATGATGTGCTACATTGTCTTGTGCGTCCTACTATCGTTAATATGATGCAAATGGTTTGATCTGTGATATTTCACGTGTAAGTATTTTATTGCACGCACTTTTTTATATATGAAGGATTTCAAAGATGTTAGTCTCTCACTGCAAAGGCACAATTTACATTCATTTAAATGTTAGCACTCAGTGAAATGACTTCTTCATTTAAAACCGTAATTAATATAGTGGAACGTTAACATTGTGAAACGCATTCTATTATTAATCTAGTGTTCAAAGAACAATTAAAATCTGCTCTCATTGAATCCTCATTTACGTTTGCTAAACCCCTCGTCACACCAAAAATTAACTTGTGTCAGCATTTGCTGAGAAACATCCCAATTAGTAACTAAATTGGTAGCTCAAGATTTCGTAGGGAAATATTTCCTTTCCGACCTAAGCATAGGGTGGATAATTGAGAGTGATGAAGGGATAGTTTTGAAACAATTCTGGCAAAACTACAATGTGTGTGTGAAAGTGGTAAAGAATTCACCGAGATCAATAAAGTAGCTTCAGTTACTGTAATTAAACACAATCAAAGCAATGAGGTCATGATTGTAGTTGCCTACGCTATTTAATAAATCAAAGCACTTGAAACCATTCAACTCGTATTATTGTCCCAGGGAATATGATAGTGGGATCATTAAGATGTTTGCATTGGACATTATTTAACACAAGTAAAAGGGCAATGATGCAGAGCAATTCAACATGATGAAAACATTTGTACGGGTTCTAGTGCAAGCATGTTAAGACCCCTCCCAGTGGTTGACTTTATATTGCACTCCCTTCAAAAGAAAAGCTGTCCAAACATTTTGTGGATAGAAATTAGAATTTTGTACCTAATTTCGCGAAAACCAAAATCAGCCGCAAATAGAACTTTGGGTATCAAACATAAATTTTAAAAGGTATCCTCATGAATTGATCCGGAAATATTAATATTAGTCTGGCAAAGTCTTGTACCAGTCTGAGTAGCACTACCTGCAACCCTTGAAGCTACACACCATCCTGACTTGGAACGATATCACGTTTCCTTCACTGTCACTAGGTCAAAATCCTGGAACGCCTTTCCAAACAGCACTGTGGATGTACCAACACCACATGGACTGCAGTGGTTTAAAAAGGTGGCATTCTCAAGACCAGTTAGGGATGGGCAATAAATGCTGGCGATGCCCACATCCTATGGAAGAATACATAAATGCTCTTTTCCTAATCACCTCTTGTCTTGGCAATCGTCTCTGATCATTTGCATGTGGGGACTTCTGAAGTTATTTCTATCTATGCTGAGCGAAAAAATAAATTCTGTATTCATTAGATTTTCAAACAGAAATATTCATTAGAATTTGTGGGTGATTGATTGATGTAGGGGGTGGCCAGTATTTTAACATTTTCAGGGGACTGTGACGCGAACATGTGGTCCCTCGGTTTTCTGATTTAAATAGATATGCACATTGCTAACTGTTAACCAACAATTGTGCTCTGTATGTGAGGTTGGTCAGTGCTGTTAGAGTAATCACTGATGATCCACAAGTCTATCTGATCAGTAATGCTCTATGCCTTCTTTAGATGACCACAGAAAAGGTACTAATTTGGGTCACAAAGGTAACAATGCTATTTGGTTGCTATGTCAGGAATTTCCCCATTCCTGTTGTGAATGTTGAATTTAAATTTTGATTGCGAGAGTTTAAATCTTGCATTAATCACTATGAACGTAATTCACTTAACTAAATCATCAATGGTGGGACCTCCAATTTGATCAGTACAAAGATCCTACTTTCATCCCAGATTCCCCTTTTCAGCCCCAATTAGCAGCAGTCTTTTCTTAAGTTGTCATGAATAGGACCTGAAGTCTTTCCTAAGTTCTGACTTGATTACCACCCCAATAGACCAGCAAGAATGTTTGCTGATAAAGTTACATTACACGCATTCACTGAAAATGTAACTTTAATGTCACTTTTAGTTTAGATATGAAGCAGTTTTGGATGTGATGATCCCTGAGATGTGCTTCTGACCACATATCCCTGCCATCACTCTAAGAATGCTTCTTTCCACCTCTGCAACATCCTCTGACTCAGCTTGTTGGCTGCTAAAAACTCTCATTCGTGCCCTTGTTACCTCTAGAGTTGCTTGTTACTCTTCTGTATTCTCCTCCTCTTAAACTTGAAGTCAGCCAAAACTTTGTCCATGTCCTTATTTGCACAAAATCCCATTCCCCTATCGTGTACTGCAGACTTAACTAACTTCCAGTTAAGTAACACCTTGGCTTTAAAATTCTCATCCTTGTTTTCAAATCCCTCCATGGTCACGTCTCTCCCTATCTCTGTAACCTCTGACAGCACCATACATTTCTCTCAGATATCTATGATACTCCTGCATCTTAAGCATTCCTGATTTTAATTGCTGTAGCATTGATTTAAAGTTTTAAAGTTTATTTATTAGTTTATTTTAAAGTTTATTTATTAGGGTTATATTAACACTGCAATGAAGTTACTATGAAAATCCCCTAGTCGCCACACTCCGGCACCTGTTTGGGTACACTGAGGGAGAATTTAGTATGGCCAATGCACCTAATCAGCACGTCTTTCGGACTGTGGGAGGAAACCGGAGCACCTGGAGGAAACCCACGCAGACACAGGGAGAATGTGTAGACTCTGCACAGACAGTGACCCAAGTTGGGAATCAAACCCAGGTCCCTGACGCTGTAAGGCAGCAGTGCTAACCACTGTGCCACTGTGGTGGTTGTGTCTTCAGCTGATTCGGCCCTGGAATTCCCCCTTAAACCCCTCTGCATCTCTTTTTCCTTTCTCAAAACCTACCTCCCATGTGCCCTAATATCCCTTTGTGTGGCTTGGTGTCACATTTTCATAGAAATCATAGAAACCCTACAGTGCAGAAGGAGGCCATTCGGCCCATCGAGTCTGCACCGACCACAATCCCACCCAAGCCCTACCCCTACATATTTACCCGCTAATCCCTCTAACCTATGCATCTCAGGACTCTTAAGGGGCAATTTTGTTTTTCACCTGGCCAATCAACCTAACCCGCACATCTTTGGACTTTTGCCGTATAACATTTCTCTCTGCAAGACTGGGCACATTTTGTTACATTAAAGGCATTATATGGATGTTGTTGCGATGGTGGCCTGCTGGAGGTGGATTGCTGAACTACTGGGGCCAACTCTTAATCAAGCTCCACAATGCACTATAACTGAGTGGTTTGTTCCAGATGACCCTCGCAACCTTTTGGTTTGGTGTGTGGGTGGACAACTCCAATCTCCTTCTCTTCTAAAATGACGAAATATCAGCCACAGGAAGCAGAACTTTAAAAATGCGCACAAGACAACTTACTGGGCTCAGAATGATAATGCAAGATATCTTCATCCTTATGTGCCTGTTTTCCTCAGTGATGCTGGGAGACATAGTAAGATGCGTAAAAAGTCTGAACTTGTAAACGATGGTACAGAATGTGTTTTGCGGGCAAACCACTGTTACTGCTTTGAATCTACATATGAATCATCAATACAGGTTTTGCTTCATTCTGTGAAGTTGGCACCCCTCCACCTCGGAACCAGTCTCAGAAAATATGATGCCTAGAATTTTGAATTGGTTTTGTCAAAGTTTAAATGGCATGCATTCAGATTTCTGTTGTGCTTCAAAGAATGTGTATAACAGAAGTAAAAAAAAAAGGAAGCATGTTATTTTCTGCTGCTTTGATGGAATCTTACCAGGAAATATTGATTATAGGATGTGCCCATCTACACCAGTGAGTCCATCTGGCCCTAAAGGAACATCCTATGTGCAGATGGCACATTGCAACGGATTAAAGTGCCTTTATGAAACATCCTTACTTGCGACCAACAGCGTGGAAGGGTAATAATGCAATCCAATAATCTGACAGGGTAATGGTTGTCTCACTTGATTTCTCAAACAAACTTCCTCCCAAAACAAATTAAATCAAAACCGACAACACTCGGTGTCTGACGAGATCAAAGTGACCACGTTCGTGGTCTTGTCTCCTTTGTAAGAACAGATTAAAGCCAATAGTAGCATCTAAATTGAATAACCTCTGTTTGTACTTACTCCTTGTGGAGTAATAATCCATTATCATTCCAATTATGTAGGATTCAAGATCATGTCTTAAATGCAGCCAATAAGTTCACTGGAGCACTCTCTGCAATTCAGTGTGGCATAGTTTTACCGCATTTATTCAGCTGCTCAGAATCACTTACCTTAATGGATTAAGAATGGCAAAATCAAAGCTGTTTTTTTTGTCTCCGAGGAGGTTAATGTAACGTTTCTGACTGATGCCACAAACCTGAATCAGGGTTAATTCAGGCCAAGCAGATACAGTCAGTTTATTTAGAAGGGTTGGTTTTAATCCTATTAGTGACGACTATAAACTCCACAAAATATAAAAATGTCCCTGCACGCGCAATAATCTAGGCTTCCCCTCCTCTGCTCTGCTGGTCGGTAAGCCCCTAGTCAGGCACCACTGGAAGCTGGTGTTGTGATTCCCTCAAATGGATGATGTATTTAGCCTGAAACTCCGCACAGACGTGCACCAGATGCAACAGATCAATGAGTGCTTGCTTATGTCAATTGCTCTCAGTATCAAGTACTGACTATTTGGTTTATTTTATTTTTAACTGAATTTATTTCCTCTAAGCTTTAGCCTTTAAAGTTCTCATACATGCAAATTGTAAGTTGTACCTTTTTTTTTGTTTTCCCTATTTCACATCGGAGTACTGTTTCTGCCTGAAGGTTCTTGTAAGCTTGGGGTATCAATATAACTAATGTGCTCATTGTGAGTCTGTGGAGCCTTCTGCTGTTGTTGCTGCTGCTGCTGCTGCTGTTTTACTTGCAGACTGTCTCTCCTCCTCACTCCTTCCCTTTCTGTTTGCTATCTCTCTCTCTCTCTCTGATACAGCAATCCATTCCTACAGCCCGAGGAGCCTTGGATCATACTGACAGCTTCAGGAGAGTACCCAGAGATGGTTGGAGTTCAACAATAAGCAACATAAAGAGAAAGAAAACCAGGCAATCAATTTAAGGGACTATTCTCTAATAAATCATCATCTACAAGGCTGGCATCCCTGTGGACACTGAGCAGAGCATTTACACGAACTAACGGACTGCAAGCTGCTTCGTGGTTTGAGTGTTTCATCACAGATATTGTCAGCTGAAGAATCCTTATTACGATTGGTGGGATCTTTTATCCCTCCCACCCTGGCTTTCCATCCCCGCTGCTTCCAAACAGACGAAGGCTTCTTGATGGTGCTGTGGAAGTCAAAAGCCAGAGTTTGCTTCTATCTGCTGTAAAAAAAAAAGCTTTTCTTTCCACTCAAAAGGGGCAGTACAGACCAGCCAAAGCTGAGCTCTCAGGATAAAACCAAAACAACTGTTTGATGAACTGAAGCTCTTAGTGCACTAAGCAGCTGGAAGACTGGTTTAATTACACACACATACATACATAAATAAAGAGATGGATGAGAAGGAGAACAGCACAGGCAGTGTGGGGAGCCTTCAGCCTTCCAGCATCCACGTTTTTGCCAACACTTCATCCCTTCATGGAATCAGGCATATATTTGTCTATGGACCAATGACCATGCGGCGATTCATGTGGACTGTGGTATTTATTGGCTCGTTGGGCCTACTCGTGGTGGAATGTGCAGAGCGGGTGGCATTTTACTTCTCGTACCCGCATGTGGCCAAGCTGGAGGAGGTGGCCACAAACAACCTGGTCTTTCCTGCCGTCACTATCTGCAACTTGAATGAATTTCGCTTCTCAAAGCTGACCGTTAATGATCTGTACCATGCTGGCGAGCTGCTGGGACTGCTCAATGTCCACTTAGAGATCCAGAACCCCCAGCTGGCGGATCCCGTTGTGCTGAAAGCCCTCAAGAAGAAAGCCGACTTCACCCACTACAAGCCGAGGGTATTCAACATGCGTGAGTTTTACGATCGGGTTGGTCACAGTCTGAAGGATATGATGCTGTACTGCAAGTTCCGGGGACTTCGATGCACTCATAAAGACTTCAAAACAGTGAGTAAAAGTTTGACTCTGGGCCCATTTCAGTCAGTTCTCTTGATTCTATTTTCATTGACCTTCCTGTCGGTGCTGTCACAAAAACATAAATCTCATCGAAGAGACTAGTGATGCAAACGCGTGCAAATTATCCGTTAGTGACACATGTTGGATCCTGATGTTTTTAAAGTTTTACTCATTAAGTATTTTCAATAAGGACTTCATCTGAGTAGTGGCACCAACACGCAGATTTTTCTTTTGCTTTTATTAGCAAACTGAAAATACGGAAGCAAAATTTTTTTCCATCGATGAGATGGACAATATGAATAGAATAAATAATCTCACCAGTGACTGTCATTTCTCTGAGTGTGTAAAAGAAATGAACAACTTAACTCATGAAAGTCTGCTGGTTCAGAGTCTGTAGTGGTGCTGCTGTGGTAAGAATTTGTGTGAGAGCTAAAACTCGTGCCTTAGAATAGTTGGTTTGGGTGGAGCGTCTTTCTGACCCTTTCACTGGGCGGCTTCCACGTCACAGGTGTGCCCTTTGAGTGAGTTGTTGGCTGCTTGTGTTTGGAGCTGTGATCAGAATTTTCCCTAGTTATTGTACTATAATTAGGAGTGTCACTACATCATTTATGGTGGTATGTCAGTTGTATTAAGGATGTGATATTGCCTTTGCAGTTTGCTACATGACACATCAGCATGTTTATGTACAGAAGAGGGCAGAATGACATGTTCGGCAACATCATGTCATTATATTGTTGATGTGTCTGGTGCTTAAGTGTTTTATTAAAACTATGGCAAAAATAGGGTAGCTGTATTGAGCTAGTATTGCAGTAGATGTAAATCTCAAAATTGTTACTGACATCAACAAATGCCTTGCACCTTCACACGACAGTCCTTTTTGCCTGTTCTTTCCATGGATGTGTTAATCAGTTTAAACAGCCTACTGCCTCTGAATAATAGTGGACAGAGAAATGCCATATTCACTTGTTTAATTATTGATGTGCTGATATCGCTCGTGGTAGTGGGCGGTATGGTGGGAATCTGCTATAGCTTCCGACCTGATAGTGTGGATGCAGAGTTCTTGGTGCAGATTACTCCTCACTGTCCCAGGAACTGAGCTTGTCCAACTCTTACTCTAAGGTGATCCAGGCTGTATTCCACATCCTTTATAAAAGACAATGTGTTTCTCATTGCGTGCCACAAGATATTGGCCCAGATCTTGCTGTCTCTGGATCGTCGAGGCCAGATGGGCGACCCAAGATGCACATCGAGACCCTGTGGAAATTCTAATGTGCTGACCATCCTGGGAATTCCCAGGAAGTTTGAACTTATGACGGGCAAGTCCTCTGCTCCCTGGGCCCCTCCGGGAATTTCTCTAAGCTAGAGTCGGAGACTTCAGACAGTTCTGCGCGACATAACTGAATAGTTACCCAGGAAACGCTTGACAGAAAAATTGAAATGTAATGCCTGGGAACTTAAGAACTGACCCTCCAATTACGTACACTGACCTGTTGACTCCCCCGCTGACCCTCCCAACCACCAGACCATCCCCTCCCGCAACCCCCCTACCCTTCCCCATACCCATCACTCAATTACCCACCTGACCTGACCTGACTACCCTCCAACCAACCTACCATGTCATCCACCTGCCTATCTGGCAACCAATCCCCCTACTTTTGAACACCACTTTCAAGAGAACTGGGAGTGGGGGGGAAAACAAATCACCAAAGAGATCCCATTATGCAATTATTCTCAGCACCTTGTATGAAATTATCAATGCTGTGCCAAAATAAGTAAGTAATTTTCAATTTAGAGAGACACGTAATTTTCTTACAGTAGAAGATAGTCACAACTTAGGGAATTTTATTGAATCACATCAGTCATAATAGTGACTGGGAAAACTCAAATTAATTTGGAAGACTTGAATGTGTTCCTTTACCTGCAAAGGCACCAGTCGGGTTGTTCACATGACTAATAACTATTTGCATAAATTGTAAGGGTTTGCAATGTGGACTGAGTGATCGAAGTACGCACATATTTCAAATAGCTTTGGGGCAGGTACTGGCAATTTATAATTGCCATGACTAAAGTAAGGGAAATTGAGTATAAGTTAGCCACACAACTTACATCATCCACGCTACCCATCCTATCACCTTACCCATTCACTCATTCATCCAATCCCTCTGCACTAATATTAACACTGGATCCTTAAACTTACCATATGACAGCGAGTGATGTAAAAAGAGGTTGTATCTTGTTCCCCCTGCCCGGTGCTACAGCACTGTGATGGAGCTCTTTGATAGACATAGCTCTCTGCATTTCTGGAGAAGCTGGGCTTAAGATCCAGCAAGAAATGTAGCGCAGCGTCAAGGCATGGAAATGTTCCAGGAGAGCGGCAATCTAACAATGATTACTACTTCGAGGAAGATCCGGGTCTTTCGACAAATGAAGTTTGATGATGAGTTACAGTTTATTGCGAGATTCGTTTTGCTGTCCCACATTATTATGCTCTTGTTGATGAGGGAGACAGTGTTAACATAGTAAGAAGTCTCACAACACTAGGTTAAAGTCCAACAGGTTTATTTGGAATCATGAACTTTCGGAGAACTGCTCCTTCATCAGGTGAGGGAGCAGCGCAGTGAAAGCTCGTGATTCAAAACAAATCTGTTGGACTTGAACCTGGTGTTGTGAGACTTCTTACTGTGCCCACCCCAGTCCAACGCCGGCATCTCCACATCAATGTTAACATGGACAGCAGGAATTTCACACCAAGCACTCAGCCACCTATCACTACTAAATTAACTCTTGTAAAAGCAGAAACACTTGGCAATTGTGCTCACAATTACAGCAGCGAAAAAGTTTTAACTGCTTACCAAAGTTAAAGTTTATTTATTAGTGTCACAAGTAGGCATTAACACTTCAATGAAGGGGGCGGCACGGTAGCACAATGGTTAGCACGGCTGCTTCACAGCGCAGGGACCCAGGTTCGATTTCCCAGCTTGGGTCACTGTCTGTGTGGAGCTTGCACGTTCTCCCTGTGTCTGCGTGGGTTTCCTCCCGGGTACTCCGATTTCCTCCCACATTCTGAAAGATGTATTGGTTAGCGCCTTGACCCGAACAGGCGCCGGACTGTGGCAACTAGGGGAATGTCACAGTAACTTCTTTGCAGTGTTAATGTGAGTTTTACTTGTGACTAATAAATAAATTTTAACTTTGAACTTTAACTTTAAAGTTAGTATGAAAATCCCCGACCAGGGGTCCACACTGATTATTCTCTTTATGTCCTCATAAAAATACAATGCATATGTTCTCCCACTATCTTTACTGACAAATTGAAGGACCGATCTTGGGGTGTTGCGTGTGCAAGTATGATGTACAATAAGCTCCAGAGGTTTAGTGAAACAAATCAGTAATTTGCTGCTTTCCTCCTTTCTGTAACTACAATGATCACATTCACCTGATTTGGTCAATTTTCCCCATAAATGTTTGCCAACATGTCCCTGAGAGTGACGGGGAAGCTGAGTGAATACAATGTCTGCGGAAGCACGTTGTGTGGCTAACTTATACTCAATTTCCCTTACTTTAGTCATGGCAATTATAAATTGCCAGTACCTGCCCCAAAGCTATTTGAAATATGTGCGTACTTCGATCACTTAGTCCACATTGCAAACCCTTACAATTTATGCAAATAGTTATTAGTCATGTGAACAACCCGACTGGTGCCTTTGCAGGTAAAGGAACGCATTCAATTCTTCCAAATTAATTTGAGTTTTCCCAGTCACTATTGTGACTGATGTGATTCAATAAAATTCCCTAAGTTGTGACTATCTTCTACTGTAAGAAAATTACGTGTCTCTCTAAATTGAAAATTACTTATTTTGGCACAGCATTGATAATTTCATACAAGGTGCCGAGAATAATTGCATAATGGGATCTCTTTGGTGATTTGTTTCCGCCCCCCCCCCCCCTCACTCCCAGTTCTTTTGAAAGTGGTGTTCAAAAGGCAGCACTGTACCGGAGGATTGAGAATTAGTGATGAGTGAACCGCAATCTGAAGAAGACTTGAATCGCCGTCTGATCCAGACCAAAGTGAGCCAAAACCACAAGCTGAGTGAGACTGGAAACAACCTAAATCAGGCCAAACTAGGCTATGTAACACCCCAAAACAATCTGAAGAATAAGTATGAACAGGGCCAAAAATTGGAGTTCTGCAACAAACCTAAAGTACAATCCAAACCACAACAAACTTGACCAAAAACTGACTTTTAAATGAGTGTTGAACTGAGCCTAAACCATAATCTGAGGACAGCCAGGCGAAAGGAAAATGTGATATTGATTCTCAAGGAACGTTTTGGCCAGAAGCTGAATATCGTGCAGTTTTCTCTCCAGGGATCCACACCACATGTCTTTTTGCACTGTGGCTGGTTTGCAGTCCACCTGGCTCTTTACTGTTGAAGATTTTGTGGATATTTAACTACTTTTTGCTGTGTTGACTGGAGGAAAACAATGAGAAGGAAATGGATGGCCTTAGGGGGTTGAAGCTCTGCGATTCTAATAGTTATGATTTGGAGATGCCGGCGTTGAACTGGGGTATTCTAATTGTTATACAGCTACCTCTGACATATTTTCATATTGATGTAGAGGTGCTGTGATTGGTGATGACATTTGATGCGAGTCATCCTTACAAATACAAGTTAGTTACAGGATGCGTATCTCGCAAGGAGGATTTGTTTTAACTTTGTCTTTGAAATGGTTGTGAAATTTAGCAGTTGCGATATGCAATTATTTCGGGGATATATTTCTTTCTTTGATTTGTTACACTGTATATCTAACATTCGATATTGGAAAGGCAGAAATGTTCTCTTTGAATGTCAAGAAGATTACAACACCAGTTGTCTTTGATCTCTGCCACAAACTTCATTCCCTAACCATCCCTTCCATTCCGGGCAACGGTCTGATGTTGACTCCGATCTTTTGTGATGTTATATTTATGTTTGATCCTGAAATAAACTGTTATATCCATTCCACCACCAAGACTGCCTATTTCCTCCTCCCTAACACTGGCTGATCCTGCCTTAGCTCATCTGTTCCACCATGCCTTTGTTGTGTCCAGGCTTGACTATTCAAACACTCTGCCGGTCTTCCACCCTATATGGATTTGATTTGACTTGATTTATTATTGTCACATATATTGGGATACAATGAGAAGTATTGTTTCTTGCACGCTATACCGACAAAGCATACTGTTCATAGAGAAGTGTAACAGTCATAGCTAGGGTGTAGGCTAATATATGGTAGGTCCATTCAAAAATCTGATGGTAGCAGGGAAGAAGCTGTTCTTGAATCAGTTGAGTACTGATCTCAGACGTCTGTATTTTTTTCCCAACTGAGGAAGGTGGAAGGGAGTATGATGTCCGGGGTGTGTGGAGTCCATGATTATACTAGTTGCTTTTCCGAGGCAGCGGCAAGTGTAGATGAAGTCAGTGGATGGGAGGCTGGTTTATGTGATGGACTATGTTCACAATCTGAGCTCATCCAAAACTCTGCTGACTTTAACTAAGACCAAGGCCGGGATTTTCTGGCCCCTTGCAGTGGTTTTCTTCGACGCGAAGGTGGCTTGCCATTGGCTGATGGCAAGATCTATCAGCCCTACCGAAGTCGATGGCTATTTGCATTGCTTGCCGGCCACGCTGCCAGAGATCTCACCGTGGTCAATGTTGGCAGGACCCAAAGATCCTGCCCAAAGTCTCATTCAGCTATCACCCCTGTGCATGCTGACGTACGGTGGCTCCTCGTCCAATAAAGCCTCCATTTAAAAATCCATGTACTTGATTTCAAATTCGTCAATGGCCTTGATCTGCCCTAACTATGTCATCTCCTCCAGCTCTCCAAGTCTTTGAGAACCAGGGAGTTGAGCATTATGGGTGGAGAGGGAGGTGGGGGGTGGAGGCAGGAGGGGTGGGTGGTGGCAGGAAAGTGGAGTTGAGGCCGCAATCGGATCAACTATGATCTTATCGAATAGCGGAGCAGGCTCGAAGGACCTCCTCTGTTATTCTTATGTTCTTGTGAGATCTCTGCACTGCTCTAATTCTGGCATCTTACCCTGAGTTTCATTACTTCCACCAATGATGGTGTGTTTTCAGCTGTTTTGATCCAAAAACTCTGAAATTCCACCTGTGAACCTCTCTGCCTCTTTACCTCTTTCGGTTCCTTTAAGCTTTTCTTTAAAACCTGCCAGGTGGTTGGTCAATTGCCCCGCTATCTCCTGCGGCTTATTGACAATATGTTATTTATTGATAATGCTCTTGTGAAGTGCCTTGGGGCATTATTGGCCAGGCTACGTTCAAGACATTATAAAAGTACAAGTTGTTGTATATGTCTGGACTTCCCATACTGAACATTCAGATGTGTGTCCTAATTTCGACAGCTGAATAATCTCACATGAGCTGCAAACAGCATTCATTAACCACATATGAATAACTAATCTGAAACATCTCTTTTGAAATACGCCACGTAAAAGAATTTTCCCCTGAGGATGTTGCTCTTCAAAGTGAAGTTCCTATGCTGTGATGCTTATGTTATCAGGTCCCGTCACTGTGTACTGATCTGTGAGATCGTGTATTGATATGTGAGGTCATTGTGCCCTCTGAGGTATCAGGGGACGTCTGTTTAAAGATTGAAAGTGCATATGGGGGAGGCGGTGGCCTAGTAATATTATCGCGGGATAATTAATCTAGAAACTTGGCTAATGTTCTGGGACCCAGGTTCGAATCCCACCATGGCAGGTGGTGGAATTTTAATTCAATAAAAAATATCTGGAATTAAGATGACCATGAAACCATTGTCGATTGTTGTAAAAACCCATCTGGTTCACTAATGCCCTTTAGGGAAGGAAATCTGCTGTTCCTACCTGGTCTGGCCTCTATGTGACTCCAGAACTACTGCATTGTGGTTGACTCTCAACTGCCCTGCAAGGGCAGCTAAGGATGGACAATAAATGCTGGCCAGCCAGCGACACCCACGTCCCACAAATGAATTTTGAAAAATGACTCAATATTTGTGAAAGGGCTGGAGCTCAACTAACACATTTCTTTCATTGCAAAATTATTTCCATTTCACAGCAATGGCAATAAGACTCCAGGTCGCCGATTAGTCTATTCACACACCAGGCAGTTGGCACTTTCAAACTTGTTTCTAGTTCTTTTCCAGCAGTATACCTCTGGTCAGTGTAGTCCAGTTGTCTAAGAGCATTCTGAAGAATACACAATATGTGGATCAACAAAACATTGTAACAAAATGCTGTCTTCTCTTTATAGCTGCGTTCAACAAAAATTTGTTCCTTAAGATTTAAGAACCATAATTTATACTCATTATTGAAGCTGGAACTGGCTTTGGAATGGCTGAAAATGATCAAGAATTTTAACAGGTAGTACAACTCCAATCTCTGCAGTCCAAAGATGTGTGGGTTAGGTGGATTGGCCATGCTAAATTGCCCCTTAAGTGTCAGGGGGACTAGCTAGGGTAAATATATGGGGTTATGGGGACAGGGCCTGGGTGGGATTGTGGTCGGTGCAGACTCAATGGGCTAAATGGCCTCCTTCTGCACTGCAGGGATTCTATGATCCATGAAAATACAAATTGGTTAGAACAAACACTGGGCTTAGGTTGGTGTGTGCAGTTTATCTTCAGTGTAGATATGAACTGGTAGGCTAAGAGGAATCACTTATTCCCTGGCTTGAGCCCCTTTAATGTTGTTTACTTCATCCTTCAGTTGGTCATAAAAATCTAAATTATCTAGCCCTTGCAACTGCACATGATCACTCACTCCGCAACATATACTTCATGCACCTGAAGTTACATCCGCATTGTGAGTAAAGGGCAGATTCTGACAGTGATCTGAGTGCTCAGTCCTGTAGCTGGATGAATTGGATGTACATTGAGATAAAAACAGCAACTCTGTGCCAGTTATGGAGGAGCCATCTGAAGGGTGCAGCTGATATAAAATGCAGTCTTAGGGACTGATCAGGGTATTCACAAAGCAGTCTCCTTTGAACTGCACAGAGCAATGTTTCAAGGCACTCCCAGTGTTCTGGATTCTCTTAAGGTTAACTTTCAGGTGAATTGGTCGTTAGGAAGGCAAATGTAATGTTAGCACTCATTTCGAGAGGACTAGTATACATGTACTGCTGAGGCTTTATAAGGCTCTGGTCAAGATCACATTTGGAATATTGTGTGCAGTTTTGGGCCCCGTATCTAAGGAAGGATGTGCTGACACTGGGCCGAGTCCAGAGTAGGTTCACAAGTGATCGCAGGAATGAAAAGCTTGACATATGAGGAACGTTTGAGGACTCTGGTTCTGTACTCGATGGAGTTTAGAAGGATGGGGGGGGATAACATTGAAACTTACAGGATACTGAAAGGCCTGGATAGAGTGGACGTGGAGAAGATGTTTCCATTAGTAGGAGAGACTAGGATCCAAGGGTACAGCCTCAGAGTAAAGGGACTACCCTTTGGAACCAAGATGAGGAGGAATTTCTTCAGCCAGAGGGTGATGAATTTATGGAATTCATTTCCACAGAAGGCTGTGGAAGCCAGGTCATGGGTGTATTTAAGACAGAGATAGATTCTTCATTGGTAAGAGGATCAAAGGTTATGGGGAAAAGGTGGGAGAATGGGATTGAGAAACTTATGATTGAATGGCGGAGCAGACTTGATGAGCTGAATGGCCTAATTCCGCTCCTAAATCTCATGGTTACGATCAAGCTGAAAATGTGGTACAAAAGCAGAAAATCTTGGAAAGTCTGAACAAGTCTGACAGCATCATCTGACAAAGGGTCATCCAGACGCAAAAGGTTGGCTCTATTCTCTCTCCACAGATGCTTTCGGACCTGCTGCGATTTTCCAGCATTTTCTGTTTTTGCTTCAGATTTCACCATCTGCAGCTTTTTGCTTTTATGTTAAGCTGAAAGTGTGATTGGATTTGGTAGTATTATAATAAAAAAAAGCGGAGAAGTGTGTTTCTTTTTGATCACAGCTGACCTTTTCCATGGGCTTATCAAATGTATCATGACGATGGAGTCACTCCACTTAAATGAAAGTCAAACGAATTAATGTAGGATTGCAACCAAGAAGGTAGCTTTAGGTCAGATACCAATGCTTCCTGAGCATTTAGAATAGTTCATGACCTATTGATGGAACGGTGGTTGCTTGAATATTAACATACTGACATTGCGCATGTTTAGAATGAGGCTCGAGTGCTGCAATATCATCTGCCCACAAAACAGAAGGCTTAAAGTATTTTGCAGTATTGTGAAATACACTTCAGGATAAATGGCTTATGTGCTTAATTTTGTGCAGCATCGCAAAGATTCAGCTCAAGCCTTGAAATAGTATAGGAATTAATGAGTGGCTCAGGCAAACACGTAACCTAGCCCTGAGAATTAATGGCTCACTGACATCTTGAAGGCTGATTGACAAAGCTTAACTACCGTGTGAATGACTTGACTGTTTGTAAAAGAGAACCTTTTTAAATGGCAATAACGAGCTGTTAAGAAGAGTATGGACATTTCTATTATTAACATATATTTACATTAACAGCACAGTCGTTCATATCACCGGGGCAGCACGGTGACACAGTGGTTAGCACTGCTGCCTCACAGCGCCAGGAACCCGGGTTCGATTCCCGGCTTGGGTCACTGTCTGTGTGGAGTCTGCACATTCTCCCCGTGTCTGCATGGGTTTCCACCAGGTGCTCCGGTTTCCTCCCACAGTCCAAAGATGTGCTGGTTAGGTGAATTGGCCATGATAAATTTTCCCTCAGTGTACCTGGAGTGTGGCAACCAGGGGATTTTCACAATAACTTCATTGCAGTATTAATGTGAGCCTCCTTGTGACTAATAAAATACACACATCAACAATTCTTGTGTCTACATACATAGCAGGTAATTTCTAAAAATTTTATTAGTGTCACAAGTAGGCTTACATTCACACTGCAATGAAGTTACTGCGAAAATCTCCTAGTCGCCACACTCTGGTGCCTGTGGGTACATTGAGGAAGAACTTAGCATGGCCAATGCACCTAACCAGCACGTCTTTCAAACTATGGGAGAAAACCGGAGCACCCGGTGGAAACCCACGTAGACACGGGGAGAATGCGCAGGCTCTGCACAGACAGTAACCCAAGCTGCAAATTGAACCTGGGTCCCTGGTGCTGTGAGACAGCAGTGTTAACCACTGTGCCATCCATAGTGTGGTGAACCATAGATGGTGACCACTATGGGTACTGAACCATAGATGGTTATCACTATGGGTACTTGTACATATGTTACTGTTGTTACTGTTGGGGTTAGGGTTGGGGTGTTCCACCTGTTGGTATTGTTCTGTGGTACGCTCCGGTTGGCTCCGCCTACCTATAGGAGTATAAAGGTCACTGCACTGCCTAGTGACCCTTTAGTCTGGGATTGTATTGTGAAGCAGTATGCTCCATTCTTGTTACTAATAAAAGCCTTTATTTCCCGGGTACGATCCAGCCTCCCGAGTGAATTAATCGCGCATCACATAGTGGATTCAAGACTTTAAGTACTCATGGATCTTTGGTGTTGCTAATGGCGTGCTCCTTTCCTATTTCTTATGTTCTTATATAACTAAAATAATACACTGTTTCAAACTAATGGAAGCACCGTGCTACGTAACATATGCCATATGATTCTGCTGGCAAAGTATAGTTGTTCCTTCTTCAAGTCAATTAGATGCAAACTGATCTTGGATGCGTGGTTCAATTTGAGGTCAGATGTCTTTATACATTCTTTCATCTTTATATTTTTCAATGATGGTATTTTTGATGATTTTCTTTGCCTTTTTGGGATGTTTTTAAAGTGACTGCAAGCTGAATGGAACAGAGGCAGCAGCAGGAAGTGTAAGTTATCAGATGCAAAGAGAAATAGAGAGGGTAAGGAAGGTTTCAGAGAAAAAAAGACAAAGTTAAACTTTTTTTTACATTTTAAAATTGAGAACAACAATTAAAAGCTGAAGGATTGATGCACCATGGGTAGGATTGTCTGGCCATCCACGTCAATGGGATACTTTGGGCCCGCTGACAGTAAACGGATATTTGGTTGAACGTCAAATTCTCCATCCTCGCTGGCAGTGGTGACGGGCATGAATGGCTGGAGAATTCTGGCCCATATTTGTAATCTTTCAATGCCCGAGAGGCTGTTTAACAGTAATTAGCATTTGTGTTGTTAAAAGGGTGCAGGCACCAAAATGACCAAACCTTAACTTTTCATAGAATCATAGAATCCCTACAGTGCAAAAAGAGGCCATTTGGCCTATCGAGTCTGGACCGACAACAGGTCCTGTCCCTGTAACCCCATGTATTTACCCCTGTTAATCCCCCTGACATTAAGCGGCAATTTAGCATGGCCAGCCAACCTAACCAATACACCTTTGGACTGTGGGAGGAAACCGGAACACCCAGGGGAAGCCCAGGCAGACACGGGGAGAATGTGCAAACTCCACACAGGCAGTTATCTGATGCTGGAACTGAACCCAGGTCCCTGGCGCTGTGAGGCAGCAGTGCTAACCATTGTGCCACGAGTTGAGTCCATCACTACCGTGCAAGTACAAATACTTCACCTCATTGCATTTGAACGTTAAGTCAGATAGTACAATACTGTTAGCTCTGGGAAAATGGCAGAGTGATGCATCGAAGGCACCAACCTTTGAAACTTTGCATTTAATCACACATTTGCCATTGCCTGAAATTGCTATACAGTTTGCGCATAAATAGCAGAGTGCTGTTAGCTTCACTGTTAGTTTCACAATACATTCTGGCCCATTAGATCATGGAATTTCTATTTTAGTTTGCAATATGTCTTAAAGTGCTGATGTTCTGTGCCTCTCAATGAACTCAAATGCGAGCAGCAGTTGTTACGATCTCAAGGGAGACCATTAATTTTTAAAAAGAAATTCAAACTCCCAGTTATTAACTGAAAGAATCACGCCACAGGACTTCATGTTTTAAACAAAAACTTTTACTGCACAAAATTAAACAAACCCAGAATTATTCACTGAACACTATATTTGGCAAACGCTGATTATTTAATGTTGAAAATCTCAGCAGGACACTCCCTGTTCTATTTTATTTCCACCAAGAGTTCCCAATAAAGTACAGGATCTTGAGAGTTCTGTCATCCCCCTCAGCGCAAACCGTAGTGTGCCACAGCTCTTAATAATTCACTATTTCTCCTCAATTTTTCAGTTTGACACTTTCATTTCTGGAGCGCTCTCTCCCTTTTGAGGATTCCATGGCCGATCTCTTCCAATAGATTTACTCAGCAAAAGGGGCAGCACGGTGGCACAGTGGTTAGCACTGCTGCCTCACAGCGCCAGGGACCTGGGTTCAATTCCAGTCTCTGGTCACTATCTGTGTGGAGTGTGGTGAACCATAGATGGTTACCACTATGGGTACTTGTACATATGTTACTCTTGTTACTGTTGGGGTTAGGGTTGGGGTGTTCCACCTGTTAGCATTGTTCTGTGGTTCACTCCGTTTGGCTCCGCCTCCTTATAGGAGTATAAAGGTCACTGCCACTTCCTAGTGGCCCTTAGTCTGGGATAGTATTGTTAAGCAGTATGCTCTATTCTTGTTGCGAATAAAAGCCTTTATTCCCGGGTACGATCTAGCCTCCCGAGTGGATTAATCGCGCGTCATGGAGTTTGCACATTCTCCCCGTGTCTGCGTGGGTTTCCTCTGGATGCTCCGGTTTCCTCCCACAGTCCAAAGATGTGAAGGTTAGGTGGATTGGCCATGCTAAATTGCTCCTTAGTGTCAGGGGGACTAGCTCGGGCAAATGCATGGGTTTATGGGGTTAGGGCCCGGATGGGATTGTGGTCGGTGCAGACTCGATGGGCTGAATGGCCTCCTTCTGCACTGTAGGATTGTACGATCTGACAGATTTAATTGCTGATGCACTTGAAATTTTAATTTGAACATGGGCACCACTTGCAATTCATGTTTAGTGACTCCAGATCAGGAAAACATCTGGTTCCGAATGGCCTCTGTTCTCTTTGTTCTGGTTGCCAGTAGATACACCACTGTCTTCTCGTAGTCTTTTAAGCTGATTAACTGTTTCTGTGAGAAAACACACAGAAAAATCCCAAACAAAAGACGGCTTTCCTCAATCTAGCCCCATGGCAATGTGGCATCCCAAGGATGTCCCAGGGAGAGATTTCAATTAATTAACTGAAATTTCAAAACTTGTCCTTTCAGCTGACACTCTGATATAGGGGCCACCAAAGGCTCCGTCCCCTTCAGGCCCTACCTGAAGATGTTTGTATCTTTTATGCATAGTCCCATGTGCCTCTCTTTTCAAATGTGGAAATGGCTGGTGAGACAAGGTCAGATATAAAAGATTAAGCTGACTTATTTCATAGAAAGTTAACATGTACAGCAAGTTACACTGGACTCCAATTAGGATATCTGCAAGTAGATGGAATTGTGAAGCTTGCTCATGACTTGAATACAGAGTTAAAAGAAAATATATTTTTGTGTAGAGATGTATTTGATGAAGTGGTTGATGCAAGGTCATTTTTTCGCTTCATTTGTGAAGTGTAGTTGATTAAATGTCATCTTGATACAACTGAATATAATTCTGTTGAAAATTGGTACTTGTAACCTAATTACAAATCAAAATACAACAAAATAACATTATGATATTCCGATTTTTCTGAAAATCAAATCAAAATGTAGATATTCAAAACATATACAATGGATCAGGAATGCAGGAGCAGACGTAGCTGGGGGTATAGGAAGACAAATCATTGAAGGTGACAGGACAGATTGTGAAAGTAGTTAAAATGGATTCTGAGCTGTATAAGTAGAGGCGTAGAGGAGAAAAGCAAGGAAATAATTTCAAGCCTTTAGAAGGCATTTGTTCTGCTTCACCTGGAGTATTCTGTCCAATTTTTTATGTTGAATTTTATTAGTGTCACAAGTAGGCTTACATTAACACTGCAATGAAGTTGCTGTGAAAATCCTCTAGTCGCCACACTCTGGCGCCTGTATGGGTACACTGAGGGAGAATTTAGCATGGCCAATGCACCTAACTGGCACATCTTTCAGACTGTGGGAGGAAACCAGAGCACCTGGAGGAAACCCATGTAGACACGGGGAGAACGTGCAGACTCCACACAGACAGTGACCCAAGCTAGGAATCGAACCCGTGTCCCTGGCGCTGTGAGGCAGCAGTGTTAACCACTGTGTCACCGTTTCCGTTCTAGCCATCCCACTTCAGGGAGGACATGAAGCCTTTAGAATGGTTGCAAAAAATATTTACGAGAATGCCTCCAGGGATGATGGACATCAGTTACATGGATAGATTGTAGAAATTGTGGTTGTTCTCTGTAAGAAAGCGAACATTGAAAGGAGATTTGATACAGGTACGCAAAATCACGAGAAGCCTGGGCAGAGACAGGGTAAAACTGTTCCCATTGGCGGAAAGGTTGAGAACTAGAATGAGGAAAAACTGCTTTATGCAGTGAATGATTCAGATCTGGAATGCATTACCTAAGAGTGTGGTGTAGATGGATTCAATTGTTGCTTTCAAAAGAGAATTGGATAGTTGTCAGAACAGAGAATATTTTCAAGGCTTCGAGGAAATGGTGGGTGAATGGAACTAGTTGAGTTGCTCTACAGAAACCGGATGAGCAACTCTGTGTGGTAACCATTCTATGGTTCTATAATTCGATCTCTGTAAAATATTGCCATACATCTTAACATTGGAGATTGCAAAGGAATTGTGCTGTATTGATTGAAGTACAACACTTAAGGAATAGAGCTGTACACAGTGGTATACAATTTAACAGATGCAGTAATATAGAATAACCAGCTAGATATTGTGGTCAATGGCACTTGCTGCTGACCTAAAAGAACGCAGTACGCACAGCAGGGTAAGCAACCCATCACATTGAGGCATTCTCACAGACAGCACACTAGAAGTTAAAAGCATTTTATCTTTCACCTTAAATTTTCAGATAGCAAAATAGATACTACTTGAATTTGGAGCTAAAATATCATTAGAAACAAACCCTTCTGTTAAAGTGTTTTTTTTCAAGTCTGATTTAAAACAAAAATCATTATGCAAAACACCAATGTTCCACAAGTATAAAATTAGCATTTCAAGGCCACTGAGAGTATTTAGCAGTAATTATGAAGTTAGTAAACCATTAAAAACCCAACTACGCCACATTCAATTGAGTGCAACTTTTTAAGGGTTTCTGCAGTGAAGCTAACAATGCAGAAGTGGAAAGTTTCATTAATTCACTGATTACTTAGGGATTGCAATCGAGGGAAAACCTCAACAGTGCAGCCTCTGGGGGGGTGTTGAATTACTGACAGCTACTGACGTGCGAAGGTTCCTGAAGTTCCTGACAGTTTGAGTGGAGTAATGATCTGGGCTGTTTTAAACTGGAGGGATGGGGCAAGTTTCACCTTGAAAGTAAATTGGGTGGTTGTGGGAGAATCATTTTCCCTCGGCTCAGTGATGTCAGTGGGAAACCTTATCGAATAGATGAGCTCCTGGGCGCTGCTTCTACTTGGGAAGAGTAGAGAATCTAACGAGGTATTGTCTATGAGCAACAAAGCAGCATTTTTAAAGATCAGAGGTTCAAAGGAGCAGGTACATTCAGGGCGGGAGAATTATAAAGAGCACACCTAGCAGTAAGGAACTGAAGTTAAGGAAATCGTAAGGACCAAAAGCCTCTCAAGGGAATCAAGGAAAAATAAGTGCCTGAACTGCTTCCGGCTTTCACTTGCTGTAGATAATAATCCTTTTAATGGCTTCCTCCTGATCTGTACTACTCCTGTTTTGTGGATCTAATCAGGGCTTTGTATAGCAGAAGCAAGATTTCTATGCCCTTGAGGGAATAGCAGTAGCAGCACTGATTGATCTGAAAGTTACACTGGGGTCTTAACTGCATCATTTGATCCTATTTACAAATGTTTGTCTGGTCTTGTCTACTACTGGTAAAAAGAATGCCCAAAAGTGGGAATGGCAGATCTCCAATGTTGAGTGGTTGGAACATTGTACGAGGGTTTTTAAAATGTCCTTTTATTAGTGTCAAAAGTAGGCTTACATTAACACTGAAGTTACTGTGAAAATCCCCTCATCACCACACTCCGGCATCTGTTCAGGTTACACTGAGGGAGAATTTAGCAGGGCCAATGCACCTAACCAGCACGTCTTTCGGACTGTGGGAGGAAACCCACGCAGGCATGGGGAGAACATGCAGACTCTGCACAGACGGTGACTCAGGTCGGGAATCGAACCCGGGTACCTGGCGCTATGTGGCAGAAGTGCTAACCACTGTGCCACCGTGCCGTCTGTGTCCTGCTACCACGTCATGTACAAATGTGCATATTGCTTCATAAATCATAATGGATGCTATTTAATAGGAGAAATCATGCCAAATTTTGTATTACAATGGCCTGGCTTTATGTCGTGAATATAGGAGGCTAGAAGACAAGGGGATAGAAATCTTGTTTCAGTTCAACGGTGCAAAGCCTTGGTTGTGAGCAGTTCTGGGCACCAACCACACCTTGGAAACGATGTATTGGCCTTGGAGTGCAGTATAGGTTTAGCAGATGATGCCTGTACACAGAGGGCTAAATTATGAAGAGAGATTACACAGACTAGGGTGCATTCCCTGGAATTTAGAAAGTTAATTGGTGATTTGATCAACATTTTCAAGCTGTCATGGAGAACGGATTAGATAGCCAGAGAAAGACTAATTCTGCTGGTTGGGGAGTCCAGGGAGCATAGTCCAAAAATTAGAACCAGATCGTTCAGAAATCTGGTTGGGAAACATTTCTTCACTCAAAGGGTAGTAAAAGTTTGGAACTCTCCTCTGCAAATGTTGCTCGATCAATTGTTAATCCTAAAACCGGAGTTTGAAAGATTTTTGTTATCAAATATATTAAGGGACATGGAGAAACAGTGAGTATGTGGAGTTGGATCACAGATCAGTCATCATCTTACTCTTATCCCAATGTTCCTTGAATCATAGAATCCCGACAGTGCAGAAGGAGGCAATTTGGCCCATCGAGCCTGCACCGACAACAATCCCACCCAGACCCAATCGCATAACCCCACATATTTACCTTGTTAATCCCCCCTGACACTAAGGAGCAATTTACCATGGCCAATCAACCTAACCCCCTGCACCTGTTTGGAGTGTGGGAGGAAACCAGGCCACCCAGAGAAGGACACGGGGAGAACATGCAAACTCCACATGGACAATCGCCCGAGGCTGAAATTGAACCCGGGTCCCTGGTGCTGTGAGGCAGCAATGCTAATCACTGTGCTGCATTCAGAAAGACACTCTACAGGAGCCTTATCAGACAAAATTCAACATTGAAACAAATGAGGAAACAACAGGTCAGGTGACTAAAAGCTCGATCAAAGAAATAGATTTTAAGGAGGATCCTCCAGTTACATGATTTTTAAAAATATTAATTAATGGGATGTGGGTGTCGTTGACTAGGCCAGCATCTATTGCCCATCCCTAATTGCTCTTGAACTGAATGGTATTTCAGAGGGCATTTAAGAGTCAACCACATTGCTGTGGTTCTGGAGTCACATGTAGGCCAGACCAGGCAAGGATAAAAGTATACCAAATGGTATGACTGGAGGGATGGAGATGCGTGGAATGATGCATCAGTACAGGAGTAGAGCTGTATGAAATTAACCAACAACATAAAATATTGGAGACACTCTGCAGATCCGTCAGCATTTGTCAAGAGAGAAGGTAGATTTTAATGTTTTGGATGTGTACCCTTCATCAGCAATATAGAATCACACATAACTGGAGGGAAAGAACTGTGTGGAATGATGTATTACTGGAGACATGAAGCTGTATGGAATGATAAATAACTCGAGGGATAGAGCTCTGTAGAATGATATGCAACTGTGATGGAACTGCACAGGATAATACGTAATATGTATATATAATGAGGGCAAAGGATTTGTACAGAAAAAAAATATAATAAACAGTTGTTATTGGAAAATGATTGAGCAGTGTAGAACATCTGACATCCTTAGTAGTGTTAAATAAGAATTATGCTGTTTGTTATCTGTTGTTCTTGAAACAATTTCTGCTGAGAATGGAGTCAAAATATCACTGCAAAATAATGTAAAAGTCTTAAGGCACAGTCGCCATCAGCAAGGTTCATATTTTCCACTTTCAGGTTTTACATTTTCAGCCATTCAGATAAGATGAAGTGCAGCAGATCTGCAAAATGGACAGTTGCCCCAGAGAGAAAATAAAACAAACTACACTGGATTCCATCCTCCTCATAATCCTCAAAGGTTCATTAATTTAATTTGGGGAAAAACATATTGAAATCCCCAATGTGATTATTACATTCCCTTGTCCACAGTAATTAATTCTACCGACAACAATTAATATTTTTTTCTGAGTTCTCTTGGGATTTGCTGCACCTTGTTTGAGAAATTATTAGGCACTGATTTTAAATTGAAATTTCCTTTCATACCATCGTCAATAGGGCGGCACAATGGTTAACCCTGCTGCCTCTCAGCGCCAGGGACCCCGGGTTCGATTCCCGGCTTGGGCACTCTGTGTGAAGTCTGCACGTTCGCCATGTGTCTGCATCAGTTTCCTCCCACAGTCCAAAGATGTGCGGGTTAGGTGGGTTGGCCATGCTAAATTGCCCCTTAGTGTCAGGGGGACTGGCTAGGGTAAATGCATGGGGATGGGCCTGGGTGGGATTGTGGTCGGTGCAGACTTGGGCCGAATGGCCTCCTTCTGCACTGTAGGATTCAATGATTCTATGAATAGCAGTAGAGCAAGGTTTGGGATCACTGTGCTTGAGTTATCAAATTCATCCCACTCCCCCCTCATCCCCTTGTGATTTTTAAAATTTTCTCTTCAACTATTTATCCAATTCACTTTTGAAGGTGACCCCCAAATTTGGAAGCACCATCCTTTCAGGCAGTGCATTCCAGATCATTACACAGTCATAACAACTGAATAATTTCACTGTGATTTCTAATTTGTACATTTAGAAAATGTGGCAAATAATTTGTTTCATAAATTCATAATCAGCAAAGTACTTTGGGAGAAATTCAGTTTTGCAATTGGTTAAAATACTGTCATTTCATTTCTGGAACCGTGGTTCAAGTCTGGCCTGATGTGATGATCATTTTCTTTCTGCTACCTGCAATGATCCTGCATGAAGGGAGCCTGCCCAGTTCAGCTTCCTTGCCTGATGGGATGATTCCACAGCAGGAAGCTGTGGCAGTCTGGTTAATCAATTAATCAAGAGAATGGCTGTTGCAACAGGGATTACTTTTCTGCAATTAGGCTCTGGAAATGGTTTGGGAGGATTGAATAGCACCTTTCACTTCATCAAACACCTGGGTTTGTGTGCCATTAGGTGACAGGAGTAACCCATCTTCTCGTACTGGCATCACTCCCGTTGAGCACTGAGATTAATCACAAAAACAAACAGATAAAGTCATTGAGTTGAAGTGTTCACAAATCAGTCTGTGGCTCTATCTGGGGTGTTCCATTTGTTTGTCCATTAGCAAGAAGTCTCACAGCACCAGGTTAAAGTCCAACAGGTTTATTTGGTATCATGAACTTTTGGTGCGCTGCTCCTTCATCAGGTGCAGTCATCACTCACCCGATGAAGGAGCAACACTCCGAAAGATCGTGATACCAAATAAACCTGTTGGACTTTAACCTGGTGTTGTGAGACTTCTTACTGTGCTTACCCCAGTCCAACGCCGGCATCTCCACATCATGTTTGTCCGTCGCGGCAATTTTCTAAAAATAAGTCAGTGTTTGTCAAAAATGTCATCATATATAGGTGGGTTTCCAATATTTGGCATTCTTCTGTGTTGAAAGAATACATACAGCATTGTCCTCAATACTTTTGCCTGCCCATTATTCATTCGTTGGTAATCTTAAGCTGGTTTCATGAAACAAATGTTTATAGGCAAATTGAAGGATAATGGGCATTAACTTTGGCTCCATTGCCCTGTTTTTATCAGCATATTTGGGTGTGAAATGGCAGCATTGCCATGCACACACACTTCTGGCTTGGGCCTCGCCAGTTGCCATTTTGGTTAGCAACGCTATTAGGAGCATGTGTTAGACGTGTGCAGAATAGGCAGAACGTGATATTAGTCAGCTTGTCTCAATGATTTGATTCCCGTGGTGCTATTTTAGACTTCAACACTCCAGCTAACGTTCTCTTTTAACCATCAAGCCTGGCTGAACATGCATTCATGGACCACCCACAAGTGCTATTTAAAGGGATCATGAATTACCTTTAAGTTAGATGCTGATTGAATTCCACTGCCTGCTGCTGAATTTGGAGAAATGCTGAGAGTTTTCCACTGCTACTCAAAGTTGCTGAAATTTACATGGAGTTGGGTTGGTTGCATTTGTTAAAGTGCTTGGCCCTCGTTTCATGTGAACAAAGAAAATTACAGCACAGGAATAGGCCTTTCGGCCCTCCAAGCCTGCACCGACCATGCTGCCCGACTTAACTAAAACTCCCTACCCTTCCGGGTTCCATATCCCTCTATTCCCATCCTATTCATGTATTTGTCAAGAAGCCCCTTCAAAGTCACTACCGTATCCGCTTCCACTACCTCCCCCGACAACAAGTTCCAGGCACCCACTACTCTCTGTGTAAAAAATCTGCCTCGTACATCTCCTTTAAATCTTGCCCCTCGCACCTTAAACCTATGCCCCTGAGTAATTGACTCTTCCACCTTGGGAAAAAGCTTCTGACTATCCACTCTGTCCATGCCTCTCATAATTTTGTAGACTTCTATCAGGTCTCCCCTCAATCTCCGTCGCTCCAGTGAGAACAAACCAAGTTTCTCCAACCTCTCCTCATAGCTAATGCCCTCCATACCAGGCAACATCCTGGTAAATCTTTTCTGTACCCTCTCCAAAGCCTCCACATCCTTCTGGTGGTGTGGCGACCAGAATTGAACACTATATTCCAAGTGCGGCCTAACTAAGGTTCTATAAAGCTGCAACATGACTTGCCAATTTTTAAACTCAATGCCCTGGCCGATGAAGGCAAGCATGCCGTATGCCTTCTTGACTACCTTCTCCACCTGTGTTGCCACTTTCAGTAACCTGTGTACATGTCCCTCTGCCTATCAATACAAGAGTTCTGCCATTTACTGTATATTTCCTATCTGTATTAAACCTTCCAAAATGCATTACCTCACATTTGTCCAGATTAAACTCCACCTGCCATCTCTCCGCCCAAGTCTCCAACTGATCTATATCCTGCTGTATCCTCTGATGGTCCTCATTGCTAACCGCAAATCCACCAACCTTTGCGTCGTCCGCAAACTTACTAATCAATCCAGTTATGTTTTCCTCCAAATCATTTATATATATATATATATTACAAACAGAAAGGTCCCAGCACTGATCCCTGAGGAACACCACTTGTCACAGCCCTCCATTCAGAAATGCACTCTTCCACTGCTACCCTCTGTCTTCTTTGACCGATGGTAGTCATGATGTGGAGATGCCGGCGTTGGACTGGGGTAAACACAGTAAGAAGTCTCACAACACCAGGTTAAAGTCCAACAGGTTTATTTGGTAGCAAATACCATAAGGTTTCGGAGCTTGCTGCTCCTTCGTCAGATGGAGTGGTTATCTGTTCTCCAACAGTGCACAGACACAGAAATCAAGTTACAGAATACTAATTAGAATGCAAATCTCTACAGCCAACCAGGTCTTAAAAGGTACAGATAATGTGGTTGGAGGGAACATTAAACACAGGTTAAAGAGATGTGTATTGTCTCCAGACAGACAGAACAGCTGGTGAGGCCTTCACGACACACGACAGTGCAGAGTCGCTGAGCAGAAACTGATAGCCAAGTTCCGCACACATGAGGACGGCCTAAACCGGGATGCTGGATTTATGTCACATTATCAGTAACCCCCACAGCTTGCCCCTGGTCTTGCATAATCTCACCAGCTGTTCTGTCTGGAGACAATACACATCTCTTTAACCTGTGTTTAATGTTCCCTCCAACCACATTATCTGTACCTTTTAAGACCTGGTTGGCTGTAGAGATTTGCATTCTAATTAGTATTCTGTAACTTGATTTCTGTGTCTGTGCACTGTTGGAGAACAGATAACCACTCCATCTGACGAAGGAGCAGCGCTGCGAAAGCTTATGGTATTTGCTACCAAATAAACCTGTTGGACTTTAACCTGGTGTTGTGAGACTTCTTACTGTTCTTTGACCGAGACAGTTTTGTATCCACCTTGCCAGCTCACCTCTGATCCCATGCGATTTCACCTTCTGCACCAGTCTGCCATGAGGGACCTTGCCAAAGGCCTTACTCAAGTCCATGTAGACAACATCCACTGCCCTACCCTCATCAATCATCTTCGTCACTTCCTCTAAAAACTCGATTTTCTGCTCAGACTACTTGGCCCTCAGTCAGGGGCACAAAAGTTACCAACCCTAATTGGCCTGCACCATGTCAAGGAGAATGAGCAGTGGGAACACAGGAGGATAAGCTGCTCACAGAGGGAGGGGGAGACAGGCTCTCAGCAGGAGGCTACATCCACCCAGGATGGTCAGTGAACCTTAGTGAGGAGCAGTGTCGTGTGACATCTCTGTTTTAGGAAACGGGTGCTCACTGAGGTTTGCCACTTTTGCAGACAGACCTGCATCATCAGAACAGGATGAGGCCAGTGCAACCAATTATTCATATCCAGATCCTTCCAGTCTTCAGCAGACAATGTCCGGAATTCTCTGGTTGGGATTCTCCGGTCCGGCTGGCAGTGCACCCCCCCGCCTGTGGGTTTGCCGCTGGTGTGGGGTGACGTCAATGGGAACTCCCATCGACAGTGGCAGGACCAGAGAATCCTGCCACTCGCAAACAATGCACCACCTCCCGCTGGCGGGAAACACGCGTCTAAGAGGCCAGAGAATCTCGCCCGATGTGTTTAATATTTCTCAGTTCGCCATCCACTGCTGTATGAATGAGGCCACTTATGCTCAGTATGGCCGGAGAGAAGATTGCAATGCTCTTCCCCCTGACCCTGGGCGCAGCTGGTTGTTAATTGGGTCCACGTTGGTTGGTGAAGTCAAAACTTCAAAGTTTTTTGATCTTGTTGAGTGTCAACACTCCTCACATACACCGTGCCCCAGCTATCCCATCTTTATATGCGATCATGTGTCCATCACCTGTTTCCTTCAACAATATTATCAACATTAACAAAACTTAACAGGTTTTTTTTGGATGGGATGCCAATTAAGTTGGCTGCTTTCTCTCGGATGGTATCAAGCTTCTTGAGTGTTTTTTAAAAATCTTTTTCCAATTCAATCAAATCAAGTCCAATTCAGAGTCTCAACAAGTTGAGACATTTCCGATCCAAGCTGACAAGACAGGGCCTTCACACCTGTCTTGGGCCTGATCTACATGAGCCAAGCTGATTGGGGGAGGGGGAGGTTTCCTCCTCCAAGGTTTGATCTCATTTGCATCTTAGCCAGAAGGCCGAAATGCCGCTTTTAAAAATTGCTTTATATGAAAATGAAGCTTGAATGTAACCCAATGACCTCAACCAAACGCAGCATCCTCTTCATAGCCAAAAGTGTTTTTTAAAAAATACTTTTCCAATTCAATCAAATCAAATCCAATTCAAAGTCTCAACAAGTTGAGACATTTCCGATCCAGGCTGACAAGAAAGGGCGAGCGACCAAATCACCCTGTCCTGGGCCTGATCTACATGAGCCAAGCTGATTGGAGAAGGGGGAGGTTCCTCCTCCAAGACTTGAGCTAATTTGCATCTTAGCCAAAAGGCCGAGATGCCGCTTTAAAAAATTGCTTCATATGAAACATATGAAGCTTCAGTGTAACCTAATGACCTCAACCAAGTGCGGCCGACCATGGGCTGCCGACCATACTACACTTGATCTTAGCCAAAAGGCCGAAAGGATACTACAAAAGTGTTTTTTTTAATACTTTTCCAATTCAATCAAATCAAATCCAATTCAGAGTCTCAACAAGTTGAGACATTTCCGATCCAGGCTGACAAGACAGGGCAAGCAACCAAACCACCCTGTCCTGGGCCCGATCTACATGAGCCAAGCTGATTGGAGAAGGGGGAGGTTCCTCCTCCAAAACTTGGGCTCATTTGCATCTTAGCCAAAAGGCCGAGATGCCGCTTTTAAAAATTGCTTCATATGAAACATATGAAGCTTCAATGCAACCCAATGACCTCAACCAAGTGCAGCATCCTCTCCATACTACACTTGATCTTAGCCAAAAGGCCGAGAAGCGACACTACAAAAGTATTATTCGAGCTGCACTCATCCAGGCAAGTGGAGAGTATTCCATCACACTCCCGACCTGTGCCTTGTAGATGGTGGACAAGCTTTTGAGTCAGGTTATAAGTTACTCGCTATAGGATTTCTAGCCTTTGACTTGCTCTTGCGGCCATTGTACTTATGTGGCTAGTCCAGTTCAATTACTGGTTGATAGTAACTTCATGATATTGTTAGTAGGGGATTCAGCGATGGTAATGCCATTGAATATCAAGGAATGATGATTAGATTCTCCCTTATTGGAGAAGGACATTGCCTGGCACATGTGTGGCATGATTGCTACATGCCACTTGCCACCCCATACCTGGATATTGTCCAGGTCCTGCTGCATTTGGACATGGACTGCTCCAGATCTGAGGAGTCGTGAATGGTGAACATTGTGCAATTATCAGTGAACATCCCCACTTCTGACCTTAACGAAGCAGCTGAAGGTGGTTGAGCTCAGGAAACTTCCCTGGGGGACTCTTGCAGTGATGTCCTGGAGCCAACCAGTACCTGAGCTGGTGGCTGCAAATGTGAGATGGAATGATGGTGACCCCTTACCCTCAGTCTCCTTTTTCTCTTCTGCATCTCTGTCCTGCACCACTGCCCGGTGAGCTGGAAGTTCTTGGGTACATGAAAGGAGAAAGACATAGAGGTAAGTTTGTGGTGAGGCGAAAGGTGGAAAGCAAGAGATCCATATTTATACCATTTTTGGAATTTGGGATTGGAAGAGATTGTGAGATAATGGGGAAGTGAGAAGATAGATGGGTAAATGGGGAATGTGGTCCTCTTTGACCCTTTTAGCCTCATTGCCTTCCAAGGCCTCACTCACGACTGTGACAATGATGGTGAGCACCATCTCTTCTGTCCTCGCCTCAGAGAGGCGATGGCCCAGTGGTATTATCGTGAGACTATTAATCCACAAACTCAGCTAATGTTCTGGGGACCTGGGTTCGAATCCCGCCACAGCAGTTGGTGGAATTTGAATTCAACAAAAGATACCTGGAATTAAGAATCTACTGATGACCATGAAACCATTGTCGATTGCTGGAAAAACCCATCTTCTTCACTAATGTTCTTCAGGAAAGGAATTCTGCCATCCTTACCTGGTATGGTCTACATGTGACTCCAGAGCCACAGCAATGTGGTTAACTCTCCGCTACCCTCGGGCAACTCGGGATGGGCAATAAATGCTGGCCAGCCAGTGACACCCATGTCCCATGAATGAATAAAAAAAGAACATATAGCCGTATCTGTCCTCAGCCGGTTAGCCACTGCTGCCTTTAGTTATGTGCTACCTTGTTATGCAAGAGAGAGGGAAGTGCATCATTGGGAAAATGCTGCGAATACTCAGCAGATCCGATAGCAGTTGTGGAGAGAGAGTGGCCAATGACACTTCATCTGAAATGTACCAATGAGTCTGGCGCAATCTGTTTGGATGATGTGACTGTCCTGGTTTTGAATAGTGTGTGCAATTTAAGTATTAGACTCGCAGTAATGCTAAGGATATGAGGATCAGTTGAAGCTATAATTTGTTTGACATGATATGTGATTGGTGAGTATGGTTGACAGGGTGAGTGATGGGGATGTGGTGCATTGAGCATTGTGTGAGGATAATGGCGCAGCTGGTGAGATGTGGCATTGAAGATACATTCACTGACATTGACTACTCACATGAAGTCATTGAGCTTCTTTTGGCTGTGCATCCAGGAGCTACACTGCTGGCATTAGACCAGCCTCAACCTGTCACTGTTTTCTGCCCCTACTTAGGTGCCCAGCTACTCAGCAGCACGCTTAGTGTTGACTGGATGCTGCGATCATTATTATGTGCATCAACTGTGTCTCAGTTTGTAGCACTCCAGTGCAGTCCTGAAGGGGTACTGCACCGTTGGGGGTGTCATTTTTTTTCGGATAAAATGTAAAACTGAGACTCCTCAGCTCTCTCAGGTGAACATAAAAGATCCGTGACACTCTTTTACACAATCCTGGCTAATATTTATTCCTCAATCAGCATCAGTAAAATAGATGCTCTGGTCGTTGTCACATTAATGTCTGTGGGAGCTTGCTAAGTGCAAATTGGCTGACACATTTCCTCAACCACAGCATGTGATTGCACTTCAGAAATACTTAATTACCCTTAGAGCACTTTGGATGCCTGGCAGTTGTGAAAGGCACTCCATAAATGTGAACAACTTGAGCAGACAGCACTGAATGTACATCCTGCCTGAACTGCAACTAATGGCCGCAGATCCTTTTGGCTCGATCAAGCATTGGATCAAGCCCAAGAATGGGGTTCAATGCCTTATCTTGTCAGCTTGGATTTAGTTAATCTCCCTTGTGGGGACCATGCATTGGATTCAATTTGAATTTGGTTTTTGGAGCAAGCAAGGAGAGATGGATTTGTATCTGCCTGGTCCACTCCGAGCATTGACTTTAAGAAAGCTTTTACAAAGAGAAATTCCCCATTCTTCAACTGAGCTCTTTGGTCTCCTCTGAATTCACTGCTCTCCAACCGCCGTCTCCCCCTACCACCACCGTCTGACCTTTCTTCCTGTACTTCCACCTACAGGTAAACTCTCTTATCCATATTCACTGTTACTCTCTCAGCCATACCATCTGCCATGGCCTCTGCTCTTATATTCTTGACTAGATGTAGTCACCGGAGTTGGGTTCATTTGGATAATGTATTAATTGCTTCATTTGTAATCCAGATTAATTCCCATTGGGTAACGACATGATGTATCGAGAGATTCCGTTGACAGTTGAACTCAATTAGGCAATATTTATGCGGCAGATGCCCAAGAAATGTTTTCAGTTGTTTATTCCAAGACTGTACTGATGTCCTGCCCCCTCCAGGCAACAGTCAATTACCCTAAACCAAATATCCAAGAAGAATGTGCGGTTTTCGCAAGTAATTGGAAAAGGGAATGGATTATTGCATTAGGCCTTTGGGGAAGAACTGGCAATAGAAACAATAAAGCATTAGACTCCATATTAATGCAGACTCAGTATTTTTTGCAAAGAACTGTTGCAGTGCCAGCTTATAATGAAACTTCTGTGGGTAAGCTTTTTATTCTTACGGTAGGTGTATTTGCATCTGTAAATGCACGCAATGCAGTTCCTTTTCACACTTTGATACATCTACATTCAATCACAAGTCTTTTCAAGAATTGCAACAAGTATTTTATGGGTAATGAAGTAACTAACTTCTGCTTCTGATCAGTTGACACACCAGCTGCAGCTGGTCCTACCATGTTGAAGGAGAAATTGGGCTCGATAGTGCCTGTTTTTCAGAGTCATACAGTCATAGTTTTACAGCACAGCAAGAGGCCCATCATATCTGTGCCGGCCATCAAAAGGCTGTTTAGATGCTACATAACTGCCTAACGGTGGAAAACAAAGTCTGATTTGCACGCACACACCTCTATCAGACCCTGGCACCATATTTGTGAAGAAGTTGGCACACACAGTTTGTACACACTTTACGATTGCAGAGTGGGCAGATTACCATGCCAGTCAGTGATTTGATATCATTGTCATACTCTTGATAGCCAGTTTTTGAAGGAAGAACCCAGAGCCAGTCTTTATTTGGGATAAATTTATTCACAAAGTGGAACGCTGCAGTTACATATCTCCTAACTCCACTCAATGGTCGTGTTAGTTTGCATCACTTTGTGCTCAAGTAACCATTCAATCAATACCCTCCACCTTTATATACTTCAGTTGGTACAATTAACAGGCATTGTCACTTTCCAAACACGGGTGGGATTTTCTGCGCAATCCACCATGTGTTTCGCAGTGGCAGCAGCAGTCCGCCATTGGAATATTCTGGCCCCCCCTTTGTCAATGGGGTTGTCAATGCACCCATGAAGTGTGTGGCAGGGGTGCGCTGTTGGCGGGATTGGAAAGTCCCACTGGCATGAATGGCGGGAAAATGCTGATGTGGCGACGCCGGCGTTGGACAGGGGTAAACACAGTAAGAAGTTTAACAACACCAGGTTAAAGTCCAACAGGTTTATTTGGTAGCAAAAGCCACATAAGCTTTCGGAGTTCCAAGCCCCTTCTTCAGGTCTTAAAGCAGGACCTGAAGAAGGGGCTTGGAGCTCCGAAAGCTTGTGTGGCTTTTGCTACCAAATAAACCTGTTGGACTTTAACCTGGTGTTGTTAAACTTCTTACTGGGAAAATTCTGGCCATGGTATTCTAGCAAATGACCTTTCTTAACTTTGCAGTTGTTCAGTGTTAAGATCCCCCCCGGAGCATTTTAAAGTAATCACAAACTACTTAGAAATTAGTTGTTAGATTATTTATTCTGGTTAGTGCAATTGTATGCAAAAACCTGGGTAAACTTTGAATAGTCTAAAGGGAAGAGTCTGATTGGTGTTGAAATACTTTGTTGTTGATTTAAAAGCTTGTTCTGAAACAAATTGCATCTAGGCATGGGCATGGGGTGGCACGGTGGCACTGTGGTTTTAACTGTTGCCTCACAACGCCAGAGACCCGGGTTCGATTCCTGGCTTGGGTCACTGTCTGTGTGGAGTTTACACGTTCTCCCCGTGTTTGCATGGGTTTACTCCGGGTGCTCCAGTTTCCTCCCACTATCCAAAGATGTGCGGGTTAGGTGGATTAGCCATGCTAAATTGCCCCTTAGTGTCAGGGGGACTAGCTAGGGAAAATGCATGGGGTTATGGGGATAGGCCCTGGGTGGGATTGTGGTCGTGTAGACTCGATGGGCCGAATGGCCCTGTTCTGCATTGTAGGATTTTTTGACATGCTAGGCTTTTTACTTGAATTGGGAATGACGGGAAGAATGAGTTCTGACCACTGAAAGCAGAAGAAACTGTGGAAGAGGGAACGGGAGAAAGGCTCACAAGAGGAGGCAATATCTGCTGAGTGTCTTTAGCAAACAATTCTGTTCTCACAATTTCAGTGAGAACCAATGCTTGAGATGCCAATGATCCAATTTGCCCCCCAGTGTTATTTTAATTTGCTCTATTAAACTGTTTGTTGCAAATTATTTTATGTTTGTAAGTTTGCAAATTTGTATAGTAAATATCAGTTCTTTAAATTTATTGTTCCCCATGTTAAGGTAAAGATTTTAAGACAATTATACATTTAACTTGTAATTTGTTTGAAATCGTTTCAGGATAATGCACAAACAGATTGCATGAACACATTGATCATGGTGTTTTTGGGAGGGGGTCTTATCAGTGTAGTCACCCATAAAGATAGTAGAGTCTGACTGTTGAAAGTAAACAGTATTTGAAATGATTACTTAACAAAAGTACATTATTAGCACATATATACACTAATACAAAATTGTAATACTTGCATCACAAACTATGGAATAACAATTCGTAAAACCAACTGTTTGCTTCTATTTTGCTCATGATTCATTCAAACCATTGCATATTGTCAAAGGGTGGTTTCCATTTCTTTGTTTTTGTGCCTGAGGTGACACTGGATAAATGGGTCGTAAGACATGCCAAGACCTCAATGCTTCTATCTAATGCCGTTGCCATTGACAACCTGCTGATTTCAGGCAAACTTCCCAGTTGACTTCAATGTGCCTCTTTACGTGCCAAAATCTTGTTGCCTTTAAAACGATAGGTCACATGACATGACAGAATACTGCGTTTTCTTGTGGCATTGCATGTTAGATGGTATATCCATCCTCTCCTTAGAATGTGGCATATTCTCTCTCAGCAGTGCGTGGCTAATTGACTAATTATCAAATTACGATAAAGCCAAGCTATGTGACTCTTTGATCAGCAGAGGAAATTGACATTTAAAGGGATCTATATCAATTAGGTAAATGGTGAAGAAATAGCAGATGGATTTAAAAGATGAATAAATGTCAAGTGATGCATTTTCGAGCATGAAACATATGCGCACAATTGGCAATGTGGGTCAGATGATAAAGGTGGATTATATGGAACAGATTTGGATTTGATTTTATTCCTTTCATTCTCGATTTTCGGCTCAACTGTGACAAATGTTAATCATTTACTTTAAGTCAATGATGGCTCATTAATACAGCGATATTTTCAATAATGGTGTAGATTTTAACATTACCATGGTTAGTGGTGCAGGAATGGAATGAACAGTGGATGCTGTAGATTGGATGTGGATGTATCGGTAGATCTGTGCCATGTTCCTTTCCAGTTCTAAAGTGCCTCAAATGGGTAAGAACTTTATCAACATATGACAATTCAGTTGCATGAGGCATAATAAAATCTGGTCCTGGACCATTGGCAGTGCTGAATAACAGTTTTTCTCAGCTTACATTCATCCTTCCTTTCATTTGACCGCAGAAGAAGGAGAACAGGTTTAGCAGGAAAGCTACATGCCATTTGTGGTTATGGGCGTTTATGTACATAAACATGCAGGTTGTTGCGTTGTTCTCTTTCAATTAATTCAATTTCGCGTGCCCCGAAACGGGAAAATCCCACCCGAGGTCAAAGGACCTTTGTATGACCCGTGTCCCGCCTGCTACAATTCCCGTGGCAGGTGAGACAGGAAAGTTCCGCTCCATGTGTTTTCACCACTTTAATTGCCACCAACCTTTGGATCACAATCTAGTCAGCATATTGGATTACATTAGGACCTGTCATCAAAATTATATCTTTAAGTGAGAGGATTTGAATATAGCAATAGGGATGTTTTACTGCAATTGTATAGGGCATTGGTGAGGCCACACCTGGAGTATTGTGTGCAGTTTTGGTGCCCTAATCTGAGGAAGGATGTCCTTGCTATAGAGGGAGTGCAGCAAAGGTTGACCAGGCTAATTCCTGGGTTAACAAGTCTGTTATATGAGGAGAGACTGAATTGGCTAGGATTATATTAATTGAGTTTCGAAGAATGAGAGGGGACCTCATAGAAACTTATACAATTCTGACAGGGTTAGACAGGGTAGACTCTCAAAAATGTTCCAGATGGTGGGGAAGTCCAGAACTAGGGGTCATAGTTTGAGGATAAGAGGTAAAGCTTTTAGAACTGAGGTGAGGAGACATTTCTTGATCTAGAGGGTGGTGAATGTGTGGAATTCACTGCCACAGAATGTAGTTGAGACCAAAACATTGTCTGATTTCAAGAGGAAATTAGATATAGCTCTGGGGCCTAAAGGCATCAAGAGATATGGGGAGAAGGCAGGATCAGGGTATTGAATTTAATGATCAGCCATGATCAAAATAAATGGCGGAGCAGGTTTGAAGAGCCTAATAGTCTACATCTGCTTCTAGTTTGTATGTTCCTGTGCCTCTTTAAGTGCATCAATTGGCTTATCCAGTTTCAGCAATGGATTATCCAGAAATCAGTATATGGAGCAGTTTTTTAATTGTTAAAAAAAAGTATTAAAAAACATTTGAAATTTATAACTGGCCTAAATTAGTAATAACAAATGATTTTTTTCTGTATTACAAAGGTAGTATTCATTTCTCTATTGGGTATTGACAAGTATGAAATAAATGGACAGCACAGTGGCACGGTGGTTAGCACGGCTGTCTCTCAGCACCAGCGACCCAGATTCGATTCCCGCCTTGGGTCACTGACTGTGCAGAGTCCGCACGTTCTCCCTGTGTCTGCATGAGTTTTCTCAGGGTGCTCCGGTTTCCTCCCACAGTCCGAAAGACGTGCTGGTTAGGTGCATTGGCCATGCTAAATTCTCCCTCAGTGTACCCGAACAGGTGCCGGAGTGTGGCGACTAGCGGATTTTCACAGTAACTTCATTGCGGTGTGTTAATGTAAGCCTACTTGGGACACTAATAAATAATAATAATAACCACACTTATGATCTAACATAGCTGGAACATTTGTAATTGTTATTCATGGAATAAGAGCTCCTAATGGTGGGTGGGAGAGCGGGCTTAGTAGAACTATTGTTCCAGAGAATGATATGGTGGAATCAATTGAAAAGTAAGAGAGAGCGCATGATTGGTCAGGTGTCCTCAGTATTCAATCATGAATATTGAACATGTGACAGTAATGGCACATGACAGTGAAAAGGAATGTTGGCACATGTTAATAACAATTCAATAGTTAGTGCTGAAGCATGTTGGTAAGAACCTGGCAGTCAATGGCAGGAGATGACAGCAAGGCTTGCAAGTGGTTTTACATTGGTAAAGGTTTGATGGTTGATAGCAACATAGTGGATACCTGAGATTAAAAACAGAAAACGCTGCGAAAACAGGTCTGGCAGTATCTGTGGAGGGAGAAACAGTTAATGTTTCTAGTCTGCATGACTCTTCAGAGCTAAGGGGGAGGAATATAATGGATTTTGTACTATTTAAGAGGGATGGAACAGTTGGAGCAAAATAGAAGGTCAAGGATAGGTGGGAGCTAGGAGAGATTTGACAAAGATGCCATGGGCAAAAGACAAGTGGAGTGTTAACGATAGTGTTAAAGACTAAAGAAGGTGCTGAGAGTGACATAAAAATAAGATAGCAGAACATATTAATGGCAGAGTTAGAGACAGTGCTCTGAGAAAACAAAACCTAGGAGCAAGTGACAGCCCTATGGGGTGGGTGGGTGGAGGAGACATTGGGACAAAATAAATTTGATTTAAAAAGAGGATGAATATGAAGAAGAGTGTCCATGGTCTGAAGTTGTTGAACTCAGTGTAAAGCTCCCAAACACTCCTTTCGGGTGAAGCAGTGTTATAGTTGCACTTCCTTCAATTTTGTCTACTGTATTCGCTGCTCCTAATGTGGCCTCCTATACATTGGGAAGACTAATTGCAGGCTGAGTGATGGCTTAGCGGAACACCTTTGCTCAGTCTAGAAACTTGACCATTTCAACTCGCTATCTTGCTCTCATGCCCACATATCTGTCCTAGGTCTGGTGGCACAGTGGTTAGCATTGCTGCCTCACAGCGCCAGGGACCCGGGTTCGAGTCCTGGCTTGGGTCACTGTCTATGTGGAGTCTGCACGTTTTCCCCATTTCTGTGTGGGTTTCCTCTGGGTGCTCCGGTTTCCTCTGAAAGACGTGCTGGTTAGATGCATTGGCTAAATTCTCCTTCAGTGTACCTGAACAGGCACCGGAGTGTAGCGCCTAGGGAATTTTCGCAGTAACTTCATTGCAAAGTTAACGTAAGCATACTGTGACACTAATAAATAAGCTTTATGAACTTGGGCCTGCTGTAAAATTTCAATGAAGCCCAATGCAAACTGGAGGAACAGCACCTTGTTTTACAATTAGTTACTCTACAACCTTCTGGATTCAACATTGAGTTCAGCAACTTCAGGTCATGAACTCTCTCCTCCAGCTTGAGCCCCTTATTTAATACAGTGGTTTTGTCCTGTGGGACATCTGTCACTTGCTCTTAAGTTTTGCCTCCATGGAGTGCTGACCCTTATTCTGTTATTAACACATCCTGCTACACTATCCTTATGCCACTACCAACACCTCCTTTAGTCTTTAACACTCCTTTTGTCTTTTGCCCATGATATTTTCATCAAATCTCTCCTAGCTTTCACCTATCCCTGACCTCCCCTTTTGCTGCACGCCCTTTTAAACAGTATAAAATCCATCACATTTTTCCTTTTCTTTAGCTCTGAAGAAAAATCATACAGCCTTGAAATATTAATCCCGCTTCTCTCTCCACAGATACTACCAGTCTTACTGAGTTTTTCCAGAGTTTTCTGTCTTTATTTTAGGTAGAAAGCGGTATTGACCTGAACCTGGAGTATGAATAACTTGTTGAGATCAAATCGTGACTGTTGTCATCTCACAGGTGATATAAGTCGAGCTAATTTGTTTCCTTGAGGTTTCCAATTCAATTCCCTTATCAATTTCTACCATTCACTCTAAATCAGTTTAATCTGTTGTGCTGGTTTACCAATTTACCAAGATATACAGACTATCTTGCTCACAGGGTTCAGGTCAGTCATCGGAAATATTAGTGATATAAATGGATGGGTGGATGTTTGGTTTCAGGCACATATGCTTTGCAAGACCAGGGTGCAAGTTTTGAATCAGTTATATAAACTGAGTTGCCATTTTCACTCGAATTGTTTGGCTACTGCCTTGTTGAATGAATAGGATTCAAGATGATCTCTGAGATAAAATTATGTTCAAATTCAATGTTTCATCTTTACGTCATTCGTACTTCTTTTGCGTTTAACGTGGCAGCTTACAAGATCTGCAACCAGATATGATCATTCTTATCAGCAACACAATAAGTGGATGTCAGAGACGTGGAGGGAATAGACTATAATGTTGTGTTTCATTCATGGCTGAGAAATTAACATCATAACTGCCATTTCAACTTGCAATAATCTGAAATTGATGCAAAGTTGAAACAATCAAAGCTTTCCTCCTTCACATTCCAATTCTGTCACAGTCACTCGAAGCAATTTAAGATAAATTAGTCCATTGGGCACAAACTGAAAAGTGGTAAATGACTAACAGTGAGGGAGGCCAGCATGCTCATTGGCATGTATCAACTTAATTTTACGTCAAAATAGGAAAGCAGACCACTGGACGTTGATATTTATGACTGAATGAACATTGTCCTTTCCTATTTGATCACTGACTTCTGTAAAGTCCATCACTATTGACAACATTTCTCTTCACTTCATATCAACACTTAGGGTGTGAATTTTCTGTGCAGAATATTCTGCAGTGTAAGACAAAGTAACATCCCTGTGCAGCATATCAAACTTGTAAATCACCGCAGTATTGTAGAATTCAATGAAAAACACAGATCATTGCAGCACAGTGCGCTGTTATGTGAAGTTGTACATTTATAATGCAGTGACAGCCTAAGTAAGAATTTTTACTGAACTTGTAGTAATAAATACCTTTTATTTGTACGTAGCATACCAGATGATCTCTTCACCCCTATGGATGTCCTAAAGCATCCAGAACAAATAGCATGACACGACAGCACTGAATTCCTGTAAACTCCCTGCAAATGTGTGCACACAATTCATGCACCTGTGATCAGACCTTGGTGTGACCTCCTTTTGCTCAATACAACAGATTGAATGAGAACTAATTTTCAATTGCAATCTTTTGCATCCACAGCAATGCACCTCAAACTCCAAGAGGGCGCTTCTCTGACCAACAAAAGGGGTTGCCACCAGATGCACTTTGCGTTATGGGGGGGGGGGGGGGCATCCTGTCTCTGCACCCTCTCCATTTAAAAACAACTTTCCTATTAAACTGTGAAATGTTACGTGTACAAAGGTTCCCAGAATGCAATATGACTAAACCAACATTAACAATACCTGAAAATTAACAGGATTGCATACTTGTTTTTACTGAAACCACAACCAAATCATACATGACCAATATTACCAGAGTAATTTACATGTCAACAAAATTCCCTAATAGCAGTATTTAGCTTGACAGGAAATAATGAAAATAACAATGTGTTTCTTCCCACCTACATACTTTTAATAACCTATCCAACTTTTATTTTTCTTTGTCAAAACATCTTCCATTTCTATCAGAGTCTCCTCTCTCAACATCTGTGACAGTGTCAAATCCGAACTTTGACCTTGACTACTAACTCCACTTCATGGTTGGAATTGTGACAATGATTGATTTGTCTTCATCAAAGACCCAGACCGGAATTCTTCAATCTCTCACACCCCACTACCGCTGTCAGTGAGAACAGGGAATTTGGTACTCAGCCGGATCTCCGTTCACAGCAGCGGGACTGGAGAATCCCAACGGCGGTTGAGGTCGGAGAATTCTGGCCCCTGACTCACTTTGCTCTGCAGGTGGATTCTGCAATACCAGCAAACTTTCAGTTTCTTTGTGCCTTTCACGTTCTTGCTGAATTTCACTTTGTCACATTTGCTCCTTCATGTTTAACCACTAACCCGTAAGGTGAGCAAACGATTGTGTAAACTGTGAGGTTATTCTGTATGAAAGCAGAAAATTATTTAGCCCGTGACAAAGAGAAGCATGAAATGTCTGCCCAACTGGTCACCTAACAAATACTTCTGAAAAGATCTCTTCACAATCTTTACGCTTCTTTCTGCAACATCATTCAATGCTGGATAATACGGTAGTCATGATGTGGAGATGCCGGCGTTGGACTGGGGTAAACACAGTAAGAAGTTTAACAACACCAGGTTAAAGTCCAACAGGTTTATTTGGTAGCAAAAGCCACACAAGCTTTCGGAGCTCTTAGCCCCTTCTTCAGGTGAGTGGGAATTCTGTTCACAAACAGAGCTTATAAAGACACAGACTCAATTTACATGAATAATGGTTGGAATGCGAATACTTACAACTAATCAAGTCTTTAAGAAACAAAACAATGTGAGTGGAGAGAGCATCAAGACAGGCTAAAAAGATGTGTATTGTCTCCAGACAAGACAGCCAGTGAAACTCTGCAGGTCCACGCAACTGTGGGAGTTACACGGTAGTACCAGAAAGCACTTGACTCTTAATCTTATTCAGAAATATTTCAAATTCTTTTGATATGAACAATGGTCCATTATCTGACATCAATACCTCCAGCAGCCCATAAATTGCAAACCAATTTCTCTATAGTTTAGGAACTTCTGATATTGTGCATAGACTCAACATTTGTCCACTTGCTGTAACTATCAATCAAAACATGATATTCTTTCTCCTCCACTTCAAAGAAATCAACATGTACTTGTGTTTGCATGGTTTTCTTGTATTTAACATGGAATGGAAGGAATCTTGATTGGATCATTTCTTATTCTGAGACACACGAGGATGCTACCAGGACTTGATGGTTTGAGCAATAAGGAGAGGCTTGATAGACTGGGACTTTTGCTCTGGAGCGTAGAAGGCCGAGGGGTGATTTTATCGAGGTCTATAAAATAATGAGAGGCATAGATCAGCTAGAAAGTAAATATCTTTTCCCAAAGGTAGGGGAGTCTAAAACTAGAGGGCATGGGTTTAAGGTGAGAGGGGAGAGATATAAAAGGATCCAGAGGGACAATGTTTTCACATAGTGGGTGGTGAGTGTCTGGAACAAGCTGCCAGAGATAGTAGTAGAGGCGGGTACAATTTTGTCTTTGAAAAAGCGTTTAGACAGTTACATGGGTAAGATGGGTATAGAGGGATATAGGCCAAATGTGGGCAATTGGGACTCGCTTCTGGGTTTTAAAAAAAAGGGCGGCACTTCCCAAAGGACAAACACTGTCTTACTGATCAATTATTTACATAACTTGGCCCAGTTTAACCATATTTTCTGAAGTCAATTCCTTCCCATAAAGAAGACTTTGTTCACTGTTACATTGCCAGTGGCAAGTAATAGAATGCATTATTCTATCACACAATATTCTGGTAATGTGTAATGAGGCAGGTTTAGTAAAAAATCTCAGCATCTGTGAATCAGAGAGTATTGTGGATAGCACGTATAGGGAGGTGGTCAGACTCCACAGGCAGGAAGGGAATGGGTGACCACCAGACAGAGTAAGAGATATAGGCAGGCAGTGTAGGAATCTCCTGTGGCCATTCCCCTGCAAAACAGATGAACCACTTTGGATACTGTTGAGGAAATGACCTCTCTGGGGAAGGCAGCAACAGCCAAACTTGTTGCACCATGGTTGGTTCTGCTGCAGAGGGGAGGAGTAAAAAGTGTGCCAGTGCAATAGTTATAGGGGATTCAATTCCCCTAGAATTGAATCTAGGGGACAGGCGTTTCTGTGGCTGCAAACGAGACTCCAGGATGGTATGTTGCCTCCCTGGTGCTTGGGTCAAAGATGTCTGAGTGGCTGCAGGATATCCTGAAGGGGGAGGGCGAACAGCCAGTTGTTGTAGTACACGTTGGTACAAACGACGCAGATTAAAAAAAGGGATGAGGTCCTAAAAGCAGAATACAGGGAGCTGGGAAGAAAGTTAAGAAATCGGATCTCAAAGGTAGTGATCTCAGGATTACCACCGGTGCCACGTGCGAGCCAGAGTAGAAATGCCAGGATATATCGGATCAATACGTGGCTGAAGAAATGGTGTCAGGGCGAGGGTTTCAGATTCCTGGGGATTTGGGACTGGTTCTGAGGAGACTACAATGGGATAAGGGAGGAGTTGGCTAAGGTAGACTGGGAGTAGAAAATTGAGGAACAGTGGAGGACTTTCAAAGTGATTTTTCACAGTGCTCAGCAAAAGTATATACCAGTGATAAGGAAGGACTGTAGAAAAAGAGATAATCAGCCATGGATATCTAAGGAAATAAAGGAGGGTATCAAATTGAAAGAAAATGCACACAAAGTGGCAAAGATTAGTGGGAAACTAGAGGATTGGGAAATCTTTAAAGGTCAACAGAAAGCTGCGAGAAAAGCTATAAAGAAAAGTAACTTGGATTATGATAGTAAACTAGCTCAGAATATAAAAACAGAAAGCAAACGTTTTTACAAATATATAAAACAAAAGAGTGACTAAAGTAAATATTGGTCTTTCAGAGGATGAGAAGGGGGATGTAATAACTGGAAATGAGGAAATGGCTCAGGCATTGAACAGATATTTTGTGAGAGTCTTCACAGTGGAAGACACAAATCACATGCCAAAAATGGATGACAGGAAGGCTATGGCAGGTGAGGGCCCAGAAAGTATCATTATCACTAAAGAAGTAGTGTTGGGCAAGCTAATGGGGCTAAAGGTAGACAAGTCTCCTGGCCCCGATGGAATGGTACTAAAAGATGGCGGGGAAAAAGCAAATGCACTAGTGGTAATTTACCAAAATTCGCTGGACTCTGGGGTGGTTCCCACAGATTGGAAAACAGCAAATGTGATGCCACTGTTTAAAAAAGGAGGTAGACAAAAGGCGGGTAACTATAGGCCAGTTAGCTGAACTTCTTTAGTAGGGAAAATGCTTGAATCTCTCATCAAGGAAGAAATAGCGAGACATCTGGATATAAATTGTCCCATTGGTAAGATGCAGCATGGGTTCATGAAGGGAAGGTCATGTTTGACTAATTTGGTGGAATTCTTTGAGAACATTACATACACAGTGGACAATGGGGAACCTGTGGATGTGGTGTATCTGGATTTTGAGAAGGCATTTGACAAGGTGCCGCACCAAAGGCTGCTGCATAAGATAAAGATGCACGGTGTTACGGGTAATGGGTTAGTTTGGATAGAAGATTGGTTGACTAACAGAAAGCAAAGAGTGGGGGTAAATGGGTGTTTTTCTGGTTGGCGATCAGTGACTAGTGGTATGCCTCAGGATCAGTGTTGGAACTGCAATTGTTTGCGATTTACATAGATGATTTGGAGTTGGGGACCAAGTGTAGTGTGTCAAAATTCGCAGATGACACGAAGATCAATGGCAGAGCAAAGTGTGCAGAGAATGCTGAAAGTCTGCAAAGGGATATCGATAGTCTAAGTGAGTGGGCGAGGGTCTGGCAGATGGAGTACAATATTGGTAAATGTGAGGTCATCCATTTTGGTAGGAATAACGGCAAAATGGATTATTATTTAAATAGTAAAAAAATTACAGTATGCTGCTGTGCAAAGGGACCTGGGTGTCCTTGTGCATGAATCATAAAAAATTGGTTTGCAGGTGCAGCAGGTAATTAAGAAGGCAAGTAGAATTTTATTCTTCATTAGAACATAGAAAAAATACAGCACAAACAGGCCCTTCGGCCCACAAGTTGCGCCGGTCATGTCCCTACCTACCTAGGCTTATATATAGGCTTACCTATAACCCTCAATCTTATTAAGTCCCATGTACTCATCCAGAAGTCTCTTAAAATACCCTATCGAGTTTGCCTCCACCACCACTGACGGCAGCCGATTCCACTCACCCACCACTCTCTGAGTGAAAAACTTACCCCTGACATCTCCTCTGTACCTACTCCCCAGCACCTTAAACCTGTGTCCTCTCATCGCAGCCATTTCAGCCATGGGAAAAAGCCTCCGAGAATCCACCCGATCTATACCTCTCAACATCTTGTACACCTCTATCAGGTCACCTCTCATCCTTCATCTCTCCAAGGAAAAAAGACCGAGCTACCTCAGCCTATCCTCATAAGGCATGCCAACCACTCAAGGCAACATCCTTGTAAATCTTCTCTGCACCCTTTCAATCATTTCCACATCCCTCCTGTAATGAGGCGACCAGAACTGAGCACAGTACTCCAAGTGGGGTCTGACGAGGGTCTTATGAAGCTGCATCATTATCTCCCGACTCCTAAACTAAATCCCTCGATTGAAGGCCAGCACACCATACGCCTTCTTAACCACCTCCTCTACCTGCGAGGCCGATTTAAGAGTCCTATGGACCCGAACCCCAAGGTCTACACTGCTAAGAGTCTTACCCTTGATGTTATACTCCTTCATCCCATTTGACCTACCAAAATGGACCACTACACATTAATCCGGGTTGAAGTCCATCTGCCACTTCTCCGCCCAGTCTTGCATCCTATCTATGTCACGCTGCAGCTTCTGACATCCCTCCAACCTATCCACAACACCACCAACCTTCGTGTCGTTGGCAAACTTACCAACCCATCCCTCCACTTCCTCATCCAGGTCATTTATGAAAATGACAAACAGCAAGGGTCCCAGAACAGATCCCTGGGGCACTCCACTGGTGACCGACCTCCATTCAGAGAAAGACCCGTCTACCACCACTCTCTGCCTTCTGCAGGCAAGCCAGTTCTGAATCCACAAGGCAACAGCCCCTTGGATCCCATGCCCTCTCACTTTCTCGAGAAGTCTTGCAAGGGGGACCTTATCGAATGCCTTGCTGAAGTCCCTGTAAACCACATCTACCACTTTTCCTTCATCAATGTGTTTAGTCACATTTTCGAAGAACTCCACCAGGCTCGTAAGGCATGATTTGCCTTTGACAAAGCCGTGCTGACTACTTTTGAGCATACTAAACTTCTCTAAATGTTCATAAATCCTGTCCCTCAGGATCTTCTCCATCAACTTACCAACCACTGAGGTTAGACTCACCAGTCAGTAATTTCCTGGGCTATCCCTATTCCCTTTCTTGAATATAGGAACCACATCCGCAATCCTCCGGAACCTCTCCCATCTCCATCGACGACGCAAAGATCATCGCCAGAGACTCTGCAATTTCTTCCCTCAGCTCCCACAGTAACCTGGGGTACATCCCATCCGGTCCCGGCGACTTATCTATCTTGATGCTATTCAAAATTTCCAACACACCCTCTTTCTTAACGTCCACATACTCAATCTTTTCAGTCCGCCTCAATCCTGTAGTACAACCACCCAGGTCTTTCTCCACCGTGAATACCGAGCTAAAATATTAATTAAGCATCTTTGCTAGAGGGATGGAGTTTAAAAACAGTGAGATTATGTTGCAGCTGTATAAGGTACTGGTGAGGCCACACCTGGAGTACTGTGTACAGTTTTGGTCTCCTTTCTTGAGAAAGGATATACTGGCACTGGAGGGGGTGCAGAGGAGATTCACTCAGTTGATTCCGGAGTTCAGAGGGTTGGCTTATGAGGAGAGACTGAGTAGACTGGGACTATACTCATTGGAATTCCGAAGAATGATGGGAGATCTTATCGAAACATATAAAATTATGAAGGGAACAGAAAAGATAGAAGCAGGGAAGTTGTTTCCACTGGCAGGTGAAACCAGAACTAGGGGGCATGGCCTCAAAATAAGGGGGAGCAGATTTAGGATCGAGTTGAGGAGGAATTTCTTCACACAAAGGGTTGTGAATCTGTAGAATTCCCTGCCCAGCGAAGCAGTTGAGACTGCCTTATTAAATGTTTTTAAGGCAAGATAGATACATTTTTGAACAGTAAAGGAATTAAGGGCTATGGTGAGCGGGCGGGTAAGTGGAGCTGGGTCCATGAAAAGATCAGCCATGATCTTATTGAATGGTGACGCAGACTCGAGGGGCCAGATGGCCCACTCCTGCTCCTAGTTCTTATGTTCTTAATGAAAGATCCCCAAGGAAGTAGTAATAATGACATGGTGGAATTTAGCATTCAGTTTGAGAGTGAGAAACTTGAGTCAGAAACAACTGTGATCAACTTAAATAAGGGTAATTGCAAAGGAATGAGGGCAGAGTGGACTGGAAAAGGGTTCAACAGGAAAGATGGTTCATCAGCAATGGCAGATGTTTATGAAAATAGTTCATGACTCACAACAAGGTTGCACCCCAGTGAGGAAGGAGGATTCTAGGGAGGGGATAAATCAATCATGGTTAACAAAAGATATTAAGGATAGTATTAAACTGAAAGGAAAAACATACAATGTGGCAAAGGTTAGTGGTAAAGCCAGCGAATTGGGAATGTTTAGAAAACCAACAAAAGATGACCAAAAAGAATAAAGAAAATTAAAAAATAATAAACTAGCAAGTAATATAAAAATGGACAGGATGGCTAAAGACCAAAAGGTCCCCTGGAACTGATGGGTTGCATCCAAGGATATTAAAGGGAGTAGATACAGAGATAGTGGATGTACTGGTAGTGATCTTACAAGAATCTTGACATTTCAGAAAAGCCCCAGAGGATTGGAAAACTGCCAATGTAACACCCTTATTCAAAAAGGAAGGGAAACAAAAATAGGTAACTATATAGGCCAGTAAGCTTAACACCTGTCATTGTGAAAATGTTCATTGTAAAGGATGTAATAGCTGAGCGTTTAGAAATACATAATATAATCAAACAGAGTCAGCTTGGCTTCGTGAAAGGGAAATCATACTGGACAAATTGATGAAAATTCTTTGAGGTTATAAGGACCAGGAGAGATAAAGGGGAACCAGTAGATGTAATGTGCTTGGATTTCCAAAAGACATTCAATAAGGTACCACACAAAAGGCTACTAAAGTTAAGAGCCATCATGTTCAGGATAGTATATTAGTATGGATAGAGGATTGACTAACTAGTAAAAGAGTTTGGATAAGAGAGACACTTTCAGAATCGCAAACTACACCGAGTGGAGTGCCACAGGGATCAGTGCCAGGGCCACAGTTATTTATAATATACGTTAATGACTTGAACAAGGCAAGTGAATGTACTATTGCCAAGTTTGTGGATGGCACAAAAATAGGTGGGAAGGCAAGTGTTGAGGATGACAAAGAGTCTACGGAGGGATATAGACAGGTTAAATGAATGGGCAAAAACTTGGCAGATGGAATATAACATAGAAAAATGTGAAGTTATGCACTTTGGGAGGAAGAATAAAGAAGCAGAATATTATTTAAATTGAAAAAGACATAAGAAAGCTACAGCACAGATGGATGTGGGTGTTCTTGTCCATAAATCACAAAAAGCTAGCAAGCAGATTCAGCAGATTATTTCTTGAGGAAAGGTGGAATAGTTTGGGCCTGTACTCAATTGGAGTTTAGAAGAATGAAAGACAACATTATTGAGACCTGCTGGGGGTGATTTTGAGTCCACACCCTTCATCCGCAAGAATGACGGTGTGTGCTCAAAGTCGGGAGAGGTGCGGAAAATGTAATTCCTGCTGACGGGTTTCCAAGTTCTAATCTTCCAATCTCCTTGCCGCTGGAGAGTGTGAAACGCGGCGCTGGATCCCAGAAAGTACATTTTGATACATTCCATCTCATTGAGCACCTTCTCCGGGACATCCCACCCTCACCTGATATCCGGTGGGTGCCGGTGTGATGTCACACTGGTGCCATTTACAACAGCTCTACGTAAGCGTGAACCTGGCGTGTTCAGCTCCGAGGGGGAGTGCTCAAGCAGCCAGCTCCCTCCGGGTGTTCACTGCTCAGGGGGTACCTGAGAGGACATGGGCAACACGGATAAGTTCAACTTGGGTGTGGGAGTCCCAGAAATGTCATTTTGGGGAGAGGGGTCGGGAGGATTCACTTGCAAGCCTTACCGTCCCTTCATTTCAGGGTGCCCCTTGCTTTAAAGGGGTGAGAATGCTGGTATGCAAGCAGCACTTCCCGTGTCCTCCTTCCGGGGTTCCTGTCCATACCACAGCTGAGGGAGTGCCCTTTCTTAGTAGGGGCCGGCCAGAGGGTGGGAGGGCTTGAAAACAGGAGGCTCAGCACTGGAGGCGACTGAGAGTTGCCCAGGTGGGGTCCCATGAGAGGTCAGACTGTCAGGGCAGAGTGAGGGATTCAGGAATGGGCTGTGGCTCCCCTCATGCAGCCTGAAGGGCCTAGTACTCGAGGGGAGACGGCTGCACTAATTGGAACCCACACTCTGGCAGCAATGTGAGGACAAAGGGGAGAAGCTGCCCAACAGTCCAAAACCTATTGTCAGGAGTGCTTGCGTGTAACGGAAGATCTCAATGGGTCATGGATATGCTCAGCTCTGCAACTCTTGTGGGAGAATCAGGGTGCTCTGTAGGAATGCGCCGGACGTGCTCCGTTGTGCCTTGTCTGCCACAAGATGAAGACACATGGCTGAACAGCCATCTTGGCCTCCCCTCACTAATGGTTATGCCAATAAATGCTGTGCAGCCAAACAGCACTGCCATTTAATGGAGGTCATCTTTGAACCCTTTGTAACCATATGTGCCAAGCATTGAGCTGACATTCCTGGAAAGACTGCAACATTGCACAGGTAACAATGATGTGTCTCCTGTGCAAGGCATGATGTCTATGATCACACACCCCATTCAAGGTCATTAATGGCCAGGGCTCAGCAGAGTCCTGCTCTTCAGTATCCCTCGGAGTGCAGGCACCCTGCCTCCATCTGCTGTGGATCTTCAGCTGTGAGGTGCCTACCAGTAAATGACCCAGAAGCCTGTCTACTTACACCTTGGTGGGTTCACTCTCTGTAGTGGTGGTGGGTTTGGGTGAGTGCTGTGACGCCTTTTCCATGGTGGGTTTGGAGATATTGGAGATGGCATCAGTGCATTACAGGGGAGACCGAGGGAACACTGATTATTTGCTTGAGACAGAGTGTCTTGGTGTTCTCATGTTTTTCTGTTGCCCCACTCCTCCAGCAGCGCAGGTGTGATCGTCCTCTTCCCCGGCCAGCTCGAGGGCTCACTTCTTGAAATGCAGGAGGATTCTGAGCTCGACATGACTCCAGCTGGCCGTGCCCACTCTCGTTTGCTGAGGTTAAGCTTGTCCTGCAATGACACAGATATGGAGAGTGTAGGTGGGAGTTGTGAGATTGAAGATGGTGATGAAGCAAGTGTGGCGCTTGAGAAACACAGCAGCTTTTGGGGAGAAAATAGTGATTGTGGGAGGGGGAAGGAGGGCCTCATGTCTGGTGTTGGCATCCGCCAAGTTAGCTGGGTGACAGATGGAATTGTTGGAGGTGTGAAGGGTGTGTGAGGAGGGTCCAGAGGGAGACTGGGGGTGGTTTACTTACCCTGCCTGAGCAAAGATGATCATTTATCTACTTCCAACATTGCTGTCCTGTCCTCTTCTGGAGTGTACTTACATTCACCAGGGCTGCCACTATGTCGCATCAGGGAGTGGTGACCCTGCTGGAAGGCCTTTTCCAGGAGCGGGGCTATAGTGTAGCCTGCCTCTGTCCGCTCCATCCAGAATCCTGGTGAAGGCTCGCTCTGAAAAGTGAGGTGTGGACTTCTTGGCTGCCGTCCCCTGCAATCGTTCTGGAACAAGTGCTGGGAAGTGCTGAGGAGCCGTTTATATGGAGCTCCCCAGTAATTAGAGCAATTAAGTAGTGGCGGGGTGGGTGAATACTTGCAGTGTGATTCTCCTAGACATAAACATTTTCACTAACAAGCCGAAATCATGCTGGCGCTGTCGGTTTGAATCGCTCCGTTTTTTGCACAGGAACCAACACTCTGCCATTTTTGGTAAGATTTTGTGGATAGAATTCTCAGGGGTTGACAGGTGGATGCTGGGAGTTTGTTTATCCTTGTTGGAGAGTCTACGATCAGAGGGCATAATCTCAGAGGAAGGGGTTGTCCATTTAAGACAGAGATTGAGGAAGAATTTCCTCCCTGAGGGTAATGAATCTGTGGAATGCTTCACTGTGGATGCTGGGTCATTAAGTATGTTCAAGGCTGAGAAAGGCAGATTTTTCATTAGTCAGAGAGTGAATGGTGTGGGGATTAGGTGGGAAAGTGGAGTTGAGGATTATCATATCAGATCGATCATGATCTTATTGAATGGCAGAGTGAATTCTATGGGCTGAGTGGCCTACTTCTGCTCTTAAATCTTATGGTCTCTCAATCATTAACTTCACCCAATATTGGAATACTGTTATCGGAATAACCAGTCAGTTTTGCATCAGGGAACGATGGAGACCCTTGAACTCTCCTTTTTTTGGTAGAAAATATAAAGAAGCAGTGTATTTCTAAAATGGTGAAAGGTTGGGTAGTGTTAATGTCCAAAGGGACCTGGGTGTTCTTGTTCATGAGTCACTAGCTGGAAGGCAGGTGCAGTAAACAATTAGGAAGGCGAGTGATATGTTGGCTTTTATTGAAAGGTGATTTGAGTACAGGAGTAAAGACGTTTTATTGCAGTTGTCCAGAGTTTTGGTGAGACCACACTTGGAGTATTGTGTGCAGTTTTGGGCTCCTTATCCAAGGAAGGATATACCTGTCATAGACAGAGTGCAACAGGTGTCACAGGTGAGGTGCCTGAAGATTGGAGGGTGTCAAATGTTGTGCCTTTGTTTAAAAAGGGCTGCAAGGAAAAGCCTGGGAACTGCAGGCCGGTGAGCTTCACATCTCTGGTGGATAAGTTGTTGGAAGGTATTTTGAGAGACAGGATCTACGGGCATTTGGAGACGCAAGGACTGATTAGGGACAGTCAGCATGTGAGTGGAAAATCATGTCTCACAAATTTAATTGAGTTTTTTGAAGGGGTAACCAGGAAGGTAGATGAGGGCAGTGCAGTTGATGTTGTCTACATGGACTTTAGCAAGGCCTTTGACAAGATACCGAATGGTAAGTTGTTGCACAAGGTTAAATCTCACGGGATCCAGGGTGAGGTAGCGAAATGGATACAAATTTAGCTTGATGACAGAAGCCAGAGAGTGGTTGTCGAGAGTTTTTTTTCAAACTGGAGACCTGTGACCAGCGGCGTGCCTCGGATCGGTGCTGGGTCCACTGTATATTAATAACTTTATATTAATGATTTGGATGGGAATATAGGAGGCATGGTTACTAAGTTTGCAGATGCAAAAAAAAAAGAGAGGCGTATGTTAGGTCCAAGCAGATAAAAACGGAGGGAGCTCTGGAGGAGTACAATGAAAGTAGGAAAGTACTCAAACGGGGAATTAGAAGAGCAAAAAGGGGTCACGAAATGTTCTTGGCAGACAGGATTAAGGAGAATCCCAAGGCATTTTATTCATACGTTAGGAACAAAAGGGTTGTTAGGGAAAAAATCGGACCTCTCAGGGACAAAAGTGGGGACTTATGCTTGGAGCCCAAAGAAGTAGGGGAGATCCTAAATGAATACTTTGCGTCGGTATTCACAAAGGAGAGGGATGTGTTGACTGGGAGTGTCTCTGAGGGGAGTGTTGAACCGTTGGAGAAAATCTCCATTACAAAGGAGGAAGTGTTAGGTTTGTTAGAGAATATAAAGACTGACAAATCCCCAGGGCCTGATGGAATCTATCCAAGGCTGCTCAGGGAGACGAGAGGTGAAATCGTTGGGCCTCTGACGCAAATCTTTGTCTCGTCACTGGACACAGGTGAGGTCCCAGAGGATTGGAGGATAGCCAATGTGGTCCCGTTATTTAAGAAGGGTAGGAAGGATAACCCGGGTAATTATAGGCCGGTGAGCTTGACGTCCGTGGTGGGGAAGTTGTTGGAGAAGATTCTTAGAGATAGGATGTATGCGCATTTAGAAAGGAATAAACTCATTAACGATAGTCAACATGGTTTTGTGAGAGGGAGGTCATGCCTCACTAACCTGGTGGTGTTTTTTGAAGAAGTGACCAAAATGGTTGACGAAGGAAGGGCCGTGGATGTTGTCTATATGGACTTTAGTAAAGCGTTTGACAAAGTCCCTCATGGTAGGCTAGTGAAAAAGGTTGGATCTCATGGGATAAAGGGGGAGGTGGCTAGATGGGTGGAGAACTGGCTTGGTCATAGAAGACAGAGGGTGGTAGTGGAAGGGTCTTTTTCCGGCTGGAGGCCTGTGACTAGTGGTGTACCGCAGGGCTCTGTATTGGGACCTCTGCTGTTTGTGATTTATATAAATGATCTGGAAGAAGGAGTAACTGGGGTGATCAGTAAGTTTGCGGACGACACAAAACTGGCAGGACTTGCAGATAGTGAGGAACATTGTCAGAGGCTACAGAAGGATATAGATAGGCTGGAAATTTGGGCAAGGAAATGGCAGATGGAGTTCAATCCTGATAAATGCGAAGTGATGCATTTTGGTGGGAATAATGTAGGGAGGAGCTACACGATAAATGGAAGAACCATAAAGGGTGTAGAGACGCAGAGGGACCTGGGTGTGCAAGTCCACAGATCTTTGAAGGTGACGTCACAGGTGGAGAAGGTGGTGAAGAAGGCATATGGCATGCTTGCCTTTATAGGACGGGGCATAGAGTATAAGAGTTGGAGTCTGATGTTGCAGATGTATAGAACGTTGGTTCGGCCGCATTTGGAATACTGCGTCCAGTTCTGGTCGCCACACTACCAGAAGGACGTGGAGGCTTTAGAGAGAGTACAGAGGAGGTTTACCAGGATGTTGCCTGGTATGGAGGGGCTTGGTTATGAGGAGAGATTGGGGAAACTGGGGTTGTTCTCCTTGGAAAGACGGAGGATGAGGGGAGACTTAATAGAGGTGTATAAAATTATGAAAGGCATAGATAGGGTGAACGGTGGGAAGCTTTTCCCCGGGTCGGTGGTGACGTTCACGAGGGGTCATAGGTTCAAGGTGAAGGGGGGGAGGTTTAACACAGATATCAGAAGGACATATTTTACACAGAGGGTCGTGGGGGCCTGGAATGTGTTGCCGGGCAAGGTGGTGGAGGCGGACACACTGGGAACGTTTAAGATTTATCTAGACAGCTATATGAACGGAGTGGGAATGGAGGGATACAAAAGAGTGGTCTAGTTTGGACCAGGGAGCGGCGCGGTCTAATTGTTCCTTGTTTCTTGTTTCAAGGCTTCATTCTATGATCATCTTGCTGGTGCCAGTACAGAGCGAGACTGCGGATAGTTGGGAACCTGTCTCGGGGGCAGGGAATTCATATGGTGTTCGTGGAAGTGGAAATGACTAGGGTTGTGAAGCATTTTCCGATCAGGGCCAGTGTGATCTCCTGGACTCGTTTCGATCGCCTCAGGGGGTCGGAGAGGAATTTCCCAGATTTTTTTTCCCCATATTGGCCCTGGGGTTTTCACTCTGGGTTTTCGCCTCTCCCTGGATATCACATGGTCTGGAATGGGGGGGTGGGGGTGAGTTAATAGGTTGTGATGAACAAAGCATCGTAGCTGTGAGGGACAGCTCGGTGGATAGGATATTGGTATGTAGATAGGCTGGAAAATTGGGCGGGGATCCTGGATTCAGGATTCAATCCTGGACCGGGGAGCGGCGCGGGCTTGGAGGGCCGAAGGGCCTGTTCCTGTGCTGTATTGTTCTTTGTTCTTTGTTGACAACAAGATTGGTGGCATAGTGGACAGTGAAAAAGGTTATCTCCGATTGCAACGGGATCTTGATCAATTGGGCCAGTGGGCTGACGAATGGCAGATGGAGTTTAATTTAGATAAATGCGAGGTGATGCGTTTTGGTAGATTGAACCAGGGCAGGACTTACGCAGTTAATGGTAGAGCATTGGGGAGAGTTACAGAACAAAGAGATCTAGAGGTACATGTTCATAGCTCCTTGAAAGTGGAGTCACAGGTGGACAAAGTGGTGAAGAAGGCATTCAGCATGCTTGGTTTCATTGGTCAGAACATTGAATACAGGAGTTGGGACATCTTGTTGAAGTTGTACAAGGCATTGGTAGAGTTCTGGTCACCCTATTATAGAAAGGATATTATTAAACTAGAAAGAATGCAGAAGAGATTTACTAGGATGCTACTGGGACTTTTTTCTTTGGAGCGTAGGAGGCTGAGGGGTGACCATATAGAACTCTATAAAATAATGAGGGGCATAGATCAGCTAGATAGTCAATACCTTTTCCCAAAGGTAGGGGAGTCTAAGACTAGAGGGCATAGGTTTAAGGTGAGAGGGGAGAGATACAAAAGTGTCCAGAGGGGCAATTTTTTCACGCAGATGGTGGTGAGTGTCTGGAACAAGCTGCCAGAGGTATTGGAACAGGTGGGTACAATTTTGTCTTTTCAAAAGCTTTTAGACAGTTACATGGGTAAGATTGGTATGGAGGGATAAAATCTATTATATTAATTTTCAAGGACTTTGAGATTACTGGGTTAGCTTTAGATCTACCTCGACCTTGGCCTGGTGCATGATTGTTGCTGGAGTGTTACCACAGCGTGGAGCATTATTGTTTCCTCTAGTCCTGTACGTCATCTGGATATGATTGACTTTCCCACTGGCATCACAGTTTGGCTGAAAACTGGGGCATGTAAATGGTTGGTGGCTACCATGGTAACAGTAACATCTAAAGTTCTGACTCTGAGGCTGTGAACTTGGCGGCGTCTCACTGAAATCTGGTGGACCTCCCCTGCCAGGCCAGGAAAAGAACTCCCTTGCAATTTGCAACTTACTCTTTCTGCCATTTTCATGCCTGCAGCCTCACTGTGGGCCTTCTTCCAAATCAGATTATTGCCTTTGCTCAAAAACTTGACCTGAATTTATTGTCCTTTAGGACTTCGACTAATGTTTCTCCACGGTCGACTTCTAAGTTCACGCTACGCCCATGGTGATAAGGGAGGTTTTAAATTTGAGATTGTAATCTGCAACAGTCTCACTTGGCAACTGCTTCCTTTCACAAAATGCAATTCTCAATGCCATCTCATTCTTTGTTTGATTTAAGAATAGTCCGTGGTATTGGGGTCTTTCAGGCAGCATTTATTAACAACTACATTAAAAAGCACCTGGTTCCATCAAGGTGAAGTAAACATTTACTTTAACCTCAGCTCCTATTTTGTTGGCTTTCGGCCAAATGTGTAACCTCTGTCCGTAATTACACCAGTCCCTCTTTGTTAGGGTTATATTCCCCCATGTCCCCAAGTATGCCTTCAGTGCCATTTTTCAATTTCGCATCTTGCTGACACATTATGGATCTGAATACGTGGAATAATCTTTCAAATTGCTCAAATTTCCTCAAAATCAACTTTTGAAGTTTCAAAAATGTGTCACAATGTTCTTCAGTCCTCAATTTATTGAAAAGATTCAGAAAGCCTGACTGGAAAGGAACATAGTTTATTACAGAATGCAAAGTATAACTACTACCGTGTTGTGCACGTATTAGTCCCCACCTGGGACTACAATTCAGCAGGCCCAGTCCTGGGTCTGCCTCATAAAAACAATGAGTTCTAGCTAGGCAGGCCACTGCCTGTTACCAGGGGAACTCGTACTCAATGAGCCCCGCCAGGGAGATCAATCAGTGATTTTCCCCATGCACCTCAAATTTCTCAAATGAAATGTGAAAGAAAATTGCATCTCATCCTCATCACCAACTTTCTCTTGTGTGTTGCACTGAGTAAGATGATAGAAGTGTTAGCAAATCCAAACACTTACCTTAAGTATAAAGTGTGAGTTCAGGAACTCCATTTCCCAGAGGGCTTCAGATGTCTTGCACATGTGGAAGCTGGGAAAAGGGCACACATGCTCAGTTAATTTTTTTTTGATCTTTGGGCCTTCTATGCATGTGACGGCCAGGGAAGGGTCGCACATGAGCAGTTGGTCTTTTTATGTTTTTTAGGCTGGAAACTGGCACAGAAGAAAAGGAAGCAAAGAAGTGAAATGGTGCAAAGCTGCAGATCAGCTGTCCTGGAACTGGAGCACAATTCCAGAGGAAAGCATTCCAGCGAGCAAGACAAGGAGAAGGTCCCAAATCAGGGAGTGGGACAGAAAGAGGTACCAGAAGAAAGTCCTAGGCGGGGACAAAGGTAGGGATCAGAGATAGATCCCACTGAGTCAAGATAAAAGATGGGAACAGAGAAAAATGCTCTATGTTAGAACCATAAGGAACAGCCTTGAAATGAAGTGGGCTTGAGAAAAGCCTAGAGGATCTGAGCAGGCAGCTGAAGTTGGTTCACTTTGTGCTGTGGGCTGTAATAGTGAAATATCCTTTTGGAGCCCTGGTGTTCTACTTGGCATAGCTGAAAGTGTGGTCGGAATGTAAAATGTGAATGTACTTGGAAATCCAGGGGAAAGGAATCTCGGAAGGTGAGATTGAAATCCAAGAGGTGGATTCTTGTTGAAGTCATCAGAGTGGGAGTGACTTTTTGAGAGAATTTCAAGGCAAGTTCTCCAACGTGGTGATTGGAAACCTTTATGAGAAAGACCAAGTTTAAGTGAGACTGGCTCACAGTGTGACAAGTACCTGCGTGGGTTGATGAAAAACCCATAGAATCTGCTTTGGTTGCATTTTCTTTGGAGAGGGTTTGACCACAGTTTGTCAGTTGGTTCACATGTACTGCATGCTTACCCTGCATTTTAGAGTATGAGATAGATGTGATAAATTGTTATATCTTTCAAGGTCTGTATGTGTCTATAAAATATATAGCTGGGGTGAAGGAATAGTTAATATTTGAATCATTTTCTTGTGTTTGTTTTGAGATCTTTCCAATCTTTGTCGTCTGGTGTAATATAGTTCATTTTTTCATTTTTCTTATTCAATAACTGTTTCATTCTTTTGTGTTAGAGGTTCATCAGCAGACTCTTGTGAATTTGTTCAGTAACTTTCCACCAGGGCTTTTAAGAAAAATAAAAGTTTGGATCTATCAAGCCAGGTTTCATTAGTGCATCTGAATTGTCCAGTGTTAACATCAGCTGAAATCGTCATACATGCTCAACCATACAGGGAGCCATTATTGGACTAACTTTGTATACTGACCTAACGGAGAGGGCAGCTGAGTGGGCAATATATAAAAAAAAGCTCAGATTTTGCAATATGCTATAATGGATTCCCAGAATATTATCTTCCACCCAAACTGCTATTCGTGTTTTGGTCATATCTTCAGTATATTACTCGACACAGTTTATCTCCACCACTGAAGTAGTCATATTTATCTTTTATTTGAAAAAAGTGAATTGCAGTGAAAATTGAATTTCCACACAAGGGTTCAGTTTCCTCCATGTGTTAAAGGTTGGAGACTGCAGTAATTTTGTGACGAAGCTTGGTCCACACACTCAAAATTGATTCTCAGAGTAAATAGCTCGGATCCAATGTTGAATGTATTTTATTAATTGTTTGTTCATGAGCTGTGTTAAATGCTGCTCTTCATTTATTAATGGGCAAATTTGCTCAGGATTTCTTACTTTCCACATTGCCTGAATTTCCTACGACTGAAACTAGTGTAAAAACACAACGATGTTGACAGAGTTTGTGCAGAATTGGTAATAGCTAATCCGAATAATGTGGGGGCATTAGTATGGTTTAAGCAGTTTATCCTGCATATGAAAAGGGACAGGGGTAGGTCCAAGCTGTCATCCCAGGGAGACTCAGACTCTGTGGGCGGCATTTCACGGCCTCACTCGTCCCGAAGCCGTAAAATCTCACCCAAAGTCAACAGACCTTCCCATTGTCCATCCCTCGCCTGCTCTGATTCGCGTGGCAGGCGGGGCAGTAAAATTTTGGCCAACATTTTGAAGTAGTGTAGCATGCCCCCGATATTTGTTTTATGGAACTGCACGTGATGAATGTATCTTACTGCAAACAAGTGTTTCTCGACTTGCTGAGCATGTCAATGCAATGCAGGATGGATTACCTGGTCCTGATGTGTTCCATGACACTTGTGCAGCACATATATATTTCTCACAAATGATTCGACAGTGACAAAAATATAACAACACAACTGTCGTGTATTTGAATCTTCATAGAGGCGCTTTACAATTGAGTCTAATAATTGTAATGGGTTGCATGCTGCACAGTATTGTGATTGCAAGAGAGCTATGTATGTTTATTGAAGAGAAGCAAAAATAATCCAGGTCCTGGTTGTAATCATTTAGTCAAATGCCAGTTTCCCATCACCGATGCCCTTTATTGTGAACCAAAGGAAAAGGCCGCTTCCGCGGCTTACAGTCAGGTAGTCTTCACCTACAACTATAGTCAGGGACAAGTAACAGCTTAAAAACCTCTGCTGACTGCTTCCTATTAGGCGAGCCTCTGTTTGCCCAATAAGGCAGCTCGTACTCCACAAAGCCCACAGATAGATCTATCGATGATCCCTGTGGCCTTTGTGATGGTCAGAGCGTCTCTCCCCCGTTACGCCCATGTCTCTCCCAGCATTCCCACTGCATGGAGGTCCTTTCTGTTGCTTGACAATCGGGCGGATATCCGTTGAAGGCGGGGTCAGGTCAGGTGGTGTAAACTGAACAGGGGACCTCCCTCTTTAGCGGGAGCATCACAGAGTTACTGAAACATGCTCCTCCTCGGGTTCTGCGGAGGCCCACTTCTTCAGCCTCCATCTCTGAGTCTGAACCTTGATATCTGGAGGGGCCAACGCCAAGTTCCAGCTGAGGACTTGCACTAGCAGCAGCTATTTCCACGGATGGTGATGGGGGCAGCTCAGGCAAGGACTCCCTGGCCAGGAGGTGATCTAAGTGTTTCTTTAGAGTCTTCCCCTGAACTTTCACCTTGTAAGATACTGGTTGTCTTTTCTCCATAATGATCCCTGGGGCGGCGGAGTGGCACACTGGTTAGCACTGCTGCCTCACACTGCCAGGGATCTGGGTTCAATTCCAGCCTTGAGTGACTGTTTGTGCGACGTTTGCGCGTTCTCCCTGTATCTGTCTGGGTTTCCTCTGGATGCTCTGGTTTCCTCGCACAGTCCAAAGATGTGCTAGATTAGGTTCAAGGTGAGAGGGGAGGGTTTTTCTCACAGAGAGTGGTGGGTGCCTGGAACGTGCTGCCAGAGAAGGTGGTGGAACCAGGCACATATGGACTGAGTAAGAGCAAAGGTTTTTTTTAGATGAGTTAGAGCATCATGATTGGCACAGGCTTGGAGGGCCAGAGAGCCTGTTTCTGCATTGTATGTTTCTTTGTTCTTTGTTCTTATTGTGTACAATTTTGGTCACCCTGGCTTTAGGAAGGATGTCATTAAATTGGAAAGGGTGCAAAACAGATTTCAAGGATGTTACCGGAATTGGAAGGTTTGAATTATGAGAAGAGGCTGGACAGGCTGCGACCTTTTCTCTGGAGTATAGGAGGATGAGGAGTGACCTGATAGAGCTTTATAAAATCATGAGGGGCATAACTAAGGTGAATAGCCAAGGTCTCTTCCTCAGGGTACGCGAGTCCAAAACTAGAGGGTCCACGTTTAAGGTAAGGGGGAAAGATTTGAAAGGGACCTCAGGGGCAGGTTTTTGACTCAGTGGGTGGTGCATGTATGGAATGAGCTGCTCGAGGAGGTGGTAGAGGCAGGGACAATTAAAACATTTAAAATACATTTGGACAGGTACATGGAAAATGTTTAGAGGGATATGGGCCAAACGCAGGCAAATGGGACGAGTTGAGTTTAGGAAACCTGGTCGCCATGCACTGGTTGGGCCCAAGGACCTGTTTCCATGCTATTTATCTCAGTATTCTCAAACTGGGGCCACTCCCGGAATTCCATATGTGAATCAGACCACCTGTTACAAAAGTTCTTTCTGTCCTTGAAGAATTGTAGTTTCTCCTTTGGTTTTCCTGTTGGGACTCCACCTCCTCCTCCAAGTTTGGGAATAATAGCCTCAATGTGGTACGAAGCCATCGTCCCATCGACACCTTTAACAGTCCTGCTGGAGCTTATTGTGCTGTGCGGTACAGTCCTGTAATCGAACAAAAATCAGGCTAGTTTAGTCTCCATGGATGCCGCCGATTGTTTCTTCATAGCGTACCATTTTTGAAGGTTTGAGCTGCCCGTTCTGCCATCCATGTGACGATGCGTGATAAGATGCCGTCGAGATGTCTTGGGTGCCTTTGGAGAGCACATTAATATTGGATGTTGTCTTGGGGCTGGAACGTTACTCGGGACTCCCAAAGAATTATCCCGTCCTCAACACGAAGTTCAGATTTCTTAATAATGTAGGGTTTCATTTCTTTGGAGGGTTGACCTTTGAAGGCCACCATGTAAAATCATGTGCTTGATTTTGGATAAGGTTAGGTTTTCTTGGGTCCAGTCTTTGATCAGCCTTGCTGACACTGGCAAGGTCTCCAAAAAGTTCATGGTCATTACAACCTCTTCTACTGCTGGTAAAGGAGCCAGGACTGTGGGCAGCTGGAGCCATAGAGTTGTAGTCAGAGAGTTGTACAGTGCAGAAAAGGCCCTTCGGCCATCAAGTCTGCACTGAAAATAGTTATCACTGAGGAGACTCATGCATCTGCATTGGCTATCTAGGTTCCAAGGCAAATTGTACAAATTGTACCAGCCTTATTATACCCAAGCTTTCAGCTTCCACCTTCTCCAACATGGAGTAAGGGACTGGTCTGGCTCTGAGCTACCTAGGTGTAGCACCAATGTCACTGTAGATCTTGGCCTTGGCTCTTTCTATTTTACTCAGGCCCTCCTGAAAAAAGAGTACCTACAGATAACTTCAGACAGTTTCCCCATGCCTAACCTGAAGATCTCCAACCAGTTGAGCCAAATCTGCTGGAGCCAATTTCTCTCCATAAGGCTTGGTCCACACCCCTGTACAGCAATGAGTAGGAGGTGAGCTGTTTGCTGTCTATAAATTACTGGGGCCACTGTGGTGCCTTCAACATGTAAATGTTCCTCCATGTAGGTGGCGAGCCTCACCTTTGTTTCTTCCACCCTCAGGAGTTCGACGCCTGATTGGAGGTGCTTATAGGTCTGTCCCCCTATAACAGAGACAGCAGCTCCCTTGTCCACCTCCGATTTTAAGGAATGGCCATTTACTATTAATTCCACCATTATCGGGGCAACCTTTGTTGTTACAATATGATTCAGTTGTAGTGCCTGTGTCTCCGGAAGAGGGGATGCCTGCCTGGTATCAGCCTCAGCTTTCTTTCTAGGTAGCACACATTTTGCCTGTTCCTGAAGTATCACTTGGCTGTATCCTTAGACAGTGCCTGCAGTAATCCGTCAACTGGCAACTACACCTTTCTGGAATATATTCTTTAATAATCTTGGAGTCAGCACTACTGTTCCTGGACTACCTGGTGGTGTTATTAGGGTTCCAATATCAAATGGGGCCCTTTAATATCTGATTGACATAAGAACTCACCATTGGTTGCATGAGGTCCCTCCCCGCCTAGTTGAAAGGCGTTGCTGCCTGATGCCCCTTGGAGCTCCTGAACCCTTGTTTCCACATTCTCAAGTGGCAAGACTAAGTCAATGGTCCTTTTAAAGTACAAATTGATCTTGCCAACTGCTTCTTTTGATGGTTAGGTCATTTATGCCACATACCAATCTGTCCTGCAGCATTTCATTATGAGGCAGTCCAAATTTGCAATGTTTAGCTAATTTCCACAACCTAGCCAAGAATTCAGTGACATGTTCCCCAGGGGTTCTCAGAGCCATGTTGAAGTGAGAGCACTGGGGAATTACTGGGGCTTCAGGTTGTAATTTTTTTTTTTACCAAGTCAGTCAGTTCATTGAAAGATTTTGAGGCGGTCATGTGGATAAGTCAGACATTTTAGCACATTGAAAGTCAAGGCCCTGCATGTTGTTAACAATAACACTTATTGCTTTTCCTCCTCTTCAATATTGTTGGCGTGGAAGAAGTAACACACACTCAGTGTATTGGGCCCAGTGTTCCCCACTGGTGTCATAGGACCTGAGTTTCCCAAAAAGAGACATAATGGCCTTTTTCTGACCAGAGAAATTCCCGACATTTGGATGTTGTCTGGAGGGAAAGATGGAGGAAAAAAATGATTTTTTTTTCCTTGTCGCCAATGTAGTAATTCAGCCAAATGCCAGTTTCCCATCCCAACAGCCTTCATTGTGCACCAAAGGAAAAGGCCGCTCCCACGGCTTAGAGTCAGGTAGTCTTTACCTTGTGACCTACAACTCTGGTCCAGGTGAAATTACAAGCTTAAAAACTCCTGCTGGCTGTTTCACATTGGGCAAACTCACACTCGTGCAATAAGGCAGCTCGTACTCCACAAAGCCCAAGGGTAGGTCTATTGATGATCCCACATGGCCTTTGTAGTCATCATACACTAGTTAGTTTATTATGTGAATTCCCTGCAACACAGCAAACTTTTCTAGAAGTAGGATAGGTATAAAAGGCATTTTTCCAAGATTGTCTCTTTGAGTTCTGCGCGCACATTTTCCTACATCAGGCCAGAATGCAGAGACAATGTCCTTCTCATTCGTCATTCATTCGTTTATAATTCTTGCCGTAAGTGGTTTTGCTTTTAATTATTGAAGAAAAATTATTGCAATATTTACAGTGAGCTTTTATTCATGTAAGAACTGCTTTTTGAATTATTTAATGTGTTGTGTCACGGTGCTATTTTCTTAAGCCGCATGTATTGGTGCACTGTGTTCTTTCTCTCATGCCAAGCTTAATTGTTGGTCTATTGGAAGAGTCAGTGTCGAGGTTATCTGAAGCCGATCCAGACTGGCCTGGATTGCACTCTGGCATGTTTAGTCAGTTTCTCTTGTTACTTGTACAAAGGCATTTTCTGGCAAGGTAGTGACCAATAAATAGAGGGCTTTTGGCATATTCCTTCACTTTAATATGCATGCTGAGATTGAAAAAAGATCTAGGCATAAATCTCTGAATATATCCACTGCATGGGTATGTCTTCACCGATTACGTCGCGTGTTATTATCCAATTGTATGTTCTAATACACCGAAATGGCTTTTGTTCCATTTTGGACGTCAGCAACTCTTCAGGAGTGGGTGCATTGCCAGAGATGTGCTTGAGGAAGTCTCTGTTGGGCGCACTGTTGGGTACTCTCCACTCACATTGTCTGTACCTTTAAGACTTGATTACCTGTAAAGACTCGCATTCCAACCATTATCTTGTAAATTGAATTTGTGTCTGTATATGATCTGTTTGTGAACACAAGTCCTCCCTCACCTGGTGAAAGAGCTGAGACTCTGAAAGCTAGTGCCAAATAAACCTGTTGGACTTTAACCTGGTGTTGTGAAACTTCTTACTGTGCTTACCCCAGTCCAACGACGGCATCTCCACATCATAGATGCACTGATGCCAGTTGCTATTTTGTGGGAGACTGCACAGCAGAGGACCTTTGTTTCAATGAAGGTTCATTAGATTGGTTCCTGGAATGAGGTGATTTTCTTATGGGGGTAGAGTGAACAGACCAGACCTTTACATTGAATGAAAGGTGATCTCCGTGAAATATAAAATTATTGTGGGGATTCACAGAGTAGTTAGGCACATGGTGGCACGGTGGTTAGCACTGCTGCCTCACAGCACCAAGGATCCAGGTTCGATTCCAGGGCCACATGTATTTACCCTGCTAGTCCCCCTGACACTAAGGAGAGTTTTAGCATGGCCAATCAACCTAACCCTCACATCTTTGGTATGTGGTAGGGAACCAGAGCATCCAGAGAAAACACACACCGACACGGAGAGAATGTACAAGCTCCATGCACTGCATGGGTTTCTTCCAGGTGATCTGGTTTCCTCCCACATCCCAAAGATGTGCGGGTTAGGTTGGGCCTCTTAGTGTCTTAGGACTAGCAGGGTAAATACGTGGGGTTATGGGTATAGGTCCTGGGTGGGATTGTTGTTGGTCAGGTTCGGTGGGCCGAATGGCCTTCTTCTGCACCGAAGGGATTCTATGATTCTAGATGCTGAAAAAAATGTTTCCCTTAGCTGGCGAATCTAGGGCATGGGGGGCACGGTCTCAGATTAAGGGGTGTGCCATTTCAGACTAAGATGAAGAGAAATTTCTTCGCTTAAAGTGTTGTGAATCTTTGAAATCTGTACCTCAGAAAGCTGTGGATACTCGGCAGTGGGATATATTGAAGACAGAAGCTGATAGAGTTTTTGGTACAAAGGGAATTAAGGGCGATAGTGAGGGAAGATGAAGTTGGGGTAGAAGATCAGTCATGATCTTGTTGAACGGCGGAGTGAGCCCAAAGGACTAAATGGCCTCCTCCAGCCCCTAGTTGCCACGTTGTGTTCAATTAAATGACTAATTGTGCCACATTATGCACACCAACTCACGTTGTTTGTGCAATTGTTCATGCTCATGAAGTGTTTCCCATTTCATTCATAGTCCCTGACGTTAGAGTCACAAAGCAAATTAGTTGGATCCTTGACCTTGCTGGATCTTTCATCAGCAGCCGGCCCTTCTTATTTGTGGTTAGTGATTCATTTTTCTTCTTACGGTAAATTCACTGAAAGCATTCAAAGTATCGGAACTGATCCACTGATACAGTGAGTGCCACAGTGTGGAGTCCTATAAATCTCTTCCTCTACCTCCTCGTCACCCAGTGGGCTTTTTGTGAAAGGGAAGGTGGGATGTGATGAGCATGTAACATTGGCTACAAACAAGCTGCGATAGACATCCTTGTATTTTACAACAGAACAAAAACATTGCATTTAACTTAATGAAAGTCAAAATCATTGCCCCAGTAAATCATTAAATGAGGCAAAGCACGATCATGTCAACAGCTTTCAACACTTGCAAGGTAATGCACACTTCACAGCTGATGATCATCTTACAGTTGTAAGGAGTTTTATTTATGCAGTCGCTTTACCAGTCCTAAGATGCTGCTATCAATTAAATGTCTTGTTCCTTGGCAACAAAAAGAACAATTGACATTCCATGAGAGTAAATCTTGCTGGGTATTGGGAAGATGACAACATTCTGCTAAAATAAAATATCTTTACCTCACCCGTTGAACTTCAAAAAGCAAAGGTCTCAAAGAACAAACAAAATTACAGCATGGGGACAGGCCCTTCAGCCCTCCAAGCCTGCACCGACCATGCTGCCTGACTGAACTAAAACCCCCTACCCTTCTGGGGACCATATCCCTCTATTCCAGTCCTATTCATGTATTTGTCCAGACACCCCTTAAAAGTCACTAGCATATCTGCTTTCACGATCTCCCCCGGTAGCGAGTTCCAGGCGCCCACCACCCTTTGTATAAAAAAAAAATTGTTAAAAACTGTAAAAAAACTATTTTGGCTGTGCTAGGCATTGTTCTTTCTCACCTAGTTCCATTTTCACGTCCATTCAGTTCTTCTGAAACATTTCATTTCCATTTAAAAAAAAATTCTACTTCCAGAATGTTGTGTGATAAATTTGTGAGAGTGTTCAAGAAAACCTACAACCTCCTGTTGACAAGGAGAGAGTTTTCGGGCGAATGTTCCAGATGGAGGTCACCCCACAGATGGTTGGGAGTAGAGAAACTGGTTAAGTGTGTTGAGGTGAACATAGTCAGGTCAGGCTAGAAAGGAGATCATTTGCGGAGCTGGATTTTATAATAAATACATCTGGTAATAGTGCAGAGTGTACACTAGTATTGCGATAATACACTCGTCATGTGGGGGGAAAAAAGGAGGGTAACCATGAGCAACTACAAGGCACTGCATTACCCACGGGTAAAAGTGTACATGTAGTAAAATAGGCAAAGTGTGGTGATTATCTGAGATACTATGCTCAGAATAGATAACTTATTTTGTAGGCATAATCAAAGGTCCTGACTTGTATATTGCTTCCCAGGTGCTATGCTTTCTGCCTCTGTATACTTGTCCCATGTAACTAAATTTGCTGAGCATTTTAGCCTGAATGATACGATCTAACATTGTGATATTTGCTGCTTTTGAAATGGATGAAGAATATGATGGATATCTCACTATGTACGTGCTGTAAAATACCATGGTAGAAGAGCAATTGTTACACTCGTCGAAGACTATGCTATTTGTGGGGAATTTTAAAAGGTGGACAATTTATGTCCATAAACTTGGACTCGATTCAAAAACTTTCTAAACAAAGAACAAAGAACAATACAGCACAGGAACAGGCCCTTCAGCCCTCCAAGCCCGTGCCGCTCCCTGGTCCAAACTAGACCATTCTTTTGTATCCCTCCATTCCCACTCCGTTCACATGGCTGTCTAGATAAGTCTTAAACACTCCCAGTGTGTCCGCCTCCACCACCTTGCCTGGCAGCGCATTCCAGGCCCCCACCACCCTCTGTGTAAAATATGTCCTTCTGATATCTGTGTTAAACCTCCCCCCCCCTTCACCTTGAACCTATGACCCCTTGTGAACGTCACCACCGACCTGGGGAAAAGCTTCCCACCGTTCACCCTATCTATGCCTTTCATAATTTTATACACCTCTATTAAGTCTCCCCTCATCCTCCGTCTTTCCAGGGAGAACAACCCCAGTTTACCCAATCTCTCCTCATAACTAAGCCCCTCCATACCAGGCAACATCCTGGTAAACCTCCTCTGTACTCTCTCCAAAGCCTCCACGTCCTTCTGGTAGTGTGGCGACCAGAACTGGATGCAGTATTCCAAATGCCGCCGAACCAACATTCTATACATCTGCAACATCAGACCCCAACCTTTATACTCTATGCCCCGTCCTATAAAGGCAAGCATGCCATATGCCTTCTTCACCACCTTCTCCACCTGTGACGTCACCTTCAAGGATCTGTGGACTTGCACACCCAGGTCCTTCTGCGTATCTACACCCTTTATGGTTCTGCCGTTTATCGTATAGCTCCTCCCTACATTATTTCTACCAAAATGCATCACTTCGCATTTATCAGGATTGAACTCCATCTGCCATTTCTTTGCCCAAATTTCCAGCCTATCTATATCCTTCTGTAGCTTCTGACAATGCTCCTCACTATCTGCAAGTCCTGCCAATTTTTTGTCGTCCTCAAACTTACTGATCACCCCAGTTACACCTTCTTCCAGATCGTTTATATAAATCACAAACAGCAGAGTCCCAATACAGAGCCCTGCGGAACACCACTAGTCACAGGCCTCCAGCCGGAAAAAGACCCTTCCACTACCACCCTCTGTCTTCTGTGACCAAGCCAGTTCTCCACCCATCTAGCCACCTCCCCCTTTATCCCATGGGATCCAACCTTTTTCACCAGCCTACCATGAGGGACTTTGTCAAACGCTTTACTAAAGTCCATATAGACGACATCCACGGCCCTTCCCTCGTCAACCATTTTGGTCACTTCTTCAAAAAACTCCACCAGGTTAGTGAGGCATGACCTCCCTCTCACAAAACCATGCTGACTATCGTTAATGAGTTTATTCCTTTCTAAATGCGCATACATCCTATCTCTAAGAATCTTCTCCAACAACTTCCCCACCACGGACGTCAAGCTCACCGGCCTATAATTACCCGGGTTATCCTTCCTACCCTTCTTAAATAACGGGACCACATTAGCTATCCTCCAATCCTCTGGGACCTCACCTGCGTCCAGTGACGAGACAAAGATTTGCGTCAGAGGCCCAGCGATTTCATCTCTCGTCTCCCTGAGCAGCCTTGGATAGATTCCATCAGGCCCTGGGGATTTGTCAGTCTTTATATTCTCTAACAAACCTAACACTTCCTCACTTGTAATGGAGATTTTCTCCAACGGTTCAACACTCCCCTCCGAGACACTCCCAGTCAACACATCCCTCTCCTTTGTGAATACCGACGCAGAGTATTCATTTAGGATCTCCCCTACTTCTTTGGGCTCCAAGCATAATTCCCCACTTTTGTCCCTGAGAGGTCCGATTTTTTCCCTGACAACCCTTTTGTTCCTAACGTCTGAATAAAATGCCTTGGGATTCTCCTTAATCCTGTCTGCCAAGGACATTTCGTGACCCGTTTTTGCCCTTCTAATTCCCCGTTTGAGTTCTTTCCTACTTTCTAAAGGCAAAGTCTCTGTTCAAAAGGCGTAACAAAATTTATTTAAAAACACAGAAATCATATAGGACGAACAAAACATAAACGTACAGCCATTCGGTGGTCTCCAAAGGGTTAAACAGCTCAGGTTCAGAGATGTAAAACCCCTCCAGAGATCTGAGGCACTCAACAAAAGGTATAGTCGTTCTGTATTTTGGCTATCTAAAATACACTTCATTAGCTTAAAATCAATTTCATTTAGCGTACACATGTCAGTCCAGTTTTTGACAAAGTACCTCAGTCAATTGCAATCTGCCATTCAGTACAATGATGTCTCATTCGTCTATTCAATCCGGACATCCTCCCATTTTGGCTAAACTCATTTTCTGGTCGCTCTGTAACTATGGATGCTTTCCATAGATTAACTTTTCCCACAGGCACATCGCCAAGACAGAAAGATACGTGATTTCTGGGCCTTAGGAATGCATTATCTTATGCCTGGACAATGTATGCTGCTATAATGTTCCAACATTTGTCTCAAAACCTTGAAACTTTCTAATAGTTTTGCTAACTAATGGATTCCCAGCTTATAGCTCTAACTTTCTTACCTTACCATTACACTTTACAGCATTTGCTTTTTTTGACTGAGATGAACAATACATTTTATATATTAAAATACATTCAATACTTTGATATATCCTTTAACATCATATTCATTCATTTTAATACTGTTATTACATTCACATATTAACAAACTGTCCATATTAACTTGTTATAAGGAATCATTTAACCCCTTCTCGCTAACTTGTTTCCCAAAAAGACTACATCTGTCTGTGAATCTCCCTAGCTGATTTGAAATTTCCTTCCACACATATTACATAATGTTTCAAGTTCATTTAAGCAGATTCACGAATCTGCTTAAAGATACTGAAGGCGATGTTTGTTTTGAGTATTATTCAGGTAGTTGATGAGAATGGCGTATGCTGCAGTTGCATAGAAGAGTTAGCATGGAACATAATTCATTTTGGTCCTCATTATAATGGCTGGATGATGACCCGGTGGAGACTTCCTGGTCACGTTGCTTCCAAAGCTCATGGACTTTAGCCTGCTGTCCATATTTTCCAGTCCTGCCTGTGCCAATTCTCACCACAGGCGGCACTTGAAAATCCCAGCCCAAGACAATGACGGCTGGATGACAACAAGGCCCCCCCATCACAGCTGGGCAATCGAACACAAAGGACGTGGACCACTTCCTCTGCCTAGGAAGCAACATCTCCAGGGAGGGTGACATAGATTGACACCCATACAAGAATCGGCAAAACAGCATTGGACTTCCAATGGTTCTGGATGGGTCTGGGCATCCAACAGCTCAGCACTGACCTGAAGCTGCGATTCTACATCTCCGTAGCGGTATCAACTACAATCTATGCCATCAAGAGAACAGTAAATGTGTCACCTTGTCAGGAAAAATGTGATAATATGAAAATGTCAGGAAAATCCAATATATTGAAATGTTTTTGCTGGTGTTTATTAAAAAAAATCTTTTAGTCAATGTAAGCTACTCAAGGCAGAGACAGTTTGCTTACACTAATGGAACTAATGTTATTGTTACATTGATGAGCCTAGTGACACTGCCAACAGATGTTTATCTAAAGCAGATTGGTAGCAATGGGAAACAGAATATAAAGGGTTTTGAATAAAGTGTTAGAGGTTCAAAGGAAGAGACAAGGGGCTGATTTTTCGCTGAACTTTTCTGCAGAGTGTGCAGTGCAGCAGGTGTACAAAACAGGGTGGAAGTCTCTGTATTTTTAGCCACTTATTCAAAAGAAAGTTGAGGACTGGTCCCACAACGTCATGTTGGTGGGGTGGCCCCTGAATCTCATCGGTGGCGGTTAGGGACAATCGCAACAGGAAATCCCGCTGGTGTTAAACGCGTTTTGGGACTTGCAGAGGATTGTCTGCCCCCACCCACCGAACTCATGCCCTGAAACCAGGAGCATAACCCCCTCAGGGTGTGAACTAGGAGGCGGCACAGTGGTTAGCACTGCTGCCTCACAACGCCAGGTACCCGGGTTCAATTCCCGACTTGGGTCACTGTCTGTGTGAAGTCTGCACGTTCTCCCCTTGTCTGTGTGGGTTTCCTCCGGGTGCTCCGGTTTCCTCCCACAGTCCAAAAGACGTGCTGGTTAAGCTAAATCCTCCCTCTGTGTACCCGAATAGGTGCCGGAGTGTGGCGACTAGGGGATTTTCACAGTAGCTTCATTGCAGCATTAATGTAAGAAATCATAGAAGTCATAGAAATCATAGAAACCCTACAGTGCAGAAGGAGGCCATTCGGCCCATCGAGTCTGCACCGACCACAATCCCACCCAGGCCCTACCCCCACATATTTACCCGCTAATCCCTCTAACCTACGCATCCCAGGACTCTAAGGGGCAATTTATAACCTGGCCAATCAACCTAACCTGCACATCTTTGGACTGTGGGAGGAAACCGGAGCACCCGGAGGAAACCCACGCAGACACGAGGAGAATGTGCAAACTCCACACAGACAGTGACCCGAGCCAGGAATCGAACCCGGGACCCTGGAGCTGTGAAGCAGCAGTGCTAACCACTGTGCTACCGTGCCGCCTATTTGTGACACCAATTAATAAACTTTAACTTTGCATTTGCATTCTAAAATGTACACTCATGAAATGAAGGCAATTAAGTTTGACTTCAGAAGGGGTTAGTTCAAATAAGAGAAGATCAAAAGGGAAAAATTCTGATCAGGAGATGATTAAACCGAAACCGGGTTAGCTGTGTCAGACCTCAGCCACAGCAGGAGTAAGTGTTTAACTCCCAATAAGCCTTGTCTATGAAAGCCTGTCTTGTGAAGCCAGTTATTTGTTTTATCTCCCAAGTATACCCCAAAGAGAGATAACAGCCTGTTTTTTTAAACGTCTAAGTGTGATGGAATGTTCGAGGAGAATTAACTCTGAAGATGGTGCAATACAGGTTGTTTGAAACTAGGTAAAATTAGAAATACTGGGAGCAATCTTACCAGAATGTTGGTTCCGGTGAGAAAAATGGCCTGTTTCTCTCCGGATCTTGTTTTTTAAAAAAAAGAACCGGGTGGGTTTCATGCCATCATGGAGGGGGGGCCAGGGCCTAAACACTGGCAAAGCCCAGCTGCACTGAGATCGGGGCACCATGTTTAAAGGGTGTCCTGATAAGAATATGAATGATCCTCTTCCCAAGCCCAGCACAGAGGTCTCAGGGGCTCCCTCTAACCCCCACCTTGATCCAAGTCAGCAATTCCTCCCTCCCTCCCCGATCAGAGTCGGCACCTCTTCCCCACCCCCCCCAACCGAACACTGGACCCCTTCTCTACTGAACCCCCACTCTCACAGTCATTACCAGCACCCACCTCCCCTCCCCAAACAGCCATTGCTGACTTCTCCCGGCTCCCGCATCTGCTCCTGGCCATCACCACATACAAATGAATCTCTTTGCCCCCTTCCCCCCACCCCCCGACACAGATTGGCTCAGGCAAGTTGGCATGTGCCCACCTAAGGGTCTCAATTGGTGGCGGGGCAGGGAAGCTGTCCATGGGCCTTCCCACCAAAGACTTAATCCCATCCACTGTGCTCCCGTCTCATTAAATGCCCCCTCAACATCAAACTCGCCTCACATTAAATTCCACCCGTTACTTTTGGTTTGCTCTTCCAACGTTCCATTCACAATCAAGTGCAATACAGGATCATCTTTCTCCCTCAGTCTAGATTTTTATAGTTTGCAATTGACTTGACTTTTTATATGATACTTATACCATTGAAGTGCTTGTTTGGATGGTGCAACACTGTGTCTACATTCAAGGCCGCATGTCCCTATAGAGGAGCACAGGGTGTCCACTGGCATCGTCAAACCCTTCCATGCCTGGTGGGCACCGCAGGGACTGGGGTGCCTCGACCCCCTTAATCACATTTTGGTTTGATGTTTTAAAGTTTGATTTGTGATTTGTTTGTTGTGTGAGTTAGTATCCCTTTAAGGGGCTGCTTCTTGAATGTGTCCCTCAGTTTATTTGATTCAGTTTAATTGGCTGCTGATTTATTTAAAATGGTATTCTGAAAAGGTACATTCTGAGTAGCTTTTTCTCATGTATATCCGACCTCCAAGAAAGCACCCGAGGCAAATTTGCCTGGCTGTTCCACTGTAACGAAAACCACTTTTTAACAGTACATTAAGCATACATTCATAAAAGTAAGTCACTTCTCCAAGAGATTATTGAGTGGAATGGTTTCGTGGGCATATGAGTGTATTTCCATGGACAAGAAACCAGCTACCAACGATATCTTGATGCTCTAATGCCTTCTTGTTTCCTGCGAACCTTTTGAAATGCTAACCAAGCAATTTGTACATGTTTGCGGAATTTATTTTTGTTCCAGGGTGAATATCTTGCCTATCAAAGCATTGGTCATAAAAGGACAGAGGGGCATTTGTTGCGTATGACAGGACAGTCTGGTGTGGCTTGGCATAATGCCACAGAATGACTTTACTGATGTAATGGTGCATCCAAGGTGCCTGATGTATCTGAAATTGGAAACCATACATAAAACACTAGAAATATCAGCTTTATGATCTAACTAAAATATGTATGCAACCTATTTTTGTGAATTGCTTGCGCATCACTTAAATGCGTGAGCCATGAAGCACCTTTTTTTTAAAGCTTTTGCAGTACTTCAAGACCATGCTTCATTTTCCAAAAAGACTTTGGGGAAAAATGCAGATCTGCAGAATTATTATCTCAAATAGGAAGTTGGCCTTTATTGATTTGTTTACTTTGTGCTGTTTGCCAGGATTGAGCATTGACAAAGAGTAAAATCTTGTTGCTCTTAGGAAGAGGTGAAAGTGGCAGTGTGTTTGAACAAGGAACTACAATTTGTTTGATGTGATTTAATTTGTGACAAATCACCACAGTCTCTTGGCATCATCGTATAAGGATGAATCTGTCTGGAAGCTTAACCGTTGACCCTGGACTGCCTCCAACCAGCAGGTGTTAATCAAGTGCTCTGACACATCAGCTGCCTAGTTTTTTTTGGTGCAGTAAGTGTGGCTTTGTCTCCATAAAAGCATCCACGCTTGGGCTGTGAGCAGCACTGGATACCATTTTGATGAGAGAGTTAGTGCTTGCAGAGTGAACAGCTGCCGGATCTATGCAAAATTGTAGATTTTGCTTTCAATTCGCGTGCAATTCTTCGAGATTATTTGCTGAATTTCTACTGGCCATTGCCAGTGGAAATGTTTGATGGGGCAGAATCTTACCAGCCCCACAGAGGTGGGCTGAGTGTCAGCGGCTCAATAAAAAGGGAACAACAATTTATACCTCATGAGAAGAGAGTGCTGCTTGGTTGGCAAGTGGATTCTGATTGGTAGAGCATTGCCATGGATAATGAATAAGGGGAAAGTTAACTGTAAGAGCAATTCTCGTGCAGTATAAATTGTTGTTCCCTTTACAATCGGTATTTTTGCAAACTGTCCTGGTGAGTGCAAGATGTAAAGCTTCAGCAACATGTCACTTGTCACGTTTACTTAGTTTTAATCGAGTTTCATTTAAAGTAATTTGCATGACAAGAAGGAGAGACTTTTGTGGTGTGGTGGGAGGGAGGCATGGTTAGGTAGGATAACATTTCTTACACCTGAAACGCAACTCGTATTGGAGTTAACAGGTTTGCATAATTATTGGGTTGCTGCCCACAGGTTGGGTGAATCCGATTGCCTTGACGCCCATTGGGAATCTTGATTTTTGGCAGATGCCCCAGTCAGCGGGGATTCCTGCCTGCTGTCTCACGAGGCTGGAGAATCCTGTCCAGTATGTTGATAGTGGTATTGCTGGAAAAAGACTTGTTGAAGCTTTTTGACATGTCTTTTCAGCAATAAAATAATAAAAGTTATAACTTTGAGCTAGTCTGGAAGCATATCCTGAGTTGCCTATCCACAGCAACACCCACTTATTTTCCAGGACTGGGCAGCATCAACTAAACTTTCAGGATTGTTTAGAGTTGTGGACACCCAGCCGATAAGTGAAGTTGAGTAGAGTGTGAGCGAATGTTACCTCCTGTCCCTCTTTGATTTTGGGTGTATTTCATGCTTTAATTAATGCTATTTTGCAGCAATTTCCTCAAGCCCTTGTCTTCAACTTAAAGTTTAAATTTTATTTATTAGCAACATAAGTAGGAAGACTGATGAGGTCCTGCAGCAGCAATTTAGGAAGTTAGGTAGAAAGTTAAAAAGCAGGACCTCTAGGGATGTAAACTCAGGATTACTCCCTGTGCCATGTGTCAGTGAGGCTAGAAATAGAAGGGTAGTACAGCTCAACACGTGGCTGAATAGCTGGCGTAGGAGGGAGGGTTTCAGATATCTGGACCGTTGGGATCTCTTCTGGGGCAGGTGGGACCTGCACAAAAAGGACAGGTTGCATCTAAACTGGAAGGGCATAAATATTCTGGCTGGGAGGTTTGCTGGTGTCACATGGGAGGATTTAAACTAATTTGGCGGGGGTGGGGGAGCGGGGGGGGGGGGGGGGGGGGTGGTGTGGTGGTGGGAACCAAAGCAAAGATGAATTAACTGAAGGGGAACCGGAGATTAGGGCCAGTAAGACTCGGAGAAAGAGCAGGCAGGGTGTGGTTGCTAATCAAAGAGGGTCTGGTGGACTGAAGTGCATTTGTTTCAATACGAGAAGTGTAACAGGTAAGGCAGATGAACTTCGAGCTTGGATTAGTACTTGGAACTGTGGTGTTGTTGCTATTAGAGACTTGGTTAAGGGAAGGACAGGAATGGCAGCTTAACGTTCCAGGATATAGATATTTCAGGTGGGATAGGGGGGGATGTAAAAGGGGTTGGGGGAGCTGCACTACTGGTTAAGGAGAATATCACAGCTGTACTGTGGGAGGACACCTCGGAGGGCTCATACAGCGAGGCAATAGAGCTCAAGAATAGCAAGGATGTAGTCACAATGTTGGGGGTTTACTATAGGCTGCCCAACAGCCAGTGGGAGACCGAGGAACAGATATGTAGGCAGATTTTGGCAAGGTGTAAAAGTAACTGGGTTGTTGTGGTGGGACTTCCCTTCAACTTCCCTTATATTGACTGGGACTCACTTAGTGCTAGGGGTGTGGATGGGGCAGAGTTTGTAAGGAGCATCCAGGAGGGCTTCTTGAAGCAGTATGTAGATAGTCCAACTAGGGAAGGGGCCATACTGGACCTGGTATTGGGGAATGAGTCCGGCCAGGTGGTCGACGTTTCAGTAGGGGAGCAGTTCGGGAACAGTGACCACAGCTCAGTAAGCTTTAAGGTACTGATGGATAAAGATAGGTGTAGTCCTCAAGTTAAGGTGCTAAATTGGGGGAAGGTTAATTACAATAATATTAGGCAGGAACTGAAGAATGTAGATTGGGCACAGATGTTTGAGGGCAAATCAACATCTGGCATGTGGGAGGCTTTCAAGTGCAAGTTGATAGGAATTCAGGACCGGCACATTCTTGTAAGGATGGAGGATAAGTATGGCAAGTTTTGGGAACCTTGGATAACGAGAGATATTGTAAACTTAGTCAAAGAGAAAAAGAAAGCATTTGTCAAGGCTAGGAGGCTGATAACACACGAAGCAATGTGGAATATAAGGAAAGTAGAAAAAAACTTAAGCAAGGAGTAAGGAGGGCTAAAAGGGTCATGAAAAGTCATTGGCCAGCAGGATTAAGGAAAATCCAAGACTTTTTATACATATATAAAGAGGGGGAGGGTAGTCAGGGAGAGGGAGAGGGTTGACCCACTCAAGGACAGGGGAGGGAATCTATGCGTGGAGCCAGAGGAAATGGGCGAGATATTAAATGAGTACTTTGCGTCAGTATTCACCAAAGAGAAGGACTTGGCAGATGATGAGTCTGGGGAAGGGGGTGTAGATTGTTGAGATCAAAAAGGAGGAGGTATTGGGGTTCTTGAGAAACATTAATGTAGACAAGTCCCCAGGGCCTAATAGGATATGCCCCAGAATACTGAGAGAGGCAAGGGAGGAAATTGCTGAGGCTTTGAGAGAAATCTTTGTATCCTCACTGGCTACAGGGGAGGTACAGTAAGAAGTTTCACAACACCAGGTTAAAGTCCAACAGGTTTATTTGGTAGCGCTACCAAATAGTGGACAATAAAGTGTGGCTTTTGCTACCAAATAAACCTGTTGGACTTTAACCTGGTGTTGTTAAACTTCTTACTGTGTTTACCCCAGTCCAACGCCAGCATCTCCACATCATGACTACAGGGGAGGTCCCAGAGGATTGGAGAATAGCCAATGTTGTTCCTTTGTTTAAGAAGGGTAGCAAGAATAATCCAGGTAATTACAGGCCGGTGAGCCTTACATCAATGGTAGGGAAATTATTGAAGAGGATTCTTCGGGACTGGATTTACTCCCACTTGGAAATAAGTGGATGCATTAGTGACGGGCAACATGGTTTTGTAAAGGGGAGGTCGTGTCTCACTAACTTGATCGAGTTTTTTGAGGAAGTGATGAAGATGATTGATGAGGGTAGGGCAGTAGATGTTGCCTACATGGATTTCTGTAAGGCCTTTGACAAGGTCCCTCATGGCAGACTGGTGCAGAAAGTGAAGTTGCATGGGATCAGAGGTGAGCTGGCAAGGTGAATACAAACCTGGCTTGGTCAAAGAACAGTAAGAAGTCTCACAACACCAGGTTAAAGTCCAACAGGTTTATTTGGTAGCAAATACCATAAGCTTTCGGAGCAATGCTCCTTCGTCAGATGGAGTGGTCTCTGAACAGAGACCACTCCATCTGACGAAGGAGCATTGCTCCGAAAGCTTATGGTATTTGCTACCAAATAAACCTGTTGGACTTTAACCTGGTGTTGTGAGACTTCTTACTGTGCTTACCCCAGTCCAACGCCGGCATCTCCACATCTTGGTCAAAGAAGACAGAGGGTAGCAGTGGAAGGGTGCATTTCTGAATGGAGGGCTGTGACAAGGGATCAGTGCTGGGACCTTTGCTGTTTGTAATATATATCAATGATTTGGAGGAAAACATAACTGGATTGATTAGTAAGCTTGCGGACGACGCAAAGGTTGGTGGATTTGCAGATAGCAATGAGGACCATCAGAGGATACAGCAGGATATAGATCAGTTGGAGACTTGGGCGGAGAGATGGCAGGTGGAATTTAATCTGGACAAATGTGAGGTAATGCATTTTGGAAGGTTTAATACAGATAGGAAATATACAGTAAATGGCAGAACCCTTAAGAGTATTGATAGGCAGAGGGACATGTACACAGGTCACTGAAAGTGGCAACGCAGGTGGAGAAGGTAGTCAAGAAGGCATACGGCATGCTTTCCTTCATCGGCTGGGGCATTGAGTTTAAAAATTGGCAAGTCATGTTGCAACTTTATAGATCCTTGGTTAGGCCGCGCTTGGAATATAGTGTTCAATTCTGGTCGCCACACTATCAGAAGGATGTGGAGGCTTCGGAGAGGGTACAGAAAAAAGTAATCAGGATGTTGCCTGGTATGGATGGCATTAGCCATGAGGAGAGGTTGGAGAAACTTGGTTTGTTCTCACTGGAATGACGGAGGTTGAGGGGCAACCTGATAGAAGTCTACACGATTATGAGGGGCATGGATAGTGGATAGTCAGAAGCTTTTTCCCAAGGTAGAAGAGCCAATTACTAGGGGGCATAGGTTTAAGGTGCGAGGGCAAGGTTTAAAGGAGATGTACGAGGCAAGTTTTTTACACAGAGGGTGGTGGGTGCCTGGAGCTCACTGCCGAGGGAGGTAGTGGAAGAGGTGACTTTGAAGGGGCTTCTTGACAAATACATGACTAGGATGGGAATGGAGGGATATGGTCCCAGGAAGGGTAGGGGGTTTTAGTTCAGTCGGGCAGCATGGTCGGTGTAGGCTTGGCGGGCCGAAGGGCCTGTTCATGTGTTATAATTTTCTTTGTTCTTTGGCCGAGTGTCACAAGTAGGCTCGCATTAACACTGCAATAAAGTTACTACGAGAGTTTTTGATTTTGATTTATTATTGTCACATGTATTGTGACATGTGAGAATAATAACATTTTGTGAAAAGTATTGTTTCTTGCGCACTATACAAAGCATACCGTTCATAGTGAAGGAAAGGAGAGAGTGCAGAATATAGTGTTATAGACATAGCTAGGGTACAGAAAAAGATCAACTTAATGCGAGGTAGGGCCTACACTCCGGTGCCTGTTCGGGTACACTGAGGGAGAATCTAGCATGGCCAATGCACCTAACCAGCATCACTTTGAGTCTGTGGGAGGAAACCAGAGCACCCGGAGGAAACCCATGCAGACACGAGGAGAACGTGCAGACTCCGCACACACAGTGACCCAAGGCGGGAATTGAACCTGGGTCCCTGGTGTTGTGAGGCAGCAATGCTAACCACTGTGCCATCGTGCCGCCCATACTTCAGCTGACTTACTTTAGCTTTCTTTCCGTTGTCCTCTTTTTGTCTAACTTCATATTTGCTGCAGCTCACTTCAGCTGTGACTCCCCTTTTTATTTAACTTTGCAACCCTCTACTGTGGTACTGTCTATTTTCTTTTTAAGAATCTCAGATTCTCCAGCAATATTTTCTGTTCATAGTAAATTCCAAAGGAAAATGTGAGATTTTTCTTCATGAGGAATTCACTGTAAACAGGGTATTGTACTAAATGACAAAACGTCTTTCACAAAGGGGAAGGCAGAAAATCTGTCACAATATATTGACATCCAGTCAAAATGCACAATGCAAAATGCAACACGTAGATGGTACGAGGCAAAGCAGTATACATAGAAAATTTAATACATACACCTGTCTGATGGTCATGTAATCTATAGATGTGTTCTGTACTTGAAGAAAAACGTCTTGCAAATTGGCACCAGGAGTATTATCGAAGGTGAATTGCACAGGAGCAATTTCTTTTGGAAATGAATCCATTTGAGTGTATCCACTACTGTCCATGTATTTGGAGTGTAATGATTCAAATAAGAATCCAGCACTTCAAATTAAACCAGGCATAACAGCATCAGTGCTTGTGTCTTTGCATATAAGTATATTTCTGTGACCATGCAGTCTGTTATAAATGAAAGAAACCTCAGACGCTCAGGTTGCCATCAACTGTGACTGCAAGTATTGATGTCCAAATCACCCTGTCTGCATTTTCAATGTTTGTATGTGTGTGTGTGTACCCGTGCATGTATCTTTGTATTCATGTTTTACATTCGTTTGTCTCTCATTGCGTGTATGTTTCCATATGTCTGTGTCCCACCGCATTTTTGCAAGAGTGCATCTATGCTTTAGTTCATGGCTTCCTCAGTTTGGATGTATTTTTGTATCTTTACTTGCATTCACATTTGTACATCTCTGTGTTCCTCAGAATCTTGGTATGTCCGTATGTAAATGCATATGTGGCTGTAGTGACCATCAGAACTGCCAACACATTTCTACGAACACATAATAAATCAGTGCTAACAGATCTTTCATGCATTCCTTGTACATAGTCTTTCACTTGGAACTCCGGTTCTAAAGCTTCCTGAAGTCTCAGAATAGCCTAACTGCAACAATTAGTGAATTTGCTGAAACAAAAAGTAATACAGCTAGCACAAGTTTAAAAATAGGATCACATCTTCCTGACATTGAAAGATCCAACATGGACAAACAGTAACAGACAGGAAAAGACCCTTTGGTCTATCCAGCGTATCCCACACAGGAGCGATACTTGGCGATTTCCAATCTTTACATTCTTTATCTCACTGAAAAGCCTGTGATCTATTGAGAAAGAAGAAAAAACAGATTAAAAACAGACCAATTTGGGGAAAACTATCTGGAGAAATTCATCTTCAATAACATCAATCTTCAATTATAGTTAATCTTCAAAAAGGGTGGCACAGTGTTAGCACTGCTGCCTCACAGCGCCAGGGTCCCAGGTTCAATTCCGGCAGCGTCGGGTCACTGTTTGCACATTCTCCCCATGTCTGCGTGGGTTTCCTCCGGATGCTCCTGTTTCCTCCCACAGTCCAAAGATGTGCGGGTTAGGTTGATTGGCCAGGGTAAATTGACCCTAGTGTCAGGAGGATTAGCAGGGTAAATATGTGGGGTTATGGGAATAGGGCCTGGGTGGGATTGTAGTTGATACAGACTTGATGGGCCGAATGGCCACCTCCTGTATTGTAGGGATTCTATGATCAACTGAACATGATTAAAGCTAACTCAGGATAAACAATGAAAATTTCAACATGTGTGTGGGTTGTCTTTTTTTGTGATCTTCAGGAAAGGCTTCCGGTTCGGCTACTCAACACTGGTACAGAGGCATTTAAAATCCATCTAATAATATTTTCAAGACTGTAATGGTTTTCAAGCAAAATTGAATTTGCTCTCTCAAACCCCTTCATCTCAACAATTTATATTGAAAATTAAAAAGGGAAGGATTTTTGACTTCTGCCTTAAAATGAAAAGGGTGGAAACTCCAGCCCTCTCTCTGCATCTTTCTCTCTCTTGCTCAGAGTTTGTCAGTGGGACCTATAACTCTAAAGAATAAAATATTGCAAAACTCAAGTCACCTTGCTGCAGGGTTATGATAATGTCCTGGAAAAAACATCCAATCCTACACACAGCTGCATTGACAATGGGCGCAATCTTACCGACTGTTCATGCCACGCTCCCACTGCAGTGAGGTCAGAGAATTTGGCGGCAAGCCAAATCACCGTTCACTGCAGCGGGATGGGAAAATCCCACCAGCGTTAACGGTGGTAAGATTCCGGCCAATGTGTTTTTTTCCACTATTACATAATTTAAAGGTCTCTGTTGACTGATGTTTTGAGATCCTGATTGAAGATGATTGAAGGTTGATTTGAAGATTCCCTGACCTGTCCATTGAATGGAGTTGGTTATTAATTACCAGCAGGAGTGAAACATTTGAGTCAGTTGGCATGGTTAACAGTTGGGATTTGTTTGATTCTCTCCCGATTCCCTTTGTTGTGAAGACAGGTCACACTTTTGAAATATGACCCTCATTGCAAACTCTGCAAGATGCAACATTTTAATTATATAGTTACTAATAACAAGTGCAAGGATAGGAAAACAATCTCTTTGACAGCAAGTTATAGTGTACAGGGGACACAGCCAAATTATATTGCTTTGTTGTGGAATATTGTAAAAGAAGCAGGCCAATTAAAATATTGTAGAATGCTGAAAGTGCACAATACGAAATAAATGGCAATGAAATTGTAATGATGAAGCTCATGTGGACTGCAATGAGTCCTCTGACTGAACAAATGTAAGTGAAGATTTTTAGTGCTTATTAATTGTGGTTTTATCACAAGTTAATTTCCCACAAACAAGCAATAAATTATTATGAAGCAGACATAGGAATAGCAAGGAATGGCAATAATCAACTTTGATCCCCATTGGCATGATTCTATCCAGGTATCCATTTGGTTTTCATATATCCATAATACCTAATAGATGAGGAGAGATTGAATAGAATGAGCCATGGCACATTCGAGTAGTCACCCTCTGTGCTGTAACCACTCGATAGTTCTACAGCCTCTGGAGTTTTGAAGAATGACTGTGACATTGCAAGATATAAAATTCTTGGAGGTTTTGGCAGGATAGATATTGAAATGCTATTTTCCCAAGCTGGAGAGTTTAAGGCTAGGTTATACAGGCCTGGGATTTTGCAGTTATGGAAACACCATGGCATAGTTCCACAGTTTCAATAGCTGTTTGTTGACATAAATGTAAGTGCAATAATCATGCATTAGTAATGCTTGATCTCCATCTTCAACCTATCATTATCATAGTAAGTGAACAGTTTAACTGACGGTTCAAAAGTTTATTAAAAGATTGTGGGTGCGATTTTTTGGCCGCACTCGCCCCCAAACAGGAAAGTCCCGCCTGAGGTCAACGGACATTTCCATGGTCCACTCTTCATCCACTATGATTCCCAGAGCAGGCAGAATGGGAAAATTTGCCCTATCTGTCTTTAATGTAGGGTTATGAATATAACTGTGTTTTGATATGGGCATAAGTACTTGAGGGGGATTTAAATGTATTAAAAGGACATTACTGAATGGAGTTTTTTAATATATGTTCTGGATAGGAGGGGTGCTAATTGAAATAGTACTAATTTCTTCTGGAAACATGGAAAATAGAAGCAGGAATAAGCCAATCAGCCCTTTGAGCTTGCTCCGCCATTCATTTTGATCATGACTGATCATATTCAATATCCTGATCCTACCTTCCTGCAATATCCCTTGATCCCTTTAGCCTCAAGAGCTTTATCTAATTTCTTCTTGCAATCACACACTGTTTTAGCCTCAACTAAATTCTGTGGTCATGAATTCCACGCATTCACCACCCTCTGGGTGAAGGAATTTCTCCTCACCTCACTTCTAAAAGGTTTACCCTTTATCCTCAAACTATGACCCCTAGTTCTGGACTCTCTCCCACGATCAGGAACATTCTTTTTGAATCTACCCTGTCTAGTCCTGTTAGAATTTTATAAGTTTTTATGAGATCCTCTCTTACTCTTCTAAACTTTAATGAAGATAATCCTAGCTGACTTAGTCTCTCCTCATAGGTCAGACCTGCCATCTCAGGAATCAGCCTGGTAAACTTTCGCTGTGCTCCCTCTATAACAAGAACATCCTTCCTTGGATAAGGACACCAAAACTGCACACAATACTCCAGATGTGGTTTCACCAATGCCCAATTTGCAGCAAATTGTAGCAAAACATCCTTCTCCCTACACACAAATCCTCTTGCTATGAAAGCCAGTACACCATTTGCCTTCTTTACTGACTGCTGTACCTACGTGCTTACTTTCAGTGACTGATGCACAAGGACACCAAGGTCTCACTGTGAATCCACCTCTCCTAATTTACACCCGTTCAGATAATCTGCCTTCCTATATTTCCACTGAAGTGGATAACCTCTTTTTTTAATGCATCTTACTACACATCCTTAAACAGAAAGGTGCTTTAATTTGCTTCCATAAGCGGTGGGATATTCCTTAACCCCTTAGTTTTGGAGTGATCCAATTCTCTATTGACATCCCACAGCAAACTCGAGATAGGTTGAACTCAAAAAGCTAGTTTAGATGTACACACTCAAAATGAGGGAGGAGGGTCACAACAGTGCCTCCTTTGCATCCACTCAATAAAAGTGGGAAAAAAGAAGGATTTACAGTGCAGAGACCACAGAGAAAAGAAATCGTCTTCCACATGGGCTTCAGATTCCAGAATCAAAGTTCAATGAGGTCAGTGAGCTGAAAACCAATGCTGGATGATTCATTTTCCCTCTGGCGTTGACTTCAAATGATGAGATAGGCATGCAGATATGAATCATTCTCGAAGACAGTGATACAGAATATCCAGCAGAAGCAGTGTAGATGGAGCCAGGTGTCCAACCTGGGCCAGTGCTCCATGTCTATGAGGCTGCCAGTCAGACGATAAAAGGCAGACATAGTTTTGTAGTTCAGTAAGGCAATGTTTCCATTTCCCAAACCAGTGGCTCATGTCACATGTCTCCCACATCTCCATGCTATCTTTGACAAGGGATGGGTATCCCTCATCTGGGACCTGAGACTGTTAAACGTCTCAACCATTAAGAATTGAAAGGAAGGGTGCAGTGCCCTTTGTCTTAGCAAATGAGCAGATTCTCTTTGGCCAGCCTGGTTTATGAAATGCAGATGGTTTGAATTTGGTTTGTGCAGCCCACAGGAAGTAATTAATGACTCTTAAGGGATAACGATGTGTGAGTTTTCCCGATACTGTCTGGTAGCATCTTTTGTTCGGTATCACAGGCATGGATTCAGCCAGTTGTCTAGTTTGAATTCTTTTTTAAGATAGCAATGAGCATATCTCTATCTTTTATTAAAAGGTCTGTGGGGGTCATGTGTTGGCGCGAGTTGTCACGAGGTTGTCATGGGGCCACCTTTTAAGAGCCATTGGGATGAGTACATTCGGGATGTGGTGGTTATGAGCTGGCATGTCTGAGGCATGGGGATTGGTTGGGGGAAGTGTGAGAGGTGAGGACTAGAGGGATTAAAACATCAGCAAACGACTGGGACTAACTCCCAGAGAATTGGAGGTGGCTCTTATAAATAGCCCGCCTTGGCCCTCAGTAGCCCCCAAGGCCATTTCCAACCCCTCTCTATCCTGCACCTACCCTCACCCAGAACAAGGATTCTGCCATTTGGGACACTTTCTCCTGAGGCGGGCAGGATGAGCTGGGAAATTTCCTGACTCTAGCCTCCCAACTCGGGCCGTAATGTCAGGATGAGGGATTGGCTGTTTCGGACTGTGGTGAGGAAAAATCCATTCATTCAGAGGGTTGTTAAGCTCTGGAGTTCTCTACCCCAGAGGGCTATAGATGCTCAATCAACAAGACTGAGATTAGTAGATTTTGGACATTGAGGGAATTAAGGGATATAGAGAGGGTTGATTAAATGAATTCAATGTAGAAGTTAAGCCATGATTTTATTGAATGTCATTCCAGGCTTGAGGGGCTGTATGGCCAATTCATGCTGTTCGTTCACATGTTGTTATGAAGTGTCGGCCGAGATTAATCGAAGAGCCTGTTGCACTTTCTTTAAACTGTTCCTCTTGTTTCTCTAGTCAGAGTTGAATTGGCAGAATGAACCTCGGGTAAAAATGGATGCATTGCCAGAAGCTACTGAGAAGCTTTCATAGAGTTGTATAAACATCACAAACTCTAATAACCACCAGCAAAATGTCACCTATTGCATTGCAGCATTTCTAACAATGATGCTTCCTCTGAGCCTATGCTGCCATAGTTTGTGGGTGGATGGAGGAATTAATTAATGGTGACAGCCACAGAAGTAACATTGGAGGTCCTCATCATGGCTCAGATTTAGTAATAGATATAACAATTAAAATGATAGCACTTACTGTTATTATGGGATAAACGAGATAGTAACTACCACCATCTGCAAATGTGCAGTTAAATGCAGCTGTCAGGAAGTTGCTGTCTAGTTTACCCTTGTTTTTGACAACAGCTTTGTTATGCCAATGGTAAAACTTTCCATTTGTTTTGGGTGGGTTTGACAGTGAGAGTGGAAAATATCGTGCGAAGGCCTTTTGTCACTTTTATGTTGATGTAAATGAAGGATGTAATCGTCCCCTCCTGCTGTCAGTGGTGGACCATATTTCCCATTTAACATCGGGAACCTCATTGTAATACATTATCGGGCTCATACGCTAGAATCATACTCCCACATCAAATAATGCACCCATGGCAGCGTGATGTCAAAATGGCATGATGCATAATTGCTTTCAGAATGTGTTGCACCTGGTGAGCAGAACTCCAAGGGGAGCACAGAGGTCAGCACAGTGCTCTTGGAGCAATTCCGCATCTTCAGGGAGAGATGGGTTGAGTTGGGGGGATGGGGAGGGGTGGGGTGGAATGCTGGGGGTCATGCACAAGCAGTGCCAGGGGGCAATGCCTGGCAACGTTTGGGGCAATGTCCAAACAGTACCAGGAGGCAAAGCTTGGGCAGTGCCAGGGGCAGTGTTGGGGGTCAGTACCAGGGTGTAGAGCCTGAGCAGTGCAAGAAGGCAGTGCCAGGGGGCAAAGTCTAGGCAGTGCCTGGGTAGTTTTGGGGCAATGTCCAAGCAGTGCCGGGGGCAAAGCCAGGGCAGTGTCAGGGTCAGTGATGGGGGTCAGTGCCAGGGTGTAGAACCTGGGCAGTGCAAGAAGGCAGTGCCAAGGGGCAAAGCCTAGGCAGTGCCAGGGGTAGTGCCTTGGTAGTTTTGGGGCAATGTCCAGGCAGTGCTGGGGGTCAGTGCCAAGGGGCAGGGCAAAGGTGCAGTGACAGGGGACAGTGCCCAGGCATGACCTCTCTCTGGCAGGCCCTGCTTGCCAGATGCACGTCACGAGAGACCTGTTGTAATTCATGTTGGCATGCCTGAATGCTGACTTGAATGGGTTCTGTAATGGGGGGATTATCAGGCCTAATAGCTAGATGTAAAGGTGTTGTAATGGGCCTCCCAATGGTCAAGATTCCCATTACATCATTGGCAGAGGGTGGGGGCAATCATAACAGGATATCCCACTGGTGTAAATCCAGTTTTGGGCCTCTTGCATTATTTTGCGCTCCTGTCGCCATTCTCGCCCATTGGGAATGTGAGGATAAATTCCCTTTTTGACCAGAGTGATGAGAACCATATGCAAAAAGCCTCATGCAGACACTTTTCTACTTGTCTCCACGAATCTCAAAACACTGTGGAGAGTCCATTGCTTTGGCAGCACAGAAATACTACCCAAATGATCCCTTGTCAGCCATGACCATTCACCAAGAAGGATGGGGGTTTGGAGTTGTGAATTGATTGCCCTCCACCAGCAGTGCCCCTTTGAGACATCCACCTCCCTCCCTCCCTCCCTTCCCTCCCTCCCTTCACCTCGCCTCTGACTGAAGCCAAAGGCTCAGAATGAACAGCAGCTCTACACCTGGCTGGGATCTCTATACAATGTGAACAAACCTGCTGTAATGCAGGCTTCACCATGGAGAGGAAAACAGAACGGAGCAACTTTGACATCTAGTTGCCTCATAATTATTTAGGTGTCCCTTTTGTCAGCCACTTGTGCCCAAAAATACATTTCTTCCACCCCGAGGGATCTCACTGACTGACTTAAATAGTGCACATGACCTTTTGTACTTGGTCCACCAAATCTTCCCCACCACCAAATACCCAATCCATTATCACCATTCCTCTCCGCTCTGTCGCCCCCTTACTCTGAAGCCTATCACAATCCACTTTCACATGCCTTCCCTCACCTCCGAACCGACACTCTTTACTGTGTTCATGCCCACCCAGACTCTGTCCTTCTCTCGTTGTCTGAGCCACCATTCTTGTCTCCATCCACGACCCACCCGTAGCCCTTTACCTACCAGACTTTCACCCTGGACATGACACCCTATCGTGTCCCACTCTCCCCTGTGACTGTAACTCTTCTCGCCTATCACCAGTACCCGAATTTCTCCCCTAGTGAACCCTACTGTTGACACCACTGGCCCCACCCTCTCAGACACCCTCCACCACCACCTCCCCAGACAGTCTCCGGACCCTTCCTCGGACATTCCCCTCAACTTTCTCTGTAAGCCTGCCTCCCCGCCTTAGCCTTTGCTCCACCCTTCCACACTCGCGTCCCTCTCTTCCAGCTTATGCCTGCCTCCCCTGTCCAGCCTTGGAACAGTATTTGCTAACGGCACTCCAGTGAAGTTATGCGAGGTCTCCGAAAGGGAGAATGTGTCATCTACGGACTTCAAAATTGTGGATGAAACAAAGTTTGTTGAATGCATGCCACATGTATCTAGTTGGGAAGCAGGCCATCGTAATTATTCACAGATGGGGCACAGAATTGGGAGGGGGAGCATATTCCATTGAGTGGATTATTTAATGAGCAATCATGAGGTGCGATTGATGTTCCCGACATGGTGAATTTTAACCTAAAGAAATGGGTGGATTGAGGTTAGGTGGGAACTTGAATCTGGGGCGATCATTTGCCCCACCCAAATCAACCTCCAACCTTCCCATTTTCAGCTTTAACTGATAGTGAGTTGGAACTCCAAATGTGATAATGAGGCTGCAATCTTCATTGGAATTCCGATTTTCAACTTTAATACTGCCAGCTGGATTTCTCCAGCTTCAGGGAATTTAGCCATACTGATGAGCCAAGGATATGGTGCCTTTACAACCACCTCCTGGATCGAGGTGCCTTCCTGAGGAGCCTCCACGATTGGTCACCCTCCAATGACTTCTTTCCCCCAATTCCGAGGCCTCAGATCCCACCATGAGACTCCAATTCTGCTCTCCCGGGCTCAGAACTCTAAATTCAATCCCATTCTTTCAAGGCATTACTGGCCCTATCCCAGGTCCTGTGGTTTTCACCCCCAGCGAGGCCTCTAACTCCCCACACTCCTACCTGCCTACAGCAACCCCCACCCTCAGTGCACCCCCCTCCCCCCTCAAGACAAGGCCATTTGTCCTCTGGTATTCGTCCTAAAACCACTTTGATCACATGACCCCACTGGATTTTAAAAAAATTCAGCCCAATGTTTTTGGTCAATGATCCTTCATCAGATTGGGTGTGCCTCCCATTTATACATGATTATATATGGAGATATTGGTCAGAATTTACCCATTTTCTTGGCAGAGTGGCACAGTGGGTGGGAAAAATTGAATTTTCTGGCCCCCTCACAGCTGGTTTTCCCCTGCGCCAGATGTGGTGAGATATTGGCCGCTGCAATTCCGGTCCTGCCAAAGTCTATTGGCTTTTGCGTGGCTTCCCTGTCCTGCTGCCAGGAGAGGTCGGCTTCAATGGGACCGGAAGATCCTGCCGGCGGGAAGGGCTGGAAAATGCCGCCCATTAAATCTATTTCATTCCACAAATGCTGCTTGGGCCACTGATTATTTCCGGCATTTTCTGTCTTTATTTCAACTTTCCAGCATCCACAGTTTTTCATTTTCATATCAGTCTCCTACCTATATCTCTCAAGGCAAAACAGGGGGGAAAGGTGAAGGACTACTGGCAGTTATGTTGGACTGGCAAGCAATTGATTGTGGTTGCAGAAAACCTATGTTTGGACAACACTTCTACCCTTCAGTAATTGTTAGGTGTTGTCATGTCATCCACCATTGTGATGTGGTTGGATCCATTCTGTAGAGCATTAAATTCATAGAATCATAGAATCTACAGTGCAGAAAGAGGCCATTCGGCCCATCGAACCCACATTGACAACAATCCTATCCTATCCCCGTAATACCACATATTTACCTTCTTAGTCTCCCTGATGCTAAGGGTCAATTTAGCATGGCCAATCAACCTAACTCACACATCTTTGGACTGCAGGAGGGAACCCACGCAGACATGGGGAGAATGTGCAAACTCCACACAGACAGTGACCCGAGGCCGGCATCGAACCCGGGTCCCTGGCGCTGTGAGGCAGCAGTGCTAGCCACTTTGCCACCGTGCTGCCCTCTTCAGCACAGTGTCATCTCAATATGTCTCCCTCATTCACTGTCTACTCCATACATACGACATTTAGTGTCTCATCTGATATTGTTTGGGAAAAATGACTTCAACGTGGAGGTAAAAACAGAAAAGTCTAGTGTAACCGCGTCAAATTCCAGATGAACTCCTCCGTTCTTAGTTTTTCATTTTCAATGCTATATGGTTAGTATTTCTACCTCAGGAGACTTGAGCAAAATTTGTTGTTGAGTGTAACATAGCAGTATGTGTGCTCGTGTAGTTTTCACCTGATTTAGGAATTCTTTTGACCTGTGGCAGAGGATGTTTACAGTTTCAACATTTTCTACATTGACTTTTCAGATGAAAGACTGGTTCCAGTAAGCAGATTTCAATTGGATGATGAAATCTGAAAATAGTCATCATCATGTATTGTGTAAATAAACGATCAGAACCTTTCAATTAAAGTATATAATTTGGAAAATGCTCTCACCTACCATTATTCCATGTACAAATCAGTCAAACCGGTAATTATAGCTTGTAAATAATTCTCAGACACTCATTATTCTATGTATGAACCATTTAAATCCCTTGATTAAATTCCAGCCTCAAATTCACTCATGGGTAACCAAGAATCCATTTGTTAAGCTCTCTGCATTCTTTAATTAGATTTTCAATTCACTTCTGGGTGTTTGTTATTTTATGCATCTGAATCCATTCAACAAATTCTATCTTGTGACTCTCTGTTCAATGTTCAAATATATTCTCGATATAAAATATCCGAATTTTATATCAGATAAAGGGCCTGAAGGGTGGCACGGTGGTTAGCACTGCTGTCTCATAGCTCCAGGGACCTGGGTTCGATTCCTGGCTTGGGTCACTGTCTGTGGAGAGTTTGCACGCTCTCTCTGAGTCTGCGTGGGTTTTCCTCCAGGTGCTCCGGTTTCCCCTCTCAGTGCAAAGATGTGCGGGTTAGGTAGATTGGTCATGCTAAATTGCCCCTTTGTGTCCTGGGATGCATAGGTTAGACGGATGAGCGGGGTAAATTAGCAGGGTGGGATTACGGGGATAGGGCATGGGTGGGATTGTTGTCAGTGCAGACTTGATGGGCCGAATGGCCTCCTTCTGCACTGTAGTGTTTCTATGATTCTATGATGATTTGTCAATGAGATTTTAACCTCTCACCGAATGCATAAATAATCTAAAACTAATTATCAAATTTCTTTCCTGAACATGACTCATTATTACCATTTATTTCATCATCTTTTTGGGGGATTTTTCATATCTGATTTGGAACATTTGAGACCACATTGAAATATCCTTTGCAGCTTCCTCTGTTATAGTGATCGAGTCATTTTAGCTGCATTTTCAGTTCATTTCTTCCCGGCGACAAAAATTGGACTTGACTGTTTGTGGTGTTGACATGACAACACTTCCATGATGTCAGAACGGATTTGACTGCGGTGATTTCAATAAGGATAACGATTGAAATTATTACCAGAACGCCCAGTTTTCTGTTAGCTGCCTTTCATCCAAGCACCCAGCATTAGCATAAGGAGTTGGCCATTTGGTCTTTCAAGCCTGTCCTGCCATTCGATAAGATCATGGTTGATCTGACTGTAACCTCCTGCCTACTCCCAATAACCTTTCACCCCCTTGTTTTCATCTACCGCTGCCTTGAAAACATGCAAAGGCTGCTTCACTACCCTCTGACATAAAATAATTCTTCTCATCTCCGTATTAAATGGGGACCCCATATTTTTAAACAGTAACCTCTCGTGCCAGATTTTCCATCAAGAGGAAATACCTCTCCACATCCACCCTGTCATGACTCCTCAGGATCTTATATATTTCAATCAAGTTGCCTCTTACTCTTCTAAACTCCAGTGGATACAAGCTTAGCCTGTACAATCTTGCCTCGTAAAACAACCTGCCCATTGCTGGTATTAGTTCAGTAAATCTTCTTTGAACTACTAACACACTTCTATCATTCCTTAAATAAGGAGACCAATACTGTACACCCTGCTCTAGATGTTGTCTCACAGGCATCCTGTACAACTGAAGCATAAACTCCTTACCTTTATATTCAATTCCCCTCGCAATAATTAGTTTACCTAATTACCCGCTGTACCTGCATACGAGCGTTTTCTGACTCATTCACTTGACCACTCAGGTCCCTCTGAATCTCAGACCTCGGCAATCTTTCACCATTTAGATAATATGTTTATTTTGTATTCTTTCAGCCAAAATGGACAATTTCACATTATGCTCCCTTTTCCCGATCTTTGTCCACTCACTTAACCTGTCTGTATCCCCTTGCGGCCTCCCTACGTCCACTTCAGAACTTATTTTCCTACCTATCTTTGTATCATCAGCAAAATTAGCCACCATACCTTTTGTCCCTTCATCCAAGTCATTTATATCAATTGTAAAATGTTGAGGCCACAGCGCTGACCCCTATGGCACATCACTCATTACATCCCGCCAACCAGAAAAAGACCCATTTATGCCTACTCTTTGGCTAGCTAACAGGAAGCAATCTTCAATCTATGCCAATATGTCAGCCTTTCACAAAGTGTTTTTATTTTCCGTAACAACATTTGATGTGGCACCTAATCAAATCCTTCTGGAAATCTAAGTACAGAACATTCACCGTACCCCTCGATCCACAGCATATGTGATTCCTTCAAAGGACTTCAAAAAATTGGTTAAACATGATCTCCCTTTCACAAAACAATATTAACTCTGCCTGATTGCCTTGAATTGTTCTAAGTGTCCTGCTATAACATCTTTATAATAGCTTCCAACATTTTTTCTTTGACATATTAAGCTAACTGGCCTGCAGTTTCCTGCTTTCTGTCTCCCTCCCTTTTTGAATAACATTTGTTGTTTTCCAATCTAGTGGCACCTTCCCCAAATCCAAGGAACTTTGGAAAATTAAAACCAATGCATCAACTATCTCACTGGTCACTTCTTTTCAGACCCAAGGAGGAAGTCCATCAGGACTGGAGAATTTGTCAGCCCAAAGCCTCAATCATTTTCTAAATGTCACTCTCCTGGTGACTGTAATTTTCCTGAGTTCCTCCCTCCTTTGCTATTTCTGGAATGTTACTTGTATCCTCTATAGTGAAGACCAATGTAAGATATCTGATCAATTCACCTCTGATCTCTTTATTTTCCATTATTAATTCCTCGGCCTAACTTTCTGTCAACACTCCCTTTGTTATCGCTTTTCTTATTTAGAAACTTACTGTCTGTCTTTATATTTCTTATCATCTTTCCTTCATACTCAAATTTTCCCTCCTTGTTAATCTTTTTGTCATTCTTTGCTATTCTTTATATTCTAGCAAATCCTCTGACCTGTCACTCATCTTTGCACAATTATACACTTTTTTGTCAAGTTTGATACTGTCTTTAACTTTTTTAGTTAACCATGGATGGTGGGTCCTCAATCTTGAAAATGTTCTATCTCATTGGACTGTATCTGTTCTGTGTATTCTGAAATATGCCTTTAAATGTCCACCACTATGTCTCTATTGTCATATCCCTCAGCCTCACTTACTAGTTCATTATACCTGGCCCTTATTTAATTTTAAAATACTAGTCTTGGATCCACTCTTCTCTTCTCTCAAATTGAATGTAAAATTCAATCATTACTATACTCACTGCTACTAAAGGATGCCTTCGCTATTAGGTTATCAATTAATCCTATCTTGTTGCACAATACCAGGTCTAGTATATCTTGCTCTCTGGTTGACTCCAGAATGTGATAGAAACTATCCCAAGAATATTCGATGAATTTCTCATCTAGGCTACGTTTGCCCATTTGATTTTTCCTGTCTATACGCAATTTAAAATCCTCCATGATTATCACCGTAACTTTCTGACAATTTGCCATAATCTTTTTCTCTTTACTCTGTCCTACCATGAGGTTACATTCAGGGGGCCTGTACACTATTCCCATCGTGACTTCTAATGTTTATCTTTTCTCATCTTTACCCACACCACTTCCTCTTTCTTGACCTTGTTTCATTTTTTCTAATGTGATAATGCCAACATTAATTAGCATATTTTTCTAGCTCCTGTCCTTCCTAAAAAATCACACACTTTACAATATTCAGGTGTCAATCTGTGTCATCCTGCAGCCATGTCTATGTAATGGCTATCAGACCATACTTATTAAATTCTATTTCCACTATCAGTTCATCTGTTTTGTTTTGTTGTCAGATTAACATTCCTATGAACCTTACTTGAGCTGTGGGTGGCACGGTGGCACAGTGATTAGCACTGCTGCCTCGCAGTGCCAGGGGCCCAGGTTCCATTCCCGGCCTAAGTCACTCTGTGCAGAGTCTGCACATTCTCCCCGTGTCTGCCTGGGTTTCCTCCAGGTGCTCCAGTTTTCTCCCACAGTCTGAAAGATTTGCAGGTTAGGTGCATTGGCCATCCTAAATTCTCCCTCAGTGTACCTGAACAGGTGCCAGAGTGTGGCAACTAGGGGATTTTCACAGTAACTTCATTGCAGTGTTAATGTAAGCTGACTTGTGCCATTAATAAATAAACTTTAAAAAGAATTGGCACAGACCTAAAAGAGCAGAGCAGGTAGGTAAGTAAACTCTTTGCCGTTAGACGCTAGCTTCTTGTGCACCACCACCTCCCTCCCCTCCCCGCCCTCCCCATCCTGCACTGCCCACCACTGCTCCACAGGCAGCCTCGTCTTGAGTCATCTCGGTCCTATGTTCTGGAATTTCTTTCTTAAACTCCTCCCTCTTATCCTTCAAGGAGCTCCTTAAAACGTACCTCTTTGATCAAGTTTTTGGTCACCCCATCTAATATCTTCTTTGACTTGGCATCCATTTTGAACTGTGGAATTTCAATCTAGTCTATGAAAAAAATAATGAATAAAAATCTAGTATCAGTAACAGTGACCATTAGGCTATCAGATAGCCATAAAAATCCATCTCATTCACTCACTATAGTCCTTCCTGACATTGTGATCTCCTCTAGCTCCACAACCCTCTGATCTGCACTTATCTAATTCTGACACCTTGAGCATTCCCAATTTTAATTACTCCACAATTGGCAACCATGTTTTCTAGGACCTAAGGTCTGGAATTCTCTCCCTAAACAGCGTGGCTTCTTTACTTTGCTTTCCACCTTTAAGGCATTGCTTGAAACCTACCTCTTTGGCCAACCTCTTGCCCATCTGTCCTCATATCGGCTTACGTGGCTAGGTGTTACATTTTGCTTTATCATGTTCCTGTTAAGTATTTTAGGGTGTTTTATTGGATTGAAGGCTCTATATCAGTGCAAATTGTTGATAACATTGATGGTGATGATGAAAATCTTCTGCCATGTTCAGATCGGCCCCATATATGATCCAGAACGCTAGCTCTGAGACTCTTACTACCCTCTGAATGGCCTGGCAAGCTCCTTAGTTGTCAAGAAGGTAGCTCATCACAACCTCATACAAGGAGTACAAAAAGTTAGCATGAAAGCACAGTGAGCAATTAGGAAGGCAATGGCACGTTGGCTTTTAATGTATAAAGTTTGAAGTACAAGAACAGGGAAACTTTTCTACAATTGTATAAAGCTTTGGAGAGATCACCTCCGGAGTAGGCTACACAGTTTTGGTCTTCATATCTAAGAAAGGGTATACTTGCCTTGGAGCTGGTACTGTGAAGGTTCACTAAATTGACCTGAGTTGTGGCGAGGGAGGGTTGTCTTGTGTTGAACGGCTGAGTACCCTGGGCCTTTACTCTCTGGAGTTTAGAAGAATGAGAGGAGATCTCGCTAAAACATCCAAGGTTCTGGAGGGTGTTCACAGGGTTAACAATGAGACATGTTTTAACAGGCTTGGGAATCTAGAAAACAGGGACACGAACTCGGGATAAGGGGTTGATAACTTAGAACTGGAACAAGGAGAGATTTCTTGACTCGAAGGGTTGTGAATATTTGGAATTCTGGCTATTGCAGAGGGCTTGATCGTTGACTGTATCCATGACTGAGTTAGATAGATTTTTGGTTTCAGGGAATCAAGGGTTGTGGTGAGCAGGCAAGAAGAGGTTTTAAAACCATAGGTCAGCCATGATCATATTGAACAGCGGAACAGGTTTGAGAGGCTGTTTGATCTAATCTTAGTTCTTATGTTGTCAAGAGCAATTGGGGGTTAGGATAATTGTTAGTCTTGCCAGCATCCATATTCTGCAAATGGGGAAAAAAAGTTAAAAAGTGAACTTAAAAAACAGTAAATGAGCAAATATTAAAATTTGCATTTTCATCGTGATTTTTAATCTTTGCTAAATTCCTCCAATAGTTGGGACACAATAGTTTGCAGTTGCACGACGTACAAGTTATAATCAATCTTCTTATGCAGTGATTATTTTTCCCCTTTCCCCAGAAGTTATCTAATATCATTATTGGTTTTTGGAATTCACAAAAGGGCTATTTCTCGAATGTTCCGGATGAAACATTTATCATCCCTGGATTTTTCAAATCAATACCATCAAAGCAGTTGTCAGGGATGTACATACATAACTGTTAAATTCAAAAGTACTTGTCAATCAAGAAGTTATCTGAATAAATCAGACAGTGCGTTTGTGTTTGAATTGAAACCCGAAGCCCAACTGCCTGGAGATCAAACCAACCAGTTGTCAAAACCACCACTTCAGCTGGGGCATGAGATCTGTGAGTGAGCCATATTTTTAACAAGATAAAAAAAAACTTTGAATGTACAATGGCAGAATGCAAGAAGTTAACATTGAACTTTTTGTCACAATCCTCCTCCCTTTCACAAAAGTGAAACCTGAATCAGTTTGTGATTTTAAAAAAAACTTATCCTAGAAGCTGCCTTCAACATCAAAACTTTAAGGAGTTGATACTGGAAAATGGCTCAGGGAAGTTCAATTTGGACTAGAATCATAGAATCTCTACTGTGTAGAGGAGGCCATTTGGCCTATCGAGTCTACACTGACCACAATCATACCCAGGCCTTATTTCCATAACCCCACATATTTACCCTGCTAATCCCCTGACACTAAGGTCAATTTACAATGGTCAATCAATCTAACCTGCACATCTCTGGACTGTGGGAGGGAACCGGAGCATCCGGAGGAAACCCACGCAGACACGGGGAGAACGTGCAAACTCCACGCAGACAGTGACCCGAGGCTGGAATTGAACCCAGCTCCCTGGCGCTGTGAGGCAGCAGTGCTAACCACTGTGCCACTGTGCCGCCACTGGAAGCCAGCAATGACGCTGCAACTTAGCGAAATCCTCAAACATTTGCAAATGTTACTGGTTGGATCGATCGGAAAAGCATGATTTTTTTTCAATTTCTTTATAAAGCACCAGGTAACAGCATTTTCAACTCTATCTCCTATAATGCAAATAAATATATCACCATTCCTTCGCAGTCGCTGGGGCAAAATCCTGAAATATCTCTCCCTAACGGCATTGTAGGTCAACTCACAGCACGTGGACTGCAGCGATTCAAAAAGGCAGCTCATTCCCACCTCCTCAAGGGCAACTAGGGCTGGACAATAAATGCTGGCCAGCGACGCCCATGTCCCACAAATGAATTTTTAAAAAAGGCCCTAAATCCCTCCCCCCTGGCGAAATGAATTGGTAGGAATCTGTTGAATGCAGAGGAATAGAAGAGAATTGTGGTAAATTGATTGCAGGTGCAGAAATTTGTTTGGTGGAATTACTTGGCAAGTGATTCATTTTCATTCCTTAATTATAATTGTAGCTGTTGAGAAAAAGAATGATGTCTCAGGAGGTGATAAGGTTTGCAGATGTGATGAGGATCTTGATGCAAACTTTATCCACTGCCATTGGGTTGCACTGAAGTAAAGTGGTTACATGTGTTTACTAACGTGATGGCGGTCTAGCTCATGGGTCACAAAGTCAAATGATTTGAGATCTCCAAGATCCACTTCAAGAGGTCAGTTCGCCTCAGTTTGTGTTTGTTTTTGCATCAGGTGCAGTATAACGAGAGCTATTGCAAAGGTGCCCAGCTTTAAAAAAAAATGTTTTGTTTTCCAAGTTTTTTTATGTTAGGACGAAGCTTTGCACCGCTCTTACTGAGCTATGGCAATTTGCCAATGGAGGGTGTGAAACTCTGCAGACACTTGCATGCATGTTGGTATGCACAGAGCTCCTTTATTGCTGAACTAGGTACAGCTTGTACTTACCAGTATTACTCAGCTGAGTTCATGACCCAAGCCATTTCCGAATACAAGTATTTTGAGCAGAATTTGAGCAGAAGTATTTGGAGAAGCTGCAGTTTAATCATTGCTAATATTTGAATCCTCAAAGAGACTGCATATTAGACAGTGACAAGAGGGAAGAAGTTGTAATCATTGATCTTGCATTTGATATAGTGGCTTCTGGATCACAGAATCCTGACAGTGCAGAAGGAGGCCATTCAGCCCATCGAGTCTGCACTGACCACAATCCCACCCGGGCCCTATTCCCATAACCCCACATATTAACCCTGTTGATCCCCTGGCACTAGTGTCAATTTAGCATGGCCAATCAACCTGACCTGCACAGCTTAGGGCTGCGGGAGGAAACTGGAGCACCGGGAGGGAACCCACGCAGACACAGGGAGAACGTGCAAACTCCACACAGACAGTGACCCGAGGCCAGCGGAATTGAACCCGGGTCCCTGGCACTGAGGCAGCAGTGCCACCCCAAATAATTTACAGCTAGTTCATTACTTTGGATGGTCACTGGCTCTTAGGTAAATACAGAAGCCGATTTGTGTACATTAAGGTCCCACACACAGCAATGACCTCAAAGTTACTCAGTTTTCAGTGGTGCTGGTTAAAGGATAAATATCGGCCAAGGCACTGTGAGAATTCTCTTGTCTTGCTTGACTTGTGCGGTGGGATCAATTATATCCACTTGAGTGCAGGCAGCCACTTCGTTTAACATCTCATTTAAAAGAAAAAAATCTCTGACAATGCAGTATTCCCTTATAGCACTGACAAAAGTGCAAGCTTAGATTGCATGCAAAAATCAAGAAGGTCACAAACCCATTCAAAGGCAGCCTGACTGCGAGCACAACTGTGCCAACATTATGCCACGCTGGTAGTAAGAATGAATAACAATGAGGAGGATGAATTGCTCCAGTTTGTGGTGTTAGGGAAACTTTTTAACCCAGAAATGTGAAATTATTGCACATGCTTGCCTACAGGCTTTCTGAGAACTTTTCCACTGGAACTTGTGGTTATTAGAAATCCAAAGGGTGGCACAGTGGTTGGCACTGCTGGCTCACAGCACCAGGGAACTGAGTTCAATTCCAGCCTCTGGTGACTGTGTGGAAGGCAATTTTAAATCAGCTAATTAAATTCATAGATCGATGTAGTCCTTGTCGTGACAGAATAGCTAGAGGGGATTAAATGTTTCTATCTAACGAGTTGATGTTAACAGTTTGCTCATGTGAATGCAATGACAATATTAAAACAAAATGAATATGATTTTAAAGTACATATTGAAGTATTCAATGTATTTTAATGTGTTGTCCATCTTAGTCAAAAGTGTGAATGCTGCAGAAAGTAATGATAAGGTCAGAAGTTCAAAGCTGGGAATCCACTAGTCAGTAGAAATAAGCATTAGAAGTTTCAAGACCCGGTACAAATGTTGTAACATTATAGAGGTGTACATTGTCCAGACATAGGAAAGTGTATTTCTAGGGCCCAGGGAGACACATCTCTCTCTGTCTTGGTGAAGTGCCTGTGGAAAAGGTTCAGCTATGGAAGTTTCCTTGAGTATATAGCAACCAGGAAGTGGTTTTAGCCAAAGTGGGAAGATGCCTGGAATTAAAGGGACAAATGAAATATCATTATGTCGAGTGGCATGTTGCAATTGACTGAGCAACCGTTGTCAAAAACTGGACTGACATGTTAACACTAAATGAAATTAAATCTAAGCTAATAAGGAGGTGCATCTTAGATAGAATCATACAGTGTAGAAGGAGACCATTTGGCCCATCGAGTCTGCACCAGCCACAATCCCACCCAGGCCCTATTCCCATAACCCCCATGCATTTACCCTATCTAGCCCCCCTGACACTAAGAGGCAATTTAGCATGGCCAATCCGCCTAGCTCGCACATCTTTGGACTGTAGGAGGAAACTGGAGCACCCAAAGGAAACCCACGCAGACACGGGGAGAATGTGCAAACTCCACACAGACAGTGATTGAAGCTGGGAATCGAACCCAGGTCCCTGAGGCAGCAGTGCTAACCACTGTGCCTTTATGCCACCCATATAACAAAAGGTATAATTGATCTGTATTTTGGCTGAGTGCCTCAGATCTTTGGAGTGGTTTCACAGCACTGAATCTGGGCTGTTTGACCCTCTGAAAGCCTCCTACGGCGTATGTTAATGTATTGTCTAACTTGCATGATTTTTGTGTTTAAAGTAAATTTTGGCTACTTCCTTTGAATAGAGACTGCCTTTTGCGAGTTTTTCAAACAGAATCTAAGTTTATAGAAATCAGCCACCTTTTTCAAAGGAAACCCCCACTACAGGAGTTTGCACATTCTCCCCGTGTCTGCATGGGTTTCCTTCTATCAGAGATTTGGGACTTGTGTTAGGAGGGTAAACAACTGTGATCCCCTTAATGAGTCACATTGAAGAATCCTTGCTGACACGTGCAGGCCCTGATATTTATGGGGAGGGTGGTGAAGAAAAGGGAGGCTGTTTCATGATTGGCAAACCTGGAAGAATACATTTCCGTCAGATCCCATTGGTGGGTGTGGGCGTGTTGGAGGGAAGGCAGTGGTGGATGTAATTGCAGGGCTGGAGCTGTGTATGAGCACAGAGGAGACTAACACCCTGGTAAGTCAGGGTGGTATGCAAACTCTCCTGCCCCTCCTGGCCCACAAGCAGTGCTGGAAGGGCACTTGCCTGTCCATTCAACAATCCTCAGCACTTACCAGCTTCCAGGTTCTGTGACAGCTGAGAAACCAGAACGACCAGGGTAGCAGCTGAAACTGAGATAAAGGGGGTGATTCTCCCGGCCTGCTGTGCTGCTTGAGTAGCATAGCAGGCCGGAGACATCATGGGGGACCTGCAGCGGGACTTGTGACCAGCCGGATGCCAGTCACGAGTCTCCCAGGCAATGTTGTTGAATGTAATTAGCCTCGTGCTTCATATTGGCACGAGGCTGATTACCATATTGAAATTAGAATTCTGCCTCCTCCCCCACTGGGAGATGTTTCTACCAGTGGGGATTACAGCTGGACCCCATCAATGGGGACCAGGCATGAACATTCTGCTGGTGGGGACAGAAAAGATTGAGGCCCCCTTGGGAGGTCAGGGGCAGGGAGGGTGCCCCTAGAGCAGTGCACACTGGGCACATAAGAACATAAGAACATAAGAAATAGGAGCAGGAGTAGGCCATCTAGCCCCTCGAGCCTGCCCCACCATTCAATAAGATCATGGCTGATCTGAAGTGGATCAGTTCCACTTACCCGCCTGATCCCTGTAACCCCTAATTCCCTTACCGATCAGGAATCCATCTATCCGTGATTTAAACATATTCAACGAGGTAGCCTCCACCACTTCAGTGGGCAGAGAATTCCAGAGATTCACCACCCTCTGAGAGAAGAAGTTCCTCCTCAACTCTGTCCTAAACTGACCCCCCTTTATTTTGAGGCTGTGCCTTCTAGTTCTAGCTTCCTTTCTAAGTGGAAAGAATCTCTCCACCTCTACCCTACCCAGCCCCTTCATTATCTTATAAGTCTCTATAAGATCCCCCCTCAGCCTTCTAAATTCCAATGAGTACAAACCTAATCGGCATTGGGCACCAGGTAGTGCCAAGGGGGCAGTGAAAGATGGGCGGGGCCTATTGGGGGTTGATCGGTGGGGGGGCGGGGGGGACCTGCTGCACACTCTGCAATGGGATCGGTAGGCGAGGGAGGGAGGAGGTAATCTGGGCAGCCTGGGAGGGTGGTGGAGGCAGGATGCCTCACATCCTTTGAAAAGTACCTGGATGAGTACTTGGCATGCCATAACATTCAAGGCTATGGGCCAAGTGCTGGCAAGTGGGATTAGGTGGGCAGGTCAGGGCCTTTCATGCATCGGTGCAGACTCAATGGGCCGAAGGGCCTCTTCTGCACTGTAGTATTCTGTGATTCTATGGTGGGGGGGTGAGATCAGGGCTGGGGCATGGGGGACTGGCGATTGGAGCTGGCCCGGTGGGTCAACTGGCTGGTGATCCGGGGTGGTCGGGTGGACTGGTGATCCGGGGGAGGGGGGGTGCGATCAGGGGAAGGAGGCCAGAGTTGGGGGGGGTGATCTCCCCACTGAAAGATCGGCGCATGGGCAGTAGCCCGCTCAGCACGCTGATTTCCGGCGGGTTGAGGCCCTGTCCCCCACTTTCCGGCGTGAATCCCCCGAAGCTCTCTGTGGAGCACAGAGTTCCGGCGATTTGTAAAACTAAGTGCGCTCAAAGAATGGGCGGGAAAATCTCCTGTTTTCCCACCTGTCGGGCACTTAACTTTCTTTGGGGAAAATCCCGGCTGAAATCTTACACATGCAGCCTCATCAAACTATTTAGGTGAGGGACCAGTCTCCTGAGAGATCTTCCCCCAACCCGGCATGCCATCCTCTACTAAAACTGGATGTGGATGGAGGTTTGGGTTTGTGTGGCACGGTGGCACAGTGGTTAGCACTGCTGCCTCACAACTCCGGGGACTTGGGTTTGATTCCCGGCTTGGGTGACTGTCTGTGTGGAGTCTGCACGTGCTCCCCGTGTCTGCGTGGGTTTCTTCCGGGTGCTCCGGTTTCCTCCCACAGTTCGAAAGACGTTGCTGGTTAGGTGCATTCTCCCGCAGTGTATCTGAACAGATGCCACAGTGTGGCGACTAGGGGATTTTCACAGTAACTTTATTGCAGTGTTAATGTAAGCCTGCTTGTGACACTAATAAATAAACTTAAACAAAATTTAACATTTTTAACTTCAGATATGCAGCAAACCTTCCTATACTTGGCCTGTATTTGAATCAGGGGGGTAAGTTAGCATTGTTAAGTCAGTGCCAAATTATGTGCAGAAAGCAAAGGCAAGAGAGGGAAGAAAGATGGGATTTTTTTGTTCCAAGTTGGCTGTCTTTAATCAAGGTTGTAGCAAGAGGTACACTGCTATTAGTCCCAATGTTTTTGCCTGCAGTTCGCTGCTCTGACCATTAATTACTGAGACGACACACTTGGTTGTGTTAAGAAGTCAATTAAGTATTCAGATAGGAAGCATTGGATATATCCCTGATAAAATGATTGGTGCATTATTTTAATAGATGCAAGCTACTTAGAAAAGAGCAAATCATTTTCTGTTTCTGCAGAATCCGATGCTGTCAGGTTTGTTTCACGCTGTGAACAATACTTTACACATACCTTGCACATCAAACAGTTTCTTGTTTCTTTTTATCACAATTTTACCATGCCTTGAGTTCAACCGTGCGTTTGGAGGATTCAAAGTGCTCCTGACGCGGGTGCATTGATGAGCATTTGTATTCCATCGCTGGGATTTGCATGTTAGCACAGCCTGCATCAAACTCTGACACTAAGCATCATTCTGAGCGACTGCCTGTGTTGTCCTATCTCAGACATTCACAGTCTTTCCCTCAACTACATCAGTCTGTTTTAGGAGAAAAAAAATGCTTAAACATTGACATGAAAGCAATTTCAATGTATAAGAACAGATGTAATACTTTGATACATGAACAGGACAATTTTGGTAATATTACCCACTAAATATCTGAGCAGAATAATTGTATTAGTTGCATGCGAATGATTGAGGTAAGTAGACAAATCCCTCAGAAGTTTCACCTTTAGATCATAAGACCATAAGATGTAGGAGTAGAAGTACACCATTCGGCCCATTGAGTCTGCACCAACGTTCAATCAGGTCATGACTGATCTGATAATCCTCAACTCCACTTTTCTGCCTTATCCCCATAACCCTTGAATCCTTCACTGATTAAAATCTGTCTATCTCAGCCTTGAACACACTTAATAACCCGACCTCTACAGCCGTCTGTGATAGAGAATTCCACAGATTCACTACCCTCTGAGAGAAGAAATTCTCCTCATCTTTGGTTGACCCCTTGCTCTGAGATTATACCCTCTGGTCATAGACTCTTCCACAAGGGGAAACAACTTCTCAGCATCTACATTAAGAATCCTATATGTCTTTATTCTTCAATGCCTTGCAAGTTTCCTCAATATTCCCTTATATCCCTCAGCTTTTGTGCACCTATCAATATAGCTCAATTTTCCATAATATCCTGTTGTGTGCAATAATATCCTCAGATATTGTTTCATACGTATTGCTTTTTTAGTGACCTTTCCTCTCTTACAGTTCTTCTTTTCTTTGACATGAGCATTTCAAGGATTGGTGAAATGATATGATGGGTTCTTTATTTGGAGACAAGACTATAGATAGATTTACTGGGAGGCTAATTATAGTATGTCTGACTTCCATCAGCACTGTTCGTAGACTGACTGCAAGGCATGGGGCTAATACATCATATTCTGTCAAGGTAAAAATGATTGATTGTGCTTGAGTAATGCCTCCTGTATGGACATCATATCACAACATCCTGCAGCAAAAGGTCAGAAGTGAAGATGATTGTTGCTGATTGCTCATTGTCCAGTACCATTCGTGACTCCTCAGATACTGAAGCAGTTCATGTGTGCGTTAAGGCTGGAACAATATGCACACTTGGGCTGATAAGTCACAAGTAATATCTGTGGCGCACAAATGTGAGGCAATGGACAATATCCAAAAAGAGTCTATCCAACTCTCCTTGTCTTTCCGATGGCCTCACCATCATTGAATCCCGCCCTCACCATCAACATCCTAGGGGTTACCATTGACCAGAAGTTTAACTGGTCCAGCCATATACTGTAGCTATAAGACCAGATCAGAGGCTGGGAATTCTGCTGAGAGTAACTATGATTCCCCAAAATCTGTTCACCAACTACAAAACACAAGTCAAGAGTGTGATGAAAGAGTACAGTTCTAACAACACTCAAGAAACTTGATGCCATCCAGGACAAAGCAGCCTGCTTGGTTGGCACCCTATCCACCACCTTAAACCTACACTCCATAGGTACTGATGCACAGTGGCAGCAGTATGTAACATGTCCAAAATGCACTGTAGAAATTTGCCAAGTCTCCTTCAATGGCACCTTCCAAATACACAATTTCTAACACCTGGAAGGACATGGACAGCAGTTCAGACTGCATCTGTGGGGAAGGGTCTGACAAAGGATCATCTACACTCAAGTTGGCTCTATTCTCTCTCCATGGATGCTGTCAGACCTGCTGAGATTTTCCAGCATTTTCTGATTTTGTTTCAGATTCCAGCATCTGCAGTATTTTGCTTTTATGGACAGCAGTTGCTTGGGAACACCACCAAGCTCCCCTGCAAGCTCCCCTCCAAGCCAGCCTGTCTAGGAATTATATCATTATTTCTTCAATGTTGCTGGGTCAAAATCCTGGAACTCCCGAACAGTGATATGAGTGTATCTACTCAACATGGACTGCAGTGATTCAATATGTCAGCTCACCACCGACATCTCAAGGTTCATTGGGGATGGACAACAAATTCTGGCCTTTCTACTGATCACATTTAATGAAAGAATCAAAATAAAGAGGTTCTGGTCAAGTTTATGTTTCTCTTTGTTATGTACTGTATGTCTTGTTTGGTTTGCCATACTTTACAAGCCAGTGCATTATGGGTTTGCAGAATCCATATTGTTTGTTAATCATAGGATCCTGAGTGCAGAAGGTGGCCATTTGGCCATTGAGTCTGCACCTACTCTCCAAAAGACCATCTTACCCAGGCCCACCCCCCTGCCCTATCCCCATAACCCCACCTAACCTGCACATCTTTGAACACTAAGGGGCAATTGAGCATAGCCAATCCACCTAAACTGCATGCACATTTTGGACTGTGGGAGGAAACTGGAGAACCTGGAGGAAACCCATGCATTCATGGAGAGAATGTGCAAACTCCACACGGTCACTCAAGGCTGGAAGCGAACTGGAGTCCTTGGCACTGTGAGGCAGCAGTGCTAACCACTGTGCCACTGTTCATTTTAATAAGCGAAGTATAATAAATGGCATTTGCAATGTTTAATTACCTCTATGCTTAAGTGAGAATTGATTAATCTTGAAAGTTATCAATACTACAAGTATTAAAACATAGCAAAGAGGTGATGAGGTTGATGGATCTTTACGGTCATGCCTTGAAAAGTGAAACTAAAGTAAGGGAACTTTTTTCTACCATGAATCGCATGTTGGATTTGAACGATACCACAGTATTGGCAGAGGCAATTATTCTCGATAATGGGAAGGAGGAAGATGCAGCAAAAAATACCAGGAAAGAGCTATGGGCCAAGTGCTGGTAAATGGAATTAGGTGGAAGGTCAGCTGTTCCTCGCGTGTCAGTGCAGATTCGATGGGCCGCAGGGCCTCTTCTGCACTGTATGATTCTATGATTTCATGATTCTAGTGAAAGGAAATTATCAGTAAAAAATGGGAACAACAAAAGACAAAAAAGTAACTGATGAAGAGAAAATAAAAAGGCTGAAAATGACAACACTTACCAGATCTATGGGATATTTCGATGAGACTATTGAACACTGGAGCTCCTATACTGAACGCTTTGCATTCTTTGTCCTTGCAAATGGAATTGAAGATGATAGAAATGTGGCAACTTCCTTAAATGTGATGGGAATTGTTCTGTGAGTAACTCGCCTCCTGATTCCCCTTTGGCTGATTAAGAAATTTGCAGCCTGACAAACCTGGCACAAATCTTCTAAAGATTTTGTACAAGTCCTGGAGGCACATTTTTCCCCTAAGCCACTTGTCGTAGCGGAAAGCTTTAGGTTTCACAAAAGAAAATAAGAAGAGGGAGAAACAATTGCACGGTGTACTGCTCACTGAACATTGTGAATTCAATGAAGCACTGAATGAGACAGGTTGGTCTGTGGCCTTCAGAGTGAAGCAATCCAGAACCACCCCCCACCCCCCTGACAGAGGCTATCCTTACCCTGTAGAAAGCCATAGAGATTGCAGTCTCCATGGAGTTGACTGGAAAAGAAGCACAGCAGCTGAGTGAATCAACTCAAGTGCATGACAGGACAACTGAACATGCACACAGGATAGCAAGCAGCCGAGAATGTTGCCATAGTGAGAAGCCTGGTCACCATCCAACTGAGTGTTGGTGCATAGACCTTGAATGCCATCAGTGTGGCAAGAAGGGACACAATGAGTGTGCACATAAAAACAAGAAAAAATGAAGCAGTGAACCAGAGAAAAAGAAATCTGCAGTGTGGCGTAACAAGACAAATCTGCATGTCACATAGCAGGAATGGGAGTACCAGAAGGACACGGAGTCCAAAGAAGAAGTGCCTCTTTTATATCTTGTCAGTGGCAGATGGTTTACAGGGCCACTGTTGGAGGGACGGCCAATGCATATGAACTGGATACAGGGCCAGCAATTTGTCTGGTTCCAGATGCTGTGTATGAGGAGAAGCTTAAACATCTTCACTTGATGCCTGCAAAAATCATTCTGAAAACATATACAAGAGAATCTGTACCTATGATTCCTGGGATAGCAGGTCTGTCATATAAGGAGAGACTAAGTCGGTTAGGATTATATTCACTGGAGTTCAGAAGAGTGAGAGGGGATCTCATTGAAACTAATATAATTCTGACAGGATTAGACAGGGTAGATTCAGAAAGAATGTTCCCAATGGGGGGGAGTCCAGAACTAGGGGTCATCGTTTGAGGGTAAAGGGTAAACTTATATAATTCGAACAGGGTTAGACAGGGTAGATTCAGAAAGAATGTTCCCATTAGGTGGGAAGGCAAATGGTATGTTGACCTTCATAGCAAGAGGATTTGAGTATAGGAATATAAATGTTTTACTGTAATTATATAGGATGTTGGTCAGGTCACACCTGGAGTATTGTGTGCAGTTTTGGTGCCCTTATCTGAGGAAGGGTGCCCTTGCTATAGAGGGAGTGCAGCACAGGTTTATCAGGTTGATTCCTGGGATGCAGGTCTGTCGTATGAGGAGAAACTAAGTCAGTTAGGATTATCTTCACTGAATTTAGAAGAGTGAGAGGGGATCTCATGGAAACTTATGACATTCTAACAGGGTTAGACAGGGTAGATTCAGAAAGAATGTTCCCAATGGTGGGGGAGTCCAGAACTAGGAGTCATAGTTTGAGGATAAGAGGTAAACCGTTTAGGACAGAGACTTCTTCACCCAGAGGGTGGTGAATGTGTGGAATTCACTACCATAGAAAGTAGTTGAGGCCACAACATTGGTGATTTCAGGAAGAAATTAAATACAGCTCTTGGGGCGAAAGGGATCAAGAGATATGAGGGGAAGGGGGGAATCAGGATATTGAATTTGATCAGCCATGATTAAAATGAATGGTGGAGCAGGCTCGAAGGGCCGAATGGCCAACTCCTGCTTCTATTTACTATGTTTGCATGATAAGCAGAATGGAAGTTAAAATTGAACTAAATGGACAGGCTGCTAAGCTACCACTGCTTGTAGTGAAAGGCAACTACCCAATTTTGATGAGATGATCCAGTTAAACTGGGCAGAAGTACACAGCATTGCAACAGACGAAACTGGTCTGACAGCTGTTTTGTTAAAAAAAAATGCTGTTTTCAAGCGCGATTTGGGAAGCTTGAAGAGACTTACCGTAAAATTGAATATCAAAGCTGATCCTAAATCAAAATTTCTGAAGGGCAGATCATCTGCCATACAACAAACATCAAAGCCAACTGGAGCACCTCGTCAAGTATCTATTAACTGAGACCCTTGCTCCAGTTAATGGACAGAGACAAAAAACTTTGGGTGCAATCTTACGACAAGAATTCTAAGTGTCAAACGAGTGAGAAAACAAGAGTTTCAGACCTGTATTTTGGGCGAGTTTGGAAATGCAATCTTATGACACTCTTGTCAATTTTTTGGACGAAAGTGCGATTCTTTTTTATTGGTGTCGCAAATAGGCTTATAATAACACTGCAATTAAGTGACTGAAAATCCCCCATTCGCCACACTCTGACGCCTCCGGTGCCTCGGGTACACTGGGGGAGAATTTAGCATGGCCAATCCACCTAACCAGCACGTCTTTTAGACTGTGAGAGGAAACCGGAGCACCCGGACGAAACTCACGCAGACACAGGAAGAATGTGCAAACTCCACACAGACAGTGACCCAAGCCGGGAATCGAACCCAGGTCCTGGTGCTGTGAGGCAGCAGTGCTAACCACTGTGCCACCATGCCAGTTGGGGGGCGGGTGGGGGGAGCGGGGTGGGCTTGGATGGAGCCTAAGCGTACCACTGATGCCGGCTGCGACTGCATAGGCATCCTGATCTCCCAGTGAACTGGGAGATCACCTATCACCCTGACCCCACTGACCCCCATGGACATCACCCCGCCCCATCGTCATATAGCCCCACCCCTGGGGCAACACAGGTCGCCAGCATCGTGACCCCCTGATGAGTCATGACCCCTGCTGATCACCCCCGCTTGCATAACCCCCTGCAAAACACCCCCCCTTGCATACCCCAAACTAATCACCCCCTTGCATACCCCCAACCGATCACCCCCCTTGTATAAGCCCTTGTTGATCAACCCTTGTCTGCAGGACTCCCCCCTTGCCTTCCTCCCCCCCCCCCCCCCAACCTCTGCTGAGCTCCCCACTTTCTCCCCCTGTCATAGCCTCACCCCACTCAGGCACCTCCCCCTTGGCACTGCCCCTAGCACAGTTATGGCGTCTGGTGCATAGTGTTAGGGTGCCTGGTGGGTAGTACTGGGGTGCCTGCTAGGCACTGCCAGGCTGGCACTGCCCCATGGGCACTGCCTGGCCATGCCCCAGACCAGGTGGGAGCTGCAATAGCCTCAGATTCCCCTGGTGAAGTCATGAGTTCTGGTCTCTGCTGGTGGAGACCAACTCTGATCCTCGCAGGCTCAACATTCATTCATATTAAATCAGCTTTGCACCCATTTTCGGGGTAAAGAAGTTCCCTTCAGCAAAACGGTGCTGGGAACTTTGCGTGCAGCGAGAAATTGTGAGCAAACCCAACTTTCCATTCCACACGCAATCTTACCGGCTCACCGCACCGATCGACCGCAATTCCTTCTAATCTGACAACAACTGCACACATACTTTGATCTGCTGAAACCAAAAAAACATGACAGGTTGTGCAAGATCAACAGCACTACCAAGTGAAGAGAAGAGCTCAAATATCAAAGCTGAGAATTTTCTGTTCTGGACAAGAGGTATGAGCCTGTGATAATGCTTTTGGAGCTAAATGGGTTCTTGTTACTGTGATTGCTTAAACATGACCTATTTCGTACACTGTCCAAACAGTGAATGATCTCAGCTGGCGGAGACATGTTGAGCAACTGTTGCCAAGTCGAGCACCATCCGAGGATACACCGCTTCTTGAGGAGCCTGATTTCTCCGATTCCAACCATCTCCAAGTCAAGGAATGCTGATTCCAGTCTCGCCTCCTCAGTCAAGCTTGACTGACATTAAAGGCATCTCACCTTCATTAGACGCAACTCCAGATGCTGTTACATGTCCTAACTTGTCATTAGTCTCCAATTAATATTCTGTAAAGCACCAAGAAGTCTACCATAACCCACACCAGGAGAGAAGACCTCCTGAGCATCTGAACTATAATTAAAACGAACCCATGTGTTTTTTTTGGGCAGAATAATCCCCAGGGTTCAGCCGGGAATAGAGACAGTTTACTCTCCCCTTTTTCAGAAAATGTCTTCTTAAACTGACATTTCTAATAAAGGTGGGGCGGGGGGGACTGACATTGCTAATAAAGGGGGGTGTGGAGGGGATATGTTATGTACTGTTTGTCGTGTTTACTACCTTGCTGTAATTTATAAGCCACAGCGTTATGGAATCAGAGTTCACGTTGATTGTTAATTCAGTTGCTGATTAATCCTGGAAGTTGTCGACAGCCCCAGTATTAATGTGCAACACTGTTGGATTGTTTAGCATCTTTGGAGACCTCAGCACCCTCTGTGACACACACACATATCTTAAAAGATGTTGTTGTGGCTCAGGTTAGAAGCTCCAAAGTATTTTATGGAGACTGCCCGAACCAGTAGTTAGCACTGCAGCCTCACAGCACCAGCGATTCTGACCTTGGGTCGCTGTCTGTGTGAAGTTTGCACATTCTCCCCGTGTCTGCGTGGGTTTCCTCCGGGTGCTCCGGTTTCTCTCCTCAGTCCAAAGATGTTACGTTGATTGGCCTTGCTAAATTGACCCTAGTGTCAGGGGGATTAGCAGGGTAAATATGTGGTGTTACGGGGATAGGGGCCGGGGTGGGATTGTGGTCGGTGCAGACTTGATGGGCTGAATGGCCGCCTCCTGCACTGTAGGGTTTCTATGATTCTATCTTGAATTTGGCTCGGATGAGCGTGATATGTTTCACCTTGGGTATGATTCAACAACCCACGAAAGAGCTTTTATCAAACAAAGTCTATTTAAGAATATAGTTAACATGTATAGTAAGAAAATTACCAATAGCTTTTATCAATTGCAAACAAAAAAAACAGAAAGAAAACAACAATAATGTATTAACCCTTAATTGAATGTTAAAGCTGTTCCAACAAACCAAAACCTTTCTTAAACAAAACCCTTTCAACAGGTTTAACACAGCATAGATTAAAATCTCACTTGACTGGAATTGAGTCTTTTCGAAAGCTACACTTTCTTTCCGGAAGGCAAAATGTTGCCTCGAGATAACCAGCAGAATTTCCAAATAAAACAGGGAGAGAGAGAGAGAGAGACTTCAGCTTCTTTCTTGCTTGATGCCCCTGCTAAAACTAAATCTAATCTGCAGACTCGGGATTCTCCAAACTGAAACCTTAAACTCACTGAAAAGAAAATAATCTGTCCAAAAACACATGACCTTTACTCCTAACAATGCAGGATCGTAAAACTAATTCCAGAGTAAACATAAACAACCCCCACTTAAGCTATTGAAGTAGCAATAAAAGGACTCATCATAGTCAGCCCAGCAACAATAATGACATCACTGAAGCTGTGAGAGCTGCAAAAATCATGTTTTTTTAAAAAAAAACCTTTCTTAAAGGGACACTAACGTCACAATATATATACTAGTCTCAGGATACTTCCTGATTTCTTAATGCTTTCCAGTTTACTGACAAACTGAGCATCATTGACAGGCGCAATAGTGTTGAAGATGGTGGTGGAGGAATGGTTCATGACTCACTCTGACATGCAATTCAGCCTTGCTCAATTGACAACATTCTCATCTTTCTTTGTCAAAAATCTTTGCTCTTAAGGCCCCCATCAGGATTTGAACCCATAACATCAATTAACCGAGGGAATACTGCATTCTCAGGGAATCATCATCAGAAACTTCATTATCCTTCCATCTACTTCAGATAATAGACATACAGCAAATCAAATCCGTTAGGGATGGGGTACCAACAACTGGTGATGGCCTAGTGATATTATCCCCATGAACTATCAGAATAGGAAGGTTTGGTGTGGCACAGTGGTTAGCACTGCTGCCTCAATGCCAGGGACCTGGGTTCGATTCCCAGCTTGGGTCACTGAATGTGCGGCGTCTGTACGTTCTCCCCGTGTCTGCGTATGTTTCCTCCCACAGTCCGAAAGACGTGTTGGTCCCGTGCATTGGCCTTGCTAAATTCTCAACTACTGTTCTGGGAAACTGGGTTTGATTCCCGCCACGGCAGGTGGTGGATTTTAAATTCAGTAGAAAGTATCTGGAATTAAGAATCTACTAAAGACCATGAAACCACTGTCAATTGTCGGAAAAACCTATCTGGTTCACTAATGGCCTTTAGGAAAGGAAATCTGCCATCCTTACCTGGTCTGGCCTACATGTGACTCCAGAGCCACAGCAATGTGGTTGACTCTCAGCTGCCCTCAGGCAACTAAGGATGGGCAATAAATGCTGGCCAGCCAGCGACGCCCATGTCCCATGAATAATAATTTTTTGCTGAAAGCTGAAGAGACCAAACCTTGAGAAGCAGGTTGTGCTCCAAACGTCACATGTGAAGCAGTGTTATCAGGTTATTGCTTTTGGTGTTGGTGTCTGTTGCCAAGTTGCTGTAGCCACCGATCGTCATGGCAATGTACATTGGCACACAGGTGACGTTGACAGTTTCCTCTGTCATCAGCTAATGTCAGGATAGTTTATTTATTTGTTAGTGTTAAAAGTAGGCTTACGTTAACACTGCAATGAAGTTACTGTGAAAAACCCGTGGTTGCCACACTCCGGCACCTGTTCGGATACACTGAGGGAGAATTTAGCATGACCAATGCACCTAACCAGCATGTCTTTCAGACTGTGGGAGGAAACTGGAGCACACAGAGGAACCACACGCAGACCCGGGGAGAATGTGCAGACTCTGCACAGACAGTGACCCAAGCTGGGAATTGAACCCAGGTCCCTGGTGCTGTGAGGCAGCAGTGCTAACCACTTTGCTGCCCCAAACATTCCTATTCTGATAGTTCATGGAGTGATGTGAATTCTGTGGAATTATTATTTTTAAAAAGGCATCTTGGTGTTCTCTGGCCCCTGATCTTTCAAATTTCAAAGAAGTAAATGAACTGGTCATGACATTGCTGTGTGTGGGAAGCTGCTGCCACAGAATCGCGTGTCGCATTATCAACATAACAGCTGTGCATTTAAGAGTCATTCCTCGCTTTGAGACATTTTGATGTAATAGTGTACTATATAAGTATAAGTTTTACTACAAAGACCTGAGCTAGTACATGGAGCAGGGCTATTTATGTCTCTTGGCTTTCAGAGTGCGCTGTTTATCCGAATTATGCTCAAATATATGTGGCAGATACTGAAAGAGATTCTTTTTACAGAGATCAGTTGTTATCTTCCATTGTCGGGAAAGTTAGAGAATTCAGTTTTTCTCAGTTCACTTTTCAGTGGAGTGCAGCTTTCCCAGGCTAAGAGTGCGCCCAGGGAAATTTCACAAGTCAATCCCTTTAACATCATTACCTCATTATCTGGATAGTAACCACAGTGCGAAGGTGCACTGTTCAAACGATGTCCTCAAAGATCTCATCATCCTTCATGGGATTCCTGTTACAGACTATCCATGCATTTTGAGCTTAGGGGGAAATAAGAATATGAAACATCTCAGTGCGCTAGTTCACATAGAGCCTATGCTTGTTCTGACTGGAATGACCCACATAGTTTCCTTTGGATATAGTATTTTTGCTGTTGGCTCTATACTCCTGTGATGCACTATCAATAAGGCGAAAGACTACCGATATGCCAATATAAGTGTAGGCTTTTATTCACAACAGAATCAGGAGCAGATCCCAACAATTAACCGACCTGGACTGAACAAGGGGGAGGAGACAGCCACCTTTATACTAGGTGCTGAGGGGAGGAACCAAACTGGAAGGGGATGTGTCCAGCTATGACAAACACACACAATGGTGGTCCATATAGGACAAAGGCACAACTGAGGTCCACCACATTCACCCCTTCCTTTTAAAAAACAACACGGGGGTGAAGCGGAAACAATATCACAAGTCCAGACGAACCGGTGGCTTGATCCGTCGTCGCGATCGTCGTAGTGCAGGTCGCAGAGTCGTCCGAGCAGGGAGCGATGTCGGCCCAGGCTCCGTACAGTGAGCGTCGAGAGAAGGCGCTGGGTGGTGTGAAGCGGACCGATCCGTCGTCCCGTCCAGTCGTCGGGTACTGCGTGGCGACGGCTCCGGCGACTCAAGCGAGCTGTACATAGGGGCGAGAGGAATGGGCTGTGGCCCTGGTGGCGTATGGGGAACAGTGGGAACCGGAGCTGGGGGGTGGGGGGCTGCAACAGGCTCTGGGCACACTACATTGGGGACAGGGACTGAGGGAGGAAGAGGCGTAGCAGTCTCCGAATGGACGACACCAGGGACCGTGGGGCGGAAGGACGTGGTGACCTCCGGGGCACCCGCGGGTGCCAAGTCACGGACAGAAACCGTGTCCTCCCGCCCATCAGGGTACGCTACATAAGCATATTGGGGATTAGCATGGAGCAGTTGGACCTCCTCGACCAAGGGATCTGCCTTATGGGTCCGGACATGCTTCCGAAGCAGGACGGGTCCCGGGGACATCAGCCAATCCGGGAGCGAAGTACCCGAGGAGGACTTCCTGGGAAATGAAAACATCCGCTCGTGAGGGGTCGTATTGGTCGCTGTGCACAAGAGTGACCTAATGGAATGTAATGCGTCCGGAAGGACGTCTTGCCAACGGCTGACTGGAAGGCCCCTAGACCGTAACGCTAATAGAACGGCCTTCCAGACGGTTGCGTTCTCCCGCTCTACTTGACCATTGCCCCTGGGGTTATAGCTAGTGGTGCGGCTGGAGGCAACGCCTTTGGCGAGCAGGTACTGCCTCAGCTCATCACTCATGAAAGAGGACCCACGGTCGCTATGAATATAGGCTGGGAAGCCGAACAGGGTGAAGAGCTTGTTCAGGGTCCGAATCACTGTAGCCGTGGTCATGTCCGAGCAGGGGAAGGCAAAAGGGAAACGTGAGTATTCGTCAATGATATTCAGGAAATAAACATTGCGGTTAGAGGAGGGGAGGGGGCCTTTAAAATCAACGCTAAGGCGCTCGAACGCGCGAGTGGCCTTCACAAGGTGCGCCCTACCTGGCCGGTAGAACTGCGGTTTGCACTCAGCGCAGACCCTGCATTGCCTGGTAATCGTCCGGACTTCCTCAAGGGAGAAGGGCAGGTTACGGGACTTGACAAAATGGAAAAATCTGGTGACACCCGGGTGACAGAGGTCGTTATGGAGGGACTGTAGCTGGTCTAGTTGGGCACTGGCACATGATCCACGGGACAGGGCGTCTGGGGGCTCATTGAGCTTCCCAGGCCGGTACATGATGTCATATCTGTAGGTGGAGAGCTCAATCCTCCACCGCAAGATCTTGTCATTCTTAATCTTGCCCTTTTGCCTGGTGTTAAACAGGAAGGCAACTGACCGCTGGTCCGTAATTAAGGTGAATCGTTGGCCCGCGAGATAATGGCGCCAGTGCCGGACGGCTTCCACGATGGCCTGGGCCTCCTTCTCGACCGAGGAGTGTCGAATCTCAGGGCCTTGTAAGGTCCGGGAAAAGAAGGCCACCGGACGGCCCCTCTGGTTAAGGGTGGCAGCTAGGGCAAAGTCAGACGCATCACTTTCCACTTGGAATGGGATGGATTCGTCCACAGCGTGCATCGCGGCCTTCGCGATGTCCGCTTTGATGTCATCGAAGGCCCGACAGGCCTCCTCCGCCAGGGGAAAAGAGGTCGATTTTAGGAGCGGACGGGCTTTATCTGCGTAACGGGGAACCCACTGGGCATAATAGGAGAAGAAGCCCAGGCATCTCCTCAGTGCTTTGAGGGTAGTAGGGAGGGGAAGCTGCATAAGGGGACGCATACGGGCTGGGTCGGGGCCAAGGACACCATTTTCTATCACGTACCCAAGGATGGCGAGGCGGCGTGTCCGGAAAACACACTTCGCCTCATTGTATGTGAGGTTCAGGAGAGTGGCCGTACGAAGGAATTTTTGTAGGTTGGCATCATGGTCCTGCAGGTCATGGCCGCAGATGGTGACGTTATCCAGATACGGGAAAGTGGCCCGTAGTCCGTGCTGGTCCACCATTTGATCCATGGCCCGTTGGAAGACTGAGACCCCATTGGTGACACCAAAGGGGACTCGGAGGAACTGGTAGAGGCGGCCATCCGCCTCAAAGGCAGTGTATGGGCGATCCTCCGAGCGGATAGGGAGCTGGTGGTAAGCCGATTTCAAATCGATCGTTGAAAAAACCCTATAGTGCGCGATGTGGTTGACTATGTCCGCGATACGGGGAAGAGGATATGCATCTAGTTGGGTATACCTGTTTATGGTCTGGCTGTAGTCAATCACCATGCGGTGTTTCTCCCCCGATTTAACTACGACCACTTGCGCCCTCCAGGGGCTGGTGCTGGCCTGGATAATCCCTTCCTGGAGCAAACGTTGTACCTCGGACCGAATGAAGGCCCGGTCATCCGCACTATAGCGCCTACTCTTGGTGGCTATAGGCCTACAATCCGGGGTGAGGTTATCAAATAACGGGGGGGGGGTGATCTTGAGGGTCGAGAGACTGCAGGTGGTGCGCGAGGGGCGCTGCCGTGACGGCGCCTTGCAGACGGAGAGCGGGGGATAAGGGCCATCATACTGCAGGGTGACGCTCCTATGATGGCTGAGGAAATCTAACCCCAGCAGTACAGCTGCGCAGAGTCGCGGCAGCACGAGGAGCCGAAAACGCTCGTAGACTGTGCCCTGTACCGTCAGCGTCACCAAGCAGCACCCGAGGACCTCCACTGAGTGAGAATTCGAGGCCATGGAGATGGTCTGGCTCCAGGGTTGCACGGGAAGGGCATATTGACGCACTGTGCGAGGGTGTATAAAACTTTCCGTGCTCCCACAGTCAAACAGGCAGTTTTCTGCATAACCATTTACCTTGATCTCCATTATGGACTTGGAGAGTTGATGTGGCTGCGACTGGTCCAGGCAAATCGATGCCACTGTTGAGTTAAAGAAGAATCCATCTTCGTCGCCGTCTGATGACGTCACGGATGAAGCTTCCTGCTCAGCTTGCCTTGATGCCAGTCTCAAAGATGGCGACTCCCGCACTTCCGGTGACCGCATCAAAGATGGCGATTCCCGCACTTCCGGTGACCGCATCCAAGATGGCGATTCGCGCGCAGCCGCCGCCTGCATCAAAGATGGCCGCGCCCTCGGAGCACACATGGCTCCACGAGTCTTCAGAAGCGGCTTTGCTCTGCAGACTTTGACAAAGTGGCCTAGCTTACCGCATCCGGAGCAAATCGCGTCCTTTGCCGGGCAGTGACGCCGAGGGTGCTTAGGGAGGCCACAAAAGTAACATTTGGGCCCTGCTGGAGCAGCCGTCGCAGTGGAGCCGTCGGTGGAACGGGATCCAAGGTAAGACCCGAGATTATGGGAGGCTGCTTCTAACGTTTCAGCCATCGTGGCCGTTTTCCGGAGGTCTTGGTCATCTTGTTCCAGCAGACGCTGCTGGATGTATGTAGACTCAATGCCCGCAACGTAGGCGTCGCGGATCAGATCCTCCGTGTTCTGAGCTGCTGAAACAGCCTTACAGTCGCATGCTCGGGCGAGGACTCGCAGGGCGCGCAGAAATTGGGCGCACGATTCTCCTGGCTGCTGTTTGCGGGTAGTTAGGAGGTGTCTGGCGTAAACCACGTTAGGGCTCTTTCGGAACTGCCCTTTTAGGAGTTCGATAGCGTCCGCGTAAGTAGCAGCGTCCCGGAAGATTCCATAGACAGTTTCGCTTACCCGGGCGCGGAGCACGTGGAGTTTAGCAGCGTCGGTGTCGATGGCCGTAGCGGTGTCGACGAATGCTTCGAAGCAGTCCAACCAATGATCAAATTTATCAGAGGCTCCAACCTCTTGAGGGTCTAAAGCTAACTTGTCGGGTTTTAGAAACTGCTCCATACTAGTAACTGTTGTGAATAAAATTGATGCACTATCAATAAGGCGAAAGACTACCGATATGCCAATATAAGTGTAGGCTTTTATTCACAACAGAATCAGGAGCAGATCCCAACAATTAACCGACCTGGACTGAACAAGGGGGAGGAGACAGCCACCTTTATACTAGGTGCTGAGGGGAGGAACCAAACTGGAAGGGGATGTGTCCAGCTATGACAAACACACACAATGGTGGTCCATATAGGACAAAGGCACAACTGAGGTCCACCACATCCTGCACAGTTGTGGGGGCGGGGGGTGGGGGACGGAAACTAGCAAGGCTATAATTTCCTACTCCAACTTTTTCTGACAGTAGAATACATTTTGGATAAGACAAACTGACCTGTGTGTAACAGAATTCTCTCCAGAACCTCAGGCATATATGAGCATAATTCAGAAACTGAAAGTCAAAGATATTTACATCTATCTCTTACAACAGTAAAACACAATTTTGGAGCCTGTCTTGAGAGCCTGAGTGGTGTAGGATACAAAAAATGTTTTTGTTGTTTACGTTGAAAGGTTTTGTTTTACGGATTACGAACCAATAACATTTGGGTGCTTATTTTCAGTTGCAAGGGTTATGATTTGCAACCTGCTCATTTCATTGAGGAGGCAGCATGCAAAGTTAGCGCTGTCGCCTTGTTTGCATGACGGGGGAGGCAGTGGTGTAGCGGTATTGTCACTGGACTAGTAAACCAGAGCAAGATCTGGGGACCAGTGTTCAAATCCCACCATGACAGAAAGTTGTGGATGACGTGCCCTTTGTGAGTCAAATGGTGCAGAGGCATAAATTGATCAGCAAGTTATGACGATTCATATCTCTCTTTCACCTTTTCGTGCTGGACGATTTGCATAATAACAATGATACGCGTTGTTGAATTCTCATTACTTTTTCGAGGAAGAGTTTAGTTATTGTAAGCATGTGGGCAATATTCTGTGGTGATAATGATACCGAGCAAAACATAATCCACAGAAAGTTCACATGAGCTGCAGTAATAACAGTGCACTAGCACTTTAAATATCCATACGTTCAGATTGCATCGTTCATTTGTTCAGTCATTCCAAAGGAAAGAAGATTTCTTTTAGTAACCTTATTTGAACCGAGATTGAATAGTATAATTGAAAGGGTTGAGGTCAAAGTTAAATTTAACAAGAAAATGCTGTGTCAATTAATTTATAAAATGTAAATCCGGGCACGTTAATAGTGAAGACCTAGTATTATTGGCAAAATTTGTCATAAATAAGACCTTTGTTTGCCATCATTCTCCAGACAGGGTGACAAGCTCTTAAGATAAAAGAAGGGCCACTTGGACCATAGCAGAGATTGTGCCCAAGGGAGCAAAGTGACTGGGTGGGTATGTGTGTGAGAGAGGAGTTTGTTCCCCCATTACATGGCTAGGAATTATTGCATTTATCGCCTTTCAGTGGTGCTGCCTGGTGCATTCTTTTTTCTTTTGAAAAGGGATATTCAGTCAACATTTAAAAATAGGTAAAGGATACCCTCTTCCTACACGAATTCTTGCCTCTGAAGTTCAAGGGTATGAAAATAAAGTTGCGGTAAATAATCCTTCATTGTGATGTTTTGGATTTGGTATGTGTATTATACATCTGACCTCGAATAGTTTGGAAATACCTAGTCACAGTGAAATTGCTTATTAAGATACTTTTCTTTTGATGCTACAACGTTTAGCAGACCGCGATTAGATTGTGGAAAGGCTATAAGTTCATGTCATGACAGTAAAACTGCATTTTACTTGCAGATCAGCCTTTATGACATTGGAACCGCATCAATTACTGCAACTATCAAATTTTAGCCCCATCCATGAAAACACTCTCTCAATTTGTGCATTTGCTGGGAGTATGGTTAAGAAAATGACACTGGTCTTTACAAATGGCAAATGGTAAAAGGTGTACAACAGATGTTTTCAATTGGTTGGGAGAGCCCTTGGTCTCTTTAGTGACAATCCCTTAGCTCTCGCTCTCCACCTCTCTCTGGTCCTGACCTGATCTTGTTGCTGCTGCCATTATTACCTGGCTGGATTGTTGCTGCTGCTCCCACCCTCCCTGCACAATCTAATCTCACACCATCCTCACTCCATCTCCTCATGGCCCAGTGCACTTACGCCCCAGTGACAAAGAAACAGCAGGAGGAGACTGAGAATCCCACGTCACAGCCTGGAGACTATGGGTGGAATTTAATGGACCCTCCCAGCAGATGGATTTTCCAGTCCTGCCAAAGTCAATGGACCTTTAAATGGCTGGGAGCATTTTCAGCACTGCTCCCATTGCAAAGGGGCCATAATATTCCACCCCAGAACTTTTCAGCTGCACTACTGCACACTAATTGATATTGGACATAAATGGCATCCAAGAGAGATCCTATGTGTTGTGTGATAATGTTAAAAATTGATGCGTGTTATCATACACGAGGCTAGATGCTCAGGAAATAAAGGCTTTTATTTGCTGTAACGAAGCAGCCAACAATTATATACACGATCCCAGACTGAGGGGTCCCAGCCAGAGCAGGGACCTTTATACCTCTCCCAGGAGGCGGAGCCCGACTGGGATGTACCACAACACTACAATACAAAGGTGTAACAACCCCACCCTAACCCAACAGCAACATATGTACATCCTTGTAGTACTGGCCAGACCCTGGCTCAGTACTATCCAGTGGGAACCAACGATGGTTCACCACATTCACCCCTCCTTTGAGAACAAAGGCCGGCGGGGTACAAAAAACAGAATAAAATGTCATCAGTCTATAAGTTCAGACGGTCAGGGGGACCGCACCGTCGTTGTGACCTCCTCAATACCGGCGGTGACACCGGAGTAGGCACTCGCGGTGGCGTTCTCCCCGAGGCGACATCCAGCTGTTCTTCCACGGACTCACAGGCCGGTTGACCCTGAGGTGACGGTAGTCCATGGAGTCCCGACACGCCCTGAAGTGGCGACCATCCTCTGGACTCAGGCAAGCTGTACACGGGAGTAAAAGGGTTAAGTAATGGTCCCGATGCTGCCCGCGCCGTGTCCGGGGGAGAAACAAGAGTTAAGGGGTTTGTAACAGGGGGTATGGGAGCGACAGGGGTTGCTACGTCCCCTGCTGGCGCCAGGTCTCGGATCGAGACCGTGTCCTCTCGCCCGTCAGGGTATGCCACATAGGCATACTGAGGGTTGGCGTGGAGGAGATGGACCTGTTCGACCAACGGGTCGGACTTGCGGGCCCTTACATGTCGCCGCAGGAGGACGGGTCCTGAGTACGTCAACCAAGACGGTAATGAGGTCCCCGAGGAAGACTTCCGAGGGAATGAAAACATCCTCTCATGGGGAGTAGCATTGGTTGCCGTACACAGGAGTGAGCGAATAGAATGGAGCGCATCAGGGAGCACCTCTTGCCAACGGGAGACTGGAAGGCTTTTTGACTTCAACGCCAGTAAGACAGCCTACCAGACTGTAGCATTCTCACGTTCCACCTGTCCGTTACCCCTAGGGTTGTAGCTCGTGGTCCTACTAGAGGCAATCCCGTATGAGAGCAGGAATTGCCTCAAGTAATCGCTCATGAACGACGAGCCCCTGTCGCTGTGAATGTAGCCGGGGTACCCGAACAGGGTAAAGAGATCACGGAATGCCTTGATAACCGTGGCAGCGGATGTATCAGAGCAGGGAACAACAAAAGGGAACCTAGAGTACTCGTCAATGATATTGAGGAAGTACACATTCCGATCTGTTGAGGGAAGGGGGCCCTTAAAATCGACACTCAGTCTCTCGAAGGGACAAGTGGCCTTGACTAAATGTGCCCGGTCAGGTCGGTAAAAGTGCGGTTTGCATTCCGCGCAAACCCGACAGCTTCTTGTTACGGACCTGACGTCCTCCACCGAGTAGGGCTGCGGGCTTTTATAAAGTGGTAGAGCCGAGTGACCCCAGGATGGCATAGGTCATTATGGAGAGCCTGCAAACGGTCCTCCTGTATACTGGCGCATGTTCCACGCGAGAGGGCATCCGAGGGCTCATTGAGTTTCCCTGGACGGTACATGATGTCGTAGTTATAGGTGGAGAGTTCAATTCTCCACCGCAAGATCTTGTCATTCTTGATCTTGCCCCTCTGCGTGTTATTAAACATGAACGCCACGGACTGCTGGTCCGTGATCAGGGTGAACCGTTTTCCCGCCAAGTAATGGCGCCAAACTCAGCGACCCCTGGTGGTCACACACCTCCGACTCCGTCGACCGTAATGGCGTCGTCCTGGCCTCGCACGTGGACGAACCCCTCGATGATTTCGACGACGAAGAGCCGGGCTCTGAAGAATCGCAGGTCGCACTGCCGTTCCTAGATTTAGATCGGCACACTTTCGAATAGTGCCCCTTCTTACTGCAGGCAGAGCACAACACAGCCTTAGCGGGACACCGTTGCCGAGTATGCTTCGCTCCCCCACAGAAGTAACACCGCGGGCCGCCCGGAGCTGCTGCCGTCGTCTGGCCCGAGTGTGAGCACGCCATTATGCAGCATTTCGAACCCGAGGGACGAGGAGGGATTGGCGACTGCTTCTGCCACGTTGTCTCCACGTGGTCTTCAGGATACAATACTAGGCTTTTGGAGGCCGTCTCCAGCATCTCCGCTCGCTCGATTGCCTGGGTAAGGTCAAGGTTACCTTTCTCCAGTAGTTTAAGTCGAATGTACGACGATCCGACTCCCGCCACAAACGCATCTCGGGCGAGGTCGTTCATACTCTGCTCAGCCGACACAGCTTTGCAGTTACAGCCCCTGGCTAGCTGTAGGAGCTCGTTCGCATATTCCTCCATCGTTTCGCCAGACTGCCGTCGTCGAGTGGCTAAGAGGTAACGAGCGTGTATTTCATTGGGCGGTTTGATATAACGCTTCTTCAGAAGCTCGAGGGCCTTTGTGTAATCGGTGGCCGCACGGATCGCGAGGTAGACAGTGTCTCTTACCCTCGCATGGAGGACCCGGAGTCTGTCATCATCTGTGGTGACCGCTGCGGAGGCTGCCAGGTAGTTTTCGAAACACTTCAGCCAGTGGTCGAAGCTGTTAGAGGCGCCCGCCGCACGTGGATCTAGTGTAAGGCGTTCCGGCTTCAGGATCTGCTCCATACTCTCTTTTTTTGTTCTTCGATGAGAGTTTAACAACAGCAAATAAAATTGACGCGCATTATCATACACGAGGCTAGATGCTCAGGAAATAAAGGCTTTTATTTGCTGTAACGAAGCAGCCAACAATTATATACACGATCCCAGACTGAGGGGTCCCAGCCAGAGCAGGGACCTTTATACCTCTCCCAGGAGGCGGAGCCCAACTGGGATGTACCACAACACTACAATACAAAGGTGTAACAACCCCACCCTAACCCCAACAGCAACAAGTAGCACAACCCAACAGTAACATATGTACATCCTTGTAGTACTGGCCAGACCCTGGCTCAGTACTATCCAGTGGGAACCAACGATGGTTCACCACAAAAATAAGGGACAATTCTGTAAAATTCAAGACTGTTGATCACCCTGTTTCCAGCACTGACCCAAATCTAAAATTGCCAAGGAACCCATGTTATATGCCACAGCAATGATAAGGTTACACTAAGCAACCTTGCAGCAGTGCTAGATACAAGCCAGCAGTATACACCGGTCAGATTCATTTAAGGACTGTCTTGATCCCTGTGGGGATCTGTAAATCAAAAGAACCAAATTTCAGAGTGATTCCCCAAATGAAAATATTACACAATAAGATTTCACTTTTTGTAACATTTACTTTAACACAGATCAGAATCAATGTAAATTACACCTGAATTAACAGATAAATCACAGTTGGCACAAACAATAAATTGCACATAGAATTGCAGATACAGTAAATATTAGTTCATTGTATTAGTAGTAAATTCACTGCGCCTGTCCCAGTTTTAGCCAGTCCTTCCAAGCACAATTCCAGTCCCTTTCCTTCAAGGCCTTAGCCAATTCTCAATTGGCAGCAATGCTCTGCCTGCACAGTCTTCTCTATATAATACATTTCTTTCTGGAATGTTCTCAACTCTGTTTCTGTTGGTTGTGTAGCATGAGTCTACTGGAACCCCAATCTCCAGCTCTCCCCTTTCCTCTATATATCCCCCGCGTTTTAAGTTTCTCCTTGGTCAAGGGTCGCCACTTCACATGGACTGGTATTTGTTAATTTCCAAACATTATAATAGATCACATTGCAAGTGATACAAACTCTCAAAAGTCCTTCTCAAACATTTTAAAATAAATTACAGATTCCCCAAATCTATTAAAGTAACTAAAAAATTTCCTATTGTTATGGCTGTCAAATGTTATGAAGTTGCATGTGTAAGGTTAAAAATGTGGTGTTTGACAAATATAAATATTGAAAAGAAATGCTGAAACCAAAAGAAGAAATCATATAGCACCGTCTCTTTAAAAAACGTGTATCTTTCTGTAGGTTTTAACCTGCAATAGCAGGTTTGCAACATTCGTATCCAAAGTAGCAGTCAGGGTTCCAACATAGCAAAACAGGCTTTTGAATTGAACCAATGAGTTTATAGCAAGCACGCAGACACAGGACCAATGGAATTCAAATGTGAGATTTGCTGACAGCCTCAAGCCACTCAGATCACAGGAATACTGTGAGGTAATTCCAGGTACATAAACCCAGGCAGGAGGGGTAACTGTTAGAGTAAGCTTGCCACCTCTTTAGTTGGAAGAAGGGGTGGCGAGGCTCTCATATAGAATCCTGCAGTAATATATATATCTTCAGAAAATCACCATCTAAATTGTAGTATTCCAGATGAGAGCATCACAGAAGAATGTTCATACATCCAAAATACGCCTGGTTGTATATTCTTTGAGAGTGATTGTATTCTATAAGGATTTATTTCATTATTCCTGAATGAGTCTTGTAATATTTGGACTGCATTCTATTGGGATTTTATTTAGTTTGTTAATTCTTTAATAAGGTTGTCACCAGTTTAAAAAATAAAGACCTGTTAATTGTTCATTTTAGAGAGTGGCAGATCCTGCTTTAATTTATCAAAAGCAGTAGCTTCCTACGACACCACACACATTCGTATAAGATTATGAAGCGAGGTATAATACATTACCTCCGCATCATAACACAGGTCAATGGTTATCACTGGCAGAGATGTCAGTGCTCAATGGAAAATCCTATTATCATTGATAAAATGTATGAAAACAGTAGACCTTTAAAATTCTCACACATCAAGCTGCCTTGAAAAGTACTTTTAACAATATCTTCGAGATTGTTGCAATAATTCACAAATCCTCAATGGTTCCAGACAAATCTCAAATCTAATGCGATTTTTACTGTATCTTGTGTTTGTTAGTAACATTAAATCTGAGAATACTAGTAGCTCAGTGCTTCCATTGTCTTGGTTGGCCACCATCTGAATATAGTCATTTATCTCTTTTTAAATTACCCATAGAGAGCGTGTAATTTTTGCACTTTGAGATTATGTACATTCTACTGTTGATAGCCTGAGTCGTTTGTTGGGTGTTGTGTGTCAACCTCCGTAATTGTAATTTAATAAGCTTTCCAAATAGAAACGCTTTGAAAATTGGTTGAGGATGAATTAGAGGGTGGTGGTGTTGTTCTGAAGAGAATAGGATGGTGCACTGATAATCAAACTGGCTAATGGAAATCAGTGAATTTTATCATGAGGCTTTTCGAAGAGTGTTTTCAACAACCTATTTCTTCCTGCACTTAGTAAAACAAAGATGAATAACCATAATTATTCTGCACATTAACGGCTTGTCGCAACAGATAGTCATCTGCGGCTATAGTTCTGGTATTATTAAAAGTAATGATAAACTATTGCTGTGTAGAAAGTTCCTTTCTATTCTCAGACATGTACACAGATGAATCCATAATTAAGTTCGATTTCCTCTCCTTTGTGTGCAAGGAATATATAATTCTTTGGCAAGAAAAAGGAGAAAAGGAATCATGAACTGTTACAATGCCTAGGGATTTACTGAGAGACCGAAGTTTTGCTTCATACTTTTTTTTATTAGTGCCACAAGTAGGCTTACATTAACACTGCAACAAAATTACTGTGAAAATCCCCCAGTCGCCACACTCCAGTGTCTGTTTGGGTACACTGAGGAAGAATTTAGCATGGCCAATGCACCTAACCAGCATGTCTTTCGCACTATGGGAAGAAACCAGAGCACCCGGAGGAAATCCATGCAAACACAGGGAGAATGTCTGTGCGAGTCTGCACAATGACCCTGTAAGGGGAAAATACAAGGGGGGCACACTTTAAAATGGCAGCACAAGAAAGCACACTCTGAAATGGCTGCCTGGCACACACAGGGTTAACTGGGAAAGAAGCCAGAAAAACAGCCACAGGCTCCCGCTGTTCAGAAATAACGTCAAGCCAGAATCCTGACAGACAAACCACTTACAAAGTACAGACAGTGACTCATAGCAAACAAACACCTCAGGAAGCCAAAGCCAAGGGTCGAAACATCTTTAAGATAAGGAAACCCCTAAACAAAGAGCTTAGATTAATGTTAGAGGAAGGCGGGAAATATGAATGCGAGGGAACCGATTAGCACCCGCACAAGACGAAACGAGCCATTGATAGACCCATTCATAAAATGCTAAATGTCTATACCTGTTTGTATTCTTGTAAACATGGGGAAATGTACCCATTCATGAAATGTTAAATACTTGTACTCACTTAAACAATGTGATAATCTTCGAATCACTGGTCTACCCATTGTGTAAAGGGTATAAAATTGAACCGCTCCCGGTATACATTTGAGAAAAGGTGTTCTATGAACATAGTGCCTTTCTCCACGGAGCTCCGTTTAATAAATCGTATTTTCTGAATCTCGAAGTCTGACTACTGGTGGATTTTTCCCACAACAACCCAAAACGGGAATCGAAGCTCTGTCTCTGGCGCCGTGAGGCAGCAGTGCTAACCACTATGCCACCGTGAGGTTTGAACAGTTGCATGATGTCCTGCCTCAATTTTCCTTATCAAATATCAAAATTATGCCTGTTTTGAGAGCTGCCCAGAAGTTGGCGTTTGATCCTACATGCTATCCTTGCCAAATGGGATTTGGTGGGACCTTAGAGTCAGGCAGTAAGTGAGGCTGACAGAGTGTTCACACTTTTCCTTTGCAGTTACTGGACATCATCCTTGAGTCTTAGCCCTTCTGCTGCTGTTTTTGGATTGCAGCCTAAAGACCTGCAGCTGTCAGCTGTTACCACCACCTTGTTCTGAGAGGCTTGCAGCAGGTGTTACAATTCCACTCCTTGTTTCCAGGCACAAGTTCTGCCCGAGAACTCCTGAAGCAGGAATGATCTGGGCAAATGACTTGAACCTAAAAATACAGGCAGGTGCAGTCAGGTCCATGTCAGGTGAAGTGAAATTGCTTTCTTTCCCCTCATCTTTCATCATATTCTTTTATTTTTTCTTATTTTCAGGGTGGCACGGTGGCACAGTGGTTCGCACTGCTGCCCTCACAGCACCAGGGACCTGGGTTCAATTCCGGCCTCGGGTCACTGTCTGTGTGGAGTTTGCACATTCTCCCTATGCCTGCGTGGGTTTCCTCTGGGTGCTCCGGTTTCCTTCCACACTCCAAAGGTGTGTGGGTTAGGTGGATTGGCCATGCTAAATTGCCTCTTAGTGTCAGGGGGATTAGCAGGGTAAATACATGGGGTTAAAGGGATAGGGCCTGGGTGGGATTGTTGTTGATGCAGCCTCGATGGGCTGAATGACCTCCTTCTGCACTGGAAGGTTTCTATGATTCTAAATGCTTTTCAACTTTACTTTTGAAAACCATTCTGGGTTGTCTTTCTCCTGGAGGATTGTGAATGGCCTGTGAAAACAGAAAAAAATGTTTCTCCTAATCTTTCTTGATCATTAGTTTACTTCCTCCTGTCACTATTTCACTGACCAATCGAAGTAGTTTATCCTGGTTTACCTTGTCAATACCCATTGTAATTTTGAAGCATCAGTTAATGGCTGATCGCTGCCATGGGTGTGGGGCATTAATCAGGGATGTATTTCTAGTAATTGCCCCAATTTTCTGAACTACGAAACAGGTCTGATGACCTGTCATCAACAGGTCAACTTGTCCCCAAGTTGATGAGGACACCAGGCAAGTAAATTGAGCACTAGAAAGAATTTTGTGGTGTTACCTGAAGCAATAAAACACAGACTATGCTTAGATTGAGGTCCACAACTATCCTCAAACATATTCTGGGCGGAAGCAACTTTAGAGATTGGGCATAGGAACATACAGATGTTGACATTCCCCTCTCTGGGTATCCCAGTTGTGGGCTGTCGTGCGGATGGCAACCCGCTCCTCGAGGCCAACTAAAACCCCTCTTAAGAATCGTTTTCAGAAGCCGCTGTTTTTTTCCCAGTATTTATTGGACACTCCTCTGAGGCAATGGCCAGCCAGCAGCAGGCCGAGAAATCACCAAAGAAATCTCCTTTCAGTCCCCCCATCATGGAGCTTTTCAGAAATCCTTTCCCAGGATGTGAAGGCCGCTGGTTGTCTGACATTTATTGACCATCCCTAATTATCCTTGCAGGGGCATTTAAGAGTCAATCACTTTGTTGTAGGTCTGGAGTCACCTGCAGGCCAGACCAGGTAAGGACGGCAGACTTCCTTCCCTAAAGGACATTAGTGAATCAGATGGGTTTTTACGACAACTAACAATGGTTTCATGGTCATCATTAGACTTTTAATCCCAGATTTTTGTATTCACTTCAAATTTCACCATCTGCCATGGTGGGATTCATACCTAGGTCCTCAGAGCATTAAGATAAAAGCAAAATATTGCGGATGCTGGAGTCTAAAACAAAAACAAAGTGCTGGAAAATTTCAGCTGGTCTGACAACACCTGTGGAGAGAGAACAGGGCCAATGTTTTGAGTCTGGTTGACTCTTCATCAGAGCTCTATTCTCTATCCACAGATGCTGTCAGACCTGCTGAGATTTTCCAGCATTTTGTTGTTCCCAGAGCATTAACCTGGGTTTCTGGGATACTAGTCCAGTGACAGTACCACAATTAGGACGGCTCGGTGACACAGTGGTTAGCACTGCTGCCTCACAGTACAAGAGACCCGGGTTCGATTCCTGGCTTGGGTCACTGTCTGTGCAGAGTCTGCTTGCTCTCCCCTGTGTCTGCGTGAGTTTTTCCGGTTTCCTACCACATGCTGGTTAGGTGCATTGGCCATGCTAAATTCTCCTTCAGTGTACTCGAACAGGCGCTGGAGTGTGACGACTTGGGGCTTTTCACAGTAACATAATTGCAATGTTAATGGAAGCCTACTTGTGACACTAATAAATAAACTTCACAGCCTCTGCCACTTCAAGGATTAATAACCCTTAGCCATGGTCACAGTAAATCCTGTTGAGAGGTTTCCACTCCAGACTGATGACCCTGTAGCCGCCTTTATTTTTAGATTTCCAGCATGTTTCTAAGCGAGTCTCCATTTTGAGGTGACCTCACAGTCCCCTACCTGTCTCAGCAGTGTCCACCTCTCCCAAATAAGCTGCCGACCGCCCAGTGTTGTGGACTCTTAGTTTGGACCTCAGAACACCAGAACTTGCTCATAATCCATAAATTAGACAGCGAATGTGGAGTTGACCTTCTCATTGCTGGACAACCCTCCACAGATGTAGAGCGGCACAGTGGTTAGCACTGCTGCCTCACAGTGCCAGGGACCCGGGTTCAATTCCGGCTTCGGATGACTGCCTGAGTGGAGTTTGCACGTTGTTCCCATGTCTGCGTGGGTTTCCTCCAGGTTCTCCACAGTTTACTCCACAGTCCAAAGATGTGCAGGTTAGGTTGATTGGCCATTAGTGTCAGGGTAAATTAGCAGGGAAGTATATGGGGTTCCTGGGATAGGGACTGGGTGGGATTGTTATCGGTGCAGGCTCGATGGGCCAAATGGCCTCCTTCTGCACTGTAGGGATTCGATGAGAAGTGAGCCCAAGGCCCGAAAGCCTGGAAAGCTGAGAGGATTCCACTCTCTGTTATTAAATGATTAAAGTGCCAGTAATAATAAATTAAAATATTTTAATCTGGCTATTTCCAGCAAATAGCAGTGACTAGATAGACCCCACTTCCTTTGCAGATGGCACCGTGAATAACGAGGGCCGAGATCTATTAATTAAACCACCCAACCAGATGCAATGTAAGGCAATATAAATTTATCCATGTCAGTGTTCTAGCTTATCAGAACTGTTTTCTCTTTTAAACATACTTTCCCTTTTCAAATAGCCTGACATCAGTTTATGCAAGTGAAAGCATGTCCTTACAATCTTAAATTTTTCTGCGTTTGTGCAGTTAATAGTGTAATGACTTCAGTCAGGCCATTGAGGTTGGCCTATTGGAATATGAACTCCCTGATCAAGGAGTCAGTTGTTGGGCCAATCAGGGAGCCTTTTCCTTGTATTTAACTGGGAGTATCAGTTCCTTTGGCACTCCCGAAGGTAGACTGCTGACTGAATACACTCTGTGTACAGCTGTTGGAATTATAATAAAGGGATTTTGGTGAAGGGGCTGGGTGGGATTGTTATCGGTGCAGGCTTGATGGGTCAAATGGCCTCCTTCTGCACTGTAGGGATTCAATGAGAAGTGAGCCCAAGGCCCGAAGACTTATTACAAATAGAATCTGGGTTTACCACTGCAAACTCTTCCAGGCCTCCGGGCCTTAGTTTCTGCTCCTCCAATACTGACATCTTGTGCATCCCAGTTTTAAAGTTTATTTGTTGGTGTCACAATTAGGCTTACATTAATACTGCAATGAAGTTACTGTGAAAATCCCCTAGTCGCCACACTCGGGTGCCTGTTCGGTTACACTGAGGGAGAATTTAGCATGTCCAATGCACCTAACCGCGTTTTTCGGACTGTGGGAGTAAACCAGAGCACCTGGGGAAAACGTACAGACACTGCACAGACAGTGACCCAAGCCGGGAATTGAACCCAGGCCCCTGGTGCTGTGAGTCAGCAGTGCTAACCACTGTGCCACTGTGCTGCCCCGTTGCACCATTGGCAGATGTGGTTTCAGTTGTTTGGACCTTCCTGAACACCTCCACCGCTCCATCTATCTCCATCTTTAATACTGCTTCAAACCTATCTCTTCAATGAAGGTTTAGGTTACCTGTCCTGATTGCTCCTTCTGTGGAAAGGGTGTCAAAGATATGTATTGCTATTGCTCCTGTTGAACAAAGTTCCAAGGCATAAGAAAAATAGCAACTCTTCACTTTGAACGCTTTGTGGAAACTAACAGTTAGACCAGTTGGTTTCAGGACTTCATATAGCTCTGAGATATTATTTCTTTTTGCTTTGAATTTGATCATTTTTTAAAATCATCATTCGATTCAGAGGATTGGGGAAAAAAGGTCAAAAAATATTCAGATTAAAAAGGAGGAACTTGGGATGTTTTACTTCATTAAAGGCATTATATAATTGGAAGTTAAGTTGAACTGTGTCCTGGAATTTACATAGAAATCCCACTCTGTTCCATAATCTGTAATCCTATCATGTAGGGGGCGTCTGGGGAGAGGCGGGAGGCGGGTTGGGAAGGGGGGATTGAGGTGTGGGGAGTAGAACAGTGGGGGAGGGGGATCCCAGAGCTCCAATGTCTTGGGAGAGTCGGGCGCCCAACTCTGTTCCCACCTGAGATGGGGAAAAGGTTAAATGGCACTTTTTCACCCTACCCACATCCGCTTCCGCCAGTTGAGGCTGGGTGGGCGAAGGCCATTAAGTGGCCACTTAAGGCCCTCAATAGATGAATGGGGGGGAAGGTTCCCGCCTGAGGCCTTGCCTACCCAAGCGTGAAACTGCATCTAAGTTTGGGTGTTCGGGCTCGGGGGGGGTGTTGGGGTGGGGGTGGGGGGGAGGCGGGGAGGGGCGGAATCTTGTACATTAGATTTTACGCAGCTCTCACTCCTCACCTCAGAACCCACCTGGGAGGAGAATAACATTCTGCCCCTGATGTTGTGTAAGGTGCTATATAAATACAATTTTTTATGGACACTGTATAATTGCTTCAAGCCCTTAATTTGTTGAAGATGACCAACATTCAATTCAAAGTAAATAACCAATGTTGTTCTACACATACACTCAGAGATTCTCATAACATTTCTCTGATTTATCAGAAGGCCGCACAGGTTGCTGGTAGGAAGAGAAACACATTATTGTCTCGACTGTTAGCTGGATTAACATTTCAGCATCTACAGCTGCAGGGTTGTGCTACAAATAGTCTATCCAGTACACAGTAACGAAAACGCAGATTCCAGCTCACATCAAAAGCAACTCATTTGATTACTGTAAATCAGACAAAATGGCCGGAACTTTACCGGCCTGCCCGCCATGGGAAGCGGAGCGGGCGAGGGGTGGAGCATGGGAAGGTCCGTTGACCTCGGGTGAGGTCGTAACATCCCGCCCAGTATCTCTGAGCAGCCGGTTCAAAGTTGTAGTTGTTTTATTCTATTAATTCAGGCTTTGGTGAACTGATTTGACAGGATGGGGGCGGGATTTTATGGCCTCACTTGAGCCAGATCGGAAATTCCCGCCTGAGATCAACGGAAATATCAGTTGTCCGCCACGCGCCCACTCCGATTCCGTTGTGGGCGAGGCGGTAGAATTCCGGCGCATATATCGGAGCAGCAGCCGATTTATAGATTCGGAAGCTGCCGGAATCTGTGGCGTGTGAGAAAAAAATGGAATCCATATTTGATCTGAGATTCCACAACACATACTAAAATTTTGATCTGAAGATCCACAGCAAACCTTTCATAAATAGAACTCCAGACACAGGAACTTGTTGGCTGATCCAAGACTCTGTTCTGCTGCGGATAATTTGTTCTCTTCAAAGAGAATTGCCTAATTATGCTAATTAGGAGGAGGCAGTCACACTCCTTTTGAAGTATTACTGACCACTGCAGTAATTAAAAATCTATGAACAAAGCACTTTTCCTGAATGTGCCTGACACGCTGCAGTTGCTTTTTTTTTTGTGCAACTTTAAAAATAAGGCAGCACAAATTTCAGAACTTGTGACCCATTAATTTAACCGTCAGAAATGATGCACTAAAGCCTTTTAAAGAAATTAGGTGTTATTGCCACTGACAGCACAATTGGCAAAGTGGTATTAAAATTCCTCTCAGAATCAAATAACATTTCAGGGAAGCAGGCAAAATCATCTACATATGTCAACAAGCCATCCCCTTTTTATTGCCCGGACAAAAATTGCCAGATAAATCCAATTCATCCGATGTAATAATGGAAGCTCTTCAGGATGTACTTGAAGGACTTCAAGAAGCTGGCACTCCCAGAACTTTACAGCCCTTTCCATCGATACCCATACATAAGCAGGACACATCTGCAAGATCCAATGTATACCTTTCTAAAAGCATCTCAACTCAATTCATTGTAAAACAGCCTAGATTTGTGTGTGTTAAACACTCTGAATGAGAAGTGGCAGTGAGATTCATATGAACTCAAGTTGTGCAAATTATGGCGTTATCATAGAGTATCCCAGAATCCGACAGTGCAGAAGGAGGCCATTCGGCCCATCGAGTCTGCACTGACCACAATCCCACCCAGGTCCTATTCCCATAACCCCATGCATTTACCCTAACTAGTCCCCCTGACACCTAAGGGACAATTTAGCATGGCCAATCCACCTAACCCACATGTCTTTGGATAAAAGCAAATTACTGCGGGTGCTGCAATCTGAAACAAAAAGAGAAAATGCTGGAAAATCTCAGCAGGTCTGTAAGGAGAAAAGAGCTGACGTTTTGAGTCCGGGTGACCCTTTGTCAAAACTATCCAAGCTTTGACAAAGGGTCGTCTGGACTCTCAACGTCAGCTCTTTTCTCCTTACAGATGCTGCCAGACCTGCTGAGACTTGCCAGCGTTTTCTCTTTTGGCTCCACGCGTCTTTGGACTGTGGGAGGAAATCGGAGCACCTGATGGAAACCCACGCAGACACGGAGAATGTGCAAACTCCACACAGACAGTGACCCAAGCTGGGAATTGAACCCGGGTCCTTGGGGTTGTGAGGTAGCAGTGCTAACCACCGTGCCTTTCTAATGCATGCATGGTCTTCTATTTTCAGCATCTCGAGCTATTTTTTTCTAGGTAGCAACAGAGCTCATCAAGGGTCAAGTTCTGAAAATCTATCTTAAGAAGAAAAGTAAGAAAGTCATTGTGGCTGTCGCACCCCAGGCAGTTCTGGCTGGATCTGTGGGCCCGGCATACTGAAGCACACATGAGGTTGACCCTTAGGTGCGGGAAGAAAGGCTTTGATCATTCCAGAGCACTTTCTCCTCATCCTTTAGCTCCTCATGGGCCAGTGGAGTAATTCGCACAGCATTGCATATTCAACCATGTTGAATTGTGAACTCTCTTTGGTTGTCAGAAGCAAAAATAAGAAGCTAAAATAGCACAAAAGTGCAAAATGGCTAAAAAAACACATGCAAAAGACTAAAAGCATTAAAAGCAAAGCCACACAGCTTCAAGAGATACTCCAGGGATTGAGTTGCTGAGTGTACCCATTTAAAATGGCATTTCAGCAAAGTGTATTTGAGAAGCAAGACAGGGAAATGCACAGGGAAGGCTACCTTAATTACCACGTTTCTCAAATAGGAAAGTTAAAGTTTATTTATTAGTGTCACAAGTAGGCTTACATTAACACTGCAATGAAGTTACTATGAAAATCCCCCAGTCGCCACACTCCGGCACCTGTTCGGGTATACTGAGAGAGAATTTAGCATGGCCAATGCACCTAACCGGCATGTCTTTTGGACTGTGGGAGGAAACCAGAGCACCCTGAGGAAACCCAAGCAGACATGGAGAGAATGTGCAGACTCCACACAGACAGTGACCCAAGCCGGGAATCGAACGCGTGTCCCTGGCACTGTGAGGCAGCAGTGCTAACCACTGTGTCAACATGCCACCAATAAAGAAAGAACTTGCATTTATAAAGGCTTGAACTTTACCACCCGGCTTGCTCTGGCAATCGGAATGGGCGAGGAGTGGAACACGGAAAGGTCCGTTGACCTCGGATAGGATTTTACGGTTTCGGGATGAATGGGGCCATAAACTCCCACCCATCGTACCTCTCATGACAACAGGGCACTCTAAAGCACTTTCCAGACAATTAAATACTTTTGAGGTGTCGTCGTAATGTAATGTAGGAAACATAGGAGCCAATTTGAACACAGCAAGCTCCCAGAAAATGCAGCGTGATAATGTCCAGACAATCTACTTTTTGTGATGTTGCTTGATGTGGAATATTGGCCAGGTCACCAGGGACAATGTCCTAGCTCTTCTTTGTAATAGTTCCATGTAGCCTTTTACATCTACGTGAGAAAGGGCAGAGGGCACCGATGTTTAACACTGTAAACTGTTTCAACTGGGCAAGGAGGAGTGAACTGGCTCCCCTTTATTCCACCACCACCACCCCGCCCCCCCTCCCCAGTTGGTCGCAACAGAGGACTTTTAAGATTTTCTTTTCCCATTAATGTCTTTTCCAATTCAAAGTATTTGCTCTTTAATAAGGAGATAATCAAACCAGGCTTTCTTGAGTCAATAAAGAGTAAGTTTAATAATTACTAAACCCAAGAAAAAAATAATAAAAGATCCAACAACCCACACATACACATCTCAGAAGTAAGAAAAGTTAAAGTCCAAATAAAAGGTAAAAGACTTAACAATAAAGTCCTTTGCTTGCCCTCGAGATGTAAAATGTTGTACGTTGTGGTCATTGACGTTAGCTGGTTTCGATTAAAATGTTAGAGTTGAATTGACGTTCAAATAATTGCACTTTGCTGGAGACAATTTCCTTCCTTTTAATTCTGTGTCCCTGTTCCAGAAATCCCAAATTTCTTTCTGATGGATTGTCACTATTTTTAGACTTTTAAGATTTTCTTCTTCAGAGAGAATGGGGGAGAAATTTCTTACTGCTTCCTTCGGTAGTTTTTCTAGATTACTTTGATGACTTCTCTGTTTTTGGCTTGGTAAATCAATTTCTTAAAACATCCTCCTGTCTGTATATTCCAAGGAAGGAATTTGATTAACACCACTTGCAATCATTGTTGTAGAACAAGTAATCACTTTTGATCTTTCACCTTTTGATTTGATTTAGTATTGTCACATGTATTAGTACACAGTGTAAAGTATTGTTTCTTGCGCTATGCAGACAAAGCATACCATTCATAGAGAAGGAAAGGAAAGAGTGCAGAGTATAGTGTTACAGTCATTGCTAGGGTGTCGTGAAAGATCAACTTAATATGAGGCAGGTCCATTCAAAGGTCTGATGGTAGCAGGGAAGAAGCTGTTCTTGACTTGGTTAGTACATCCTCAGACTTTAGTACTTTTTTCCTGACGAAAGAAGATGGAAGAGTGTATGTTTGGGGCGCGTGGGGTCCTTGATTATGCTGGCTGCTTTTCTAAGGCAGCGGGAAGTGTAGACAGAGTCAATAGATGGAAGGCTGGTTTGTGTGATGGACTGGGCTTCGTTCATGACCCATTGTAGTTTCTTACAGTCTTGGACATAGCAGGAGCCATACCAAGATGTGATACCACCAGAAAAAATGCTCTGTGTGGTACATCTGTAAACGTTGGTGAGAGTCATTGCAGACATGCCAAATTTCCTCAGCCTCCTGAGAAAGTGGAGGCGTTAGTGGGCTTTCTTAACTATAGCGTCAGCGTGGAGGGACCAGGACAGGTTGTTGGTGATCTGGACACCTCAAAACTTGAAGCTCTTGACCATTTCTACTTTGTCCCTGTTGATGTAGACAGGGACATATCCTTCACTACACTTCTTGAAGTTGATGACTATGTACTTCATTTTATTGACATCGAGGGAGAGATTATTCTCATCGCACCAGTTCAACAGATTCTCTATCTCTTTCCTGTACTCCGTCTTATCATTGTTTGAGATCCGACCCACTGTGGTGGTGTCATCAGCAAACTTGAAAATTGAGTTGGAGGGGAATTTGGCCACAGTCATAGGTGTATAGGAGTATAGTAAGGGACTGAGGGCACAGACTTGTGGGGAACTGGTGTTGAGGATGGTCATGGAGATGGTGGTGTTGCCTATCCTTACTGATTACGGTCTGTGGGTTAGGAAGTCTAGGATCCAGTTGCAGAGCGAGGAGCAGAACCCCAGGCCATGGAGTTTGGAGGTGAGTTTTGTTGGGATAATGGTGTTGAAGGCTGAACTGTACTCAATAAATAGGAGTCTGACATAGGTGTCTTTGTCATCCAGGTGTTCCAGGGTTGAGTGCAGGGCCAAGGAGATGGCGCCTGCTGTGGAACTGTTGCGGCGGTAGGCGAACTGTTGTGGATCCAGGCAATCTGGGAGGCCAGAATTGATTCGTGTCATGACTAACTTTTCAAAGCACTTCATAATGGTGGATGTCAGAGCCACTGGACGATAGTCATTAAGGCACGCTGCCTGGCTTTTCTTTGGTACCGGGATGAAACCTTTGACATATTTCAAGATAGTAAAACCAACAGGAGATGGGGTTAGTTTATCCTCCGCACGGCTGATTGAGTGTCTGTTGGGTGTGTCCTGCATAAGTAACAGTTCCTCATTGTCTTGACCAAACTATAGCTGATTAAAGTCCAACACTTGGCATGTTTAATGCCTTCCTTTCAAGAGTCCCTTTTTTAAGTGGATCTTGCCACATCCCAGGTGTGAAATGTCAGGGCAGGTCTGCAATGCAATCCATATAGGAACTTTCCTGTAGAGTGGTCAACCCACCATGCTAGGCATCAAGTGACCGGTGTTAGCCATCTTTGGTCAGTGTCTTTTTTTGTAAATTTTTAAAACAGGTCCTCTTTAAACAGTTCAATGTGTTTTTTGGTTAGCTGGTGAGGTTATAGTTAGATTCACTCACTCACAGTTTCCCATTGTTGTGACATACGGCTGACATCTGTTGTGCATGCCCATTTAGTCCACACTGTGTCAGTTGGTACTTGTACTTATTTGTGTCTGCTGTGTCGAGTGCATCGCTGGCCCGAGCCATTTCCACCTCTCACTGCCTCTTTCCCGAGCTTTACCTTCCCTTGCTATCACTGACACTAAGGGGCAATTTAGCATGGTCAACCACCTAACCAGCACATCTTTGGACTGTGGGAGCAAACTGGAGCACCTGGAGAAAACCCACGCAGACACAGGGAGAATGTACAAACTCCACACAGACAGTGACCCAAGGCCGGAATTGAACCCAGGTCCCTGGTGCTGTGAGGCAGCAGTGCTAACCGCTGTGCCACTGTGCCGTCCAAACTAGCAGAATGAACCCTTTGTGCACCCACTAAATCTGGTGGAAAACGATCTGGGTTCTTGCCATTCTTGCCATTAGTTCAAAGACTCTTCCCCAAGCTCCTATGGACACAATCGCAGTGGAAATTTCTCCTTCTGCTTTTTGTGGACCAATTGGAAGCCAACTGTGTCGGTGTCAATCATGCTGTGCATGTCACACTGACAAAATGTCAGGAGTTCAATGAGATTTCGCACAGCATAAAGAGGCTGGGATTGGGAAATTTGTGTGGAATTTGCAGGAATGTTTCTTCCCTCATTGCCATTTTCATATCTCATCCAACACATACTATGTTCCATTTACATTATGTGGAGATGCCGGCGTTGGACATTTGACAGTGTTAACAAAGGAACTGGAAAAATGGTGGGTGAATGAGGTTGAAGTACAGATCAGTCATATTTTAAATGAATGGCAGAACAGGCTCAAGTGGCTTTCTCTTGTTTCCATAACAACAGTATCTATGCTTCAAATGTCATAACTTGCTTCAAAGCACTTTGGAATGTTTTGAGAATATAAAAGGTAAAGTTCTCGCTTTGATGTCACAAGAGGTGAACTGTGCATGAAGTTGCTCCTGCAACTAAGGCGCAATCTGAACAAAATCTGTGTTAAAACACAGCGTACAGAAAAACTTGATCTGAGAATGTTGAGGTAACTCGCACTATGGCTTAAGGATTGCAGAATATGCTCCTAGTCTGTAAAAATTTCAAATTATAACACTCTTTAGCTGTCTCCGTGAGCTCATTTAACATTAACAGCATGTATTTATGTAGCCGAACATAATAAGAATCTCGAGGCGCTTCACGGGAGCATTCTGAAGCAAATTGAACACCAAACCATGTAGAAGCCCTTCAGTAAAGGAGAAACCATTAGGCCCATCGAGTCTGCACTGACTCTCTGACAGAGTATTTTACCCAGACTCTCTCCCCCACCCTATCCCCATAGCCCTGCACATTTCCCATGGCCAATCCATCTAACCCACACATCTTTGGAGTGAGGGAGGAGACCGGAGCAACCGGAGGAAATCCACGCAGAAGCGGGGAGAATGTGCAAACTCTGCAGACAGTCACCCAAGGCGGGAATTGAACCGGGCCCCTGGAGCTGTGAGGCAGTGGTGCTAACCACTGAGCCACCATGCCACACGTTGTAAGGCAACATTAGGGCAGATAGTCAAATGCTTGGTCAAAAAGGGAGATTTCAAGAAGTCTTTTAAAGGTGTGGGGTGTGGTCTGGGATGGGGGTGGTGTGGAGAGAACGAGCGAGATAGAGATGTGGACATGCTTAGGCAGGCAGATAAGGCTTGGCCATGAATGATGGAGCAATTCAAATAAGGGATGCTCAAGAGACCAATTAGATGCACACAGATATGTCAGATGGCTTTGAGACTGTTGGAGACTCGAAATACAGGGAGGGATGACACCACAGAGGGCTTTGGAAACAAGGATGAAAATTTTGAAATTGAGGCATTGTTTAACCAGGAGTCAGTGTATGTCAGAGCACAGGATGAAGGAAGGGCATGGACATCAGAGTTTTGTATGACCTCAAGTTTATGGAGGGTAGAACGTGGACGATGAGCTCAGAGTGTGTTGGAATGCTCAGATCAAGAGGTAACAAAGGCAAGAATGAGGGTTTCACCAGCAGATGAGCTGAGACAGAGGTTAGGTTCATGATAAGAAGTCTCACAACACCAGGTTAAAGTCCAACAGGTTTAATTGGAATCAGAGCTTTCGGAGCGCTGCTCCTTCATCAGGTGAGTGGAGAGGTAGGCTCACAAACACGACATATATAGATGAAGACACAATTGCAAGATAATTACAGATTGGAATGTGAAGAATGGTTGGAATGTGAATCTTTTCTAGGTAATCAAGTCTTTACAGGTACAGACAGTGTGAGTGGAGAGAGGGAAAATCACAGGTTAAAGAGGTGTGAATTGACTCAGGCCAGGATAGTTAGTAGGATTGGCTAAAAATCCTACTAATTGCAATTGTGTCTTTGCCTATATATGCCGTGTTTATGAACTCCCCTCTCCATTCACCTGATGAAGGAGCAGTGCTCCAAAAGCTCGTGATTCCAAATAAACCTGTTGGACATTAACCTCGTGTTGTGAGACTTCTTACTGTGCCCACCCCAGTCCAACGCCGGTATCTCCACATCAAGTTCACGATGTTATGGATGCGGAAGTAGGTGCTCTTCGATGCCGCAGATGTGTGGTTGGAAGCGCATCTCAGTGTCATATATGACAAGGTTGTGGATAGTGTCATTCAACTTCACACAGTTGCTAGCGAAAGGGTAGCTTCAGTAGCCCGGGACCATTGTTTGTACCGAAGACAATGGCTTAGGATTTTCCACTACTTAATTGGAAGACATTTCTGCTCATTCTATACTGGATGTCAGATAAGCAGTCAGCTATTAACTGGAAGCCGATGGTGTCTACGGAGATCGTAACATGGTGTTTGTGGAAACTTGCTGTGTGCGAATTTGCTGCCACATTTTTAGTTTAGTTTAGTTTTAGTTTGTTTGTTAGCGTCACAAGTAGGCTTACATTCACACTGCAATGGAGTTACTGTGAAAATCCCCTAATCACCACACTCCAGCACCTGTTGAGGTACATTGAGGGAGAATTTAGCATGGCCAATGCACCTCACCAGCACATCTTTGGACTGTGGGAGGAAATTGGAGCACCCAGAGGAAACTCATGCAGACATGGGGAGAACACGTAGACTCCGCACAGACAGTTATCCAAGCCAGCAATCGAACCCTGGTCGCTGGCACTGTGAGGCAGCAGTGCGAACCACTATGCTACCGTGTCGCCCCATTCTTACATTGCAGCAGTGACAATGCTTGAAATAGTATTTCATTCGCTGCAAAATACTTTGTGATATTCTGTAGTCATGAATGGTTTCATATAAATGCTAGATTTGTTTCATGGAACCATAGAACCCCTACAGTGCAGAAGAAGGCCATTCAGCCCATCTGCATTGACTCTCCAAAAGAGCATCTTACCCAGGCCCAAAGTGCTCCCTTGCCCTATTCCTTTAACTCCATGCATTTACCATGTCTAATCCACCTAACCGACATATCATTCATGCATTCATCTATCTAGGTTCCACCCTCTGGAGTTCTGCACCTTTCATAAGGTGCCATATAAATGCAAGTTGCTGTTTCTATTCTAAGGAGTGAATTGTCCATAAGAACTGTGCTTTGCATCGTATATAAAGTAGATTCCTTACAGCGCAGAAGGAGGCCATTCAACCCATCGTGCCCGCACCAACAACAATCCCGCCCAGGCCCTATTCTCGTAACCCCACATATTTACCGTGCAAATCCCCCCTGTGTTTTAAGGGATGTAGACTACACGAAGAATACGTTATTAGAGTATGATTATGCTGCTACTTATAATGACAACCTGAATGATCAGGACAAGGAAGAAATATGATTTCCTTAGTATTACAGTGGGTTTGATTCATAATTTATTTAGAGAAATGTTGGTTTATATTGATGACTTTTATAATAACAGGAACATGAAGAATTTAGATTTGTATATTGTAATACTCGCTAATCTAACACTGGATTCCAGCATAGTGATAAATAATTAAAAGTTAGCATTCAGTGGTGTGAAGAGCAATGAGCAGATTCAGCTACTGAGCCTTATTATTCCCCATGCCCATGTTATTATGCACTTTAGATGCGGCATCCACAGGAATGATGCTGAGACTGCTTTCAAAGAGGATCAGGCATGGGGAGCCACATGATGCTGGCAGTGTCAAATATTATGGATTAGACTTTCCATCCGATTAAACCCATCTTGTTTTGAGACTGCCAACTTTTCATTCTGTCATGGCAACCATGACAGTCACAGGTCATTAACGGCTAGTGAGGCCTGCAGTTTCTTGTTTCTCCCTCTTTGTGATAGATGTGGGAAAGAGCCAGAATGTGACACATACACTTCAAACCTTGAGGAGAGAGTCCTGACTCAACTGTGGGCATGAAGTTCAACTTTGTGTTCAAATTATTGCCAAGGTTCATTTTACATTGAATAGAGCCTGTAGTATCAGAATTGGCCTCACCATTTGTTACCTGAGGAAAGTGAGTGAGACTTGATATAAAATAATATCAGTAGCGGGGAGGGAAAGGATGGTAAGTATCCGGGATGAAGGGAGCTAAAAATCATAGAAAAATCAGAGAATCCCTATGGTGCAGAAGGAGGCCATTCAGCCCATCAAGTCAGCACCAAAAACAATCCCCTCCAGGTCCTATCCCCATTACCCAAAGTATTTACCCTGCCACTAAGTGGCAATTTAGCATTGCCTATCAACCTAACCCACAAATCTTTGGGGTGAAATTGGAGCACCGGGAGAAAACCCACACAGACACAGGGAGAATGTGCAAACTCCGCACAGACAGTGACCCAAGGCCGGAATTGTACCTGGGTCCCTGGCGCTGTGAGGCAGCAGTGCCTGCCACCGTGCCGCCTTTTGAAATATGACAATGAAGAACAAAACAGTGGGAACCAGTTCCCCAGCCATATGCTGCCATTCTTGTGGCTATCCTCATATGGAACAAAGTGTTCACATGACTTGGATGTGGTTTCTTCAATGAATCTTAAGTTTAAGTTTATTTATTAGTGTCTAGTAGTTGGCTTACATTAACACTGCAATGAAGTTATTGTGAAAATCTCCTAGTCATCACACTCTGGCGGGTACACTGAGGGAGAATTTAGCATAGCCAATGCATCTAACCAGCATGTCTTTCGGACTGTGGGAGGAAACCAGAGCACCCGGAGAAAACCCACGCAGACACGGGGAGAGCGTGCACACTCTGCACAGGCAGTGGCCCAAACCGGGAATCGAATTCGGGTCCCTGACGTTGTGAGGCAGCAGTGCTGACCATCGTGCCAAGGTGTTCCTCTTTGACGGTGTATTTGATTGGTCGCAATGTGTTGCATAGTGATTTGTGGTGGGACATACAGAGAAACCGATAAATCTGAATTTTCCTGTTTTTGGTGTTTTTACCTCCAGAATTAATATTGATTCAATTCCCGGCTTGGGCCACTGCCTGTGCAGAGTCTGCACACTCTCCCCGTGTCTGCGTGGGTTTTCTCCGGGTGCTCTGGTTTCCTCCCACGGTCCGAAAGACATGCTGGTTAGATGCATTGGCTATGCTAAATTCTCCCTCAGTGTACCCGCCAGAGTGTGACGACTAGGAGATTTTCACAATAACTTCATTGCAGTGTTAATGTAAGCCGACTACTAGACACTAATAAATAAACTTAAACTTAAGATTCATTGAAGAAACCACATCCAAGGCATGTGAACACTTGGTTCCACCTGAAAGTGATCCATTTAAACCAATTTTCCCAGATGCATTCATTAGCATAGATTTGGATGGAGCCAAAGAGTAGTTAAGCGGTGGGGGAGGAAGATTGCTTGTAAGTCCAATTTAATATGGTGCGGATAATGAAAGCAGCACAGTTCCAAGGCTGAAAGGAGAAAAGAGTTAAAGTAACAGAAATCAAATTCCATGAGTTTGCAAGTAAATGACAAATTAACCCAACTAGTGACCCTCCTGTTTGCTGGCTATTGAATTGGAGATGTTGTTACAAGATGTGGTTGACAGGAGGAATTTCTATGGTGCTTTTCAATGTTAACAATCTTTAAAGGTCAGGAAAGGCCTTGGAGAAACTCGGGTTGATGTTCCTGACACTGTTTTCGCTTGCACTTTGCTGCATATCGCTCTTGTCATTGATGGCCCAACACTGCATTCACATTCCTGTTAACACAGATTCAGGGGAGATAGCTCAAAATAGACTGTTTTACATCAGGTTGTTTTAAACCCCAGGACTTGTAACAGTGTTGTGCAGGATTGACAAATTAATATCAAAATAAAATGAAGCACTCGCCCACCTGAGGCCCGATGTTTCTGCTCCTGGTCCTGTCCGCAGGAAAATGTATCAGGATACAATTCTGAAAGCTAAACCGGGCAGGTCAGAAAAACATAGACGGTATTATTTTAGATCTGATTAAACACCTCATACAGACATAGGAATTAGGAACAGGATAAGCCACTTGGCTTCTTTAGTCTGCTCCACCGTTCAATAAGATCATTGTTGATCTGATTATAACCTAATTCCCACTTATCCTCGATAACCTATCACCCCCTTGCTTATCAAGCAGCTATCTACCCCTGCCTTAAAAATATTCAAAGACTCTGCTTCCACTGCCAACTGAGGAAGAGACGTGCAACCCTTTGAAAACAAAATTCTCCTAATCTCTGCCTTAAGTGTTCAACCCCTTATTTTTAAACAGTGACGCCTAGTTCTAGATTTTCCCACAAGAGGAATCATCCTCACCGCATCCCTCAGGATCTTACATAGTTCGATCAAGTCACTCCTCTAAACTCCAGCGAATACAAACCCAGAACCAAAAGAGAAAACGTTGGAAAATCTCAGCAGGTTGGGCAGCATAGAAATCATAGAAACCCTACAGACACAGAAAGAGGCCATTCGGCCCATCGAGTCTGCACCGACCACAATCCCACTCAGGCCCTACTCCCATATCCCTACATATTTAACCACTAATCCCTCTAACCTACGCATCTCAGGACACTAAGGGGCAATTTTTAGCATGGCCAATCAACCTAACCCGCACATCTTTGGACTGTGGGAGGAAACCGGAGCACCCGGAGGAAACCCACGCAGACACGAGGAGAATGTGCAAACTCCACACAGACATCTGTAAGGAGAGAAAAGAGCTGACGTTTCGAGTCCAGATGACCCTTTTGTCAAAGCATCTGCAGTAATTTGCTTTTATCTTGAATACAAACCTAGCCTGTCCAACCTCATAAGGCAACCCTTCCCCTTTCCACGTACAAGTCTAGTAAACCTTCTCTGAACTGCTTCCAAAGGATTTATAGCCTTCCATAAATGAGGAGACCAGTACTTCACACAGCTGGTACTCCTGATGTGATTCCACCTGTATAACTGAAACATGACTTCCCCTTATCTATGCTACCTGTCTTGCCTCTCAGCAACTGCTTGAGAACCAGGTAGCATCAGGCCAAATCACAAACGTTCATAACATGACACAAATATTTTTTACTCGAGGAATCAATCTGTCATCTCAATTATAGGTTTTGACTAGTCTGACGGCTGAGCTACAGAATCATTGTTAATGGAGCATCTGGTAAAAGGAGCACATTCATTCTTCCCTGTGATTCCTTTCAGCAGAACCGTGTCATAGTTCAGAGGTATAATTGCTCTTTATTCCCAAGCAGGCGTTTTAATTTCCATGAAAAAAGACTCAAGTATTATAGTTTGGGCTTCTCCCTCACACTTGCTCATGTCTCTGTGATTAGACAACACTTTCCATTAAACAAGACCTTTGTGCGTCGTAAACAATAAAAACTTCATAATTATTCGGTGCCTTTAATGAAATAAAACATTCCCAGGCCCTTCACTGGAGCATTCTCAAACAAAATATGACACCGAGTCATACAAGGTGATATTAGGTTTAAAAAAAAAAGACTTGGGGCAGAATTTTCCCCCAAAAAAACTAAAGCCAGAACTTTCCGGCTGTTCACATCCTGTCACTGCAGCAAATGATGACAGGGAATTTGGTGCTCAGCCACATCTCCGTTCACTGCAGTGGGACCGGAGAATCGCACTGGCATAAATGGCTAGAATATTCCGGCCTAAGTCCCATAATGCCAAGAATTCTAGAGCGATCCGGACCAGTCTGTCAGGCATTCTCCGGACTGCAATCGTCCCACACTCAAGTTACTTTTTGGGAGAGTGGTGAGTTGCCCGCTGTAACTGGGAGAATGGGCATGAAACACACCTGCAGTGCAGTTAGGCGCCATTTTGCAGTGGCACCCTGCTTTCACAGTGCATTGGGAGACCACCTCCTTCCCCCACTCCCCCCCCCTCACCCACGGATATCGGGACCCTCCCCTCATTGGTGGCATGTTCCCCTACCCCTATCCTGTCATAGGTTACCAGCATGGGGCCCTCCGAATGGGACATGCTGCCTGACAACCGACATGCCACCCCCATCATGCCCCGTTCATGCTCTGCCCCTGTATTACAGTCCCCACCATCATAGTCTCCTTGTAATAGCTGTCATAACGCCCCCGTCACAGCCTCCCTGACACAGCCCTTCAAAATAGCCCCCCCCCCATCATACCCCGCCATCAGCATAGCCCACACTCAGGCCCCATCCCCGGGCACCAGTGCTGAACTAGCACTGCTGGGGTGCCTGGTGGGCACTACCAGTGTGGCAGGTGGGCACTGCACAGTCATATTGCCAACTATTCAAGAGCTTCAGTGGCCTCCGGGCCTCCCACCCCCACTCCGGTGTAGCCATCGCAGATGTTTTTCACTAGTGGAGAGCAGTAGTGATTCTCGCAGTTTTCACACTGCACCCGAAGGTTGGAAGATCACGGGAGCTGGAAGAATCGGATGTTGAACAGGCTATGCATACTTAAATGCTACCTTAAATATGCCAATCGGCCTTGCACCCTTTCTGAGCGTGATCTGGTTCGCACAATTAGAAAGGGGCCAGGACTATCGCAAACTGTTTGGCGCTGGGCGCGGAACCGATTTTTAGGCCTGTGCGCTATTTTCTGGGATCGATGTGTGTGACACTACTGTGCCTTTCAGAAGTGTATTTTTAATCATGTTCTCTGCTGTTATAATCAGGCACCTTTTATTGCTGCTTAAATGGTTTTAATGGGGTTTTGTTTATTTTCAATCCGGGCCTAAATCACTCTGGGAGTTTACGACCTTTTTTGAATTGTTGTGGGAAGATTGATTGACAGGTCAGGTGGGATAGTTTTCTTTTCCTCTCCCAAGAGTTCTTTTAATTTCGGTTTTCGCTGTTGGCTAGTTAGAAGGAGTTTGATTCCAGGCTGGATACAATGTTTTGTTGCTCTCCCTGGTATTAGAAATTTTGCTGGCTAGCTAGAAGCAGATTTTCTTGTCTTTCTGGAGTAAAAGTTTTGCTGTTGGTGATTTGCTAGCTTGAGCTCAGCAGTGGCTCTATCTCTCCCTCGAGGGCTGGGATTTCCAGAATGGAGAAGCCAGAGTCTAAATTCACCAATCAAAGGACTAATTCACAGCAGTTATTGCAGAGCTGCAAAATTATGTGAGCATTCATATTTTCTGTGCTAAACCTGGGACGGGTGTATGTTTGTAAGGAGATTTGTTGTGTCGGAACAGTGCATTTAATTGTTAAGGTTTATACAATATCATGGTTTTTTTTCTTGATTGTAAGTGGTCAACATTATTGCTAATTTTCTTTCTATATATTAACTGTATTCTTAAATAAAATTTGATTAATAAAAGCTCCCCAGTGGGTCATTTGAATCATATGTGGAGTGAAACATCTCATGCTTAGCCTAGCCAAATTCAAAGTGCAAAACTTATGGTCTCGGCTGATTTCATAAACTACCTTGGAGCTTCTGACCTTGATTATAACACGTGACCTGTGCCAGGCATGGTGAGGTCAGAAAATCAAAGAGGTAGGTTTCAAGAAATGTCTTAAAGGCAGAAAGCAAAATAGAGAGGCAGAGAGATATAGGGAGGGTGAGAGATTTGGGTATAACAAACTGGTCATCAATGGCCGCCAATTGTGGAGCAATTGAAAGCAGATGAATGGCCCAATCTCTGAATAATAAAATATGCAAGGCCACATGAGATGGCAAGGTCAAGGTGTTGACTGTGAATATGGGTTGGGGAGTTTATATGGTGGGAGAGATTTAGGGAGGATAAAAGGGCAGTAAACTCAGAGAAGAGATGATTTAATATGTTGTCAGAATCACCAATGTAAGAAGGTGTTCAGTCCAGAGGTTGAGGTTGGAAAGCATCTCGGTGGGAACATTTTTACTATAATTATTTAAGTTGTGGGGAATGAAGATTTTCAATGAGAAGCAAGAGGGATGGAACGAGGTGAGATGCTCTAAGAAGGAGAAAGTAGCAGAGGAGTAGAGGGTCTGGCCAAGGTGTGATCTGGCGCTGAGCGTGAGGGTGGCTGTAATAATCTCGAAGACCAGCCTTCCATCTCAATGCTTTATTTTTCCCAAAGAAAGGTTGCATCTGCGGTTTATAGCAACACAAGTTGCAGCATGGTGGCACAGTGGTTAGCACTGCTGCCTGACAGTTTCAGGCACCCGGGTTCAATTCCAGCCTTGGGTCACTGTCTGTGTCATAGAAAATAGAAAAAATACAGCACAAACAGGCCCTTCGGCCCACAAGTTGCGCCGGTCATGTCCCTACCCAACTAGGCTTATATATAGGCTTACCTATAACCCTCAATCCTATTAAGTTCCATGTACTCATCCAGAAGTCTCTTAAAAGACCCTATCGAGTTTGCCTCCACCACCACTGACGGCAGCCGATTCCACTCACCCACCACCCTCTGAGTGAAAAACTTACCCCTGACATCTCCTCTGTACCTACTCCCCAGCACCTTAAACCTGTGCCCTCTCGTAGCAGCCATTTCAGACCTGGGAAAAAGCCTCAGAGAATCCACCTGATCTATATCTCTCAACATCTTGTACACCTCTATCAGGTCACCTCTCATCCTTTGTCTCTCCAAGGAGAAAAGACCGAGCTTCCTCAACCTGTCCTCATAAGGCATGCCAACCAATCATGGTAACATCCTTGTAAATCTTCTCTGCACCCTTTCAATCATTTCCATATCCCTCCTGTAATGAGGCGACCAGGACTGAGCACAGTACTCCAAGTGGGGTCTGACGAGGGTCTTATAAAGCTGCATCATTATCTCCCGACTCCTAAACTCAATCCCTTGATTGATGAAGGCCAGCACACCATACGCCTTCTAAACCACCTCCTCTACCTGCGAGCCGATTTAAGAGTCCTATGGACCCGGACCCCAAGGCCCTTCTGATCCTCTACACTGCTAAGAGTCTTACCCTTGATATTATACTCCTTCATCCCATTTGACCTGCCAAAATGGACCACTACACATTTATCTGGATTGAAGTCCATCTGCCACTTCTCCGCCCAGTCTTGCATCCTATCTATGTCACGCTGCAGCTTCTGACATCCCTCCAAACTATCCACAACACCACCAACCTTCATGTCGTCGGCAAACTTACCAACCCATCCCTCCATTTCCCCATCCAGGTCATTTATGAAAATGACAAACAGCAAGGGTCCCAGAACAGATCCCTGGGGCACTCCACTGGTGACCGACCTCCATTCAGAAAAATACCCATCCACAACCACTCTCTGCCTTCCGCAAGCAAGCCAGTTCTGGATCCACAAGGCAACAGCCCCTTGGATCCCATGCCCTCTCACTTTCTCGAGAAGTCTTGCATGGGGGACCTTATCGAACGCCTTGCTGAAGTCCATGTAAACCACATCTACCACTTTTCCTTCTTCAATGTGTTTAGTCACATTTTCAAAGAACTCCACCAGGCTCGGAAGGCATGATTTGCCTTTGACAAAGCTGTGCTGACTACTTTTGAGCATACTAAACTTCTCTAAATGTTCATAAATCCTGTCCCTCAGGATCTTCTCCATGTTTGCACATGTTTGTCATGTTTGCACATTCTCCGTGTGTCTGTGTGGATTTTCTTCGGTGTTCCAGTTTCCTCCCACAATCTGAAGATATGCAGGTTAGGTGGATTGGCCATGCTAAATTGCCCCTTAGTGTCCCAAAATGTGTAGGTTAGTGGGGTGAATAGATGGGGTTACGGGGATAGGGCCTGGGTAGTATGCTCTTTTGAAGAGTTGATGCAGACCCGATAGGCCAAATGGCCTCCTTCTGCACTGTAGAATTTCTATGATTCTACGAAGTCCTAGATGTGGTTTATATGGATTTTAGCAAGGCGTTCAATAAGGTCCCACATGCAACACTTCTAGAAAAAGTGAGAGGGCATGGGATCCAAGGGGCTGCTGCCCTGTGGATCCAGAACTGGCTTGCCCAAAGGAGGCAGAGAGTGTGTATAGATGGGTCTTTTTCTAATTGGAGGTTGGTCACCAGTGGTGTGCCCCAGGGATCTGTTCTGGGACCCTTGCTGTTTGTCATTTTCATAAATGACCTGGATGAGGAAGTGGAGGGATGGCTTGGTAAGTTTGCCGACGACATGAAGGTTGGTGGGGTTGTGGATAGTCTGGAGGGATGTCAGAAGTTACAGAGGGGCATAGATAGGATGCAAGACTGGGCGGAGAAGTGGCAGATGGACTTCAACCCAGATAAATGCGTCGTGGTCCATTTTGGCAGGTCGAATGGGATGAAGGAGTACAATATAAAGGGAAAGACTCTTAGTACGGTAGAGGATCAGAAGGACCTTGGGATCTGGGTCCATAGGACTCTAAAATCGGCCCCGCAGGTGGAGGAGGTGGTTAAGAAGGTGTATGGTGTGCTGGCCTTTATCAATCGAGGGATTGAGTTTAGGAGTCCGGGGATAATGATGCAGCTATATAAGACCCTCGTCAGACCCCACTTGGAGGACTATGCTCAGTTCTGGTCGCCTCATTACAGGAGGGATGTGGAAAAGATTGAAAGGGTGCAGAGGAGATTTACAAGGATGTTGCCTGGATTGAGTGGCATGCCTTATGAGGATAGGCTGAGGGAGCTCGGTCTTTTCTCTTTGGAGAGACGTAGGATGAGAGGAGACCTAATAGAGGTGTATAAGATGTTGAGAGGCATAGATCGGGTGGACTCTCAGAGGCTTTTTCCCAGGGTGGAAATGGCTGCTACGAGAGGACACAGGTTTAAGGTGCTGGGGGGTAGGTGCAGGGGAAATGTTAGGGGGAAGTTTTTCACACAGAGGGCGGTGGGCGAGTGGAATCGGCTGCCGTCAGTGGTGGTGGAGGCAAACTCAATAGGGTCTTTTAAGAGACTCCTGGATGAGTACATGGGACTTAATGGGATGGAGGGTTATAGGTAGCCCTAAAAGGTAGGGGTATGTTCGGCACAACTTGTGGGGCCGAACATACCCCTACCTTTTAGAGGGCCTGTTTTTGTGCTGTAGTTTTCTATGTTTCTATGTTTCTTCTATTAAACTTCGGAGGGCAAGCTCCAACTCGCTTAACTGGGAAACTGTACTCCGCAGAGCCCACAGAGAGATTTATGGTGATCCTTTGTGGCACTTTAACTCTGGCCCTGATGGTGCAGGTGGTGGAAGATGGCGAGATCTTATTAAGGTGAAAAATGCCATCTTCCGGCTACCTGCTGCTTCATTCACTGTTGGGTATTGCTGTTGTGCCTTTGGAAAGGAATTGGAAATGAGATCAATATAAGTAGCAAGTGTTCAAAATTGTAGAGAGTTTACACAGGGATCACAATTTTTCACTGAGAGTACTGGGAGTTCTCCTGTTAATGAAAACAGCTTTTGAAGATTTGAAGACATCAGTTAATTTGTGATCTGCTCTCAGGATTCCTGCGTATCTCCACAATTATTATTGTTGGAATGATCTATTCATTTGAACTCTGGGTATCTGCTGAATACACCCTTGAAAGGGAGAGGTTGCTCCTTTTATTTGCAGGTGCACTGGTAAATGAATGGGAAAAGTCAGTGGAACTGTCTATCACTTTTTATGATCAGAAGCAAGAAAAGGACAATAACCCAGTTTCAAGTCAATGGAATTTGAGAGTGAAGCCTGGCCTAGGGAATTCATAGTAAGAAGTCTCACAACATCAGGTTAAAGTCGAACAGGTTTATTGGTAGCACAAGCCACAAGCTTTTGGAGCACTGCCCCTTCATCAGGTGAGTGGGAGTTATGTTCACAAACAGGGCATATAAGGACACAAACTCAATTTACAAAATAATGGTTGGAATGCGAGTCTTGACAGGTAATCAAGTCTTAAAGGTACAGACAATGTGAGTGGAGAGAGGGTTAAGCACAGGTTAAAGAGATGTGTCTTGTCTCCAGCCAGGACAGTTAGTGAGATTTTGCAAGCCCAGGCAAGTCGTGGGGGTTACAGATAGTGTGACATGAACCCAAGATCCTGGTTGAGGCTGTCCTCATGTGTGTGGAACTTAGCTATCAGTCTCTGCTCAGCGACTCTGCGCTGTCGTGTGTCGTGAAGGCCACCTTGGAGAATGCTTACCTGAAGATCAGAGGCCGAATGCCCGTGACCGCTGAAGTGTTCCCCAACAGGAAGAGAACATTCTTGCTTGGTGATTGTCGAGCGGTGTTCATTCATCCGTTGTCGTAGCGTCTGCATGGTCTCCCCAATGTACCATGCCTCGGGACATCCTTTCCTGCCGCATATCAGGTAGACAATATTGGCCGAGTTGCAAGTGTATGTACTGTGTACCTGGTGGATGGTGTTCTCATGTAAGATGATGGCATCCGTGTCGATGACCCGGCACGTTTTGCAGCGGTTACTGTGGCAGGGTTGTGTGCTGTCGTGGTTACTGTTCTCCTGAAGGCTGGGTAGTTCGTTTCGTCGTTCAGTACTTTCCCGGAGCGGAGGAGCTACGACATCCACTCCAGAACCTTCAAAATGTCATCGAAGACGACGACCATCTCGCCAAGGCCATCTCCACACCCCCACTTCTTGCCTTCAAACAACCACACAACCTCAAACAGACCATTGCCTGGAGCAAACTACCCAGCTTTCAGGAGAACAGTGACCACGACACCACACAATCCTGCCACAGCAACCTCTGCAAGACGTGCCGGGTCATCGACACGGATGCCATCATCTCACGTGAGAACACCATCCACCAGGTACACGGCACATACACTTGCAACTCGGCCAATGTTGTCTACCTGATACGCTGCAGGAAAGGATGTCCCGAGGCATGATACATTGGGGAGACCATGCAGACGCTACGACAACGGATGAATGAACACCGCTCGACAATCATTAGGCAAGAGTGTTCTCTTCCTGTTGGGGAACACTTCAGCGGTCACGGGCATTCCGGCCTCTGATCTTCAGGTAAGCGTTCTCCAAGGCGACCTTCACGACACATGACAACATAGAGTTGCTGAGCAGAGACTGACAGCCAAGTTCCGCACACATGAGGACGGCCTCAACCAGGATCTTGGGTTCATGTCACACTATCTGTAACCCCCATGACTTGCCTGGGCTTGCAAAATCTCACTAACTGTCCTGGCTGGAGACGATACGCATCTCTTTAACCTGTGCTTAACCCTCTCTCCACTCACGTTGTCTGTACCTTTAAGACTTGATTACCTGTAAAGACTCCATTCCAACCATTATTTTGTAAATTGACTTTGTGTCTTTATATGCCCTGTTTGTGAACAGAACTCCCACTCATCTGATGAAGGGGCAGCGCTCCGAAAGCTGGTGGCTTGTGCTACCAAATAAACCTGTTGGACTTTAACCTGGTGTTGTGAGACTTCTTGCTGTGCTTACCCCAGTCCAACACCTGCATCTCTACATCTAGAGAACTCATCCCAAGCTCATGGCCAGTCAGAATCAGAAAACTGACCCAGTAAAATCAAGTTAGTCCAGTCATTATAACTATCAGTACATGCATTCACTTGCACTCTACAAAATACAGCAACCTTACAATCTGAAACATCTCACTGAAGCACTTTCTGTCTGCTGAAAGATTGGAGGAACTCACATGAGGCCACCTGTGAAAGACATGGTAGGGAATTCTCTGCATTTCACTTCAAATCAGGGGCAAGTGCCATTAAATGGTGTAAAATGCTGGCTATGAGGCCTGCACCACCTCAACCTGACCGGGACTTCCCTCTGCCGATTCCACCAAGAATTTTGCTGGCTGCCTTTCCCTGCTCACCAGATATAAATAGCCGTGGAGTGAGGTAGGGACTAGATCTCCTTCTTTCTTCCCCAGTCACTGTCACTTCCCCAGGCCTCCATGTGGAATTTGGTAGTTGACCAGGGGATAAAATGGCAACGTTTCTTCACTGGAGGGAGGGACTTTTGTAACAACCTCCCTACCCACCAGTTGATCCCAAGCCCTACTTGTTAAGGTCTTGATCTCATCCTAAGATTTTTGTTGGGAGCCTTCATTCTGTTCCTCAAGGTGCCTCTATCCCTTTTATGTCCGTAGTTTGATTTGATTTATTATTGTCACATGTATTAGTATGGAGTGAAAAGTATTATTTTTTGCGCGCAATACAGACAAAGCATACCGTTCATAGAGAAGGAAAGGAGAGAGTGCAGAATGTAGTGTTGCAGTCATAGCTAGGGTATAGAGAAAGATCAACTTAATGCAAGGTAGGTCCCTCCCCAATCTCCCAGTATTTATATCTTGTATTGATTGGTCAATCTACTACAGAAACATGGGGCTGGTTGCAATGATTGATATTCCTCCAGTATGTGCACAGCAGCATTTGTTCTTTATTACTTTAATGCTCATTGAAGTCTCACTAGCTAAGAAGCGGAGCACTCTGGAGGAGAATGACCTGAGTGAGCCTGGAGGTCTGGAGTGCAACTGCTTCAATGCGAGGAGCGTCACGGGTAAGACAGACGAACTTAGGGCCTTAATACTTACGCGGAATTTGGATGTGGTTGTAGTGACGAAGACTTGGTTAAAAGAAGGACAGGACTGGCAGCTGAATATTCCGGAGTATAAGTGTTTTAGGCGAGACAGAGGAGGGGCTAAAAAAGGTGGGGGAGTAGCGATATTAGTTAGGGAGCATATTACCGCAGTGCAGAGGGTAGACAACTTAGAGGGGTCATGTACTGAGTCACTGTGGGTGGAACTCAGAAACAGGAAGGGTGCAGTCACTATGCTGGGGGTGTACTACAGATCACCCAACAGCCCATGGGAAGTGGAGGAAAGGATATGTCAGGAGATTCTGGATATGTGCAGAAAAAATAGGGTTGTTGTAGTGGGGGACTTTAATTTCCCTGGCACAGACTGGGGTTCCAGACGGGGAGGAATTTGTAAAATGCATACTGGAAGGTTCTTTGGAACAGTATGTAGATAGCCCAACTAGAGAGGGGGTGATACTGGACCTAGTTCTGGGAAATGAGCCCGGTCAGGTCGTCAAAGTTTTGGTAGGGGAACATGTGGCAAGTAGTGACCACAACTCTGTTAACTTTAGGATAGTAATGGACAAGGATGAGTGCTGTCCTACGGGCAGGGTGCTAAATTGGGGGAAGGCTAACTATAGCCGGATTAGGCAGGAATTGGTGGATGTTGATTGGGTGAGGATGTTCGAGGGTAAGCCCACGTCTGGATGTGGGAGTCTTTTAAGGAACAATTGATAAGGTTGCAGGATAGGCATGTGCCTGTAAAAAGGAAAGATAGGAAAGGTAGGATTCAAGAGCTGTAATTACCAGGGAAATTGATGATCTGATTAAAATGAAAAGGGAGGCGTATGTTAAGTCCAGGCAACTGGAAACAGATGGAGCTCTGGAGGAATACAGAGAGAGTAGGAAAGAACTCAAATGGGGAGTTAAAAGGGCAAAGAGAGGTCATGAGATGTTCTTGGCAGGCAGGATTAAGGAGAATCCTAAGGCATTCTATTCATACGTTAGGAACAAAAGAGTTGTCAGGGAGAAAATCGGACCTCTCAGGGACAAAGGAGGGGAATTATGCTTAGAACCCAAGGGAATAGGGGAGATCCTAAATGAATACTTTGCATCGGTATTCACGAAGGAGAGGGACATGTTAACCGGGAGTGTCTCGGAGGGAGGTGTTGATCCGTTAGAGAAAATCTTCATTACAAGGGAGGAAGTGTTAGGTTTTTTAGGGAACATTAAAACTGACAAAGCCCCAGGGCCTGATGGCATCTATCCTCGACTGCTCAGGGAGACGAGAGGTGAAATTGCTGGGCCTCTGATGGAAATCTTTGTCGCTTCTTTGGACACAGGTGAGGTCCCTGAGGATTAGAGGATAGCGAATGTGGTCCCGTTGTTTAAGAAGGGTAGCAGGGATAACCCAGGGAATTATAGGCCGGTGAGCTTGATGTCCGTGGTAGGGAAGTTGTTGGAGAGGATTCTTAGAGACAGGATGTATGTGCATTTAGAACGGAACAATCTCATTAGTGACAGACAGCATGGTTTTGTAAGAGGGAGGTCGTGCCTTACAAATTTGGTGGAGTTTTTTGAGGAAGTGACAAAAATGGTTGACGAAGGAAGGGCCGTGGATGTCGTCTATATGGATTTCAGTAAGGCATTTGACAAAGTCCCACATGGCAGGTTGGTTAAAAAGGTTAAGGCTCATGGGATACAAGGAGAAGTGGCTACATGGGTGGAGACCTGGCTTGGCCATAGGAGACAGAGGGTAGCGGTTGAAGGGTCTTTTTCTGGCTGGATGTCTGTGACCAGTGGTGTTCCGCAGGGCTCTGTACTGGGGCCTCTGCTATTTGTGATATATATAAATGATTTGGAAGAAGGTGTAACTGGTGTTATCAGCAAGTTTGCGGATGACACGAAGATGGCTGGACTGCAGATAGCGATGAGCATTATCGGGCAATACAGCAGCATATAGATAGGTTGGAAAATTGGGCGGAGAGGTGGCAGATGAAATTTAATCTGGATAAATGCGAAGTGATGCATTTTGGAAGAAATAATGTAGGGAGGAGTTATACAATAAATGGCAGAGCCATCAAGAGTATAGAAACACAGAGGGACCCAGGTGTGCAAGTCCACAAATCCTTGAAGGCGGCAACACAGGCGGTGAAGAAGGCATATGGTATGCTTGCCTTTATAGGATGGGGTATAGAGTATAAAAGCTAGAGTCTGATGATGCAGCTGTATAGAACGCTGGTTAGGCCACATTTGGAGTACTGCGTCCAGTTCTGGTCGCCGCACTACCAGAAGGACGTGGAGGCATTAGAGAGAGTGCAGAGAAGGTTTACCAGGATGTTGCCTGGTATGGATGGTCTTAGCTATGAGGAGAGATTGGGTAAGCTAGGGTTGTTCTCCCTGGAAAGATGGAGAATGAGGGGAGATCTAATAGAGGTGTACAAGATTATGAAGGGGATAGATAGGGTGAACGGCGGGAAGATTTTTCCCAGATCAGAAGTGACGATCACGAGGGGTCACGGGCTCAATGTGAGAGGGGCGAAGTATAACTCAGATATTAGAGGAATGTTTTTTACACAGAGGGTGGTGGGGGCCTGGAATGCGCTGCCAAGTAGGGTGGTGGAGGCAGACACGCTGACATAGTTTAAGACTTACCTGGATAGTCACATGAGCAGCCTGGGAATGGAGGGATACAAACGATTGGTCTAGTTGGACCAAGGAGCGGCACAGGCTTGGAGGGCCGAAGGGCCTGTTTCCTGCGCTGTACTGTTCTTTGTTCTTTGTTCTTTATTGGAATTTTTTTTACAGCTGAAGTATCTTCCCAGTTCATAAGGGAGAAAGTAAAGCTCAGAAGTAAGAGAAATATGATTGACTTTATTCAGGGTTAGTTTTGGAAGGATTGCATTTTGAACCTTTGGAAGATTTCTAGCTTAGGCAAGATAACTGAAAATCAGACACAATGGACTCTACCTGTTCCTCATCGAGTGATAGAAATCTGAGCCATTTCAACCCTTCAGTTTGCACCACTACTAAACTAACATTCCAATGGTTCCATTCACAATCTCTTCTCTTTCTCATGCCCCTTTATTATCCTTTTCTTTTTCAAGCACCGACCTGACCTCCTCATGAATGCTGTGATTGCATCGGCTTCAATAGCTAGTTGGCTGCATGTGGAGAGGTTTTAACAGCAAATTTTCAGGAAAAAAATCACACTTGCGATCAATGCAAAAGGACAAAATTCTCTGCATCCACCAGTGTCGAGTTTAGCCTCTCCTTCATATGTAGATCATTTTAACCAAGCAAGATAGCAAACCAGACAGTTTGGAAATGAGCCCCTTGACCTTTACAGACAAGCCTTGCTTTGCCTTGCCGCCTGTGACAGATGAGAAAATTGCCCGTGCAGTTTCACAGCTCTGAATCCTACCCCGCAGGGTAAAGTAAACAGTTTTTTTGTGCCAGGAATGGATGCAGGGCAAAGGAGATGTATTCATGCGACACATGAAGAAGTGCCTTATGCTAATAATATTCTCCAGATACATTTTTCTTGGCTGCAGCTTCTCATCTTTTCTCGCATTTCAGTACGCACACCGTCACAATATTAATCTGTATTTGTGATGGGGTTTCAAGTAATTAGGTGCTGCACTGTGCTTGGTGATTACACAGTTTCCTCTCACCTCACTATCCCCCCCCCTCCCCCACCACCCCAACCCCACTTCCCATCATGCAAGTCATAAACAGTAAGATTTACTTCAGTGATTGAAGCTTGCGTTTGCCAAAATGTCTGTCTTCCTGCTTACTGGTTGATATCATTGACCTTGTTGGCTGAGTTGAAAATGGAGGACCGAATTATTTTGAGCTGGATCTGTTCAGTTTTTCATCCGTTATTTTGTTTAGGTATTTGAGAATTTGGGTTTCAATACACCATCCCTGTTTAAAATAAAATTATCTGCACTTTATCGTGACCAGAAAAAATTACATTCCATCAAAATCTGTCTTCTCGTTTGATTGATTTGAGAAGTTTCACAATGCTTGTGTGTATTTTTAATGTATTTATTGGTTCTCCTCTGGGTTACATTTTGAGTAGAAACAATTACTCAATTTTAAAAAAAAAAGTAGAATGGATATTTGGAAGATTTTCTGTAAATTGTCCCTCATTGTCTTTGTTGACTAGATTCAGCAGTCCACCATAACCTCATGGCATTCCTGACTCAGTGTTTAAGGTGAGTATGTTATTGGGAATATCCATCAAAACGTCATGGCATTTCTTGACTCAATGGCTGGAATTTTACCAGGGTGGCTGCGGCTCGAAGAACGGAATTCTCTATTGGCCTCGGGTGGGGTTTTATGAGCCTCACCCGAGCGAGATCTTAAAATACCGGCCAATGTTTTAAGTAAATATGATATGGGAATATCCACCAGGTTATACTGAACAGCAATGACGACAATAATCTCTCCCTCAATGTCAGTAAAATGAAGGAGATAGTCATCGACTTTAGGAAAAATAATGGAGGACATGTCCTGTCTACATCAACGGTGATGAAGTGGAAATGGTCGAGAGCTTCAAGTTTCTACGTGTCCAGATTACCAACAACCTGTCCTGGTCCCTCCATGTCAACACTATAGTTAAGAAGGCCCACCAATGCCTCTACTTTCTCAGGAGGTTAAGGAAATTCAACATGTCTGCTATGAATCTCACCAATTTTTACAGATGCACCAGAGAAAGCATTCTTTCCAGATGTATCACAGCTTGGTATGGCTCCTGCTCTGACCAAGACAGCAAGAAACTACAAAGGGTTGTGAACACAGCCCAGTCCATCATGCAAACCAACCTCCCATCCATTGACTCCATCTACGCTTCCTGCTGCCTTAGAAAAGCAGCCAGCACAATCAAGAACCCCATGCGCTCCAGACGTACTCTCTTGCACCTTCTTACATCAGGAAAAAGATACAAAAGTCTAAGATTAGATACCAACCGAATCAAACAAATTTGAAGGGGATGGGGCGGTGTATTTCAGTGCAACAGCAGGTCAAATGAAATGCACCTTCAGGATGCAATATGACTGATTTTCCTATCTTAGTATCCCAAGGCACTGTGAACTGAAATTTTGGGAAGACATAGAGTGTTCAATCTCTGCTCAAGTTATGTTGCCTGTGCTTCTCAGGGGTTCCCACTGCTCTGAATCATAAGCCATGAATCCGTTGTTTTGACTTAAGAATGACCCATGGTCTGATTTCTTGATATTGTTCACATACAAAGAAAACATTGTGAAAAATTCAGAGTTCATTTTGAGCATGGTCTATCTTGAGAGTTTGCTTGTGATATACAGAGTGGTTTAGCTTTTTATACACTTCTTGAGTTTGTTTAAAAACAAATATTGGATATTCTGTAGATAGGATTTTGGCTGGTAGATGGAGACTTTCTTGTGCATTATAGGTATCTCCCTTTACATGTGCTCTCTTGAGTGCAATGATGAGGATGAGCTCTGGAGGATGTTCAAGTTGTCAGAGAGCACCACAGAAAGAAAGCTACAGCCAGGAAATATCCAACAATGTGAGAACAGTGTCCTTGACCTTTTTTTAATTTTAACTGTGAATGGTACCTATAGAGGTTTTGTATCAGTACAGATGTGACCAGGGAATTATGCCATATATTAGTGGGACCTGAACCTTATTAAAGAGCTGGCATTGCTTTTTCTGATTTTAGTAGTGGCACTATATAGATATTTTTTTTATTCGTGGGACGTGGGTGCCGCTGGCTGGCCAACATTTATTGGTTGTTAAAACTCTTACTGTGTTTACCCCAGTCCAACGCTGGCATCTCCACATCACAACATTTATTGACCATCCCTAATTGCCTGAGGGCAGTTGAGAATCAACCTCATTGCTGTGGCTCTGGAGTCACATGTAGGGACGGCCGATTTCCTTCCCTGAAGAACATTAGTGAGCCGGATAGGTTTTTCCAACAATCGACAATGGTTTCATGGCCATCAGTAGATTCTTAATTCCAGATATGTTTTATTGAAATCAAATTCCACCATCTGCCATGGTGGAATTTGAACCTGGGGCCCCAGAACATCAGCTGAGTTTCTGGATTAATACTTTTCTGGATTAATAGTCGAGCGATAATAACGCTCGGCCATCGCCTCCCCAGTGGAAGTTTTCAAGGGATTATGGGACCATTTAGAGAAGACTTGTTGAAATGAATTAACAATGTAGTCAGGACATGCTGTTTTCCCCATGAAAACTAGTCCTCTATATCTTCGCTTTGAAGGCTTAAAGACTTATTTTGGTGATGAGTGGTTGTGGTGTGATTTAATCTTACTTACCCTACATTGATGCAATAAAGAATTCTGCTACTGCACCTGAGGTAGTTTTATTTACTGACTTAAACATAAATGTTACTACCAAGATATCAAAAAATAAATGGAACATAGATATAAACAACACAACCACAATATCTTTGCCAAAATGTAAAGTTATCAATCTTCTGACGATCACTGGGCGTCACGGGTTCCCCGAGAGCACGACATAATTTGGGTCTCGACTTTCCTTATATTCGGTTTTCCTGTGCAATTATTAACCTTCCTGCAGCCATCTGCAGAACCGTGGTATTGCTATAGAGAGATTTGTCCTAATTCTTTTCTTATCTCGGACATTCTGCTTGAGCCTGGAGGTGTTATTATTTCAACCGCCAGGAACAAGGGATGTTTGCAATGCCAAAGGGTTCGCAGGATGTTCAACTGAATGAGGAGAATTTGAAGCAGATTTTTATACTCTCTTTCCCGTTAGGTTGCTTATTGCAGCTTTCCGGTTCTTGCACTGGTACATTCTAGTTGAAAACACCTCCCTTAGCCTTAGCTGTTCAACTTGACCTATTTTCAAAAAGCATGTTGGATAACAGTACTACATTCCTTTCTCACAGTGGGCTTCATGTTCCTTCAGAAGGGTGCGTGCCTTACATGAATAGAAAAACATACCACTCCATAAATGTTGAATGTGTGTGTGACTACTGAAAGGCAATTAAGCAGGTCAATACCGGGTTTCCTGACAGCTTGTGCACTGCTTTTGCTCAGGCAAGCTACCCTCCCATCTTTGTTTGAAGGAATGGAAGGAGTGAGAGAGTGACTATTTAGTGGATCTTGCCCACCGTTGCCATGGTTAATGACACCACTGCGGGCTCCTGCCAATGCTGCCGAGGTTCAGGTGCATGGACCAGCCCATAGTTCCCCTCCAATAATGTTCACGTTCTATATATCCTGCATGTCATTGCCACAGTGGAATTCAGTTGGCTGGTTTGGTGGACATCAGGCCTGACAAGGAGCAGAGGGTATGCTGAAGGAGCCCCAAGGTACCCAGGTATCAACAGAAAAAAAATCACCAAAATCATTATTCTTCCAATGCTCTGGACTGCAGAACAACACGTTTAAACCTCTTTCTTTTCCATCTTCCATTACAAGAAAGAAAATCTCATTATTATCAGAAAAAAGGTGGTGTAATATCACAGCAAGCCAGCTGGAATAGAACCATGTTTTATTTGTCAAAATAAAAGTTAAACCACAACTCTGTGGTACATGCACATGAGTCCCAGTCAAGACAATAGAGTACCGCACCCGCTCAGTGGTCCGTCTTATCAAAGGCTTGAGGTACAAGTTCCACCTAGTTAGGCAGTTGCCTATCACCATGGGAGCTTGTATTCCACGAGTCCCACTGTCTGGTCAATCAGGGATTCCCCATGTAAGTCCCAGGCATTATCACACATGGTCAGCACTTCACAACAATGCTATTCCCCGACCATAAAAACCTTCAGTTTCCTATGATATTTAGAAGAGACATGTACAATACATTTAATGTTGAGTATAACTCTTTCCACCGCATCTGTGTTTAACTAACTCTGTCTACCGGGGGAACACCTAGTTCCTCATAGTCGGTGTTATTTGTGCACAACTAATTGATCTGCTGCTTCTTCTGAGTGGCATCTCAGAGACAGGAGCAGGGCTAAAGGCATTGTCCAGGTCTGGCGCATGAGTTGGTTCTCAATTTCTCTTTGCTAGCATAGGAGACAGACTGGCTTTAACTTGCAAATTTCTTCTGTTGTAATGAATCCCTGGCCCTGGCTTTTTTTTTTGGCTCTTTGCAGTCAAGAGGGAAGGGGAACTGGAGAATGGTTGCCATGGAGGTGGGACAGTCTGGGAAGGCCACATGAAAATTAATTGATGTCTCTGTTGGAGTGGGATTGAGTAAGTTCGCCACTTGCTGATTTGAATTATCTCCACTGTGAGGTTGTTCATTAAGAAGGCCACAGTTTAACAGAAGGCTGAAATTGAACCAGTCTGAATGTTCCTGAGAGTATCTAAGACTGGCAGTAAGGTCTCCACAGTTACCAGCCTTGGATATGCAAACTGTGCTGAGGATGCTTGCATGCTTTTGAATTTGTGCAGCAACATCTGGCATGTGGGCTCCCTCACAATTGCCTGAATATTATGTTTGGAAACAGAGGCAGTTTTAAGTAATCCAAATTTGTCTTGGTGAGTATTAGAAACAAGGGAAGTAATTCTCCAGGCCCGCTGACCCCAGTGGGAATCGCGTTGGCCCACAGAATCTGGTGCGGGCCAAAAATGGGATCTGCACGGCCGCCAAACCTGTCAGGATTCTCCCATCCCGTTGCACTGGCCCCGATCAGGTTCCCACCCAAAGCGGATGGGAACCTCATTAATATGCTGAAATTATATCTCCATGTGATTAGCGGCTTTCAGGCCGATTCAATGTCCTTCTGCCATTCTCCCACCTTCCCAGCGGGATGTGCACTGGGCAGGCTTTGGTGCAGGTCATGACCATTGTGGACCTGGCGCCTTGTACTCCAGAGAGGGGGGAGAGGTCAAGAAGGTAAGTGCAGTGCCCATGTGCCCCTCTGCCACTGCCAGGCTGCAGAGGGACCCCATGGGTCCTGGGGTTGGGTGGGCTCAGGCTAGGTCTCTTCAGTCCAGACTGCCCCTTCTAGCTTGGGGAAGACCTGAACATCATTCTTGGCATGGTGGTTTTAGGCATCTCTCTGATCGATCAAAGTCTTTACTCTGGTCTATGGACCATGAAAATTTTGAAGTGGACTCGTCACTTTAATCTCCGTGCCCCTTGGACATGTGGTAGGCTTCCAGGTCACAGCGCCTCATCATTATGCAGAAGGGAATTACCTTTTTGTCAGAAGCTGCCTTTTCTGGGAAGAGCCTTTTCAGGCCCTCTGACTGGCAGGACAACAGGGAGAAGTCGCTTTCATTGGTGAGCAGGGGAGGGGTGGGGGGTGGGGAGAGGTGGTGGTCGTGGCAGCTGTTTACTCAGCCTCATTTTTTAGCACTATTTTTATTTCTAGTCTCTGAACCCTCTTAAAAAGCACAGAACCTTGTAAAGTCTTGAAGACCTTTAAACCATTGAGAAAAGAGGAACTGAGAGCACTTAGCTGCTTTGAACTTGCCTGCAGCTGTTCTGGTTGACAATAAAGCTGTCATTCAAAGTCAAATTCAAAGCAGCTAAGTGCTTCAGATGCACTGAACTGTGAAGGCAAAGATAAATAAACGCAGTTGGCTGCCTGCTGAGCAAAATAGGAAGTCTCTCAACACCAGGTTAAAGTCCAACAGGTTTATTGGGTAACACAAGCCACTAGCTTTCGGAGTGCTGCTCCTTCATCAGGTGAGTGGGATTTCAGTTCACAAACAGGGCATATAAAGACACAAACTCAATTTACAAAATAATGGTTGAAATGCGAGTCTTTACAGGTAAAGACTCTGTCAAGACTCGCATTTCAACCATTATTTTGTAAATTGGGTTTGTGTCTTTATATGCCCTGTTTGTGAACTGAAATCCCACTCACCTGATGAAGGAGCAGCACTCCGAACGCTAGTGGCTTGTGTTACCGAATAAACCTGTTGGACTTTAACCTGGTGTTGTGAGACTTCTTACTGTGTTTACCCCAGTCCAATGCCGACATCTCCACATCATGCTGAGCAAAACCCATTAAGCTGTCAATCAAAGACTTGTTAAAGCTACTGGACAGTAAAATTGAATGAACTCAAAGCACTTAAGGTTTTCTAGGGATTGATAAGGTTCTGTGCTTTCTAACAGGGCTCAGAGACTAGAAATAAAAGCACTGCTAAAAAAATGAGCTGAGTGAGCTGCTGTGAGGAAGGGAATCCCCCCAGTGCAAATGACTTCTGTCAGTCAGAGGACTTGAAAGGGGTCTTCAACACCCTGCAGTTTCTGACAGAGGGAAAGGGGTTCTCTTATGTGTAATGTCATGCTGATGCGACTTAGAAGTCTACCAGGTGTCCAGGGTGCATGGAGATTCAAGTGACCAGGCCACTTCAAAATGTTCATAGTGCAAAAACCACAATGAAGACTTTGATCAGAGAGATGCCTGAAATCACCATGTTCAGGTTTCCCAGGATTAGAAGGGGCAGTACAGACATGAGAACCCCATCCAGGGGGAAGAGCCACTAGGTCAACCCCTTTCTCCCACCCGAGCCCACAGAAACCCCAGGGCCCTTGGGGGACATTCCCTCTGCAGCCTGGCAGCAGCAGAGATGCACATGGGCACTGCACCTATCGTTTTGACCCTCCCTCAGAGTACAAGGCGCCAGACCAGGGTGCCGGGGGCAATGCAAGGTTTGCAGTAGGGTGTCCTGAGAGGGGTGTCCTGAGAGGGGATCCTGGGTAGGGGTCCTAAGGGGGGTTTTTCTCTTGTGGGAGTGAGCTGAGACTTCTGGCTGGTGGGCGCGGGGGTGGTGGTCAGGCCAACCCCATGCCTATGTGATGTGGGGTTGGGGGGGGAGGGTGACCCATTCTTTCCATGGCGGGGAAAGTTGTCCCTTTGTGCTGAGGAGTTGGGGTGTTCCTCTTGCCAGTGGGGCTCACCAGTTCCATTTTGGGGTCATACCATTTTGGTATAACCGAGGAGATCGGGACACCCTTGATCTCTGAAGAGCTGGTCTGCCCTGTGATGTATAAATTTGCATGCTCAGGTGGGATTCTCCCACCCAGGAGGCATTAGTGCCAGCTGGAAACACTCCCAGTTTCTCCCTGGTGGGGGAACTTAGAGTCCCATCAGGAGAATCATGACCAAGGTATTGCTTTAAGGAAGTTTAATTTTACGCTTCTATGTAAAAAAAGGGTTAAAAGTTCAGTAAGCTCCATATTAAACAAAGGTGCCTGCATGTCTGCGGGCTTTGGTTTCATTTGAAACTGTACCCTCATTGTAATTAAAGGGTTTACGACGTGAAAGCAAACGGAATTTAAAGAAAGACTAGGCTGTTGCTTAGGAACCAGAGGTCACACTGAAAAGCATAAGCACTTGTGGTTCATTTGGAACTAGATATCTCAGTAGAATGCACGCTCACAGATACTCCAGGCAGAGAGGCAGCACACTGGAGTAAGGGGCAGAAATCAAGTCCCAGAAGCTAAAGAACATATAGCTCTAGAAACCAGGGAATTAAAACAGAAGTCCCAGGAAGACTGAAGTCAAGGGGACAAAGAACTGGAATCTGAACAAAATATTGTCCACTGAAGTTAAAGAAAAGGCAGAGGGAGGTTCCCAATTAAAGACAGCACTTAAAGATGCAGGCCTGAAGAAGTAGATTAGCAAGAAGCCAGACATCTGATGTAATTGTAAGATTGGTGACACCTTAATGCAGCCTATGAAGCAGTGGTGTTCTGTCAGCATGACTGGGTACCTGAGAGATTATCTGGAAGCTTGAATGTACATGGCAATCCATGACAGAGGAATACTGAAAGGTGTGACTGAAATCCTGGATGCAGATCCTGGTGAAGGCATCCGAGAGAAAGTGTCATTTGGGAGAAGATTCAAAGAAGTGAGTGGAGTTTGGAAATACTTGTGTAGAAGTCAGTGTTTCTGAGCGACCAGTTGACTCATGACATAACAAGCATCTGGGTGATTTGATGAAAAATCCATAAATTATATTAGGTAGTATCTGCCATTTGGTTTCAGAGTGTGGTTTGTCTAATCATAGTTGGCCTATTGGTTTACATGAACTGTGTACTTACTGAAAACATTATGGTATAACGTATATTTGTAAGTTGTGTTATCCTTCAAAATCTTTGTACATTGTGAAGATATAAAATGTATATAATCATTCTTTGCGGGTTTAATAAATATTTTATTCAAAGTTAATTGGCAGTCCTATGACTGTTTATCTACATCTCTAAACATGTGTTCCGTTCTGGGACCTGAATGTCCTGTAGTAACATTAGCTGGGATCATAACAATTATGGAACCCTTAGCCAAACACCGGAGAATAGTGGCACTCTGTCAGGTTCAGAATGCCTTTATCTTTTGAAAGCAAGATTTCAGAGATCTGGGTCCAATGCTTGCACAGCTATGGGAGAGGGTGTCCTCCTCCTTTTGTGGACAACTTCTGAAACATCTTTCTGCAACCCAGGCATGAAGACATGCCCCTGTCTACATCAATGGGGACGAAGCAGAAAGGGTCAAGAGCTTCCAAGTTTTTAGGTGATCACAAACAACCTGTCTTGGTCCCCCCATGCCGATGCCATAGTTAAGAAAGCCCACCAACGCCTCTACTTTCTCAGAAGATTAAGAAAATTTGGCATGTCAGCTACGACTCTCACCAACTTTTACAGATGCACCATAGAACGCAATCTTTCTGGTTATATCACAGCTTGGTGTGGCTCCTGCTCTGCCCCAGACTGCAAGGAACCACAAAAGATCGTGAATGTAGCCCAATCCATCATGCAAACCAGCCTCCCATCCATTGACTCTGTCTACACTTCCCGCTGCCTCGGCAAAGCAGCCAGCATAATTAAGGACCCCACGCACCCTGGACATTCTCTCTTCCACCTTCTTCCGTCGGGAAAAAGATACAAAAGTCTGAGGTCACGTACCAACTGACTCAAGAACAGCTTCTTCCCTGCTACTGTCAGACTTTTGAATGGACTTGCCTTGCATTAAGTTGATCTTTCTCTACACCCTAGCTATGACTATAACACTACATTCTGCACTCTTTCATTTTCTTCTCTATGAACGGTATGTTTTGTCTGTATAGCGCGCAAGAAACAATACTTTTCACTTTATCTTAATACATGTGACAATAAAAAATCAAATCAAATCAAATTAGGCGCCTGCTCTCTTCTGACAATTATATCTACTTTTTGTCCCACCCATCATCTAATGGGCATCTGCTTTCTGCGTACAGGGGTGAACTGCTTTGTGTAGGTTCTGAGTAGGTTCTGCAATCTGCTTGTTCTGTTGCTCCTACAAAGACATGGAGAGGGATAGTTGTGAAAGAAAATGCTGTATGCACTGCTGTATAATCATCATCGGAAATGACTATCTGGGAATGTTGTTAGGATATTGAGAAGTAAGAAAATCCTCTTCAGTTGGCACAATCTTGTGGAATTATGTTCTTGCAGTTTGAGGGCGCTGCTTCAATGATTGATTGAACAGCAGTCCTGATGGCACTGGCCTGTTCCTTATTTAAAACTGGCTTGAAATATTATGAAACGTTCATCACAGAGTACCATTTATATGAGATTCCCACATATAACAAAGACAATAGATTATTAAATCTACAGCTAGAACGGTGGAATGCAAGATGGAGGCTAGCCATGATCAAACCATATTGTGCTCTGCTCACCAATTGAATGCAGTGCCCATTTCTGGTCAGTTTTCAACAAGTGAGAGAGAGTCACACATTTGGAGGCAATTCAGAGAGCAACAGAAGACAGATCCTTATGCCAAGGGTCTGAATATTGAGGAAAGACACTGCAAAGTTGGGATTTTTAGTCTGTTCAGATGTTTAGCAGGTTACCTTTGATCAGTAAATAAGATAATGATATGGAAAAAATAAATTGAAAATTACCTCGTTGTAAATTGTGTGAACAAGATGATTGGGTACAGGTTCAAATTAATGAATGGCAAATATATGATTGATATCAGAAAGTAATTCTTTACACGAACAATGGTCAATAAATGAAAAGGACGGAACGATGGAAGCAAAAGTCTTGTAATAATTTAAGGAGCAAATTGAATATTTCAATGGGAGGACTTGAGTGTATTTCCGATGGATAAACGAGGATGTGTTGAATAAGGCCTCTCATCCTGAAGTATTTTGTGCTTATATGATATGCCTCCCCATTCCTTCTGAGTGATTGTATCTAACATGTAATAGTGCTCAAACTCTATGGTCGGGGTTTTCCGATTCCGCCTGTGGCTGGGATTTTTCGATTCTGCTGAAAGTCAATGAACTTTTGGTTGCCTGTCCAGGGGTTCTGTTCCCATCTGTGATGGTTCTCATCTCTGATGGTTCCCTCTGGCACTGCCACTGATATTATATTATTTTATAACTTATTCTACCACGGACACTATTTTTCCTCTTCTTCCTTAGTTGATAACCAATTGTTGCTGCACATTTCACAATCTGCCATGCTACTCCTCAGCCCAGATTTTTAAGTGTTTTGTTATTTGGTCGTACATAACTTGTGTCTTGCTGAAAAAAAGAGACATGGAGCCAGATTTTCTGGCCGTGCTCACCCCAAACCCGGAAAGTCCCGCCGAATGTCAATGGACCTTTCCAAGGTCAGCCCCTCGCCCGCTACGATTCCCGTGGTGGGCGGAACGGGAACGTTCGCCACATGCTGTCAAAGCTTTTCGTCTTGCACTTATCAGGACATGCACAAGAATGCCAAGGGAGCAACAATATATACATCATGAGAAAAGGGTGCAGATTGGCTGAGGCATTGCCATGGAGAAACTACCAGTAAACTATTAAACTCTTGTTTAATTCGTAAAGGTGCAACCCCTGTTACTTTTGCCTGCAGAGGACAGAATCACAGAATACTGCAGTGCAGAAGAGGCCCTTCGGCCCATCGAGTCTGCACTGATACATGAAAAGCCCTGACCTGCCCATCTAATCCCACTTGCCGGCACTTGGCCCAGAGCCTTGAATGTTATGACATGCCAAGTACTCATCCAGGTACTTTTTAAAGGATGTGAGGCATTCAACCGCCAGTACCCTCCCAGACAGTGCATTCCAGACCGTCACCTATCCGGGTCCCTATTTTCAAAATCTCTTCCAATGTTGACTTGACTTCTATCATAACAATATAATTCAATTTGTTTAAATAGTGGTCTGGTTTACTGTTCTCTAATTCAGATAACACATTTGAGCATAGACCTTGAATGTTTGGTGAGAAAATGAACACAGTGGAGATTGTTGGCGTGTGAAATTTAGGGAAAGGCTATACCCCTTCCAATGTCAAACGTTTTTTGAGTTGGACAGTCATAATTCAAGAAATCTTTCGGAGGAAAGATAAATCACATGGTTTACTTTCAAAATAAACTGTAGGCACTAGGCTAAAAAATGGAGCTGAATCATCCGACCGGAAAAGAGAGAATCACGTTGTAAAAAATGAGTTTGACTGTCTCAACATCCTTTATTAAAAAAATTAAGATATTTCAAAGAATTATGATTAATTTCTCCACTTTGTTCTGCCTATTGCTCTTTTCTGTTTTGATATGTTCAACAGTGAATGTTTCCGACCTCACCAGGGTAATTTGACAGAGTGCCAGAGTTATATTAATACACGCAAAATGAAACAGCAAGATGTCTGGGGCACTTTGGACTGGTGGCTGTATTTCAGCATATTCATTCAGCTCCTTTAGACTTTGGCACTCAATGTGATTTATTTTGAATTTGCTGGTGAGTTTTATGCGGATTGAAATATGCTGGGGACCCTCAACCTGTTAAACAGCATCTATGGAGAGAGAAACTGAGTTAACAGGCTGGAATTTCCCGAAGGGCAGCAAATAGAGGTTGGGACTGTTTCCAGGTTAGGAACCCACCCACAGGTGTGGGGGGGGAAAACGAGTCACTCATTGGGATTTTCTACGAGGTGTTCACTCAGTTGCCATGGAGACGGATTTACTATCCAAGTAATGGTGGAAAGGAGGCTCTTGAAGCTGGAGGACCAATCAGAGACCTCCCAGCTTGAGAGGAGCAGCAGGCCGTGATGGCAGGTCAGTAACACAGAGAGCACCTCAAAATGGAGGCCACCTCTCGCCAACCTGTTCAAAAACTTGAATTAAAGTAGGGTTCTTGCAGTCAAGGCCATCTCTGGAGGGAGTGGTGACACTGAACAGGGGAAAACTCCTTCTAAAGAGTAGCATGTGGTTGAGGATTGACAACACTCCCGGAATGACCAAAAGTCTACCGTATTCGCCATCAAAACAATATGGCTGATTTTAAAATGATATTTCAAGCAAATCTGGAATTAAAAGCCTAATGATGACCATTGTCAATTTCATAAAAACCCTTCGGGTTCACTAATGTCCTTCAGAGATGGAAATAGGAACATAGAAACTAGAAGCAGGTGTAGGCCATTCGGCCCTTCAAGCCTGCTCCGCCGTTCATTTTGATCATGATCAGCGAATTCAATATCCTGATCCTCCTCTTCCTCCTGTATCCCTTGATTCCTATCGCCCCAAGGGCTATATCTAATTTCTTCCTGAAACCAGACAATGTTTCAGCCTCAACTACTTTCTGTGGTAGTGAATTCCACACATTCACCACCTGCTGGGTGAAGAAATTTCTCCTCACCTCAATTCTAAAAGGTTTACCCCTTATCCTCAAACCATGACCCCTAGTTCTGGACTCCCCCACCATCAGGAACATTCTTACCGAATCTACTCTGTTAGAATTTTTATAAATTTCTATGAGGCCCCCCTCTCACTCTTCTAAACTCCCATGATGGAACACCCTCCATTTGACTGGATGAGTGCAGCTCCGACAATACTCAAGAAGCTCGATGCATCAAGGATAAGCAGCCATTTGATCCCATCCACTACCATAAATATTCACTCACTTCACCTCTGGCTCACAATGACAGCAATCTGTACCAAGATGCACTGCAGCAACTCTCCAAGTCTCCTTCGACAGCACCTTTCAAACCTGTTAACTCTGCCACCTAGAAGAACAATGTGTGAGCACCACCACCTCCGGGTGTCCCACCAAGTCAGGTGCAATCATATACTTTCTTCAACATCGCTGGGTCAAAATTGTGGAATTTCCTTCCTGAGAGCACTGTTGGTGGGCCCACACCATGGTGCTCCAAGAAAGCAGTTCACCGGCATCTTCTCGAGGGCAATTCAGCATGGCGAATAAATGCTGGCTTTGCCACTGATGCTCATATCCCACAAAGAAAAGAGCTCTCTTTATGTGCAAGTAATAATTAATTTTCTCCGTAAGATATGAAATTCAAAATAATTATCATCAGATTAAATTCTCCCTGAGGGGGATTGTTAAGCATGGAAATCTACATCCTTTTAACTTTCCTTTTGTAACTGTGCCATTAGGTATGCACAAATTACTGACTGTCTGGGAACAAATGGAAGCATAGCAGGCAGCACATATCAACCATCTGTGCTGAATGATATCCTGATAAGTAGAAATTTTGATGTGTCAGAATCATCGCAAGAACATTCCTATCCCAATCCCCAAGGAGATATGTGCCTCCAATTGTCTAATAATTTAATGGATGATTTGTAGTCTCATCTTCTCAATGTACAATTCAGAGGAGTGGAATTAAAAACAATTTAATTTGCATAAAAATTGATGGGATGTATTGTGATTAGAAAAGAAGCTCTTTGTCTTACAAGGAACATGATTAGATAGAGAAAGGTTTTCGGAAACTCAATAGCGGAATCTAGCACCTTCAGGCATCAATCTATCTAGACTTAAGTTGCATTGACTTTTTTCTTATTCCGTTCTGAATTCTATTATCTCCAGGCTGATTCTTGTCAGGAGTCTCCAGCAGTAAAACGGATTCAAGTACTCTCAGATAACAGAGCAGAGTGGCATGGTGGCATGGTGGCACAGTGGTTAGCACTGCTGCCTCACAACACCAGGGACCTGGGTTCGATGCCCAGCTTGGTTAACTGTCTGTGTGGAGTCTGCACGTTCTCCCTGTGTCTGCATGGGTTTCCTCTGGGTGCTCTGGTTTCCTCCCACAGTCCGAAAGACGTGCGGGATTAGGTGGATTGGCCGTGCTAAATTCCCCCTTAGTGTCAGGGGGACTAGCTAGGGTAAATACATAGGGATAGGGCCTGGGTGAGATTGTGGTCGGTACAGCCTCAATGGGCTGAATGGCCGCCTCCTGCACTGTAGGGATTCTATAGTTCTATGAATTATGTTAACTTTAGGCCTGCAGCCATTCTGGATTCACTTCAGATCTTGAGCCAGTTCTGGCTCAAGATACCCAGAACTGTATCAACGCAGTTCAGCTTTACCCAGCAGGAGCCTGCATGACGGGGCACATGTCAAGTACGTTGATTTCAGGTTCACTTGATTGACAGCGACATTAATGTAGTTTTCTGCACATTTCCAAAGGACAATTCCCAGGACATTCAAAGGTTATGGATTTTCTGCTTCGTGCAAGCAGTTCAGCATTTCAAGTCAAATCAAAAGGTATTAAAAAAAGAGTCTGCATGCTAGCTATCTTCCCAGGCAGGGACACTTAACAGATTAAAAAAAAAGTCCATAAGCACCGAAACAAAATGATTAAAAGAGACGCAACACACAAGGAAAGGCCCATTATTTTAACAATTACTACATAAAATGTATTCAATGCAAAGCAATACTTGAGAATCAGGTTTTGGAGTGGGTTATATGTTTGAGACCTGGGCCCAGTTAAGTCTAGAATGTTGGGATAGAAGTGTCTGCTGATTGCTATATGTTTGCCTCTAGATTAGACCATTCCAGTCACCCTAGCCGGCCTCTAATGTCACCCTCTCTATCAACTTGAGCTCATCTAAAACTCTTTATCCTAACTCTCATCCAGTTCTGATGAAAGGGCACAGATCTGAAGCATTAACTCCCGTTTCTTTCTCCACAGATGTTGCTGGACCTGCTGAGTATTTCCAGCATTTTTTTTATTGCACCAAGTCTGTTTGTCCATCACTGCTGCAATGCTTGCTGACCTACACTGACTCCCAATTAAACAATGTTTCAATTTTAAAACTCTCATCCTTGTTTGCAAATCCCTCTGTGGACTCGCCCCTCCTTGTCTCTGTTATCACCTCCAGTCCCACAATTCAAGTCCTCTGTAATCCTCCAATCTTTGCCTCTTGTACATCTCTGTTTTTTATCAGTTTGACATTGATGAACATACCTTCAGCTATAGAACATAGAACATAGACCAGTACAGCACAGAACAGGCCCTTCGGCCCATGATGTTGTGCCGAGCTTTGTCTGAAACCCAGATCAAGCTATTTCCTCCCTATCATCCCGAAGTACTCCATGTGTCTATCCAATAGCTTCTTAAATGTTCCTAAAGTTTCTGACTCCACTATCCCTGCAGGCAGTCCATTCCACATCCCAACCGCTCTCTGAGTAAAAAACCTACCTCGGACATCCTTCCTATATCTCCCACCATGAACCCTATTGTTATGCCCCCTAGTTACCGCTCCATTCACCCGAGGAAATAGTCTTTGAACATTCACTCTATCTATCCCCCTCATCATCTTATAAACCTCTATCAAGTCTCCTCTCAACCTCCTCCGCTCCAAAGAGAAAAGCCCAAGTTCCCTCAACCTTTCCTCATAAGACCTCCCCTCCAAACCAGGCAGCATCCTGGTAAATCTCCTTTGCACTCTTTCCAGTGTCTCCACATCCTTCTTGTAGTGAGGTGACCAGAACTGCACACAATATTCCAAATGTGGTCTCACCAAGGTCCTGTACAGTTGCAGCATAACCCCACGGCTCTTAAACTCAAACCCCCTGTTAATGAACGCCAACACACTATAGGCCTTCTTCACGGCTCTATCCACTTGAGTGGCAACCTTCAGAGATCTATGGATATGAACCCCAAGATCTCTCTGTTCCTCCACATTCTTCAGAACCCTACCTTTGACCCTGTAATCCTCATTTAAATTTGTCCTACCAAAATGAATCACCTCACATTTGTCAGGGTCAAACTCCATTTGCCATCTTTCAGCCCAGCTCTGCATCCTTTCTATATCTCTTTGCAGCCTACAACAGCCCTCCACCTCATCCACTACTCCAATCTTGGTGTCATCAGCAAATTTACTGATCCACGGGTTTAGAGCTATATTGGCTCTAAACCCTTGAATATCCTCCAATCACTTTTCTGCTTCTCGACCTCGTACTTTTAGACCAAGTTCGCTTGTCCAAATATCCCCTTTTGTGGTTTAGTTTCCAACTTGGTTTAATAATGCTTTTGAGCAATGCTTTGGTTTACATTGTCAAAGCTATTTAAATGTAACTTCTTGTGTTGTAAAAGGACCTTTGTGAAATGAACATAGTGCAGTCTCAACCCAGATCATCAGCTTACAGTGGAAAGTAATTCCTAATTTGACACTAATTGGTAACTTACATAGCATTTGTCTTGTGCCTTCTGCAAAACCCTTGTGCCCTCCTGGAGGGAGATGATTAAACTCACGGTTCTGATGGGTGAACATGAGGCTTGTGAGACTACACGAGATCACATGTCCTTTCTATTTTAACATTTTCAAAAGGTGGGGACAATAGAAGAGGCTGACACTGAAGAAACTTGAGTGAAAGGACAGAAACAAAATATAATGCATTCAGACTAGCAAGAGGCAGAGCTCAAAATCTCGTATTCTGCTCTTTCTGATAGTTTACAAACTGGGCTTTTGCAATCTCAGATTGCAGTTGGCACAATGGCTAAGGGCATAATTAACATAAGCATCAGCTGTACAAGTACGCAGTGAATCTGACAGCTCGGCTTAGTTCTGTTCGCTTCAGAAAATTAATTTCATATGGAAACTGAATTATGAGCTGTGTACAACTTTGATAACTAGGATGTTGCGGCCACATTTGTTGAGGGCATAAATGGTGAGGGGGAGGTGCATAATATCACAAGAGGCCAAAAACTAGGTTTGTGCTGGTGGGATTTCCCAGATCAATTGTCCCCATCCCACCTCCTCCAGTGATGTAACAGTCTTCCCATCATGCAATGTCTGGAACCTCATTTGAATAGCTTCATTCTTAGCCACTCTCAGATACCCAACATTTTTGAGGGAGAACAACAGCTACAGGGTTCACTGAGGACATGCCCTTTAAGAAGTTTGAACTGTTTAAATTAAGATTTAAGGGGTTTACTTGTTTGCAATAACCCTGATGCGCGTCTGGTAAATAGACAAAGCTGATGTTGCCAGAAACAGAAGGCTTTTATTCACTAAAAAAGGAACGATGTGGAACAGACAATAAACAGACAATACTGAGCATGTGGACCTCCTGACTGAAGGCCAGAGGGGGAGGGCTGCAGCCTTTATACCCTGAGGGCGGAGCCTCCAGTTAAGGGTGCAGCCGAATTAAAGGTGTCAGGGAGTGTCTCATATATGAACAGTAGTGGCAACAATATATACAGCTGAACCGTGCCAAAGGCACGACAGTGGTTTACCACAAACCCCCAATTGCAAATCATGCCAGGGTTCTAGAGATTTAATCATATGGCAAGAAAGAACACTTCAAATGATGATTTCAGAAAGTTTATTAACTATTGAAAAGGTAAGAAGTCAGAAAGATGAAAAGCAAAGTGTCAATTTGCAGCAATTAACAGAATGAGGAGAAAGCTTGACTTCAACAATTGAACAGACTTCTCATCAGCCTTCTCAGACCAGGATGTCAAGTTACGCCTCTGAAAACGTGAATAACTTGTAACAGCTCTCGCCACCTTTCTGTCAACATCTCTCTCTACCCAAAATGGCTTCTCGACGCTCCTTTTTTATATTTTAAACTGTTGAAAGCGCACCTTAACCAATTGTTGGAAAATAGCCAATTGGTCGATAACTAACTTATCAATAATTAAATAAGAATTAGCCCATTTTATTTAGCTAATTATGTACGTTGCCTTAGTTTTTAAGACAATGTTTCTTCTCAAACTACATTTTTTATCTTGAGGTAGGCTGAGTCGACCAATAATTGGTAAGCACAGCTGTGTGTCATTTAAGGTTGAGACATCTTGAACAGGAGCCTATTCATTCCCTCCAGTCAAGGTTAACAAGTCATTTTGTCATTTATTTTCTGTCTGCCTAAAAAGGGCACAGGCTGATAATTCCCACAGCGTATTAAGAATCTGTATTAATAATCAAGTGTTAAATAATGTGTTTATAATTATTTAAAGTTATAAATTTTTGCATTCCAAATTACATTTCCAGCCAACGATATGCAGGTTCGGTGGATTAGCCATTCTAAATTGCCCCTTCGTGTCCAAAGGTGGATTGGCCATGGCAAGTGTGCAGGGCTACTGGGATAGGGCGACAGGGGGGGCCTGGGTTAGATGTTCTTTCAGAGAGTTGGTGCAGACTCGATGGGCCGGATGACCTCCTTCTGCATTGTAGGGATTCTATAGTTCTATGATTCTTTCTAACATAGCAATTAATTCATTATTCTTTCATTGTCTCACGATTAATGCTGTCTATTGAACTAATCTGGCTGGTTTCCAAGAATGCTGGTTTAGTTTTTATTAAAATGGCTTCTATCAATTTTAGCACAAAATTCTTAGGAACATATTAATTCAAACCACAAAATAGTAGCTATGCTAAATCTAGAGACTTTGAAACAGCCAGCAGTCTGTGTGAAGGTTGCAGAGTGCAACAGAAACCCGTTCTAATGAGTTTCATGGTGCAACTTGCACTTCGGTGGAGAAAACCATCAGGATACTGAAGATGCAGTTGTAGTGCCTGGACCGGAGCTGGTGGAGCCCCGCAATGGAGTCGGAAAAGGGTGTCATGCATCTTGGTTGTCTGCTGCACCCTTCACAACCTGGTGTTTCAACAGGATGAGGAGCTGTCTGAGGATAAGATGGATGAACATCATACCTCCTCTGATGAAGAGGATGTCAACGTGGACGATGAGGTGGAGATCCTGGAGGGAATGGAGGAAAGCTATCAGGTGATGGTGATGACCAGAAGGGGCAAGAGAGCTTGGGAAACCTCATAGCCTTCTGTATCATGGATGATGAGAATTGGGGCCAACAAGCTGATACCGCTTCCTGACTGCATTGATGCAAGGCATGAACTCCGTGTTGCAGAGCATGAACTCTATAGTGGTGAGTGTGAACTCCATGTAGCTGCAATTTGTGGGCAGCCATGAGTGCCAGCACCAGAGGACAGCAGGGCTTCACAGCCTCTCACCAACTGCCCCTCTATCCCAAGGAGGAAGTCAGGGGCCCTTGAGCACTTGTGAGGAAGAAGAGAAGCTGGTGCATAACCCAGGGACTTCCACCCAGGAAACTCTGGGAGTCTCCAATTCATCTGATTCTCCTTAAAATGTAACATTCTCTGCTCCTGTCTTTGCAAGATTTTAACTCTTGGCATAGTGATTAGCACTGCTGCCTCACAGCGCCCGGGGTATGGGTTCGATTCTTGGGTTGGGTGACTGGCTGTGCAGAGTCTGCACGTTCTCCCTGTTTTTGATTTGATTTGATTTATTATTGTCACATGTATTAGCATGCAGTGAAAAGTATTGTTTCTTGCGTGCTATACAGACAAAGCATACCGTTCATAGAGAAGGAAATGAGAGAGTGCAGAATGTCGTGCTACAGTTGTAGCTGGGGTGTAGAGAAAGATCAACTTAATGCGAGGTAGGTCCATTCAAAAGTCTGACAACAGCAGGGAAGAAGCTTTTCTCGAGTCGGTTGATACGTGACCTCAGACTTTTGTATCTTTTTCCTGACGGAAGAAGGTGGAAGAGAGAATGTCCGGGGTGCATGGGGTCCTTAATTATGCTGGCTGCTTTGCCGAGGCAGCCGGAAGAGTAGACAGAGTCAATGGATAGGAGGCTGGTTGTTGGATTGGGCTACATTTACGACCTTTTGTGGTTCCTTGCGGTCTTTGGCAGAGCAGGAGCCATACCAAGCTGTGATACAACCAGAAAGAATGCTTTCTATGGTGCATCTGTAAAAGTTGGTGAGAAACGCAGCAGACATGCCAAATTTTCTTCGTCTTCTGAGAAAGTAGAGGTGTTGGTGGACTTTCTTAACTATAGTGTTGGCATGGGGAGACCAGGCCAGGTTGTTGATGATCTGGACACCTAAAAACTTGAAGCTCTCGACCCTTTCTACTCCGTCCCCGTTGATGTAGACAGGGGCGTGTTCTCCTTTACGTTTCCTGAAGTTGATCGAAACTCCTTTGTTTTGTTGGCATTGAGGGAGAGCTCACCAGGTTTTCTATCTTATTCCTGTATTCTGTCTCATCATTGTTTGAGATCTGACCCACTACGGTGGTGTTGTCAGCAAACCTGAAAATCAAATTGGAGGGGAGTTTGGCCACACAGTCATGGGTGTATAAGAAGTGTCTGTGTGGGTTTCCTCTGGGTGCTTCAGTTTCCTCCCACAGTCCAAAAGACGTGCTGGTTAGATGCATTGGTCATGCTAAATTCTCCCTCAGTGTATCCGAACAGGCGCCGGTGTGTGGCAACCAGGGGATTTTCACAGTAGCTTCATTGCAGTGTTAATGTAAGCCTACTTGTGCCTAATAAATAAATCAACTTTAAATAAATTTTACATTCTTAAGCCTTTAACATCTCTTTCAAATTATTTTAATATTGAGACCTGAGTGATCTTTACCCTTCACATAGCCATCGTAAAACATTCAGTTTGAAGTATCTGGTGTAGAATTAAAATGAATAAGGTTTTGTTTTCAGACCGAGAGTTCAACAGAATTTAAGCAGTAAAGTATATTGATTGTTGAACGTTTTTAGGAAAATGTTGTGTTGTATTATAAATTTATCATTATTCCACAAAATTTAAGTTTCTCTCTCTACAACGGACATGTGGGACTTTACCAAATGCTGTCAGTTCACTCCAGTATACGTTATTTACAAGATTGTCCTTGTTAACTAATTTATTTAGTAAGCAATACCGAGTGTCCCCATGCACATACTTGGCATGCAAAGTGATGGCATGTAAAATGCTGTTCCTCACTGTACACTCACGAGTTTTCATTCTTGATTTTGCACCTCGCTCATGAATTTTGCGATGACATTTGTTTTGTCTATGGGTCCCCAGTTGGAGCTCAGAACATATTCCCCAGAATCTTGTTATTTATTTTAAGCTTATACAGTGCTTAAATAAATTGTGTGTATTTCCTCACAATTTATTTATGTTTTACTGTTGTTCGCATGTGTGAGGTTCTGGAGCTAAAATGATTGAAAGCACAATCTATTTACAGCTTTCTGTTGTGACGACAGATGCGACTGATATAATAAATACGATACTGTACCACTGACATTTCTGATCCTCTGTGGAATTTCTACCCCAAGTATCCCTTGAAGGGCCAATGTTTTATTGTTACGTACAATGCCAAAAATGTCTTGGGAACCCTCTTGTGCTGCCTATAATTCAAATTTCTGTAGTTCCTATTGTGCTTTGTACTGGTGACTTTCTAGAATGTGTTCCACTTTGTAAGGAATAATTAACAATGGCAATTTCATTTGCACAAATTTGGATATATTTTTAAGGGTATGGGAGCCAAATTGGACTAAGTAGTGCCCATTTTTTAGCTACAAAACAACTTTTTAATGCTTGAAAATGGGGTCCAAGATCTAGCATCTCGATCTTGTGGTTTGCAATGCTATCTTGAGGTCAGTGCTTCCAAATACCATGCTCGAGTCTACTGGAAGTCTTAACCTCTTGCAATGAACATGACACTAAATGTAATCAAGGACCCACCACTAATGCTATTCAATGGATAAAGAACTACTTACAGGTTCATTGTTTTATTTATTCATTCGTGGGACATGGGCGTCGCTGGCTGGCCAGTATTTATTGCCCAGCCCTCGTGACCCGAGGGCAGGTGCGAGTCAATCACGTTGCTGCAGCTCTGGAGTCACATGTACACCAGACCAGATAAGGCTGGCAGATTTCCTAAAGGACATTAGTGAACCAGATGGGTTTTTCCGACAATCGCCGCTGGTTTCATGATCATCACTAGTTTCTTAATTCCGGATATTTTCCTTTATTGAATTCAAATTCCACCATTTGCCATTGCAGGATTCAAACCCGGGTCCCCAGAACATTAGCTGATTTTCTGGACTAATCATCTAGCGATAATACCACTAGGCCATTGCCTTCCCTTTTGGGTCATGTCTTCCAGTTACTGACACAATTGTACCACATGTGTTTTTGGAACCTTCTCTTCTTGGCTATAGTTTGACTCGATTACATGACTGAAACACTTTTTGTTCATTTATAAGCTTAATTTGAAACAAGTTGCTTCCAGATATAGATGGCCTGGTAACTTCTCTATCAGAAAATGACAAGTCATGCAGGGCAGGTCAAGCTACGAGAACAAGTAGGGGAAGAAGGGCTCTCAGCAGAAGGCCGTAGTTGTTGAGGGCCTTTAGGGAGCAAATCTCTTGCCTCAATTTCCATGAGGAGGAATGCCTGAGATAGTTCCACTTGGACAGGACAACCTGTTGGACTTTAACCTGGTGTTGTTAAAACTCTTACTGTGTTCACCCCAGTTCAACGCCGACATCTCCACATCATAGTTCCACTTCACAGTCATCACAACAATCATCACTGAAATCTACAATTGTTGCAGCTGTGACTGCATCTCAAAGTAGGGCAAGGACTGCATTTCTCTGGCTGTTAAGTTGACTATTACTCTTAACTTTGCGTGGCTGGCTCCTTCCAGGTTGCAACTTGAGATTTGAGTAACATTTGACCATTTGTAGTGTATTTCTGCATAAAGGACATCATTCTGGCACACTGTACAAAGATGTAAGGGTGGCATTGCTGCCTCACAGCGCCAGGGACCCGGGTTCGATTCCCGGCTTGGGCCACTGTCTGTGTGGAGTTTGCACATTCTCCCGTGTCTGCGTGGGTTTCCTCCGGATACTCCGGTTTCCACTCATACTCCAAAGATGTGCGAGTTAGGCTGATTGACCATGCTAAATTGCCACTTAGTGTCAGGGTAAATAAGTAGTGTTATGGGGATAGGGCCTGGTGGGATTGCAGTTGGTGCAGACTTGATGAGCCAAATGGCTTCTGCACTGCAAGGATTCTATAGATTCTATGTAAGATTTTGGATTCGGGTGCGATATATACCGAAGATGGGCTGTTGAGTACTCATAAGTGATCTTAAAGTAGTTTCTTAAAAAGCAACAGTTTAGATATGATGCATTAGCTAAATCGATAGGAGAACTATACAACCCATGACAATTAAGGATCACTGGTTCCAGAGAATGAATGGACAGTTGACCCAGAGTGTGTTGGTCTCAGTAACTTGCAATGGCTGCATTCTGCTTTTTAGCTGAAGTGTTTGGAAACTCTTCCTCGTCTTCCTCACTCTTTACTGCTCCGTCTTCTATCGAAAGAAGGGAGCTGCCTGAAGAGGACTGCCACCTGATGAGGTCTCATTGACATACTTTATTTCTAGGGGTTGGTGATTTACCCTGTGTCAGTCGCTTGTTTGAACCTTTCTAATCAGTGAATACAAGCCAGGTACCCAAGATGTTAGGATGATCACCCCCACCACCCCCCCTCCATCACTCAGCTCAAGGCCACTCTTTAGTTTATCTCACATTGAGGATCATTTGCTTTATAAAACGGCACCAGAACGTTTCCTGCTATGGTTCAGGAATGTTTGTAGAGTCTCGTGACATCAACGTGGAGAGTGCAACCTTTGTGACCTTTACCTTGTCTTGGTCCCGAACTCCTTAGCATTGTTTATGTTGTTTTCAGAGAGAGAATTAATGCTGTGCTAACTAATTCTATTAGAGTTTTATGCAATTCTCAAAACAGACCATTTCATAAAGGTCCCTATTACTGACAGTTCCCCACTTTAAGAAGGAAATGTGCTTATTGACTTTTCACAACTAATTTTTAGCCAACTTAGTTATTTCTGAGGTTTTAAATCTTCCCATAGAATCCCTACAGTGCAGAAGGAGGCCGTTCAGCCCATCGAGCCTGCGCTGACAATCCCATCCAGGGCCTATCCCAGTAACCCCACACATTTATCCCACTCATCCCCCTGACACTAAGGGGCAATTTAGCCTGGCCAATCAACCTAACTCGTCCATCTTTTGGACTGTGGGAGGAAACCGGAGCACCCAGAAGAAACCCACACAGATACAGGGAGAATGTGAAAACTCCACGCAGTCACCCAAGGTTGGAATGGAAGCCGGGTCCCTGGAACTGTGATCAAAGGGGGTTTCTGCCTCAAGATCTTTGCTTGTCCTCAGTTCATAGGCAAAGGCACAAATATCTCCAAGGGGATGCATCCAAGAAATATCTGGGCGGCACGGTGCCACAGTGGTTAGCACTGCTGCCTCACAGCTTCAAGGACCTGGGTTCGATTCCCAGCTTGGGTCACTGTCTGTGTGGAGTTTGCACATTCTCCCCGGGTCTGCGTGGGTTTCCTCCGGGTGCTCCGGTTTCCTCCCACAGTCCAAAAATGTGCAGGTTAGGTTGATTAGCCACGCTAAAATTGGCCCTTGGTGTTCTGGGATGTGTAGGTTAGAGGGATTAGTGGGGTAAATATGTGGGGTAGTGGGGGTAAGGCCTATGTGGGATTGTTGTCAGTGCAGACTCGATGGGCCGAATAGCCTCCTTCTGCACTGTAGGGTTTCTATGACTCTGTGAGAAGGGTGTCAACCTATTAGCCTCATCTGCACTTTCCTTTCACCAGCATGCCAATACCAAATTGATACATTCCATTAAACTAACACCCAAAGTGAGTTATTCCAATCTACTTTTGATGTTTATTTTTTATAACTCTACCCCCTACGCCGACCACTTCTTCACACTGTTCTACACATTCAATAGCTGCCATCTTATCTCATTTATGTGCCCTGGAGAAACTTTACAATCCAATAAAGTATCTTGATAATATCTTTAAAACAGAAATTAAGCATTCCCGCTTGATCCCAGGTATTAACATATTTCACTTGTTTGTTCCTTTTCTGAAACAACATTTTATTTTCTCAAAAGTAACCTGCTAGATTGTATCTGACGTGTTTATTTTAAAATGATCCCAAATTCAAATAGTGTTGTTGTGCTGGCAGGTTTGGTTAGTGTTCAATTTATTTTTTTGAAGAACAAACTCTGTTCTTGATACACAGAAACCACCTAGATTGTTTTGCCGTTAGTCTCGCTCTGAAGAAATCAAATTTGTTTATCCCCTTAAACTTCAGGTAAATTTCCCTTTGAATGCTTGAAATAACAACTCTTATCGTGTTATTTTTTTTATCAATTCCAATTTCAGAAACAATTATGACCAGGCTTGTTGGTTTTATATCAGAGTCAGAAGTGCTTGCAATTGGGTTAAATATAATTTCCATATCTCCTGTATTCAAAACACTTCGGTCTTGAAAGATAACAAATGGTAAGAAATGGTTTGAATGCTCAAAGCCAAGTTCCTGAAAGGCAAAGTCTTTTGTCCCAGCTTTGACAAAGGGTCATCTGGACTCGAAACGTCAGCTCTTTTCTCTCCTTACAGATGCTGCCAGACCTGCTGAGATTTTCCAGCACTTTCTCTTCTGGTTTCAAATTCCAGCATCCGCTGCAATTTGCCTTTATCCTTTTGTCCAAATTTGGTGTCTGTCGATAGGTTCTTGGATTTACAAAACTGCGGTTCTTTGCTTCAGTATCAGTACTCGTGATCTTGGAAAAACACACACACAGAAACAAAACACATTGCGGATCTGCCCAGAAACTGAATGATTAATCATTTTTTTTATTAGTGTCACAAGTAGGCTTACATTAACACTGCAATGAAAAGCCCCCAGTCGCCACATTCTCACACCTGTTTGGGTACACTGAGGGAGAATTTAGCATGGCCAATGCACTGAACCAGCACGCCTTTCAGACTGTGGGAGGAAACCCACGCAGACACGGGGAAAACTTGCAGACTCCACACAGACAGTGACCCAAACCTGGAATCAAACCTGGGTCCCTGGCACTGTGAGGCAGCAGTGCTAACCACTGTGCCATCTTACCACCCCCGTATCTGTAAATTTAGAAACTTAAAATTTAGTAATATCCAAAATTAACTTTTAGCAATACACAGACTGTGTGATGAATTAAAAAGAAAACACTTGTCAGCAGGAACCCCTCTGCTTGTTTCTCCAAGGGGCGGAATGAAACATTCTCAAATGCACACAGTTGCGCTTTACATACATTTTTAAAAAAAGCTTTCCTATCAAAACAGCTGCATTCCCTTTGAAACTGAGCTTTTGTAAAAATATTTTTGTCAGGTGCGATTCTCCCCTTTCTGTTCTAAGTGTTCCCGCGAGTGGGGAAACCGGAGCAGCAGCACCAGTCAGGATTGCAGCCACCTTTACAGTGCAAGTGTATTCCATATGTAAAACATGCCCACCAACCCGGCTCCACAGAGATCGGACTGCCTTTTATAAAGGGCGTCTTGATCTCAGCTTTGTAAGACAGCATCCCCCCCCTCACTTCCCCGCCACAGATACTGTAAACAGCCTCCCCTCCTCTGACAAGGGAAGCACCCCTATCCCCTCAGCACAGAGGGGCATCCTCCCCCCACTACTAAAACAATGGGTTACCCACCCAACCCCACACCACAGAGGCTCGAGAGGGTGACCAACCCTGCCCCTTGCCCTCTCCACCCCTTCAGCCAGAGGCCTCATTCCTGCCCCACAATGGAGATACTCCAATATGGTGTCCCCTCAGGCACCATCCACTCTTCATGCCACAATCAGTAAGGATAGGCAACAACACCTCCTCCATGATCATCCTCAACATCGGTGCCCCACAAGGCTGTGTTCACAGCCCCCTACTATACTCCTTATACATCTATGACTGTGCGGCCAAATTCCCCCCCAATTCGATTTTCAAATTTGCTGATGACACCACCGTAGTGGGTCAGATCTTAAACAATGACGAGACAGAGTACAGAAATGAGATAGAGAATCTAGTGACCTGGTGCGGCAACAATAAATCTCCCTCAATGTCAACAAAATGAAGGAGATTGTCATCGACTTCAGGAAGTATAAAGGAGAACATGTCCCTGTCTACGTCAACGGGGATGAAGTAGAAAGAGTCGAGAGCTTCATGTTTTTAGGTGATCAGATCACCAACAACCTGTCCTGGTCCCCCCATGCCGACACTATAGTTAAGAAAGCCCACCAATGCCTCTACTTTCCCAGAAGACTGAGGAAATTTGGCATGTCAGCTACAACTCTCGCCAACATTTATAGATGCACCACAGAAAGCATTCCTTCTGGTTGTATCACAGCTTGGTATGGCTGCTGCTCTGCCCAAGACCACAAGGAACTACAAAAGATCATGAATGTAGCTCAATCCATCACACAAACCAGCCTCCCATCCATTGACTCTGTCTACACTTCCTGCTGCCTCGGCAAAGCAGCCAGCATAATTAAGGACCCCATGCACCCTGGACATTCTCTCTTCCACCTTCTTCCTTCGGGAAAAGGATACAAAAGTCTGATGTCACGTACCAACCGACTCTTCCCTGCTGCTGTCAGACTTTTGAATGGACTTACCTTGCATTAAGTTGATCTTTCTCTACACCCTAGCTATGACTGTAACACTACATTCTGCACACTCTCATTTCCTTCTCTATGAATGGTATGTTTTGTCTGTATAGCACGCAAGAAACAATACTTTTCACTGTATGTTAATACACGTGACAATGAATCAAATCCTCTCAGGCCCCACCCTTTGGCAGTGTCAACCTTGCAGCACACCCTGGCAGTGACACCTCGCAATGACGCAGACAGATTGTCACTGCCACAGTGAGACAGCAAGAGTGGCAGGGGAGTTTTGCCAGCCTCTTCTATAACTAAAAGCCAATTCCAGTGTGAATGTTTGAAGAAATCTCACTACAGAACAGTCAGCCAAGGTCTTTAGATCAAAGAACAAACCTGTTTATAAACATTGCAGTTCGAAAAGCAGAAGTGAAAGCTCCTACCTGCTGTTCAAGATCCTTGACCTGTTAGTCAGAACAAGCCTGTTTATAAACTTTATGGTTAAGAACAAAAGAAAGTACTTGAGATGCATTCAACTGTGAAGGGAAGCAAAGACGAACAGAGCTCCTCCTTGCTGTGTGCTGGTCTCAAGTTGCCATTCAAGCTGCCAGTTAAAGCTACTGAAGGGTGAGATGGAATGTAAACAAAGCATTTCAAAGCCTTAGCGCTCTCCAGGAAGGCTCAGAGACTTGAAAAAAGCAGTGTTAAAACAGGGGCTGAGTGATCAGGTGTGGAGGTAAGAGGATGTTCTTGAGGCTTATTGGATTATATCAAACATAAACTGTTTTATTTGCTCCAGAGCTGTAAATCAAAACAGTTCAAAGTGGCCAGGCTGCACCAACTTCACATTCAGGGAAAAAAAGGGAATCCCCCTTGTGAAACTGACATTTCCTGTCACTCAAAGCACTTCTAAGAGGTCTACTCACACCTGGGGCTTCTGAGAGAGGGCAAGGGAATCCCTTCTGTAGAATGGAGTGCTTTTGAAGGCGTCCAAGTGTCCAGGGGGCATGGATTTTAAAGTGACAGGACACTTGAAATGTCTTGCAGTACGCAAGCAGGAATGAAGATTTTAAACGGAAAGCTGCCCGAGATCACCATGCTAAGACCAATCTCCACTTTTCCCAGGATAAGAAGGGGCACTCCAACCCTGAGACCCCCATCCTGAGGCGAGTCACGAGGTCAACCCCCTTCCCCCCAGCCCAAAGCCCACCCAACCGCCAGGTACCCTGGGGACCCGCCCTCTTCAGTTTGGCAGCAGCAGTGGGGCGTAAGGACACAAAACCTACCTCCTTGCTCCTCCTCAGGCTCCAAGGCCCCAGATTCACGCTTATCAAGATCTGCACCAAATCCCGCCCGCTGGACTGGGGATTGCGGGTGCATTTTAGGAGGGTGTTGAATCAGGTTTCAAGTCCAATAATGGCATTGAAATGAGCAATTATGATTATCCATCAGGGACTGGTACAGCAGGCAGGGAAACTCGCAATGGGTTTGACATTCAGTGAGAATCACTTTTTTTGCCTCATGCCCAGTGCAATGGCCATTGTGTTGGGGCAGCACGGTGGCACAGTGGTTAGCACTGCTGCCTCACAGCACCAAGAACCCGGGTTCGATTCCAGGCTTGGGTCACTCTCTGTGTGGAGTTTGCACGTTCTCCCCGTGTCTGTGTAGGTTTCCGCCGGGTGCTCCGGTTTCCTCCCACAATCCAAAGATGTGCGGGTTAGGTGGATTGGCCATGATAAATTGCCCCTTAATGTCAGGGGGACTAGCTAGGGTAAATGCATGGGGTATTGGAGATAGGGCCTTGGTGGGATTGTGGTCAGTGCTGACTCGATGGGCCGAATGGCCTCCTTCTGCACTGTAGGATTCTATGATTCTCGCCTGGGGCTAGAGGACCCAGAGTATTGCCCTGTTATCATTTCTTCAACTTTTCCCAAATTTTGAGTAAATTCCAATTGTTTCAAAACTTTTTAATTTTTTTAATGAAGTTTGTTACCCAAGATTATTTTTAATGTAACCAGGATTTTAAGACCAAAGGAGCTAAAGAGAGACAGCAGCTTCTTCAAAAGACAACACCATGCAGACTAGCTGCAGAAAAGGAACAGAACGTTTCCATATTTATTTATTTTTTCCCCTTTACTCCTTCAAAACAATTTTCAAGCTCGGATTGTCTACTTAGCCAAATTTGAAAGAAATGGTCAGTAAAATGTGTCTTTATTTTTAGCAGCTTTTCTTTAACTATGATACGAATGTTTTAAAAAGTTCAGATTGGATTTCTGCCAAACTTCTTCAAAATTTCAAACCTATCTTTATATCTTACCAAACTGTAGAGCCATTTTTCACAGCTGTGCCTGTACGTTTTAATTCAGAGTTACACAATAACTTTATGTTTACAAAGAACACTCTGCTTTAGTGATGACTTGATGGTGTTTTGAATGTATGGTAGATGTCAGGAGCATCCTTTTAGACAACTCTGATTTTACTCAAAGGGGAAATGATTTCTCCAGTTGGCTACAAATGGAGTGGATTGGTTCCCAGTCTGTCCCGTGTCATTCGGGACACCATTGCTCAAAGATGGTTGGCTAGCTTCTCATAGAATCATAGAATCCCGACAGTGCAGAAGGAGGCCATTTGGCCCATCGAGCCTGCACCGCCAACAATCCCACCCAGGCCCTATCTCCATAACCTGAGATATTTACCCAGCTAATCCCCTTGACACTAAGGGACAATTTAGCATGGCCAATCAACCTAACCCCCGCACATCTTTGGACTGTGGGAGGAAACCGGAGCAACTGGAGGAAACCCACGCAGACATGGGGAGAACGTGCAAACTCCACACAGACAGTGACCCGAGGCCGGAATTGAGCCCGAGTCCCTGGTGCTGTGAGGCAGCAGTGCTAACCACTGTGCCACCGTGCTTCTGCTGCCCTGATCTGTTGCTGTTCAACTGGGAACTCCTCTGGTCCCCCACTAAATTTGGAAAGGTTTCTATGAGCCACACTTCAAGCAAATCTTCCACAACCTTTGGGCCTGATTCTCTGACCTCGCTTGTGGCTGGGATTCTCCGACCCTGCTGCTGTGAACAGAGATTTAGCTGAGCACCAAATTCTTTACTCTCCCTGGCAGCAGTCGCGTGATATGCGAGACCAGAGAATTCTGGCCATTATCTTTCTTGGTTTAATATTTGACTTGTCTGAGGCTCTTCAACCAAGAGGAGCATCTCCCGAACATACTCTCTGACTGCTTTGGACCTGCTCTGGAAGCTTAACTCTGAAAGTAAAAGGCGGAATTCTCCAGCCGCGCTGGTCTAAAAGCCGGAAATTCCCACTCAACCGTCAATGGCATTTCACATTCTCCGCAACCGACCCGCTAAAATTCCAGTGGCGGGCGGGATGGGGGAATTCCGTCTGAAGTGTCTGTCCATCTGATATTTGGTTTACTCCCTTCATCTTTTTTAAAATGACACTGGTCCTTCCTTGATCTCTTTTCATTCTGCTGGCCTGGTTTCAGCCTCTTTTCACTCTTGAGCCACTTCAACCCCATGGGTTGTGTGCTTCGTCTGTTGAGTTTGTTTTCTTGCATATAGCACTGCATCATGTGCCTCTTGTTCCCAGCATAACTGATTGTGCAGGAAAGCATCACTTTCCTTTTGCAATTTATTGACCCATTCTCTTAAATGCTTGTCTTTTTCATTCACCTTGAAGCAAACATATGTAAACTGTAGGACAACTTACTGTCGACTTTTTTTCAACTTAATTGCCGAAATTTTACCGCCACAAAGAACAATACAGCACAGGAACAGGTCCTTCGGCCCTCCAAGCCCGCGCCGCTCCCTGGTCCAAACTAGACCATTCTTTTGTATCCCTCCATTCCCACTCCGTTCATATGGCTATCTAGATAAGTCTTAAACTTTCCCAGTGTGTCCGCCTCCACCACCTTGCCCGGCAGCGCATTCCAGGCCCCCACCATCCTCTGTGTAAAATATGTCCTTCTGATATCCCTGTTAAACCTCCCCCCCTCACCTTGAACCTATGACCCCTCGTGAACGTCACCACCGACCTGGGAAAAAGCTTCCCACCGTTCACCCTATCTATGCCTTTCATAATTTTATACACCTCTATTAGGTCACCCCTCATCCTCCGTCTTTTCAGTGAGAACAACCCCAGTTTACCCAATCTCTCCTCATAACTAAGCCCTTCCATACCAGGCAACATCCTGGTAAACCTCCTCTGCACTCTCTCTAAAGCTTCCACGTCCTTCCTCGTCCATCCGTGGCTTGTCCAATCGCACCGGAGGCCAACATGGAATGCCATTCTGAGAGGTCGGGGTGGGCGTGCCAGTAAAATTCTGGCAAATGTTTCCTTTCTGAACCTCTTTGAAAAGCCGACCAAGAATGCACATGAAGGGTGGGAATTTCTGGCTGCGCTCACCCCAAAACTGAAAAATCCTGCCCGAGGTTAACGGACCTTTGCATAGTTCCATCAACTTAGTGCGGGGTAGGACCATTCAAAAATCTGATGGGAGCAGGGAAGAAGCTGTTCTTGCGTCAGTTGGTAAGTGGTCTCAGACCTTTGTATCTTTTTCCTGGTTGAAGAAGCTGGAAGAGAGAATGTCCGGGGTGCGTGGGGTCCTTAATTATGCTGGCTGATTTCCTGAGGCAGCGGGAAGTGTAGACAAAGTCAATGGATGGGAGGCTGGTTTGCGTGATGGATTGGGCTACATTCACGACCCTTTGTAGTTTCTTGCGGTCTTGGACAGAGCAGGAGCCATGCCAAGCTGAGATACATCCAGAAAGCATGCTTTCTATGGTTCATCTGTAAAGGTTGGTGAGTCGTAATGGACAGGCCAAATTTCCTTTATAGTTAGTAATCATTTCAATGTCCACTTCATGAATTCCACGTCATGAACCTCCACAGGAACAATGTCATTAACTGGCCTTTTCCTCAATTTTATGACTATTTTGTTGTCGTTCAGTTCAAGAGAATTGACACGGCTCCAATTTACAAACCTCTCCACCGAGTCCCTACAGTTTACTTGGCTATTCTGGTTGAGACCAACAAGGACTCAGCATGCTTCAGGATTGTTATGTGGTTTTCCTCTGATTGTCAATTATTTGTGTAGAGGATGAGAAGCAAAGGTGAGAGTGCACAATTTTGAGGAGATTCAGTATTCATTAGCATGGGTCCTGCTTTGTAGGAAATCGCTGATCCAAAGTAGGAGGGTAGGATTGACATCGGGTTTTTCAATAAGCTTGGCCAGTTGCTTTGTATTAAATGCTGAAGAGAAATCTACAAAGGTAGCACAAGCCTAGTTACTGTCGAATCAGAACAAGATCAGACCCGAATCCTCCACTGACTTACCAAACTGTAACGGATCAATGTGCGAAATGAAAGGATCTGAAAGACACTTTGACACAGTTTTCAAAAACTCAGCCACAATGCTTCACCTGTTAAAACTCAATGGAGTGCCCCTCCCAATATTGACCCGCCCAATATTGATTTGCAAACCCTGCCTGCTGTTGGAAACTTCTGGCCCTGCCAAACGTCAATGGACTTTCAGTTTGCCCGGCACATTTGCAGTCTGGTCATGATGGGCCCAGAAAATCCTGGCCTTAACCTCCTCTGGGCTTTACAGCCTCGAACCCAAATTTAGACCATACATGCTTAACAGGAGGATCATATGGATTTCCTTCTGACAAGCTATCTCAAGTTAACAGGTGTTTATTTGCTGAATATATTAGCCGTATTCTCCACACAACAGATATTTGCTGATTAATTATAAGCAACTAATCAGAGGAAGACATGAGAGGATCAGTGCCTCTGGGAACCATCAATCATTAAACAGTATGTAGGGGATTCAAATAGAATTCAGATAATTAAAGTTCTGTCCAAAGCACGAACAGAGGATGTTTTTAACTTGCTTATTTGGCCTTAGCAGCACTCACAATGTACTCCTGCCAATGGCGGCCCCAGATTCCCAATAGATCCATCCACAGTGAGGTTGTGTATGTGGTTTGCATGTGATGCAAACGTTTTGGAAGGGCAATGACGATTGATCTGATGGTGAGATCAATTGTGGGAGAGAGTGAGTTAAAAAGGAGTCTGACCCCACCTCCCATATCCAGGGGACCAGTGGGCATGTTGGCTGAAGGAGTGTTAGTGACTGGGGTTATTGTTCCAATGGCAGCAGCCTTGGTGGATCTAATGGAGCATCTTAAGGGAATCACTGAGGCTGTGTTTTTTCCAGTGAGTTTCAAAATTTGAGGGGGGGGCGGTGGAATTCTCCCCCCAAAATTTTAAGTGTTGAATTCACGGGAAAACTGGGATAATTCACATTGTTTTTTCAGTGTGAGTTCAGAGAAGAATCTTCCACACTCTGTGCACTGCAGAGGCCACCAGCGTGAATATCATTAGCTTTCAGGGGGTGGGGCCTATTCCTGCCCAAGAGGCTGAAACCAGCGGGCCTCTGCACATGTGCAGAACTGTCAGCCTCCCGTTTGCTGGCCAGCTCGATCACTGAATGTAGAACCCCCAACACCCCCCACGCCGCCCCCGACCATTCCTGCCCCCCCGCTCTGAACTCCAGCAGCACCTCCTCCCCCCAACAAGGTGCCAATCCCCCCCCCCGCAGTACAAACACCCCGGCAGACAGACCTCCCGCTTCTCTTCCCCCCCCCCCCACCCCCTTCCATCCCAGTAGAACCCCCTCCCCAGGAGAATTCTGATCTGGGCCCGCATTTAAATGATATTTAAATAATCATTTAATTATTTAAATTATCACTTAAATGCTAGCCCCGCCTCCCCACCGATCCAGGAAAATCCAGCACTGGGAGACACTAGCGGGACGTGAATGCTTGCGGGAACGCCGTAAGTCCCCCCCCCCACCACACGCGATTCTCCCAGCCCACTGCGCTAGAAAATTAGTGCAGCAGGATGGGAGAATCACCCCCGGGATTCGGCAGGAGAGAAGAAAAAGTAACAAAGGAGTTGTGATGATGCGATGGTGGGAGGAAGGCTTTGTGACAGAGAAAGCGGAAATTGATGGTGGCATTACTGACTGGCTCACAGGAAGAAGCGAAGAAGGCAAGTCTTCTTCAAGAGCGAAATAAGGAACAGTGGTGTTCTCTGCTCAGGGTATTCACATAACCAAATGGACAAGAACAGAATCTGATTCACAAAAATATGAGAGATTTAGATGGAGCAGGAAGATGTCTTAGGATGAGGACAAAGTGAAAAGAAAATAATCCTTCCAAAATCTGAGTCTGTGGGAAGAAAACCGTAATGAAATAAGGTTTGGTTGGAGGAGGGTAGCAGAAAAAACTGATTTGATTTATTATTGTCACATGTATTAGCATATAGTGAAAAGTATTGTTTCTTGCGCGCTATAGAGACAAAGCATAGCATTCATAGAGAAGGAAATGAGAGAGTGCAGAATGTAGTGTTACAGTAACAGCTAGGGTGTAGAGAAAGATCAACTTAATGCGAGGTAGGTCCATTCAACAGTCTGACGGCAGCAGGGAAGAACCTGTTCTTGAGTCGGTTGGTACGTGACCTCAGACTTTTGTCTCTTTTTCCCGATGGAAGAAGATGGAAGAGAAAATGTCTGGGGTGCGTGGGCTCTTTGATTATGCTGGCTGCTTTGCCAAGGCAGTGGGAAGTGTGGACCGAGTCCACGGATGGGAAGTTGGTTTGCACGATGGGAGTGACAAAGTAGATCTGGAAACAGAGTAGCAACCAAAGTGCGAATGGAAGATTGTACAGAAAGGCCAGTCAAGTCCTTTTTGTGGGGAAGAATTGGAGAAGTTCATTGCCAGTGGTGCAGACACAGGAGTGCTGAGGAACAGGACAAGCATCATACAACGGGGCAGAAGAGGCAAGCTCGGGGCAGTGAAGGATGGTCAACTGGAGCAGGGTAAAGATTGATCTCAGGGACGAGGAAAATTGTGCTGGCGTCCAGTGGAGCACCAGGTACATAGAATAGAAGAACCAGAGAATCCCTACAGTGCAGCAGGAGGCCATTCAGCCCATTGAGTCTGTACCAACTCTTCGAAAGAGCATCTTACTCGGGCCCACTCCCCTGCCCTATCCCCATAACCTGATGCAACCATGGCTAATCCACCTAGTCTACAAGTCTTGGGACAGTATTGGCCAAGTTAGCATGACCAATTCGCCTAACCTGCACATTGGGGAGGAAAGCGGAGCACCCAGAGGAAACCCACACAGACCTGGGGAGAAAGTGCAAACTCTGCACAAACAGTCACCCAAGGCCGTGATCGAACCCGGGTCTCTTGCGCTGTGAGGCAGCAGTGCTAACCACTGTGCTGTTCAGGTTTACCAGGGTCTGTGTTACAGAGCAGACAGCTAATGGAGAAAATGGAGAGGCAGAGTTGATGAAAATGAGGAAGAAGTTGGTTGAATGAGAGACATTGGAGAACACTGGAGATTCGGTAATTGGTCTCACTATGATTGATGACCTGCCTTGTATTTCCATGTGTGGTTTCTGTTTGCAGCAGCGTGTAACCCCTGTTTTAGATCACAATTCCCCTGTGGAGTATCTCAGAACTCCTCAGACCTCAAGCATCCCTGGGTTAAAAAGGAATGAAGTTGATTCAATAAAATTGAATGACATAGCGTTAATTGAAATCCAGTGTCATTGACCACTAAATTATATATTTATGGACACAAAGTGCTTCAAAAGCAGTTTTAATGATGAGGATGTACAGAATTGATTTTTGATGTAATAATGTCATTGCAACATAAATGATTTGAAACTGGTCCATATGAAGTGGATGGATGTTATGATGGTAATATGGAATTATTGCAGTCGGGCCTTCTTTTGAACTATAAGTCAATCTGTGACAATAATCATTGGTGCTTTATCTGAAGTGAATGGAAAGAATAACTGCAAGAACCAAATGGCTTTGTAAGCTCGAGAGAAATAAAAAGCTGAGTTGTATTTTTAGTGTAGAAGCTAAATAATGACTGATCTCTATCTATTATGAAACAGATGGGAAGATGTGGTCATTGCCAGCACAGCATACAGCCAGGCTGTATCAGTTTTTCAAAACAGTCACTGGGAATGAGCTGTCAGCCCAGAGGCAAACAGAAATCCGTGAAACCAAGGGAGGGCTCATGGTTAAGGATGGCATTCCTTTTCCCTGGCTTTGGAGTTTGGGACCTCAGAGGGCTGAATTTTCTGGGCCTTCCCACTGGTGGGATCTTCCGGTCCTGCTGAAGGTGGTCCACCACAGTGCGTTCACCAGCAACAGAATGGGCGAGCCACGCAGAATACCGTTGACATCGGTGGGACTGGAAATTCCCACTGGTGGCCAATTAGTGTTGGTGTTGAACAGATGTGTTTCAGACTGGAGCAGTGCCTCCCAGGAGTCAATGTTAGGGCCATTGGTGGAATAGCAGAAGTGGTCAAGTCCTTTGTTCAAAAGAAATAAATCTAGACAATTTCAAACTAATCCAAACACTTTAATGTCAATTTTTGGATTTGCCAAGAGCTTGAAGGGATAATTTTCGATGGGCCCTTGAGGCTTCTGAGGTGGTCAAAGTAAGGTCATAAACACTGGTTTAGCTCACATTTCGCACAATTAGCATGCCATCTTGTCAAGAGTTGAGGAACGGCTGCCGCAGGGTTCTTAAGGGGTTGATTGCCACTTAAAGTGCCTGCTCCTTCTCATTCAGCAGATTGCACGGCATTTTAATGAATAGATCTTGATCAAACACCATGTCCTAACAACAACCAACTGATCAGAATTAGAAGTAAAATAGTTGTTGCAGAGGTTTTTCCCATGTGATTAAAAGGTTTCTTTTGCTATTCAATTGCTACTGGTGATTTGAAGACAACTTTTAAAACCGTCAAGAGACTTTCTGAGACACTTTGTCAGGACTTCACCGAGACATTTCATCACATCTATTCTGGAAATCCTCTGAGGACTTTGTCCAAAAAGTGTGAGTGCTGTGCTGTCATCTCTTACTAGACACCATCTAGGAGTCACCAGGGGTGCTTGTTCATGCATAACTTGTGAGGTGACTCTTCTGCTTTGCAGGAGAAATGAAAGGAGGACATGAGGCCAGGCAGATTAGCACCAGCTGCTGAAAGTGAGAGGGCCAGGAGGGTCAGTTGGACTCAACCACTCCCTGCCCCCCTCCAGGAAACAGAACATCCCTTCCCCTCTAGGCATCCTATGTCATGTCTTGGTCTCTGAACCATCTTGTGATGTACCCATCACTGCGCCACTCAGTGAACTCTGCAGCTTCAGAAGGAGCAGGTGGCTGGAATCCATGTGTACGGCTCCACAAAACTTGCATCTAATCACCGTGGGAATGCTAAATCTGCAGGTGTTTATTCTAGTGTCTCCAGGCAAGCTCTTCTTCTGGTAATCAGTTATTGGGACAAAAATTGCATCTGAAAATCAGACTCTCAAACTGGTGTATTATTAGCACACCAACCATTTAGTGCTTGTTTGCATCCTCTCAAAACAAATAACCTCTGGGACTCATTCCAACAATTTGGCTGCCCTTAAAGATGGTCTTTTGAAAAATCCTTAACCCAAGCAATGCAATTCAACGTAACACATTAGGACTAAAATGTTCCATTTCTGCTTATGACTAAAGATTAGGACAAAGGAGCCAGAAAGCTGTAGGAAAAATACCAATATCAATCAGGGCTCTGTTGTCAAAGGATGCTTCAAGTGACCTGAAATCTGTAACATTACACGTATTCTATAACCTGTTTGTGGAAAACAAAATTAATCATATTTATGTGTGCCCTCATCCAAAGATGTGCGGGTTAGGTGGATTGGCCATGCTAAATTGCCCCTTGGTGTCAGGGGGACTAGCTAGAGTAAATGCATGGGGTTATGGGGATAGGGCCTCGGTAGGATTGTGGTTGGTGTGGACTCAATGGGCCGAATGGCCTCCTTTTGCACTATAGGATTCTCACTGTTTATTCCGGAAGCGAATCAATAACGGGTCTTTTCAGTTTACTGCTGGTTTGTGAACCTGGCCTTGCAGGTCAGACTATCGTCATTGAAATGGCCAAATGTACTTTCTTTTGAAACTGATGGAATGAGCAATCCCACAGTTTCTATGACAACATCCAATCTACAATCTTGGTTTTCTTCTCCAGTGGCAAGTTGAAAAGTACCCCCAATATAGCCAGACACTGTACAGTTAGAAGTGGAAATTTTCCAGCCTGAGTGGTAACAGGAAGACGGGTGGTAAATAAATCTCTTTGATTTGCTCACACACAATGGGGGCGATCTTGAGCCCACACTCTCTGTCCGCGGGATTGATGGCGGGAGCTCAAGATCCGGCGAAACCCGAAAGTCGCGAATCTCGAGATTCGCAATTTCCGATTTGTGCCGCTGCTTGCTGATGATGTAATCAAGTTCATGGAGGTGGCTTGCCATTGGCTGTCAGCGGGATCTTCCAGTCCTGCCCATGTCTATGCCGTTTTGCGTGGTTTGCCTGTCCTGCTGCCAGGGAACCCACCGTGGGCGGTTGCTTTTGGCAGGACCAGAAGATCCTGCCAGCGGGATGCTGCAGAAAATCTTGTCTGAGGTACTTGCAGCAAAGGAGCAGGCCGTTTAGCCCAACAAGTCCATACTAGTATTTATGTTTCACGAATCTCTGCCCACTCCTCTTTGTCTAACCTGATCAACATATCCTTTTCTGCTCTTCTTCCATATGTGATTATCTTTTTGAATGCATCAATGCTATTCACCTTAACTACCCTTTGTGGTAGTGAGTTCTACATCCTAATCAATCTTTGGGTAAAGACATTTCTAATTAATTCCCTTTTGGATTTAATGGTCATTAAATTTTATTTATGTCCCTTACTCTTGGCTCCAACATAAATGGAAACATCTTCTCTGCATCTACTGCATTCTATCAAACCATTTAATAATCTTGAAAACTTCTACCAAGTCACCCCTTAATTTTCTATTTGCCAGTGAAAAGAGAACTAGCCTGTTCAATTTTTCCTGATGGATATAACATTTCACTCCTGGTTTCATTCTAATAAATCTTTTTTACATCCTCTCCAGTTCTGTCATATTCTTTTAATATTATGGAACTCTTCGGAGTACTGCAATTGTGGTCTAACCATGGTTCTATACAAGTTTAACAAAATCTTTCTGCTTTTCAATTCTGTATCTATAGATATAAATCCCACTGCTTTGCTTGCCTTTTTTTATGACTGTATTAACCCTCAACTCCACTTTGACACTCAGGGCCTGATTTTTGTCACGGAGTTGGGTAGCTCAAGTTATGGAATTTCCAAACTGGTCAGAGTCACCACAGTTTAAAGGGCCACATTAGGTCCAATATTTGCTCCAGGGAGGTGTGGGTGGGATTGAGTCAGGCCCTCGGGCCCCAAAAGCAGATCCCCAGTGGCCACAGGACAAGGCGGGCTGGTTAGAAGGTCCAACTTGGTTCTCTGAAGCTTTGTTCCAGCTGCGTTAGAAGCTGATAGCCCTCTACCCTTCAAATCTCACACCCATCACATCCCACCCAACTCCCATGTCCCCCTTATATTCTCATGACACGTTCATGCCAACTCATGCCCCTTATGTCCCTAAATATATAAAAAATAAGTTCTGTACATCTAATACACAGTTGATAGTGAAGAAGAACCTCTATGTCAGAAACCCATTCAAAGCTTTTAAATCTCATCAAATGGTTCATCTCGAAACAAGCAAACTTCTATTCAGACCCCACATCAAAGATACCTAAACCTTAAGTACCCTCTTTAAATTGTCAAACTGTGAGCTCAGAACGACCTGAAGAGACAATTGTATATTTGAAACTTAGCCAAGCATTCATAATGACCACTGAGGAAATATCAACAAATAAAGATATTGAAACTGCGTAATCAGAAGGTAATTTGATTTATTAACCAACACCAGGTAGCTTGTCAATCAAAGTAGTCCCAAAGAGGATTTTAAAAGGAATTCTCACTGTCAGCTACAACGTGTCTTTTTAATTTAATGAGTGGGTGATTTTAAAAAACCCTTCAGATCATGCCACTTAAACAGACTCTATCCACCCTTCAAGAATGTTTATGTCCTCTATCAATTTGTGACTCCCACAGTGCAGCATTTCAAAATGAGATCTGTTTGAAATGGCCCTTCCAAGTTTGCTTTTCCCTCTCGTGAGTCACGTCCCACTCCCTTCCCCTGGCCAGCAAAAATTGGATCTGGTGGAAATGGGACTTTCACATTTGGACCCCACCTGCCGTTTTTCAAAGATTTGCAGATTCTTCCCAATTCCATGAAAATCCGGAAGGCTAGAGGGCTTATAGCTTCGAAAACAACTGCAACAGTTCTCCATTCTTCCTACCATAATGTATTACCTCACATTTATCTACACTGACATTTATTTGCCAATTTTGCAAGTTAATTAATGCAGGAAGACATTTTCTCCCAGCCTCCCTGGGTGTTAACTACACTTCAGAATTTGGTGTAATCCATAAATTGTGCTTGTGATGTACACATTGGGTGATTTGTCTGCCGACCTGGCAGGTGCATAAATGTAGTCTCCATGCACGAAAAAGCTCTTAAAGAACACCAGCAGTGGGACTGGAATATCTACACAAGAGTCTGTACCTCCAGACATTGAATCATAAAATCCTACAGTGCAGAAAGAGGCCATTGGGCCTATCGGTTCTGCTGCAACCACATGCCCACACAGGCCCTATCCCCATAACCTCAGGCATTCACCCTAGCTAGTTTCCCTGATGCTAAGGGGCAATTATTAACATGGCCAATCCACCTTACTCGCATATCTTTGGCATGTGGGAGGAAACCGGAGCACCCGGAGGAAATCCATGCAGACACGGGGAGAATGTGCAAACTCCACACAGACAGTGACCCGAGGCCGGGAATCGAACCTGGGTCCCTGGCGCTGTGAGGCAGCAGTGCTAACCACTGAGCCACTGTGTCACCCATGTTATGCTGTTTCATTTGTCACTCACTAGAAAGTTCTAGAGTGTTAATTTGAAGGATTGTTTTTTTCTTGAATATAGGATGTTCCTGAATGAGTCTGTTGTTTACTTACAGGCTGCTTACTTTTGGACTGCAGCAATAACAACAATATACCCAAGAGACCATAACTATACAAATTTATTAAAAACAAATTTCTGTGGATGATGGAATCTGAAACCAAGAGAAAATGCTGGAAAATCTCAGCAGGTCAGGCAGCATCTGTAAGGAGAGAAAAGAGCTGACATTTCGAGACCAGATGACCCTTTGTCACAAAGGGTCATCTGGACTCAAAACGTGAGCTTTGACAAATGGTCATCTGTAACAACAGTAACAATAGAAAGTGATTTAACAGTAACTTTCATTTATATAGCACCTTTAACAGGATTAAAATGCCAAAAGATGCTTCAGAGACATGTTATCAAGATATGATTTGACATCAAAAAACGTAGTGATTGAGAACAGTTGATTAAAGCTTGAAGAAAAAGATCGCTTTTAAGGAGAAGAGGGAGGGATCTTGGGAGCCAATTCCAGAGCTTTGGCCCTAGGCAGCTGAAGCCATGACTACAGATAGTGGAGCACTGGAAATCAGGAATGCACAAGAGGCCAGAATTCCTTAAGCTCAGAGATCTCAGAGGCTTGTAGGGCTGGAGAAGGGTCCAGGGAAAGAGAAAAGTTAGGAAACTGATTTAAAAATGAGGATGTGAATTTTAAAATTGAGGCAGCATTGTGCCAGAAGTCATCCTAGGTAAGCAAGCACAGGGGTGATGAGTGAACTGAACTCATCTGGTTCACTAATGTCCCTTAGGAAAGGAAATCTGCCATCCTTACCTGGTCTGGCCTACATGGGAGTCCAGAGCCACAACAATGTGGTTGATTCTCAACTGCCCTCTGAACAGTGGCAACTAGGGATGGGTGATAAATGCTGTTGGACTTTAACTTGGTGTTGTGAGACTTCTTACTGTGCTTACCCCAGTCCAATGCTGGCATCTCCACATCATGATAAATGCTGGCCAGCCTATGGTGCCAATGTCCCTCGAATGAATTTCAAAAAAAAGTAGGATATGAGCAGCAGAATTTTGGGTGATTTCAAATTTACAGGCTGTAAGTTGGGAAGCTGGCCGGGAGAACATCTCAGTACATAACAGACAGGGACCATGGGAACTAAACTCAGATGTTTGCGATAGAGCTTTAGAATCAGCCACTTGTAATAATGGAAACTATAGGAAATGATCTGAGCAACATTGGGCATTAAAACCAACTTCAGAACTTACTAAAATAGCTTTGAGAAAAACTAACCTGACATGTGTTATTATAAGAAAATCATTTTACAAGTATATGTTCGAGGCAGGAAGAGCTAAAACCAAAGACTCCGTGGGGACTCACCTTATTGTTTTGTAGCGATAAGAACAAAATAGCATTAAAAAAAATAACAGGCACTAACATTCAAAAGTCAATTGATTCAAATTATTTCAAATATGTGATGACACTTTAAGAACACATTTTTCATTTCTCTTTATTTATTGCTTGGAAAGTGAAAAATAACCAGAAAAATATTCATAATTATGGAAAAGGACCATAGAATTAGTGACTACTTTGTGTTGATTGGAGAGAGTTTTGGGCAGAGCATTGTTATGTGTACCAACACATATTTGGGTTGCCGCACCAGTCTTAGTAAATTAATGCCAATTATAGCATACACAGTCAACACACGGCATAAATAATACCTGTCATTAGGAATTCATTGTGTCATTTTTGAAAGAAAAAGTGTTTTAGAGAATTTCAAGATGTGCAGTGGCACAAAGGGAGAACTATTCTCTGTCAAGCACATTTTCATGCTGTGGTCTTCTGTAGTCAAAGTTGTGCAGCACCAGAAATCATTGAATCATAGAATCCCTACAGTGCCGAAGGAGGCCATATGGCCCATCAAGTCTGCACTGACTCTCCAACAAAGCATCCCACCCAGATCCTAACCTTGTAACCCCACATATTTTCCCCCTAACCTGGGACACTAAGCATGGCCAACCCACCTAATCTGCACATCTTTGAAATGCGGGACGAAAACAAAGCACCCAGACGAACCCACGCAGACACAGGGAGTATGTGCAAACTCCACACAGACAGTCAGAAGAATTCAAGGACAATGAGGCAGCAGTGCTAACCACTGTGCCACCGTGCCCCCCACGCTGGCCCCTGACCTCCTTGGGGGGCCTCAATGGCCTCTGGTTCTACAGGCGAGACCATCACGACAGGTCCCAGTTGATGGGGGAGCCATACATGATCTTTACTGGATAGAACCTTCCCTGGCGAGGCCACAGAAGCCCTGTGTTAGCGACAGTTAAATACGAATCTAATTAGAACAGGACACCAAGGAATTTAGGGCTACTTTATGTAGCTGACCTGTCAACTGGTGTCCGTGAAGGTTCAGAAGCCAAATGTGAGCTGTATAAGGTGATGTGATTGAGCAATACCTTGCTCAGTTACAATGAGTAAATTTAGCAGGGCATCCATGATAGTATTACTTATATTGGAGAGAGCCTTTAGCATGGCGGTAGAATTTCCGGCTCTGAGTAATGGGTTTGCACCCCATTCCAGACAGTTTGGATGAGTGCAGACTGGATCTACAACTCTAGAATTTGGGTTGATATCCGGCTGGACACTGGCAGCTGGTTAAGTGGATTATAGAACCTTATAAAACCTTACTACCCTAAAGGACCAGCCATCCAATTAGCCAGTGTAAAGATGGTAGCAACCATGGAAGGAGTGCTTGCATTCTGGCCTCTCAGAGGCCAATTAGTCTGCGAATCCTACCACTACTTCACACTCTTCTGCTATGGAAGAGCATGAAGGTACAAAACCTGCAACTTTGTAGTAACTCAGCCTCTTAAGCATACATCTATTTCGGGGTTGATTCTGTGATCCCAACATAGTGGGGCAGGGCTGCTTCTCTTTGAGTGCACCAAGTAGGACAAGTTTTACACAAGTTTGTGAAGTTAGGTAAATAATATGATAGCATAATTCAGTTACAGTAGAGGCTGTATGAAGTCATAGTATTAGCTAATTATTATGGAATTTCACAGGTGGATGCCAATCAGGCAACAAGGACAAGAGAAACAAAACTGTATGCATCAAAAGTGACCAAAGGAAATAATGTTATTGACATGAAAAAATAGTGACAATATAAATTGTCAAAGGTAGATATGCAGACATACAGTAGAAATAATCTCATTCTTAGTTGTTAAGGTAATGAATTTTATGAAATAGATTGTGATATAGTACAAGTTGAGAAAGTGACAGAGGGAGGAGTCCTATTGTAAGTATCTACAACTCTCATTGTTTTAAAAGACAATAGTAACAAAGGCATGTGATTATATATAATAGACATTTTCTACTTGACACTTGATAAGCAGCACGCAATTGTCTAAGCCATTGGTTGTCCAAATGTAAGGCGGTATGAGGGAAATCTAGGCGTTTTATGAGGTTATCAGTTTTCTGCCTTGCGATCATTCTTCTGCATTTGTTAACTCGTTTTTGTCATATCTGAAAAATGGTTTTGGCCACAGTGCGACCGTTGTTGTTTGGCTGGCTGACATTGTTTTTACGGAAATTAGGATGGGAGTACTCCAGGAGTCTGTCGATATTTTCAGGGCCATCCCACGCTGAAAATAAATAAGATATTGTAATTAAGCAGTGCCTCATTGTGTCCACAGGATGTACCGACATTGATCTGGAAGCAATTAGTTAATTTTGAAATGTATTCACTGATGCTATGTGGGCATAACACTGTCAAGATTATATTGGAGATTTGAACAAGTTGTGTACTCAGCAGTTGGCAAGAGATGTGTGTGAGTGTGCATCCCAAAGCCTTGCAGATGGCAGCTGCTTTCTTAGTTCCTGAAGGACTTGGCTTATGTAGGAATGCTCCAAGGCAATGAACAGCAAGGTTGGAGATCATTACCAAGATTTTTCAGTTGACTTTTGTCCCTAAACCTGATTTCTTTGGATAATAGAACATTAGGTAAAGAACGAGAACAGTTGATTCTATCAATTTAAGACTGTTGTCTATTTAAGGAAGTGACAGAACCAACATAACATCAATGTGACCGCCTATTTCCACCTCCAAATTATCAGCTATCTTTATCTCTGTCACCACTCATCTGCTGCTGAAACCCTCATCCATGCCTTCATTACCTCTAACTTGATTATTTAAATGTACTCCTGGTTTGTGTTACAAACCCATTTGGTGTTATAACTGGACAGGAAGATCCCAGAATGGAACCCTGGCACAAAAGACTGTAGTTTTTGCTATTTTAATATGTGTGGAGTCACAGGACTGCTAATTAGTTTTAACAAGAAGAACACACTTATTAAACATGGGAAAGTTGGATTATAATCCAATACTCCTTTACTCTCCCCTTAATTTAACAATTATAAACAGATTTTAAGATTAACATGGATAGCAAAGTACATCTTAAGCTACAAATGTCTCATTAACACACAAAGTCCCTTTTAAGCACACAAAATAACTGTGGGCAAATACACACACTCCGCTCTGAACCCAAGTTAGTATCCATGGCTTTCTTCTCAGTGTCTTCTCTCCCACTGCAAAATATCCAGCTAAAACTAAAACTTAGAAGCTCTTTTGCTGACAAGGGCCTCCAGTTGCTAGGTAACAACTGCTACTTATATTTATTCTTCATGCATAGCTCTTTCTAAGCACAATAGAAATAAAGTTGGAACTTAACCAACCCCCACATGTACAAACCCCTTTGTCCAACATGAATCTAACTATAGGTTTTACCCTTCCAGGCACAGAAACGTTAAATTAAATATACTTAAACTATACATTATTTCTAATGTTTACCAATACAAATATAAATCCCTTAAAACTGCCTTTGCTCTCCTCACTTTTGGCCCCACACTCTATCCTCTATAAACTTGAGGTCCTCTACAACTCTGTTGCCTGTATCTTAACTTGCACCAAGTCCCATTCCCCTAGCACTCTTGTACTCACTGACCTACACTGGCTCCTGGTCAAGCAATGTCTCAATTTTAAAATTCTCATCTTCACTTTCCAGTCCTTCTGTGATCTCAGCCCTCTCCATCTCTATAACCTCCACCAGCTTCACAACCTTCCAAGATATCTACAGTCCTCGAATTCTGGCCTCTTGAGCATCCTCAATTTTAGTTGCTTCTCATTTCGTGATCATGCTTTCAGTTGACTTGTCTCCAAGCTCTGGATTATCCTCCCTCCACCTCAGTCTGTCTACTTCATTGAGACACTACTTAAAACCGATCCCTTTGACCAAACCTTTGGTCATCTGAACTCAAATCTGCTGATGTGACTCAGTGTCATATTTTGGTTTATAATGCTCTGGTGAAATGCTTTGGGCCGTTTCATTACATTATGAAGGTGCTATAAAAATTTGTTGTTGCTCATAGAATAGTCATAGAATCCATACAGTGCAGCAGGAGACCATTCGGCCCATTGAGCGTGCACCAACAACAATCCCATCCAGGCCCTATCCTTGTAACCCATGTAATTAACCATGCTAATCCCCCCGACACCAAGGGGCAATTTAGCATGGCCAATCAATCTAACCTGCACATCTATGAAGTGTGGGAGGAAACCGGAGCACAGGAGGAAACCCACGCAGACATGGGGGAGAACGTGCAAATCCACACAGACAGTTGCCCAAGGCCTGAACTGGACCCAGGTCCCTGGCTCTGTGAAGCAGCAGTGCTAACCATTGTGTCACCATGCCACTGCTGTTAGATTCTACATAAGGATATAGTAACATCGTTGCTTATGGCAGCAATGTGTTTGTCATACATTTTTGTCATGTTTTGGAAGGAATAAATGAATTTCCTGCTCCTGTTCTCTTAACTGCAGATGCATTATTTTTATTCCTCCCTGGTTGACCAAACTGATTGTCCTTCAAGTTTGTGTTATAACAGATATTTGAGTAATAAGCTAGGAGTCCAAAACTATATTCCCATCACAGATCGTGAAGGACATCTGAGAATCATAACTTGTATTCATACCACAGAGCTGAAGGACATTAGGACTTGAATCCCGTATTCCCAACACAGATCTGTGGAATGGTCATAAATCATCCTCTGTATTCCCCTGACAGAACAAATGAAGGTCAGGGATTGTATTGTATATTCCCATGAAAAAAAAACGAAAGAGTAGTCAATCAGGAATGAAACGCAACATTTCCATTGCAAAACAGTCGGAAAATTAAGATTCCTACAAATCTTTGAACTACAGCAATGTACTTTGAGTCCTGAGGGTCAACCCAACCACTGTTACTGAGATTCATTTATCTCCATCTCTAGTCACCCCGTTTGTAATTTAGATTTCTGAATTAGCCAACTTTTCCAGTCATGTTTTGTATGTTGGTTCAGTTCATTAACATGGGAGGGGATAATTTTGTCCGTCTATTAAAAAACCTATTCTTAAACATGTCCCAATAGATTATTTTCTAAAGCATGTGAATTGATAGTTTCGCTGAATTTCCCCATCATTCCTATATGTTGTAAAGGGAAATATCTGCAAAAAATTCTGAGTCTACACCTGTGGCTTCCTTTTTTCTCTTTAGCCTGTTGGACAGTGACTATCTGGGAGGAGATACTTTGCGCTGATTTCCCCCCACTGTGATATTATGAGGCTCTTTTCTATATGAATATAGATGAAAATTGTGAGGCTGGAACCGACACACTCCAATTGTGATATAACTACAGCAGAACGTTATTATCCATATTCTGGGGAATTCTACATAATATAGGATCATTCCAATGTTCCACTCCAGATGTTTCCCCTCACTCTCTGAGAACAAAGAAGAGACACATTTATTGTGGAAGGGTAGAGGTGTCCATCCTCTGGTGTGCAATCAAGCCTAGCTCTCAGTCTCTGGAGAAATCCGATCCTTTCGGAACGTTGGATTGACAAACAGATACCGTGTAACTGCGTGTGAATCTGTGCTTATGATTTGATTTATTATTGTCACATGTATTAGTATGCAGTGAAAAGTATTGCTTCTTGCGTGCTATGCATACAAAGCATCCCGTTTATAGAGAAGGAAAGGAGAGGGTGCAGAATGTAGCATTACAGTCATAGCTAGGGTGTAGAGAAAGATCAACTTAATGCGAGGTAGGTCCATTCAAAAGTCTGATGGCAGCAGGGAAGAAGCTGTCCTTGAGTCGTGTTTAAAGATATTTTCCCGGCTTGCCTTCTGGTCAAGGTGGATTAGCCTTGCTAAATTGCCTTGTAGGGCGGGATTTTACGCCCTCGCTCGGGTGAGACCGGAAATTCCCGGCCCGAGGTCAACGGGGATTTCCATTGTCGGACCCTTGCCCACTCTGATTCCGTGGTGGGCGAGGTGGTAGAGTTCCAGCCTTGGTGTCCCAAGATGTGTCAGTTAAAGGGATTAGAGAAGTAAATGCGTTGGTTTCGGGAATAAGGTGGGGGGGGGGGGGGGGGGGTGTGTAGGCTTGGGTAAGACGCCCTGTCAGACAGTACAGACTCAATGGGCTGGATGGCCTCTTTCTGTACTGCAGGGATTCTGTGATTCTGAACACAGATTGGAAAAGCGTGCAATGTGTGCAACCTAATTTCCTGTACGGTACATTCTTCTGGCCGTCAATGATCCCTGTTAAGTTCCAAAATTTGAAAACTACAACTACTTTGTATTTTCAGGTAGCCTCTAAGCAACAATTGTAAGGCACAAAGCATAGGGTTATGGAGTGATGAATCCAACAAGATACCATTATTCTGATGTTCCTAAAATTAAGTCAGAGACTAAATTCTCAGGAGAGTGGTTGAGGTGTTGGCTATGTTTTTTATTGGTGCTACCTGTAGATGAAATTGCCTTTGCGTAAGAAGAATTCCAAAATGTTCTTTAAATTCTGGATATATTTTCTGATTCTGCTTTTCTCTTCCCTGCCTTCACAACTGTTGAGATTCCGCAGCTGGATAGAAGCACCCCTCCCATTTAAGCTGCAGTCAGGTTATTAGTAGCTGAGGGTCACGCAAGCAATAATGGTTCAGCGTGTTCAGATCCTGAAGGAGACAATAAGCAACAGTATCTGAGCGAGGTATATGGTTGCACCTGACCAGACTTTGAATTAACAACTGATGAGCAGCTAACAAACAAAACGCTTTCCAACACACAGCAGATGTGCCAAGGGAAAGTCTCTTAAGAGCCTCAAATGAATAAGGCTGTTATTCTTTAATTAGGAAAGTTGATTTTGTGAGGAGGTGTCACTTTATTATAGAGAACAAAGAAATTGGCAATAATTGAAATCTATAACTGGTAATAACAGGCAAACTGACTGAAGATCACTCGAAAGGAGGGATATGAATGTCAAAGTTGTGCCACAGAAATGTAGAGCGTGATCTTACCGACTCGCCGTGCCAATTGATCAGTGTGGTGAGCTGGGAAGATAGCGTGTGAGGCCAAGAATCCAGTTTGCGCCTGACGCAAATCAGATCACTATCTTCTCGGCTCCTTTTTTACCAGCGAGAACAATTTCACGCCCAGAAAGGGCGCAAGTGCATTTACATAGAATTGACTATATTTAAATGTCCTTACCGAGCTTGGCACGACTATTTCCGCCCTCCTGGATGTTGCCCCCCCCTAGCCAGCGTGACGTTACGCCGGCGAGAATCACTACTGCTCTTCAATAGCGGGAGTCAAGCACCATGGCCTCACCTGGGGGAATCGGAGGCCATTGAAGCCCAGTGATGGTCAGAGGCATGGTCAAGCAGTGCCCATCGGCCACCCTGGCAGTGCCCAGTTGGGCATCATAATTGTGCCGGGGCATTGTCAAAAGGGTGGGGACCTGAGTGGGGGTGGGGCTATAATGGGGAGGGCAGCCCACAGTTACGGGTGTCTTATGTGAGGCTTGTGCAAGGCGGTTGGTTGTGCAAGGTGGGGGGAACTTTGCAAGGGGGGTGGTCATGCGGAGAGCAGGGCCATGCGGGGAGCAGGGCCGTGCAGGAGTGGGTCGCGGTGGGAGTCATGACAGGGTGATGGGGCGTTTACAAGGGACTGATTGGTGGGTTCCTGATGCCTCAATACCGGTGACCCGTTTTGATGTGGGCATGATAATGGGGAGGGAGTTCTGATGTCCATGGTGAGGTTTGGTGGGAGGAGGTCTCCTGGTTCATTAGCAGATTGGGGTGCACTGTACAATGTCTCTTAGTGTCCAAAGATGTGTAGGTTAGGGGGATTAGTGTGGCAAATACATGGGGCTATGGGAATAGGGCCTGTCGGACATTCAGTGTAAACATGATTGGACCGAATTGCCTCTTCTGCAATGTAGGGATTCTATGAATGGCACCAGAGTGCTCTGAAGCCGGCTTCACTGACTTGGTTGGGCTCCGCTCCCCCGTACTGATGCAAAGCTCCTGGCTGTCAGAGAAATTGACAGAGTGTGGGAAGATTGCAGTGCGAGCTCACTGAAAATACAGGTGTGGAGGACTCCCATTTTCACACTGTTGTGACATTTAGAAACGTTTTGGAAAAATTTGGTCTATTAACTAGAAATATGCCAGTTATTACGTAAATCTTTAGATAATTTTGACCTTATATGAAGCACACTATCTTATCTAATTCTCATCCATATCATAACCATGGACATTATTTTTCTAATTTACCAAGGTGATGAAAACAGAAACATTCTTCGTATTTCTCCCTTGTATTTTATTTCTATCTACCATAAGTTCATAAGATATCGGAGCAGAAGTAGGCCATTCGGCCCATCGAGTGTGCTCCGCCATTTGATCATGGTTGATATGCTTCTCATCCCCATTTCCCTGCCTTGTCCCCATAACCCTTTAACCCATTACCAATTAAAAATCTGTCTAACTCCTCCTTAAATTTACTCACTGTCCCAGCATCCACCACACTTTGGAGTAGCGAATTCCACAGACTCACAACCCTTTGGGAGAAGTAGTTTCTCCTCAACTCTGTTTTAAATTTGCTACCCCTTATCCTAAGACTATGACCTCTCGTCCTAGAATGCCCCACCAGCCGAAGCATCCACTCCACGTCCACTTTATCCATACCTTTTACCGTTGTTTGTAGTTCTCTTACACTCACTCCCTAAGTCTCACTCTCTCTCATTCATTCAAATTCCACCCTTTTTCCTTTGCATCTCTCCATTTTGATCCCCAAACTCCCAGGAGATGGAATTCTGTCTCGCCTTCGCACTATTCCTTTTGAATGTTCTAAGGATTTGACACCCATTCATGTTATCTTTTCTCTCTTGTCCCACTGCCTCAGCATCAGGGGGAATGTGCCAAACCGATGTTGCCAACTTTTCAAGTGTGAAAGAAGTTAGGTTCCAGTTGTCAGTACTTTGGCACCAGATAAATCATACAGAGTGAAGCGAAGCGTTTGGACAACTCCATGTACCTTTCCAAGTGCACTCATTTTCTGTCTTGCACCATCTGTAAACATAATTCTCTGTATACATTGAATATTTGTAAAACTGGCCATCTAAAATGGTTGTAGGTGACATTTCCTGCAATGTGATTTGTATTACTCGATTCTCACAGAGATGTTTGTCGCAATCTCCTGCTTGATGCAAGTGGGACATGGTGAGGCAAAATGAAACATAATCGACACCGACAGTTCCATTTTCTTGGGAATGTTTAATCAATATTTTGTTCTGCAGTAGGTCTATTTGGAAACGTTGACAGTGCCTGATCATATAATGATGGTTGCCATCACCTGCGATAGCTGCATTGCTACGACAGCTGCTGAATAAGTTGCAAACCTGAGACAGTTCTGATCAAAGAATTGCTACTCAATTCCAAAAACAATGGTCCGTGTATTAAGGAATGGCACTTCTAGTTCAGAATTTTCTATCAGACGCCTCAGTGAACCAACAATGAGCCAATATGATTTGGAACAATATGTGGAATCATTTGAAGATATAAATGGATGCTAATAGGTGCTGTCACAGAAGAGCAGAACAAAAGCACCTTGGACAAAACTTTACTAACCTACACATGGAAGGAAAAGGGTGGTGGGCCCATGGGAACACCACCACCTGCAAGTTCCCCTCCAAGTCATACACCATCCTGACTTGAAACGATATCACTGTTCCTTCACTGTCATTGGGTAAATATCCTGGAACTTCCTCTACAGCAACACTTTGGGGACGATCTTACCATTTCGCTCCACTGGCTGGTGGGGGTGACGATCGGTCTGGGCAGTGGGAGGGGAGGTTGCCGATCGGGCTGGGTGGGGGGGGGGGGGAGGGGTGTGGCGATCCATCCGGGCGAGGGGGGTATCTGTCCGGGCGGGGATCTGCCTGGGCAGGGTGGGTGATGATCTGCCATTGAGCCCCTTGGTAGTGGGGGAGGGGGTGATATCAGCCAAAAGGCTGGCTCAGTGCACAGAAATCTGCACATGCGCAATTGCACCCTTTGCTACTCTCAGCAGGCTTTTGGGTGAATTAGGGCCCTCCCAATCCCCCTGCTGGCAGATTCCAAGTTTGACAAGATTGTTTTGACTAAGTCAAGTAAGATTCAATTTTTAAGTCACCAAAAGAAAGTGCGAATTTCACCCGTTTTCACGGTCTTCTGGGACTTAGAATTTTTTTGGTAAGATTGCTCCCTGTGGGTGGATGGATATCACGTGGACTGCAATGGTTCAAGAAGGCAGCTCACCACCACCTTCTCATGGGCAATTAGGGGTAGACAAGAAATGCTGGCCTTGCCAGAATTGCTTCCATCCCAAGAAGGAAAGAAACAAGGATTGTGGTAATGGAAAACAAAATACCCTGTTCAAAAGGGTAGCAGAAGATGATTTTCCTTAGGGATACTTGCTACTATGTTCTTAATCTTGCGTAAAGAAAAGAGGCCTGTTCTCTCCATTGACTCCACCATCTAAATTTCCATACTTAAAGCTTTTGTTCTGTTTGAAATGGTAGCACAGTGGTTAACACTGCTGCTTCACAGTGCCAGGTCCCTGGGTTCGATTCCCGGCTTGGGTCACTGTCTGTGTGGAGTTTTCACATTCTCCCCGTGTCTGCGTGAGTTTCCTCCGGGTGCTCCGGTTTCTTACCGCATTCTGAAAGACGTGCTGGTTGGGTGCATTGACCCAAACAGGCGCCGGACTGTGGCGACAAGGAGAATTTCACAGTAACTTCATTGCGGTGTTAATTTAAGCCTTACTTGTGAGCAAGATAAATAAATAACTTCTATAAATGGAACCGTCCTATCTGTGACGTAAGTGCGTTCAGCAGAGTCAAAATCATAACTCTAGCCACTATTAAAATGAGCATTGCAAATTGGCTGCACCTTTGACTAGGAAGAAAACTATTAGGGCTTGTAAGAAACTGAAGACTGGAAATACAAGATTCATAGAGTTCCTTTAGGTCAGTGAGCATGAACTTACAAGAACATGTAAAACTGGAATTCTAAAATCACTGTTCCACAAGTGTTTAATACATATGAAAATAGTAGTACTAGGCATGCTAGGTAGTCCACTGAAAAATCTATGTGCATTGGTAGTAAATAGAAAATGAAGTGATCGTGTTCAGAAGAATTTAGATCAATTAGGGGAGGCAGTGATCTAGTGGTATTATCATTAGACTGTTGATCCAGAAACTCAGCTAATGTTCTGGGGACCCGGGTTCGAAACCCGCCACAGCAGATTGTGGAATTTGAATTCAATTAAAAATAACTGGAACTAAGAATCGACTGATGACCATGAAACCATTGTTGATTGTCAGAAAAACCCATCTGATTCACTAATGCCCTTTAGGGAGGGAAATCTGCCTGGTCTGGTCTACATGTGACTCCGGAGCCACGGCAACGTGGTTGACTCTCAACTGCCCTCTGAAATGGCCTAGCAAGCCATTCAGTTCAAGGACGACTAGGGATGGGCAATAAATGCTGGCCAGCCAGTGACGCCCACATCCCACGAATTAATAAAAGAAATTCAGCAACTGGCTCAATATGGATTGAGGAAGCTGTAAATATGTAACATGAAAGGACCTTCAATTCAAAGATATTGAGATGCACAATGTGTGTCCCACTTTCAGAATACAATTAATGGACGTGCCCTGAAATTGTCCGACTGATATGAAGCAGTTGTCAAGGGCATAAATCAGGAGGGTACTAGTTTACAAGTCAAAGTTATAGTGATGTAGGACATGGATACAACCAGTGCTACATGATAGTCACAGTACATTAAAAAGATTTAGAATATTAGAAAGAATTCCTAGAAATCCAACAAGAATGATTCTAGACCTTAGGGACTTAAAATAAGGAGAAAGACTCAGATGACTTTACATATTTTCACTGTAGAAAATAAGACTGAGGGGAACATAATATAAGCCTTTGCGAAAATGAAAGATATTGATAATAACCACAATAGTAGACTCTTTAGCTTGCACGTGGAACACCTCAAGGTTCAATTTCAAAATGCACAGGCCCCAAGCAAGGTTAGAGAATAATAAAAATGTTTTCCCTCCCACAGGAGATTGGACGCGTGAAACATTCTACCAAAAAAATTATGGTCAACAGATACCTTTGGAAAGGAACTGAATTAATATCTGTATGGAAAGGAGATTGAGAATTATTTAAAACAATAGACTTACATTTATATCGTGCTTTTCATGACCACTGCATGTCTCAAAGCACTTTACGACCAATGAAGTATTTGTTGAAGTGCAGTCAGCTGTAATATAGGAAACGCAGCAACTAATTTGCACTCAGCAAACTCCCCCAGAAAGGATGTAATGATGAACAGATAAACCATTTTTTGTGATGTTGATTGAGGGATAATTATTGACCAGGACACTAGGGATAACTCACTTATTCTTCTTCACAAATAGCCCAATGGGACCTTTCACACTCGCACAAAGAGGCAGATTTATTTAATGTCTCATCTGAAAGACAGCGGCCGTGATTTTCTGGCCGCATTTCGCCTGGTGCAGAATGTGTTTGAACGGGGTGGGGCTGGAGAATCGGGGGTGGGTGCTTTAGTGCATTCTGTGCCAGCAAAAAATCTTATCGACATCTTCCCACCTGCTAGTCCCGGACGTAACCTGGGCGGGAAACAAATGAGCTTTTAAATATGCTGGCTGGAATTTTCCAGCTGTTCACGACTGCTGCCACTGCAAACGAGAATGGAGAATTTGGCACTCAGCCAAATCTTCATTCACTGCAGTGGGACCAGGGAATCCCACTGGCATGAATGGCCAGAAAATTCTGGCCACTGAGAATGTTTGAGGCCAGATCTTCCCTGCTCCTGGGATTTTCCGATCCTTGGGCGCAACGGGAGCCCAGTGAGAATCACGACTAGTCTCTACAAACGGAGACCAGGCATGATGGCCATGCTGGCGTTAGGGTTCAGAGGTCAGAAGTAGTGCCAAGGGGGTGAGACAGGAGTGGAGTTGGGTTCTGAGTGGGGGTGGAGTCTCAGTGGGAGTTATGATGGGGTGTCTTAAAGGGGTGCAGCATGAAGGGGGTCATGAAGTGGGGACATGTCGGGGGTCATGAAGGGGGATCCATTGGGAGTGCCCTGATGCCAGCGATCCGTATTGCAGAGGAGGTGGGGAACATGCTGCCGATGGGGGAGGGTGGGGGGGGAAGGAGGGGTGTGTGTCCTGATGTCTGTGGTGGGAGGGGGGTCTCCCATTGCACTATGAAATTGAGGTGCCCTTTCAAAACAGTGCCTGATCATTTTGCAGCTGGGCTCAATGGCGTGTTTCAGCCCTACCGCTCCCAAAACAGGCACGCAACTCACCGCTCTCCCAGAAAATGACTAAATGTGGGCCGATTGCGTTGGGGTCCATACCAGAAGGTCCTGCGGATCGCTCCGGTTTTCTCGCCATTATGACACCAGTCATTTTTTGGGAAAATTCTGCCCAGCATGTCTGGCAGTGCAATGCTCCCTCAGTACGGTGTTGGAGCGTCAGCCTATGATTTTTGTGTTTAAGCTTGTAGTGGGATTTGAACCCAGAGGTGAGTGTGCTACCAACTGAGCCAGGGCTGACACTTCAAGATGTTATCAAACCTGCTTGATTGAAACAAAGTTTAGGACTAAAGGGTAGGGTAACTTGCAAATTGGTTCCAATGGAGAAGTGGCAGCATGGATCAGCTACCCATCTCTCCTCAATCTTCTCACTGATGTTACTGGGAAGAGAATCCAACAGTGAGTGTATAATGGGCAGATAATGGGATTCCGTCGGTTTGACTATTGAATTTGCATTCCGCTTAAATTGTACTCTATTTAAAACCATTAATTTTTTCGATTGCATTTGCATTCACGAGAAACATGTAATGCCTTATTAGTAGCACAGTCCATCAGATCCTCCATGTGTTACATACACTGCAATTATGGAACTGAAGTTGTTCAGAGTTGATGATACCTAAAGGGCTCTTATGCTGAGAAGACTACTTTCAGCATTGAGCTGTTACAACTATTTGGAGTCCTTATGCAGTTCCATCATATAAATGCTTCAAGATTTTTAATCAAGGATTGATTTAACAGAAGAGATAATTCAAAGGCTTATGGGTTAAAAGAATGTGTCAGTAAGCAATTATAGTCTATTCATTTTGAGTCGAATCTAGTGTTCTGGTAAATTGAGTATTAGTGCAACATGAACCCTTGTTTGTCCTGGAGGATCTTATTTGTGTTTTATGGAGTGAATGGCAGAATGAGGAAACATCCATTCTCTCTTGCAGATCCGAGGCACATTCCCTGAGTTGCATTCTTCCAACAAGTTGTAGGAACACAGGAACAGACCATTCATCCTTTCACGCCTGTTCTGCCATTCAGATTGGTCATAGCTGATCTGTAATATAAATATTTGCCCAACTTTGTTTGCTGATGCTTAAGAATGGCGGATTTTTCACTAAAGGGCATTCGCAAACCAAATACAATTTTACACAACCAATGACAAGTTGGCATGGTCATCATTACGGAGACAAGCTTTATATTGATTTCAAATTTTACCAGCTGTCCTGGCTTGGATTTGAACCTCTGTTCCCAGACCGTCGGTGGAATTTTCCGGCCATTCATGCCTGCAGGTTTTTCTGGTCCTGCTGCAGTGAATGGAGAGATTTGGCTGATCACCAAATTCTCCATCCTCGCTTGCAGGGGGCCATGAACGGCCGAAAGGTTCCAGCCCATGGGCCGGATTTTGCAGCCTTGCTTGTGCAAGACTGGAAATTCCCACCCGAGGTCAATAGACATTTCCATTGTCTGCCCCTTGCCTGCTCCGATTCCATGGAGGGCGGGGCAGTAGAATTCCGGCGCATCAGTCTGGACCTTTGGATTGCTGTTTGACCACTATGCTATAATTTCCCCATAATTGTCCTCGGGGAGCCTGAGGCGATTTCTTCATGGCAAACCTGGTGACCATTCAATCCCTATGTGTTATATTAATATGACTCATGCTCTTTCAGGAGCTCCAGTTTTCTTGCTGTGTCATTTTTTTTGGAAAACTTCCACCCATTATCTTTTAAATAAGACATTTGATTCGATAGTTATGAGAACAGATAGGTCTTTCTGCAGATACAGATGTGAATCCAGGATGGTTTGTTGCCTTCCTGGTTCCCGGGTCAAAGATGGCACTGAGCAGCTGCAGATATCACCCTGTGCGAAGATGTTGAATAGTTAGCAGTTGTGGTCCACATTGATGCCAACGATGTAGGTGGAAAGAGGGATATGGCCCTGCAGTCAAAATGTAGGGAGCTAGGTAGAACATTAGTAAGCAGCATCTTCAATGTACCAATTTCAGGATTACTCCTAGTGACATGTGCAAGGACAGAAATAGGAGGATCAGACAGATGACTTTGTGGATGGAAAGATGGTGCAAGAGGGAGATATTTAGAGACAGGTGGGACCTCTACAAGTTGGACAGGTTGCATCTGAACTGAGTTACTTGCGCACCATTTTGCTAGTGCTGTTGGGGAGGGTTTAAATGAACTCAGCAGGAGTTTGGGAACCAGAATAAAATATCACAGAGGAATACCAAGGTGCACAAAGTACTGGGAAGAGACGGGTGTCATTAGAAAAGAAGATAGGAAGTTAATCGGTGGGGTCAGAGTAAGGATCCAACTAGTAGAGTCTAAATCAGCATTACAGCAGATGTGTATGTGAATGCACAGAGTATGGTAATGGCACAGACTGCCAGGTGGAATTATGCTGCTGTGGCTATAATATAGACTTGGCTCAATGAAGGACGACCGGGTGCTAAATATTCCTGGAAACAAGGTGTTCAGGAAAGTTAGGAAAGGAAGAAAAGCGGGAGGGGTGATAAGATTGATTAACGAGAGCATTGTAGTGCTGGAGAAAGAGGATATCCCAGAGAGGTTAGGGACAGAATTGATTTGCCTGGAGCGAAGGAACAAAAAAGACACAAGTACATTGCTCAGTTTGTCCGTAGGCCACCAACTACTGGGAAAGATTATAGAGCGACAAATCTGCAAGGAAATTACAGAGAGGTGCAAAAATTACAGTGGTTATAATGGGGGATTTTACTGATCTGAATATAGACTGGGAAGGTGGGATTGTAGTGGACAGAGAGGGGCAGGAATTCCTACAGTGTGGGCTGGAGAAGTTAATACAGCAGTGTATGTCCAATCCAGTGAGAAATGTGGGGCAGCAAAACCTGATTCTTGAGAATGAGGTGAGCCAAGTGGACCAAGTGGGAGAACATTTAGACAGCAATCATTGTGTCAAAATGTTTAGGATGACTTTGGAAAAGAGCAATGAGCAACCCAGTGTAGGAATAATTAACTGGGACAAAATGGGATAAGAATGGAACCGAGCCAAATAAATTAGAACCGGATGTGGGCAGTTACTGAGCATTATGCTAACTTCAGGTATCGTCGAGATATACTCCTCAAAAGGCCAAACAAATTGAGAGCTCCCTCAATGACAAAGGAGATAGAAATTAAGATAAAGAAGAAAAAGTGTGCTTAGTAAGGTGTCAAGTAGAAAATGCAATTGATGAACCAGGCTGAATGTAGGAGGTTCATAGGGGAGGTGCAAAAACATACAAGAGACCCAAAGAGGATGTCTGGGTGGGGTTTTACAGCCTCACTCATCCTGAAGTCAACGGACCTTTCCATGGTCCACCCCTCACCCGCTCCGATTCCCATGGCAGAAATTCTGGCCTCTGTGTTTAAAGTTGACAAGGCATTGGGATTGGATGAGATGCATCCAAGAATACTGATGGGTGTGAGAGTGGCAGTTGTGGAGAAACTGGCCATCATTTTTCAGTCTTCCTTAGACCTCGGTGTGATGCTAGAGGACTGGAATATTGCAAATGTTAAGCCCTTATTCAAAAATGGGGGCAAGGATAAGCCCAGAAACTACAGACTATTCAGTTTAACTTTTGGTGGTGGGGAAACTTCTCTGAACTATAATTCGGGAGAGAATTAATAGTCACATTGACAAATGTGGGTCAATTATGGAGAACCAGCATGGACTTCTGAATGAAAATTGTATTTAAATAACTTGCTTGAGTTTTTTGAAGAGTTAACAGAGAAGGTCAATGAGGGTAATGCTGTTGATGTGGTATATATGGGCTTCCGAGAAGCATTCAATACAGTGATGCACAACAAACTTGTGAGAAAAGTTATAATTCATGGAATAGAAGGGATAATAGCAACATGGATGCAGAATTGACTGAGTGACAGAATCAGGTAGTGATAATTAATGAATGTATTTCAGGCTGGATGAAGGTTTGCTGTAGAGCTCCCCAGCGGTCGGTATTAATGATCGAGACGAGAATTTCCCAAACTCCTCAAGCCGTGGAACCCTTTTGACCTCCCAAGAGCACTGAGGTAATCTCTGGGAAAGATCCTTATTATACTGAAGAAACAAACCACAAAAAAAGATTGGCCGAAATTTTCAGGTCGTTCACGTCGCCAGGACTCTCTGGTCCCGCTGCAGTGAACGGATATTTGGCTGAGCGCCAAATTCTCCATCCTTACTTGCAGCTACGGCAGGACATGAATGGCCAGAAAATTCCGACCATTATTAGTGTGTAATTGGTGCAAGCGTACAAAAATAAACTTAAAATATGTTTCCGCATCTTATATGCATCCAATTTTTATAATAAAAATGTTACATTATTCAACAAATATTTCCAAATCTTACCTCTCATTTTTAATGGGAGTTCCCACTCTCTCACACTCCCTCACCAATACCCACTCACAGCCTCGCTCATCCTCACTCACCCTCACCCTCCCCTACCCTCACTACTCTCACCCTCATCCACTCTCACCCTCACCCACTCTCACCCACTCCCACGCTCTCGCCCACTCCCACACTCTCGCCCACTCCCACGCTCTCGCCCACTCCCCCTCCTCTGGGGCCCCCTGGCCTTGACTCTTCTTGCACCCCACCACCCCACGCCTCCCCCAACCCTGGCTCTTCTTGAGCTCCCCCCAGCTCTGGCCTCGGCTCTGCTTGGGCCCCCACAGCTTTAACACCTTAGCCCTCCTTGGGTTTCCCCCCTCCACCAACCCCAGCCTCGGCTCTGCTCACCCCAACCTCCCCCCAATCCTGACTGGCATGACCGCAGAACCCTGCAGGAATCCCGCGGAACCCAGTTTGGGATCCCGTGATATAGACTGCACAGGGAACAATGTCAGAATTTGCAGATAACATAAAACTTAGAAGCATTATGAACTGTGGGGAGGATAGTGTACCTCAAAAAGACATAGTTGGTGAAATGGGTGCAGAAGTGACAGTTGAAGTTCAGTTTGGGGAAGTGTAGGAAGAATATGGAAAGGCAGTATGAAATAACAGATACTACTCTAATGGGTTTGCAGGAACAGAGGTACCTTGGTGTATATGTGCATAAGTAATTAAAGGTGGGAAGACAGGTCAGGAAAGCTGTTAATAAAGCATGTAGTATCATAGGCATTATAAATAAGGGCACAGAGTACAAGAGCAAGGAGCTTATACTGAGCTTGTATAAAACATGATTCAGACTTTAGCAGGAGTGCTGCATACAGTTCTGGGTGTCATATTTTAATCATAGAATCCCTACAGTGCAGAAGAAGGCCATTTGGCCCATTGAGTCTGCACCAATAACAATCCCACCCAGCCTCATCCCTGTAACTCCATGTATTTACCCCGCTAATTGCCCTAATCTACACACCTTGGGACAATTTAGCATGGCCAATCTACCTAATCCGCACATCTTTGGAATGGAAGGATGTGAAGATATTGGAGAAAGTGCAGAAGAGGTTTACAAGAATGGTTCCAGAGATTTAAAAAAACTTCAGTCATGAAAATAAGTTGTTATTTGGAGAAAAGTTTTAAGTTTATTTATTAGTGTCACAAGTAGGCTTAGATTAACACTGCAGTGAAGTTACTGTGAAAATCCCCTCGTCGCCACACTCCGGTGCCTGTTCGGAGGGAGAATTTAGCATGGTCAATGCACCTAATCTGCAGGTCTTTCAGACCGTGGGAGGAAACCGGAGCACCCGGAGGAAACCCACGCAGACACGGGGAGAATGTGCAGACTCCACACAGACAGTGACCACAGCTGGGAATCAAACCCGGGTCCCAGGTGGTGTGTGAGGCAGCAGTGCTAACCACTGTGTCAACCTGCCGCCCTCAGAAGGCTGAGAGGGAAATTTGATAGAAATATTCAAAATCATGAAGGGCCCAAGCAGAGTACATAGGGGGAAGATGTTCCCACTGGCGCAAGGATCGAGAACCGGAGAGTACAGATTCAAAGTAATCGGCAAAAGAAGCAAAAGCAATATGGGAAAAAACTTTTTCACACAGTGAGAGATTAAGGTCTGGAGTGCACTGCCTTAGTGTGGTGGAGGCAGATTCAATAGATGCATTCAAGAGGGTATTAGATGACTATTTGAGGGTTATGGGGAGAAAGCAGGAGGAGGATGGCACTTGGTGAAATGCCCATTCTGAGAGTAGGTGTGATTGTGTTCTGTATCAGAAGGAGAACAATGATCTTAGGCATGCTGTTAAGGTTATCCAGAAAGAACATTTGTTGAAAAAGTCAGTGTCTAACATAGATAGTTCTGCTTCAGAATTGGTATAAGTCAAATACAGTTCCCACCACTTACAGAAGGCAGAGAGTGTTAATGCCATTTGGTTACTATACACAGTCGACAGTCGAAGCTTAATGGGTTATTGCAAAGAAACAGCATGTCTTGGTTGAATGTAACTGACTACACATCTGTACTGCCAACCTCATCTGGTCGCCAGGATGTTTTTCTGCACACAATGGAAACATTTCAATTGCCAATTTAAAATAATCGAGATTGATGCAGAGTGGCTGAAGTTTCTACTTTCTGGCTGCCTCTTGCAATTATTAACAGTTGCCTCTGAATCAATATCAGTGCTAAAAATCTCATCATCAAGTCAATCACACCTCAATGAGATGCAAACAATGGACTGAAATTGCTTGAATATCCAACTTTGTCTGAAACAGCAGAACTTTTTAAATTGGTGTGCAGACAATAAATGAGAAGTGAGGTACAAAATAGTTGGCGCGCTTCATAGTATCTTTGTAATTGACTTCTTTGCTACTGGCATATGATTTGCGCTACTTGTCCAATGTCGGGAACTGCCTGAATTACGTGTGGACAGTTTAAGAGGTGTGGCCTGTATTATGTATGCATTCACCTGTGCATAGAGTTGCCATCCTCCTGAATTGACATTTCCAGGAATTGAAGATTAATCTCCCAGAAACTGCAGGAGCAATCCCATTAAGAAGAATGTCATTTTATTTCACTTTCACAGAGCACTTTTCAGTCGTTATAAAAATATTTGAGATGGTGAGAAAACTGGTGAATGACTGACAATTAAAAATCATCCAATTGGAAAACAAAGTGCTGAATTTTCAGATCTCACTGAGACGGGGAATGGAGGTAGTTGGGTGAGAGAAATTGCACTGCCAAGCGGCATGCTGATTCCTCGGATTCATCCCACCTCCAGGCCATTTACTTGGAGGCAGGATCGGGTGATCAGCAGGACTAATGACCCAGGAGCAGTGGGTAGTGGCTATAGGCAGGTAATCACCATTTCAGGCCCAGTTAAGAGGAGGAAGACAGGCGGTGGGGGACAATTTTACTTCCTGGAGATGGGCTCCCTGTGGTAGGCCACAGGACCAGTGAGTACTCCAGGCAGACCTTGAGGCCTTGCCTGCTGACATGTTGCAACAGCTGTGGGCTGCCTTGTAGAGGGGCTGCCCAATCCCCATTAACAGTTCTGCCTGGCTGCAAAACCCAACTTTTAGCTTAAATTTTTTTTTAAAATTGTAAACATAGAGGGTACCTTCATTTTGAAGCACCCTCTCTCTTACTTAACTTCCATTGTGGCCTGCTTTTCTTATCAACTTGAAAGTCTTCTCATTGGCCAGCCTCTTCCCATCTTCTTCCCATTAATTCACCACCCTGGAGAAGATCACAGTAAATGGAATTCCCACGCAGTGTGGGTTTCAGACCTACATTTCAGCCTGTTGGCGGGATTCCGAATTGACAGGGAAAATCCAGCCCAAGCAATCTGCTTTTCAATTGGCGTGAGAGATGTAGATACACATATCAAGAGGCTGTGGATTGGGCAATTGGAAGTGGGAGGTCATGTGATGAACCTTCCAGTACGATCAATCTCAGCTGGCAAATCTGTTTATTGCTATTCACCTGGTCTGTTTTATTTGTCATAAATGCTTAGTTCATGGTTCATTTTCTTTTATATTTTAGAGGTCATTTTTAGTTCTGGGATGATTAAAGTTGAACTGTAGAAAATGGGATAAATGTAACTAAAGCAGCTTGAAGACTATGACACATAAAAAGTCTGGGCCATGTTGACTTGAGGGGTTAACAGCTAGAAAGCAAGATCCTAAAGCAGCAGGTGGGGGCTTATTTGGCTGGAGATTTGGAGAACAGGGCTGGAATTCTCCGACCTCGTTCATGGCTGGGATTCTCCGGTCTCGCTGCAGTGAATGCAGGATTTGGCCGAGAACCAAGTTCTCCGTTCTCGCTGGCAGCGACAGCTGGACATGAACGGCTAGAAAATTCCGGCCAAGGTGTCTACGCTGTTTGCAAAAATGCAGCCCAGGGAGTTGTTTTGCTTTGGGGTTTAGAGCTACAGTTAATTTAAAAGCATTCTTTGAGCCCTGGAGGACTGCATCGTCATATGGATGGATGGAGCTTGTTGGCAGTGTTCTACAGCAGGGGACAAGGCCTTACCAAAAAGATGGTAATGTTAGCAGGCTTCCGGCAGGAAAGGTGTTGCTGTTAGTTGGCTCTGTTTAGTTGGAGCTCAGGAGCAGTCCCAGGAACCATTTTATATAGACAGGGCTCTGGAAAAGTCCTGGGGAGCTGAGAAGGTGGCAGGGGTCAGTGGCTCTGTGCTGGAAATGGTTAGGGCTCAGAAGAAGCCTTGGGAGACATTTATATCCTGGTGTAGCTTGGAGTTTGGTGAAATCCAGGGGTAGCTAAAAGCTGAAATTGCACCAGTAACTAGAGGCTAGAATGCAGACTCAGAAATCCAGGGGAATGGAGTCTTGGGAGATGGGATTACAATCCTGGGAGGTGTTCAGTCATTAAGGCAGTCCAAGTTGGAACAACCTTGAGGGATTTCAGTGGCTTGGTCTTAAGTGAAACATTTGCAGTCCCTTGTGAGGGAGACAGAGTTTCAAAAAGGATTTGTTGTCTCTCAGCGTTCATTGACATCTTGTTGGGTTGTTGAGAAATTGATGGGATCTGTTATTTATTGTACAGAATGGTGTATTTGACCGCATTTTGCCTGTTAGTTCACACGTACCTCGAATTAACCCTGAATGTTAGAGCGTTAGGTATATATTGTAAATTGTTTTATCTTTTTGACTTTATATGGTAAAGTTCATTTTTGTTTGTTCACAACCTGTGGAATCTTGTAGCTTTGTTCATTGAGCAAATGTCTTGAATCTCAAACTCTGTCTATTTTATACACAGTGTTACTTAACTGGTCCCCTAATTGGTTCATACCTAAACCTGGGGATCTGATGGTCTAGGGTTATACACCTTTCAAAACTATACACTATAACCTCCCCAGTCCCAAAATCAATTGTTTGGAAATACCAGTTGTTCGGAAATACTTCGAGTTGATCCAAGCAACTCGAGGACTTGCCATTTGATTACTCGGGTGCTGCTTTGGGAGTAGAAATATGAAAGAAAACACAAAATGATAACCAAAGAGTCATAGAATCCCTACAACAAAGAACAGTACAACACAGGAACAGGCCCTTTGGCCCTCCAAGCCTGCGCCGATCATGATGCCTGCCTAATCTAAAACTCTATGCACTTATGGAGTCCGTATCCTTCCATTCCCATCCTATTCATGTCTTCATCTCGTTATCCCTTAAATGCCGCTATTGTACCTGCTCCCACCACCTCCCTGATCAGCACATTCCAGACATTCACCACCCTCTGTGTACAAAAACTTGCCTTGCACATCTCCTCTAAACTTTTCCCCATGCACCTGTTGTAGGTAAAATAATACCTTTGAGACTAGTCGTGAGTCAAAGTACAGTGGTTTATTTTTACAATTGTGGAAGAAGTCCGATCCCTAATACGGTCTCCAGACTTCTTACTGAATACAGGTCAAGAGCAAACATTTATACATATATTTTCGCCCCTGGTCACATCCTCATCTTCCCATTATTGTTGCTGCCTTGGCAGTTCCATCTTTCCCGTGTAACCGTGGCCATTCCAAGGCTGTGAATATCTGTTTTGTCGCCACCTGTGCATTGTTTATCTATTACACAAGATTATAAGTTTGCATAAACAGTTTAACTAAAATACAGGGGCCTATATAACAATTTATATCGATAAGGATGAATGTTATATAATGACTATATATGAATCTATTATTATACGATCACAGAAGGCATACATGTCAGCTCCACCGTGTTAAGTACATAATATAAAAGAACACAAAATGGATTCTGCTTAGCGGATTCTGCTTAGCTGATTCTGCTTAGCTTATACTAGCTGGGAAAATCGTTGTATACCGCAGCAAGGACAGCTGTCTCTCTTATCTGGTTTGGATACATGAAAACAAGCTTTACAGACACGAAAACAATGAGCTCTACAGTGTTTCTCACAAATCTCTAAGTATTGCAGAGTTCGGGTCTCAATGCTTAAGTGTTACAAAGTTCATGACCCCATTCCCGTCTTTACACCTTGAACCTATGTCCCCCTCGTACTTGACTTTTCTACCTTAGGAAAGAGCATCTGACTATCCACTCTGTCCATGCCATACAGTGCAGAAGGAAGCCATCCAACCCATCGAGTCTACACCGACTCTCCAAAAGAGCATCCCACCCAGGTCCTCCCCTCTGCCCTATCCCCCCCATAACCCATGCATTTACCATGGTTAGTCCAAGTAATCTACATATCTTTGGACACTAAGGGCAGTTTAGCATGACCAATCCACCTAATCTGCACATCTTTGGACTGTGGGAGGAAACCAAACGATCTGGAGGAAATCCACACAGACACGGGGAGAAAGTGCAAATTCCACACAGACAGGCATCCTAGGCCGGAATTCAACCGTATCCCTGGCGCTGTGAGGCAGCAGTGCCACCGCACTACCCATCAGTAAAATAAATGTTATTATTGCTTCATAATGTTTAATCACTGTATTAAGTTTCAGTTCAATATTTATTTCTAGTGTTTTCCAGTTTGCCTTTTGTAGTTAGGCATTCTAACATTGATTTATAATCCAGAAAACTCCAAAATCTGGGATTAACTTAGTCTGGACTGGAGAGGTCACTCTTTGGGAAATTTATTAAATTGTGAACATTGATCTTGCATTCTCCTATTCCTAATCAAATGGATCAGTAGATTGATCATAATGATGTTTCCCCAATCAACTAGTTGGTGTATTTAGGTGCTTTTGAAATTAATTTGCAATATCCCAAGTTGTGATAGACTTTCTTCTCACCTGACATCCACATGTACACTTCCAGTGAGAAATAACAGCCAGTCGACAGCTAATTTACACCTTATCCGCCCAGAGGCATGGAAACTAAATATAACCTGCCAGCAACTACAACTGGTCTCTGTGCCAATTGCTAATTCAACACAAGCCAAGGACTGAACTTGGCATCTGCCCAGTAGTTTCTCAACAATTCAAACCACTAAATAGAGACTTAACTGTCTCACTTTGCTTTTGCCTCGGGACCATCAGTTTTATGTACTTTTGATCGAAGGCTGAGTTTTTTTTATACAAGTACTTTTCCAGAAAGGTTCCTCTGAAAGAAATTCAGGTAATTTACAGATAAGAGCTGCATGACACATTGTTCATTGCCACTAGTTTCTAGGGCACTTTTAATATCGACTAAACTCAATAACTACAATACTGAGCTGCTCTTGTTTTGGTATGAAGCAGAAACGAAGTGGCCTGACTTTTATCAGAAGAAACTCAACACCAATTGCCAAACATTCCCTGAACCTCGCGTGCGAGCCAGCTTCTGCATTGGCATGGCTCTGCAGTTAGGAAGCTAAATTAATTCTTGAACCAGAAAAACAGATGGGAGAAAATCAGCTTAATTCACCTGAAGCGTGAGAATGTCAATAAACTTTCCAGAATCCAGCAACTGCATGGATTAATTAGACACACTTAGATTAAATATTCAGTGCTGGATATTAGTCTTCCAGTTAGGTTCAAATGCATGTTAGAGACACCTATATGATGCTATGATGGGGGAACCATAGATGCTTAGTGAATGATAAACTGAATGCACAAACAGTCAATTTGTTTTATATTAATTTTTCCATTCTCTTGTGTAAAACTAGCTGAAGGAGTTACTGGCAATGTCTGGGAATGATGGTAAACTCAACATCTTTGGTCCAATGAAAGCTGAATATACTAGAAAGACTTGGGCAATATCTGTGGGCTGAGGGAAAGAGTTAACACTTCAGGCTGATGACTATAGTACATTGGGAAACTTGCATTGTGCATTTTGCCTATTTCGGACGACCATATTGACGTACCAGCAGAGAGAGTCTAGAAGAAGAATATAATAACCCCTGTTTTAACAGCACAGGCAGCAGTTATACCTCTTACTGAATCTTAACTGTGTCTTTCCAAGAACTTCACATTGAACTTTCATCAGAACTGAATGGTGATTCACCTGTTACATTGTGCTGAATTTCACTTCTGGGGCCTGTATCCCAGAGTGAATTCCATGAAATGAATAGCGGAGCAGGCTCAAAGGGCCGAATGGCCTACTCCTTCTAGTTTCTATGAATGCACCACCAGTTTTTTTTAACTTTATTTATTAGTATCATAAGTAGGCTTACATTAACACAGCAATGAAGTTACCATAAAAATCCCCTAGTCGCCACACTCAGGCACCTGTTCACGCACACTGAGGGAAAAGTTAGCATGTCCAATGCACCTAACCAGCACACCTTTCAGACTGTGGGAGGAAACTGGAGCACCCGGAGGAAACCCATGCAGACACGGGGAGAACATGCAGTTTCCGCACAGACAGTGACCCAAGCCAGGAATCGAACCCAGGTCCCTGGCGCTGTGAGGCAGCAATGCTAACCACTGTGCCACCCAGTTAAGGATGGAGGGCGAGCTGTCAAGATTAAAGGGCCAATGGGGGTCTACCATCAATGACACATTGGCAACTTCACTGTCAGAATTGGGAGCTGTCAATGCATGTGGGACAGAGAGCATGTCAAGATGGAGGCTCCCTCTGAAGTGAACCTAATTTTTTTTTAAATGAAGAAAATTTTTCTCTGAGGGTTGAGAGTCTTTGGAACTTTCTTTCTGTAAAGGCGGTGGAAGCAGAGGTGGATAAGTTCTTGGTAAGCAAGGGGGTGATATGTTATGGGGAATAGTGGGGATGCAGATTTGAGGTTCCTATCAGATCAGCCATTAGCTTATTAAAAGGTGGAGAAAGCTCGAGGGGCTGAGTGGCCTAGTCCTGCCTTTTCTTGTATGTATATTCATAAGAAACTTATTGGACAGCCAATGATCTCAGCCGTGGCCCGATGGCTTTGGTGGGTACGGGGAGAAGCTCCCTAGCTAGATGGAGCTCTGGCTGCCTCTTTCACTCCTGCCACTGGGAAGCCCCCTTCATCTCTTGACCGTGTTTCAATCTCAGCTCGGGGCTCGTACACCGACTGGAAATTCCAATTACCGTGTGGTAATCAGATCCTACCTCCATAGCCAATTAAAAATTCACTCACCTGATGAAGGAGCGGCGCTCCGAAATCTTGTGCTACCAAATAAACTTGTTGGACTTTAACCTGGTCTTGTGAGACTACTTACTGCAATTAAATATTTGACCCATTAACTCTGTTTCTCACTCCTCCAGATGCTGCCTAACATGTACGCTGCGGCTTTCCAGCATTTTCTGTTTCAGATTTCCAGTCGCTGCAGTATTTTGCTTTTGTGCCAGCAGTTTTAGTACCACAGAGCGGCGACCGAAAAACAGACAGAATGCTGAGCCACATTGACAGATCGTTTCAACCTGATTGCCTTAAACTTGTACTCTTATCATTGGGCTGCATCTGAGACACCGGAGTCAGTTCTGACCAGGAGGGTGCAAGGGAAATAATCAGCCCAATGGAGAGAGCGGCTGGAAGACAAATTTGTAATAGCTCAGAAATGAGTTACGAGGAAGCCGAGAAAAACTCAGACCTTGAGTAGCAAAAGGAAAGAAAAAGAAAGGGGGACCTTAGAAAGTTAATTAAAAATAGTAAGCCGAATAGAGGAAATAAATCTGGAGGTTTGAATTGAACTTCAATAAGAGAATTAAGGAATATAAGTCATAGTTTTGAAAAGATAAGTTCAAGACAGATGCATGATAAGTGCAGTGAGTGAGCAACCTGGAATGGCCTGGTCGGAGCGAGTGGTAAAATGAGAATTCTTCAATTGTCCCCAGATGGTTTGATGGTTGAGTTTTTGGAATTCTCTTTCTAAAAAGCTGATGGAAGGAAATTTGGGCAGAATTTTCCTAAAAGGTGGCAAAGTATCATTCCCAGTGTGACAATCGTGCGCATCCCACTTCCGCCGGTGACGTGATCCGGAACGTTCCTGGGCATTTTGTTACAAATCCCGTTTTTGGCTTCTTGCGAGAGTTTGTGCCCGCAGCGAATGGGCTTTGAGACTCACGCCCTTTGAATATTTTTTTAAGGCAGAGGTGGATAGATTCTTGCTAAACAAGGGGGCGATAGGGTATCGGGGTAGGCGAGATGCAGATTTACGGTGACTGTCAAATCAGCCATGATCTTGTTAAATGGTGGGGAAGGATTGCGGGAGCTGAATGGTCTACTCCTGCTCCTTGTTTGTATGTTCATAAGGAAGGTACAGGACAGCCAATGACCTCAGCCCCCATGGCGATTGGGGGAACCATGTACTGCTTCTTGATGGGCAATATTGCCTCTCTCATCTGATGCTTATCTTTTGGGCTTCTGTGCTGAGCTGGTTAAGATGGCAGGTAAATAGAATGTCCAACACAAGGTACTCTATTCCATGTTTTATCTGCAGCACAGGATTACTGTCACATTCTATGAAGGGACACAAAGCTGGACAAGTCTTATTTGGAAGGGTACAATCTTTCTGAGAAATCCTTCGGTGAGTCCCCAGGCTAGAGAATTGTTGGCTGCTGTGGAAAGGAGGCACAACAATGTGGGCACACATTCATTTCACAAATAAGAAGGGGAGCTTTGTCGAGCATATTTGAGGCCAGTAGTACTAGTAAGTATTGATGGAAGCTTTTTTTTAAAGTTCAAACTTCAATATAGGGCAGCACAGCGGTTTGCATTGTTGCCTCACAGCACCAGGGACCCAGGTTCAATTCCGGCCTTGGGTCACTGTCTATGTGGAGTTTGCACGTTCTCCCCGTGTCTGCGTGAGTTTCCTCCGGGTGCTCCGGTTCCCTCCCATACTCCAAAGATGTGTGGGTTAGGTGGATTGGCCATGCTAAAATTGTCCCTTAGTTTCAGGGGGTCTAGCCGGGTAAGTACATGGGGTTACGGTGATAGGGCCTGGGTGGGATTGTTGTCAGTACAAACTCGATGGGCTGAATGGCCTCCTTCTGCACTGTAGTATTCTATGATTCAATATCTCAAAACAATCTTTCTCAGGATCTTTTTCTGGTATCCACTCCTCAGCAGAATGTTTTTTTTCTTCTTCTTCTTCTGGAATAGGGACAGACCCTCTAAGGCCTTATATACTACCAGTTGGGTCTAGTTTGTAGTGGTTGGCTAATTGCAGAAAGTGCAGGTGCATTGTCCATTCTTCAAGGCTAATGAATGTAAAATAGTGGACGAGGCTTCTGAAATTTTCCGATAAATTGCCTGCTCTGTCTCTGACGTCCTGTCAGTTGTACAGAACATTAGAGAATCTCTTCCCTTGTTCCTAGTTGTGTCTAGGGCTGATTTATTCCAATCAGTCTCATGATTTTCATAGAGTTTTGGTCAGAGGGGATGTGAAATGTCAGAGCTAACACATGCACTGAAGGAGTTATTTGTAATTCGGAGCTCATGTGGAGAGTTCATGTTGGAAATTCAGATACTCAGTGCCCATGAAGGTTTGGCCATTGTGGTCAGCAGCACTTCCTCAGTCAACACCTCTGCTCCTTCCTTGTGAAACAACTCACCCTATGCATCCTGTTCTTAATCATTGGAAGCTTTTAGACCAGATGCCTCTGGGTTACTATCAGCTTCAAGTGGAGAGAATGCGGAGCACTGTTGTAAGATTTGTTTGTGAGATGTTCTGGCTTCTGAGGCCTTGGCAGATTCAACAAATTAAAAAGTTCACATGAATTAAGTCAGCATACCCAGTTGGCAGTGCAAAGCCTCAATGTGATATGCAAATAAATATACACAGACCAAAAGCAGATAGCTTTCCTCCTGTTTATCGATCATGCATGCAGTGCACAACCTCCGAGCTGATGGCTTTCATTGTAAGGGGGCCAGAGGTTTGGCTTAGAATCCTTACAGTGCAGAAGGAGGGCATTTGGCCCATCGAGTCTGCACTGACTTATACCCCGGCTTAGCCCCTAACCCTATGTATTTACCCCACTAATCCCCCTAACCTATATATCCTGGGACACTAAGAGATCATTTAACATGGCCGATCAACCTAACCTGTACATCGTTGGACTGCGGGAGGTAAACCCACCCAGACACGGGGAGAGAATGTGCAAACTCCTCACAGACAGTCGCCTGAGGCCGGAATTGAACCCGGACCCCTGGCGCTGTGAGGCAGTAGTGCTAACCACTGTGCCATCGTGCTGTCCCAATGAAAAAATGAAGCTTGCTGAATTTTCATCAACCTCTATTCTGTACTTCCTGTTTCATTAGAAAGTGAAGATAAATAGGCACTGATGGAGTGATTGCATATCTTTGATTTTTTTAGGAAGTAGAAACACTGCTTTGTGGCCCTCTGCGTGGCTTGCCTGAATGTATAATACCTTTAGAAAATCTGTGAGCATGTTTGAGAATGGACTGAGTGCATCGTAATTGCCAGTTGTCGATGTGAATATTCATAATCAGCCTTGTTCACTGAATCCTTTTGAGATTCTCCTTTTGGATCCTATTACTTCTGAGCTATGATCATTGCATTCCTTTCATTATAAGTGCAGCAAGTTTCTGAATCAATCTTCGGATAAGTATTATAAGCTACTGAAGCATATTTATCAGACACTTGTGACTCATTTTGATTGCTGTTACAGGTTGTCCACATGCATGGCTGCTTCCATACAGCACAGGCTATGGTTATTCATGCTCATTCTGACTTCTTAGCATTATACTTTTCTTCAAGTCTGTCACATTTTTATGTATCATAGGGATTTTCTCTGTTTGTGACTCATTGTTTTCAAGTGTGATGACTTCCCACCCTTCTGCTTTCTCCTTGGTAGCCTCTTCTGTCCAGAGCAATGGCTTCCTGCAAACCTCCGATCAACTGAAATTTTGATGTGGAAATTTTGCTTCTGTGTGCCTCTTCTATTTCTTCCACAGCTGAGAGATTCCTGTGTTTTTATTATTGTATTTGTTCCTGGAATGTGATTGTCTCTGGCAAGACCAATTTTGTTGCCATCTTTAATTGCTCTTGAGGAGGTGGTGATGAGCTGCCCTCTTGAACTGCTGCAGTCCATCAGCAGGTACTGCCAAGGTGCTGTTAGGGAGGACTTCCAGATTTTGGACCCAACCTCAATGAAGGAATAGCAATGGTTTATTTAGACTCTCAGAAAGCTTCTGCTAAGGTCTCACATAACAGGCTACATATAATGTTAAAGCACATGGGATTGCAGGTACTGTCTTGAATGGATAGAACGCTGGTGAGCAGATAGGAAGCAAAGAGTTGGCATAAATGGGTCTTTTTCTGATTGGCAGTCAGTGACCAGTGGGGTTCCGCAGGGATCTGTGCTAGGACGCCAAGTGTTCTCTTATATATTAATGATTTGGAAGAGGGAACTGAATGTATGATCTCCAAATTTGCAGATGATACAGTTGGCTCGGAGGGTGAGCTGTGAGGAGGATGTAGAGATGCTTCAGCGTGATTTGAGTGTGTGAACAGCACACACAATGCTGATAAATGTGAGATTATCCACTTTGGTCGCAATAATAGGAAGACAGATTATTATTTGAATGGGCGTAAATTGAGAGAGGTGGATACTCAATGAGACCTTGGAGTCCTTGTTCATCAGTCACTGAAAGTAAGCGTGCAGGTACAGCAGGCAGTAAAGAAGGCAAATAGTATGTTTATAGCGAGAGGATTTGAGTATAGGGATGTTCTGCTGCAATTGTATAGGGCGTTGGTGAGGCCACATCTGGAGTATTGTATGCAGTTCTGATGTCCTTATCTGAGGAAGGATATCCTTGCTACAGGGATGGCAGATCTGTCATATGAGGAGACACTAAGTCGGTTAGGATTGTATTCACTGGAGTTTAGAAGAATGAGAGGGGACCTCACAGAAATTTTAAAAATTCTAACAGTGTTGGAAAGAATGTCCCCAATGGTGAGGGAGTCTAGAACTAGGAGTCATAGTTTGAGGATAAGGGAGGTGAGGAGCAATTTCTTCACCCAGAGGGTGGTGAATGTGTGGAATTCACTACCACAGAAAGTAGTTGAGGCCAAAACATTGTCCGATTTCAAGAAGAAATTAGGTATAGCTCTTGCGGCTAACGGGATTAAGGTATATGGGAGGAAGGTGGGGGGGAGAATCAGGATACTGAATTCGATGATCAAGGTGAATGGTGGAGCACGTTCGAAGGGCCAAATGGCCTCCTACTGCATCTATGTTTCTATGTTAAGTCAGGATGGGTGTGGCTTCTAGGTGGTGGTGTTCCCATGTACCTGCTACTCTTGTCCTTCAAGGTGGTAGAGGTTGTGGGCTTGGGAAGTGCTGTTGAAGAAGCCTTGGTGAGTTGTTGCAGCGCCTGGTACACATTACAATGACTGTGTGCCGAAGGAAGGAGGGAATGTTGAAGGTGCTGGAAGGGATGCTGATAAATTAGGCTTCTTTGTTCTGGATGGATGTCGAGCTTTCTAACTGCTGTTGGAGCTGCACTCACATCCAAGCAAGCAGCGAGTATTTCCTCACACTCCTGACTTGTGCCTAAGTTTAGTTTTTAAAGTTTATTTATTAGTGCCACAAGTAGGCTTACATTAACACTGCAATGAAGTTACTGTGAAAATCCCCTAGTCGGCACACTCCAGTGCCTGTTTGGGTACGCTGCGGGAGAATTTAGCATGGCCAGTGCATCTAACCAGCACGTCTTTCGGACTGTGGGAGGAAACCCACGCAGACACGGGGAGAACATGCAGACTCCACACAGACAGTGACCCAAGCCGGGAATCGAACCTGGGTCCCTGGCACTGTGAGGTAGCAGTGTTAACCACTGTGCCACCGTGCCACCCCAATGCACAGGTTTTAGGCAGTCAGGAGGTGATTGCCGTGACTTACTGGCCACAGAATTTGCCAACCTGCTTTTGTAGCCAGAGTATTTATATGGCTGTAAAGTTAAGGAAAAAGCTGTAGGAATATTTTAGAGCTGGCCGCGCACCCGAGTTAATCCAGTTAGCTGTTTTTAATCAGTGCAGCTGTATTCTTGCAGATGCTTTTCAATTAGCCATTCAGAATATTTCTATTCACGATAATGCACCTGAGATACCAAAAAGCAACTGAGGAATAATGTTGAGTATTCCTGTGAGAATTATCATGGTTATTTTTGTTGAGCTGCAAGTATACAGTAAAATCAGTGATTTGTCTCAAATTGGACAATTGTACAATTTTTAATATATTTTCTGAGAAAGTATAAAAGCACAAACAATAGCTTAGCCCTGAGCCCTGTGGGCTGGATTAGTATTTAATAACTCAGAATGTTTCACATGTGAGAACCGCAGGCAGGAGTAACATTTAACATGTGAAAACTCATATGAACATTGTGTAACATGTGAAAATATTCAACACATCAACAACACAACAGGAATAACTAATAAAAACACTGCTGGAAAAGGAGCATTAAACATACAACATGTGAGCACTTACAGGTAGGAAGAATTTCTGGCAGGTTTGAAACAATCAACATAACATTGGGAGCTGATGGAGGCAATCATTTTTTTTAGTAGGTGAACAAAGAACAATGATAATTACAGCACAGGAACAGCACCGACCATGCTGCCCGACTTAACTAAAACCCCCTACCCTTCCGGGGACCATATCCCTCTATTCCCATCCTATTCATCTATTTGTCCAGACGCCCCTTAAAAGTCACTATCATATCCGCTTCCCCGGCAGCGAGTTCCAGGCACCCAACACCCTCTGTGTAAAGAAACTTGCCTCATACATCTCCTTTAAACCTTGCCCCTCACACCTTAATCCTCTGCCCCCAAGTAATTGACTCTTTCACCCTGGGAAAAAGCTTCTGATTATCCACTCTGTCCATGCCCTTCATAATCTTGTAGACTTCTATCAGGTCGCCCCTCAACCTCCATCGTTCCAGTGAGAACAAACCAAGTTTCTTCAACCTCTCCTCATAGCTAATGCCCTCCATGCCAGGCAACATCCTGGTAAATCTTTTCTGTACCCTCTTCAAAGCCTCCACATCCTTCTGGTAGTGTGGTGACCAGAATTGAACACTATATTCCAAGTGCGGCCTAACTAAGGTTCTATAAAGCTGCAACATGACTTGCCAATTTTTAAACTCAATGCCCCGGCCGATGAAGGCAAGCATGCCGTATGCCTTCTTGACTACCTTCTCCATCTGCGTTGCCATTTTCAGTGACCTCTGTACCTGTACACCCAGATCCCTATCAATACTCTTAAAGGTTCTGCCATTTACTGTGTATTTCCTATCTTTATTAGACCTTCCAAAATGCATTACCTCACATTTGTCCGGATGATGCATGGTGATATTTCACTGAATATATCAAAATGCATCAAATGCTCAGGAATAATTAAATACTTGCAGTGTAGCAGTGTACTTTTGTATAAGTCACAGAAATTCATAACAGAAAGGGAATGGCTTCATGTAGCACAAGAAAGTCAGAGCAATTTGGAGATTCCAAAAAATCAGGCAACTTTTGTAGGTACGTTTGAATATGTACATTGTGCCAATAGAATATGTGGTGATTGTCCATTTAAGGGCAACACAGCAGAAGTGGCTTGGGGGACTAATTGGGACTGAGAGTGGGTAATCACCCCAAGAGGTGGAGACCTGTCTTAGGCAAAAGACAGTCTGAAAATATGTGGAAGACATGGGGACTGGGACAGCTGGTGGGCTGCCGACCTCTGTACAAATTTTCCTTGTTAATAAGTACCTTTTGTGTTTCTGACAAAGTCGGTGAGCGTGCATCATTACATTGGTGATGAGTACAAAATGGATTATGAGAACACTGCCAATGGCTCGAAACAGTATCCTGTTTAAAATTGAAGTCTTAAGGATAAAGATGCTTACCCAAATGCCTGTTTCTGGGTGAACAGACCCAGTGAGATGTTGAGATATGGCCAGACCCTGAAGGACGGATGCGGAACGAGCCTGGATTGGCCGGTACAGTCAAGAGTTTAGAGATATATAAAAACAAAAATGAAGAGAAAGTAACCATTAGAAGCAAGCTTTGTGATTTCATGTTTGAAGAAAAATGGAACTTAAGAATGAAAAGGCAGTTGCTGCAGAGAGAAAGCAAAGAGAGGAGTGTCTTAGGTGATGGGAGAAAAATGCCTTCGGGAACTGCAGAAGCTATGCCAAAAGCACAGGGAAATGAAGAGGCTGAGATTCTAGAGGGGCGGGGGGTGGGAGGGGGTGGTGCTAATAAAAAAAAAGCAGGAGTCAGGATTCGCATAAAGAATTCAAAAGTGCGGAAAAACACAACAGCTGCTGACAGCAGTTTTAAAAAAAACGTTGACAGTCTTAAAGCAGTAACGCATTTCGAGGCAATTAAGACCTCATGGAAGACCTGAAAGAGGAGGCAATAGCAAAACCCGAGAAAGAGGGCACCAAAAGAAACTCAATGAAGGATGAGAGAAGTGCAAAATGGAAACAAGTCAGCACTTTGTCAGAGACAGACGCGACCAACAGTGAAGCCAAAAGGGTTTGTCTGAAGTCAAGACAAGTAGAAATGAAGGTTCCATTTGTGAAATGTATATGCCCAGTGAGGACATGGTGGATTTCCCTTGGAAGAAATGCAGAAATTAAAGGAACTTCAAAAGGGGCTGGGAACTATTGAACAGAAAGAGGAATCGGCAAAAAGAATTCAAGTTTCAGAGAAGACATTAAACACGATGAAATGACCGACAGCAAACTTGGAGAATAAAAGGTTGCAGAAAAATTACAGAATACCGTTAAGAAGGAAGAGAACTTAATGAGATGATAGAGAATTAACTGAACTCCACGAAAAAGCAACTAGAAAATAAGAACAAGTCCAGTGAAGAATTGAATTGAATCAGAATAAGACCTTGAAGAAAGGAAGCCTGAGAAATTAACTGAAGAGGTAATAACAGAGAAATTGACAGCAGAATCAAACATTCAGGCAAAGCAAGAAACTGCCAGAACAAGTTTGCTGAAATGGTCATGCGATTGGAAAAGTAGCAAGCCTGTAAGGAACAGTTCTATACAAGACCATGGCCGGGAATTCTCCCATAAAATTCTAAGTGTTGAATTTGTGTGAACACTGGAGTAAATCCTACTGGTTTTTTCAGCGGGAGTTTTGAAAAGAATCTCCCACATTCTGCGCACTGCAGAGTTCCTCAGCGGGTGGGGCCTATTCCCACGGGAGAGGCTGGCAGCATAGTGCTGAGTGGGACACTGCGCATGTGCCGATCTGCCAGCGCTGAGATCAGTGCATGTGCAGTGGCCCCCATTGCCAGCCTCCCAATCGCTGGCCAGCCGTGCGATCCCCGCTGCCCTACCAAACCCCACCACAGCTCAATCGCTGGCCCCCCATGCATACCCGGGGCTAGCCTTGACACCCACCACCCCCCCCCCCCCCCCCCCGCAGCCCCTATCTCCTGTCCCTCCTCCCCAATGGTCAGCCCCGATCGCTGGCCTCCCTACCTCCCGCACTGATCTCGACTGCAGAGTGGCAGTGGGACCCTCCTACCCCCACCGATTGCCCCATCCCTTGGCACTGCCCTCCTGGGCATTGGCACTTTGCCCCTTGGACAGTGCCAGGGGGCACAGGCTGGCATGGCCATGATGCCAATGCCCAGGGGGCATCCCCTTAGTGCTTGACCCTCGGAGGGACCCCGATTGCCCTTCCACCTTGACTCCAGCGGGTCAGGCCACCAGCTCCATGAATGTGGGGAGCTATTGTAAACCCCGCTGGAGTGAATATACTTCTGGTGGGAAGGGGGAGAGGATGGAGTGCCTGGGGTTTTCAGTCCGCGGCCCACTAATTCTATTTAAATTGTATTTAAATGGTGATTTTCATTATTCATGCGGCTTCCCGCTGATTTCTGGCGCGGATGTGACGCCGCCGGAAATCTGGCACTGGGAGACGCTATCAGGGCAGGATGCCCAGCGCGAATCCCATGCATTGGGTGCCGCTTGAATCTCCCGGCCCTCTGCGCTAAAATATTAGTGCAGCAGGATGGGAGAATCGCCCCCCTCATATCTGGAACTGTACATAGTTAAAGCCTACCAGTAAAAGTGTTCATGTTTAAAAATACACAAGCCTCAAGGTCTGATGAATGAACCATCACCATTGCAACAATAAAAAACCCAGTTTAAGTACATAATCAGTGCAAATGTGAAGGGCTGAATGGTCTCCTTCTGCACTGTAGGGATTCTGTGATTCCATGATGCTGTAGTATGACATGATGCCATAATATGATACTTCAGTTGTGGATCAAGTGAGATCCCTGGAATTATCGTCTCAGTGCTTGTCACACCCAGTCGACTTGGTGGGATAGATTGTTCATAAACACATGGATCAGTGAAGGAGTCGAGAGATGCTCCAGCTGTAGTCAGTATTGCCATCAAGAAATGTTTTCAAACCTGAAAAAACCGAAGTATCTGATCGACCTGTTATAGACATAGAAATCATAGAAACCCTACAGTGCAGAAGGAGGCCATTCGGCCCATCGAGTCTGCACCGACCACAATCCCACCCAGGCCCCACCCCCACACATTTACCCGCTAATCCCTCTAACCTACGCATCCCAGGACTCTAAGGGGCAATTTTTAACCTGGCCAATCAACCGAACCCGCACATCTTTGGACTGTGGGAGGAAACCGGAGCACCCGGAGGAAACCCACGCAGACACGAGGAGAATGTGCAAACTCCACACAGACAGTGACCCGAGCCGGGAATCGAACCTGGGACCCTGGAGCTGTGAAGCAGCAGTGCTAACCCACTGTGCTACCGTGCCGCCATAAGTAGTAATGAACTGCCTGCACCAGAAGAGGTACCTGTTATTGCAATTCCTGATAATGTCAATCCTGTGGAAGCATCTTAGACTATAGAATTATACCATTCTACAAGAAACAGAAAAACCCCTCAATGACTTGATTTATAATCGTCCAACTTGTTGAGTTATTATTGGGCTTGGTTATTGAAGACTTTATAAAGGAGTAAAAGTGGGAGGGAAGTTGTGATTGTCCCTTTAAGGACAATAGAGCAGACGAGGGTCACCTGTCTTGAGGGACCAATTGAAATTGAGAGTGGGTAATCACCCCAGAGGGTGGAGTCGTGCCTTGGGCAGAGGACCGTCTGAAGACTGGAAGACAAGTGGGAACTAGGGCAGCTGGTGGGTTGTCAACATCTGTACAGTTTTTTCTGATTGATAAATACCTTTAGTGTTCCCGACGAAGTCTGTGCATGTGCTTCATTACGGGGTAGAAACTCTTCACACTATTTTTAACAAATTAGTTAAGACATTGCGATGAAATGCTACTTTAATGAAATTGTTAACCAGGTTAAATGGCTTCTTTGATAAAGTGAATACAGCAATGTCATCTATGCATACTATGTGTTAAAGCGAGCACAAATTCATTTCTATCCCTTCATCTGTTTTCATTCAAATGTTCTGCCCTTCCACATGTTCCCTGTTGATACACACGGACACTGTGACTTAAGTATGGTGAGCGTTGACAATGACTAGAGTCATAAAGGTTTACAGCATGGAAACAGGAACTTCGGCTCAACTTGTCCACGCCGCCCTTTTTTTTTAAACCCCTAAGCTAATCCCAATTGCCCGCATTTGGCCCATATCCCTCTATACACATAGAACCATAGAAAATTACAGCTCAGAAACAGGCCTTTTGGCCCTTCTTGTCTGTGCCGAACCATTTTTGCCTAGCCCCACTGACCTGCACTTGGACCATATCCCTCCACACCCCTCTCATCCATGAACCCGTCCAAGTTTTTCTTAAATGTTAAAAGAGACCCTGCATTTACCACTTTATCCGGCAGCTCATTCCACACTCCCACCACTCTCTGCGTGAAGAAGCCCCCCCTAATATTCCCTTTAAACTTTTCTCCTTTCACCCTTAACCCATGCCCTCTGGTTTTTTTCTCCCCTAGCCTCAGTGGAAAAAGCCTGCTTGCATTCACTCTATCTATACCCATCAAAATCTTATACACCTCTATCAAATCTCCCCTCAATCTTCTACGCTCCAGGAAATAACACCTTACCTATGTAACTATCTAAATGCTTTTTAAAAGACAAAATTGTACCCGCCTCTACTACTACCTCTGGCAGTTTGTTCCAGACACTCACCACCCTCTGTGTGAAGAAATTGCCCCTTTGGACACTTTGTATCTCTCCCCTCTCACCTTAAACTTATGTCCTCTAGTTTTAGACTCCCCTATCTTTGGGAAAAGATATTGACTATCTAGCTGATCTATGCCCCTCATTATTTTATAGACCTCTATAAGATCACCCCCTCAGCCTCCTACGCTCCAGAGAAAAAAGTCCCAGTCTATCCAGCCTCTCCTTATAACTCAAGGTGTACCTCTCCTTATAACTCAAACCATCAAGTCCCAGTAGCATCCTAGTGAATCTTTTCTGCACTCTTCTGACTGAGCTGAATTGAGGGAGGAAAGTGGATACTTTTTTCCTGCTTTACATTCTAGGGATTGTATCTGGAATTCTTGGGGCTAGTGTGGCGTTTTAATGTGAATGAGGTAGGGTTGCACTCCAGCACACTCTCACTGTGTGTGAGGTACCCCCTGCAAATATTGACCTACTCCTGAGGATCCTCTACCCTAACTTCCAAAGGAATGCCATTGAAGGGACTAAAGAACAGTGCCTACAATTACAGAGAACTGTCTGCATGAATTTGCATTTGCATTCTCAGAATCATATAATCCCTACAGTGCAGAAGGAGGCCATTCGACCCATCATGCCTACAGCGGCAACACTCCAACCCAGACCCAATCCCTGTGACACTAAGGGGCAATTTAGCATGGCCAATCCACGTAACCTGCACAATTTTGGACTGTGGTAGCAAACTGGAACATTGGGAGGAAACCCATGCAGACGCAGGGAGAACGTGCAAGCTCCAGGCAGTCACCGAGGCGGGAATTGAACCTGGGTCCTTGACGCTGAGAGGCAGCAATGCTTGCCACTGTACCACCCATTGCCAAATGTCGTAAATAACTTTATAACCAGTTGGGTTTGCTTTTGAAGGGCAATATCAGCTTTAATCACTAATATTTATAATCCCAATGCCAGATATCCAATACTTATCCTAACTCTCTGTGCTGCATACCCAGTGCTTCTGAGGTAGATTGTCAACTAACATTAATTTCAAGGGCACTTGTGGCTGTTGATCTACATAGAACTGCATTAAATAGTGTTAGTCGTGTGATGATGAGGGCTTGAAAAAAAAATCCATCATTGAAGCTAGATTTGAAAGTTGATCTATCCTGCAGAACTCATTTAATCCTCCATTCCGTGCACTGTAAGGCTATTTGAGTTTCGGATAGTTCAATTGCATCCCCGGCTTTATGCAGTTCTATTTCAGTAACAACAGGGCTTCAGAGCTCCAGAATCTATTTAAGCCCTTTACATTAATTCAGCTTTCTGCAATTTGAATGCAGGGTCCTCTTCAAATGTTTGCGGATACTAAATTTTAATATTCTCGCCACTGTGACAGTGGCGCCATGAAAATGGCTGGAAGTCAAATCATTTGAAAATAATAATCATGTTCTGCTCTCAGTAGAAGGATGTCAGGCTGTCAGAAAGACTGCACAAAGAAATGAAAGGGAATTGAACAATTACAGCAAGGTGCCAACTGTGGAATTGTTCTGTTTTATCAAATTCCTTCTAGTTGGATTTAGCACCGCCACCTTTCTGATGACTTGTTACATACCTAGTGCAGTCTTGATAAGGCCTGTAGCAGTGTGATTGAGAGGTACTACATCAGGTGCAGGATAATGGGCACTCTGCACCTTCAGCAAACTTGTGGCTCTTCAACAACCTTCCTTTTTAAGTTGAGTACCCCTGGGACTGGGAGGAGTCTTCCCACCTGGATGGATGAACATTAAAGGGGAAAGATTCAGGAGGAGATATGTTGAGAGATGGGGGTGGCAAAGTGGCACATCGCTGCCTCAGTGCCAGGGACGTGGGTTCGATTCCAACCTTGGGTGACTTTGTGTGTGTGGAGTTTGCATGTTCTCCCTGTGTCTTTGTGGATTTTCCCTGGGTACTCCAGTTTCTTCCCACAATCCAAAGATGTGCAGATTAAGCGGATTAGCCATGGTAAATGCGCAGGGTTACGGGGATAGGGTGGAGGGGAGGACCTGGGTGGAATGCTCTTTCGGTGAGTCATTGCAGACTCAATGGGCCAAATGTCATCTTTCTGCATGCAGGGATTCTATAGTTCTATGGAGAGTAAAAGAGCTAAAATGTGCATTATTGATTTTGCTTGCTGTATTAAAAGGTGTTTGGGATCTGAGGCTACACTTAGGACTTATAACGTGGTACTGTCCACAGTCAGGATTGATGGTGGGTGGGAGCTAATAATAGCCCCACTGGTTGGCATGCTGGTTCCAATTTTGTCATTGTGCGTTTGCTGCACTGGACAGCTTTGCTCAAAGTACAGCTAGTCATGAAGCACAGGCCTTCAGCACTGTGGGCGAGATGATGTCAGGACCCATAGCCTTTTCCACATCTAATGCAGTCAACCATTTCTTGATTACATGTGCGATTAATTAAATTGGCTGAAAATTGGCGCCTATGATGGTCTGGATTTTAGGAGCATGTTGAGAAAGATCATCCATTTTTGTCTTCCGGCTGAAGATGGCAGCAATTGCCTCAGCCTTTTTTTTTCCTTTTGCATGCTTGACACCACGACTATTGAGTGTGGGAATATTCGTGGAACTGCCTCCTCTTGTTAGCTGTTTAAATGTCCACTACAATTCTTGACGAGATGTGCCTGGACTGCAGGTCTTTGGCCTGATCAACATTTAGTAATGGCATGCTGCTTCCATTGGTTTACATGAATTTAGTCCTTCGCTTGATTTTTTTAGTACACCCGCTGTTGCTCCTGGAATGCTACACTTTTTTTTAAACCAAGGTTGATCTTCTGGTGTGATGCTAATGGTAGAGTGAGGGATGTGATGGGTCAGGTTGTTTTTGAATGTAATTCTCTGGTGCGCAGGTTCATCATGGACATCCAGTTTTGAGCTGCTAGATTTGCTCTGTATCTATCCATTTAGCACAATGGTAGTGCTGCACAACATCTTGGATAATGTCCTCAGCATGAAGATGGGACTTGTCTTCATAAGGGCTGCTCCTACCAATATGCTGATGGTTAGATGCACTGCACAGGTAGATGGGTGGAGATAAGGTAAAATGAGTTTTTCCTTTGTGTTGATTTCTCAATATCTCTTGCATGGAGGTTTTTCAGCTACATCCTTCGGCACATAGAACGAGGTGATGGCCCAGTGGTAGTGTCATTAGGCTATTAATCCAGAAGCTCAGCTAATGTTCTGGGGATCCGAGTTCGAATCCCGCCACGGCAGATGGTGGAATTTGAATTCAATAAAAAATATCTGGAATGAAGAATCTACTGATGACCATGAAACCGTTGTCGATTGTCAAAAAACCCCATTTGGTTCACGAATGTCCTTTAGGGAAGGAAATCTGCCGTCCTTACCTGGTCTGGCCTACACGAGACCCCAGAGCCACAGCAATGTGGCTGACTCTCAGCTGCCCCCGGGCAACGAGGGATGGGCAATAAATGCTGGCCAGCCAGCGACGCCCATGTCCCACGAATGAGTAAAAAAAAAGATTAGTCAGAATGGTGATGTTACTGAGCCACTCTTAATGCACTTATTTATTCCTGTACCATTCACACACATCATAAACACATAATTAGTTTCAACTGCGAGATTCGAATGGTACATTTGAATTGTTGTTGTGTTTTTATTTGTAAGCATTTGCTGGATGGTTGACTCCACTCGAGAGAAAGGAAAAGAGCGACAATGACACACAAATCATGATTTATCAATAGGAAAGAAAGCCAGAAAACCGACTCCTCATGTTATACACTGAGATAATTACAGTTAATTACCATGCATAAGTTTACACATTTACAATGGAAGAGTACTGATTCTGAAATGAAAGCAAGAAGAATAAGTGTTAAGAGCAGTATTTGAGATTACATTAGAGCAAAAAACAATGTGAATGATATAAGAGACCAATGGTCAGATATTTGCTGTTATATTATCATTAAGGATATGTTTAGTTTGTGCATTAAAATATGTGTGTGGAGCTAGGATTGATCTAAGAGAGTATTGTTTTTAAAATAAAGTGGTTTCCATGATGGTAGAACTCTACAACATACCGAATATGGGTGGCACAGTGGTTCGCACTGCTGCCTCACAGCACCAGAAACTCTGGTTCAATTCCGGCCTTGGGTGACTGTGCGGTGTTTGCACATTCTCCCCATGTCTGCGTGGGTTTCCTCCGCGTGCACTGGTTTCCTCCCGGGGCAGCACAGTGGTTCGCACTGCTGCCTCACAGCGCCAAGACACTGGGTTCGATTTCCGGCTTGGATCACTGGCTGTGTGGAGTTTGCATGTTCTCCCTGTGGCTGCGTGGGTTTCATCCAGGTGCTCCAGTTTCCGCCCACAGTCCAAAGATGTGCAGATTGGGGTGCATTGGCCAGGCTAAATTCTCACTCAGTATACCCGAACAGGCGCCGGAGTGTGGCGACTCGGGGATTTTCACAGTAACTTCATTGCAGTGTTAATGTAAGCCTACTTGTGATGAATAAATAAATACATTTTTATGAAGATTCGAAAGATGTGCAGGTTAGATGGATTGGCCATGATAAATTGTCCCTTAGTGTCCAAAGATGTTTCTTTAAATATTCCTTTTAAGGCAAATATTCATTGTGTTTTGAAGTAACTGGAATTAATTTGATGCTATTTCTACAGTCTCGCTGCAGCAATTATAACCGGAATAACAAACATAGCCAGAATTTTCTGTCCATTCTCGTTGGCTGGATGTTCCCGCCCACTGACGGCAAATCTCCGTCTTGGGTTTCCCGGCGGTGAAGCATGCATAGAACGGAAGCCCCGTGGACAGCAGCGGTATCAGAAGATCCTGCCACCAGCCAATGGCACGCTGCCTCCACGGCTGTGAACCTTGCTGTGGGAGTGCATGGAAAATCTCGCTCACTGACACCTGTTAGACTCACTATGGATAAGGAAAGAACAGGATGTTTGTCTCTCCTGTCCCTGTAGATGTCAGAAACTGGATGTGATCATCGAATGGAGAAGTTAGATTGGTCCAACCACTAGATTATTGGGAATCCGACCTCGGCCCAAATTAGGCAGCCAGGAAATAGAAGACACTCCCTTACTGGACTGTTAGGAACTGGGTGCCCTGCTAATCAACTCTCAGCTTTCAATTAGAACAGTCTTTCAAAATAGATTCTAGTTCCAGATTTCCACTACACTTTTGCGTGGAAAATGTGCTTCCTGATTCCATTCCTAAACGGCTTAGTTTAAATTTTAAGATTGTACCCTATTGTTCTGCATTATTTATCCCACTGGATCTATATCTAGCCCATAAAGCCTCTTCACCATCAAAACATCTTGATTAGATTCCTTTCAACCTGCTCTTTGCAATGGAATATAAGTCAAGCTGTTGCAACTTGTCCTCATAACTTAACCTTACAAGTCTTGGCATCATTCCTGTAAATCTGCGCGAAATATCTTCCAAGGCCAATATCTTTCCTGGGTCAAAAGCAAAATACTTTTGGATATCGCTCGCCACCAAAGCTCATTTTCACAGTTACATCCCCTTCCTCAGTCACTATTCTTTAGGGAAACTGGAGCAATGCTGGAATGAGATATTCTAGTCTGTGTTTCATTGCTTGCTCATTTTAAGGATACCACAGGCATGTTTGTGGATGACACTCAGTTAGGAAATGTGGTGAATTCTCCAGCTGAGAGTAGGAAGTTGCAACATGAGTGGGCAGACCAGTGACAGATGAAGTGTAATGTGGGGGAGTGTGAGATTATTTATTTTCGATGCGAGAAAGACAAGTCAGAGTATTTTGTTCATGGTGAGAGACCAGGAGCTGTGGAGGAGCATATGGTTTTTGGTGTCCATGTACGGGATTTGCTAAAAGATGTTGGACAGGTACACAATTTAATAGAATAGCTAATTAGATCTTGACCTTTATCTCAGGGTGTTCCAACCGGGAAAGAATGATGCTTCAGTTGTGCAAAGCATTAGTTGGACCCCGCCTGGAATAACATGATCCCTTTTAGACATCGGGAACTTCAGGAAGGATAGAAACGTAGAAAAGACTGGAAATACTCACTAGGACCAGGAGCGTTGGTGGAGAGAGAAATGAGGTAACGTTTCAAGTCAATGATCTTTCATCCTAATTGGATTGAGGAAATGCCTGGGTTATGCCTGTGACCGAGAAGGATCTGAACATTGAAGAGTGGAATTTCCTTTGGAATCCACAAGGAATAAGTTGGAGTCAGAGACAGTGGATGCCATTTTGATGAGTTTAAAGCAACTTTAGGCTGACGAAAAAGATCCCATGGCACGACATGAAGAGATATAGGCCAGAACTCTACCACATTGCCTGCCCAGAATCGGAGCGGGCGAGGGTCCGACAACAGAAATCTCCATTGACCTTGGGCGGGAATTTCCGGTCTCGCCCAAGCGAGGGCGTAAAATCCCGCCTGTAGAATCATACAGCCTGGAAAGAGGCAGTTTGATCCATCATACTACTCATGGCACTTCTTTAAAAGAGATGACCAATCGGTTCCGCTGCCCTGATCTTTCCTGGTAGTCCTGCAGTTTTTTTTTCCCCTTTTCAAATCCAACTCCCTTTACAATGTTATTATTAAATCACTTTCCATCAAATTTCATATCAACAGAACTGATGGCATGTTTAAAATGTTGAAAATTTCCTCTGTTCTTTTGCCAATTATCTCAAATTTATTTTCTTTGAATATAAACCAATCTGGTGGTTCAAACAGTTTCTCCTTTCAGTATTTATGTTATCAAAACTTTACATAATTTTGAATAGATCAATTCAATCTCCCCTTCACCTCCTCTGCTCGAAAGAAACAATCTCAGTTTCTCTGGTACCGCATAATTGCATCATCTGTGGCTAGTGACTCTCCTTGGTCCCTTCTCTCAGGCCTTGAAGTGTGATGACCAAAATTGGACATGATGGCCAGAATATTCTGGCCATTCATGCCCCTCCGCTGCTGCAAGTGAGGACGGAGAATTTGGCACTCATCAAATTTCCGTTCACTGCAGCAGGACCGGAGAAGCCCGCCGGCGTGAAAGGCCGTAATGTTCCAGCCAGCAGGACTGTAGGGGGAAAGTGTTAAAGGTATTTAGGAGGCCAACTGGAATTTCCCAGTCTGCCTCCGGTTTCCTGACATGATGACAGACGGGAGAACAGATCAACTGTCTGGAGGTGGGCACCCAGCGAGGTGTTCTTGGGAGGCCTACAGGCCCTCACTTCCTGGTGGCATAGTAGGGAACCAAAGGCTGCCCTGCAAAGCGATCTCTCTCTTCTCCCAGGTCTGCTTTTTCTCTGTATTTTATTCAGTTTTTTTAACAAGTGGTAGAGAGGTGCTTACCCAGTTATTTACCTTTTACTGCAGCCAGGTACTTCACTGAAGCTTTGAGTGCTCACACACCAGCCTTATTTGGATCGGAAACCTATCTCCATGCCACTTCAGGGCTCACCAATGTGGAAGTCCAGCTTCAATCAGTGTCTCCCCCTTGCCCCACTCCCCCACCCCACCCCATTAAAAGTGGGTTCATGATCCGAAAACAAATCCAGTACCTGTTTCTTGCCTCAAAGGTGAAAACTCAGTCCTTGGGGTCTGAATTCGAGTTGTACATGGGGCAGGATGTGACTGGGCCATATATCTGAAAAGCAATTTCTGAGAAATAGTATTAAAAGAATTTAATTTGAGATAGACTCACGAAGCATGATTGATCAAGTTTTTATATTTCGTATTCTGGAAAAACTCACTAAATAAATTCTAATTGAAAGCACCTCAGTTACAGATTAATTACACTTTATTTGTACATATGGTAAACATGAGCACAATTTATACCATCATTCAGTAATTACATCGCAATTTAATTACTCTACTCATGATAATGATGGATAATCCTATGTGTTTTATGTTGCTACAGAAAAAGACTAAAATAGCTCTGAGTATTTAACGGTTTGAGTTAGTTGCAAGTCCTCCATTTCATTGGCTGGAATTCCCTGGCTGTTCACACCGGCGGGATTTTCTGGTCCTGCCGACGGTACATCCGGTTTCCCGGTTGTGTGGGTTGGAGTCAATGGGAAATCCTATTGAGAGCGGCGGGACCTGAAGATCCCACCGCTGACAAATGGCGTGTCGCCTCCTGCCACGGGAAATCCAGGGCGGGGAGATCAGAGAATCCCACCCATTGGTGACCTGATAGAAATCTACAAGATTGAGGGGCATGGACAGAGTGGATAGTCAGAAGCTTTTTCCCAGAGTGGAAGAGTCAATTACTAGGGGGCATAGGTTTAAGGTGCGAGGGGCAAGGTTTAAAGGAGATGTACGAGGCAAGTGTTTTTACACAGAGGGTGGTGGGTGCCTGGAACTCGCTGCCGGGGTAGGTAGTGGAAGCAGATACAATAGTGACTTTTAAGAGGCATGAATAGGATGGGAATAGAGGGATATGGTCCCCGGAAGGATAGGGGGTTTTAGTTCAGTTGGGCAGCATGGTTGGTATGGGCTTAGAGGGCCGAAGGGCCTGTTCCGAAGCTGTAATGTTCTTTGTTCTTATTATCAAGGCAGGGGAACATTGATCATATCGTGCCGATGTTCAAATAGTTCTACAACCAGGGTTTTTAGGATGGCGTGGTTTCCTTTCCTGCCATCTGAAGCATCAATGGGGAACACATCCCGCCAATACTGCATGCCCCGCAGCCATTTAACACTCCAACATGCATTAATTGGCAGGAGGCAGGGCTTCTGTTCCTCACTTGGGAGGAAGTCCTACCTTAAGAGGATTGGCCGGCATCTCTCTCATCTGTACAGTAGGCAGGACTGGGATTACAATCAGTTCCCAGAGACAAAGTTCCAGATTCCAGGAACATGTAACTTTTGGGGGTCTCAGGGAGGGTGGGGTAGGCTGGGGATGATGGGCAGAGGAAGTGTGACTGAAATATCCAAATAAGTAGGTAGAATTCATATTATATTGTAAAGACATTGGACTTTAGAATTGAGAAAATGGATACAGGCTAACAGCCATTTTTATCCAGAAGCCCTCGTCCACAGAATGGGCAGCAGTAACCTTAGAACTCGACGTGGGCCGAAATTCTCCAGTCTCCCACGTCTCGCCACCCCTGCCAGCGAGAACTGAGAATTTGGCACTCATCCAAATCTCCATGCACTGCAGCGGGACTGGAGAATCCCACTTGCGGGTGAGGTTGGAGAATTCCAGCCGTTACCTCATTCGTACCATCTACCACGTATCACGGGCCTCGTTTCCATTTTATAAATAGTGATAAGCTTAATTGCCTTATTCACTAGCAAAGGAAATTTAGGGAAGATTAATGATGACACAACTTGGTACTGTTGCCATGATCTATTAAGAAGATGTCCCTGGAACTTAGCTCAGTGAGTCAGATTTGGACACGATCAGACAGCCCGTGACAAAAACAAATGGTGTAAACTGGAGAAGAGAGAAACTTCAAAAAAATTCTATTTCTCTATCAAATGTTTCAAATCACTTCATGTAAATTTAGAAAAAAATGACTCAAATGATATTAAAACATGTTATTAGTTCACGCTGACCAAATATCAACTCTGTGATAACATTTAAAAATCTTTAACAATAAAATAATAAGTGAATTACAAGAACTAATTAAAAGGGAGGAGTTTAATCAAGGAGGCAGCATCGATAGCTTCTGAAGGCGATGCCATTCCGTTCACAAGGGTATAACTGTACTGGTTTCTCTCTCAAAAAAAAAAATCAGAGATATTGTGGAAGGGTCTCAATTGTATTTTGAATCCTCAAATACTTCCGTGGTTGTCGAAGGGTCGCATATCTTAATATACACAGATTTTTGTGTCCAGTTGCCCAGCAACTGAAACACTCAGGGATTTCAGAGTCATAAAATCACAGAATTATGATGGCGCCGAAGGAGGCCATTTGGCCCATCGTGTCTCCACCAGCCCTCCAAACGAGCATCATGACTTGGTGCCATTCCCCTGCCTTTTCCCTATACCTCTGCACATTGTTTCTATTCAAATAATCACTTAATACCCTCTTGAATGCCTCGATTGAACCTGCCACCACCACATTTAAGGCAAAACATTACTTGGAATATTTGATGAATATCCATAACTGATTTTAGCTGCAGCATTGGAACCATAGAACATTACAGCACAGAAACAGGCCTTTTGGCCCTGCTTGCCTGTGCCGAACCATTTTTGTGCCTAGTCCCACTGACCTGCACCTGGACCATATCCCTCCACACCCCTCTCATCCATGTACCTGTCCAAGTTTTTCTTAAATGTTAAAAGTGAGCCCACATTCACCACCTCATCTGGCAGCTCATTCCAAACTCCCACCACTCTCTGTGTGAAGAAGCCCCCCCTAATATTCCCTTTAAACTTTTCCCCCCTCACCCTTAACCCATGTCCTCTAGTTATTTTCTCCCCTCGCCTCAGTCCAAAAAGCCTGCTTGCATTCACTCTATCTATACCCATCAAAATCTTATACACCTCTATCAAATCTCCCCTCATTCTTCTACGCTCCAGGGAATAAAGTCCTAACCTATTCAACCTTTCTCTGTAACTCAGTTTCTCAAGTCCCGGCAACGTCCTTGTAAACCTTCTCTGCACTCTTTCAACCTTATTAATATCCTTCCTGTAATTAGGTGACCAAAACTGCACACAATTCTCTAAATTCGGCCTCACCAATGTCTTATATAACCTCACCATAACATTCCAACTCCTATACTCAATACTTTGATTTATAAAGGCCAATGTACCAAAAGCACTCTTTACGACCCTATCTACCTGTGACGCCACTTTTAGGGAATTATGTATCTGTATTCCCAGATCCCTCTGTTCTACTGCACTCTTCAGTGTCCTGCCATTTACCTTGTATGTTCTACCTTGGTTTGTCCTTCCAAAGTGCAATACCTCACACTTGTCTGCATTAAACTGCATCTGCCATTTTTCAGCCCATTTTTCTAGCTGGTCCAAATCCCTCTGGAAGCTTTGAAAACATTCCTCACAGTCCACTACACCTCCAATCTTTGTATCATCAGCAAACTTGCTGATCCAATTTACCACATTATCATCCAGATCATTGATATAGATGACAATGGACCCAGCACTGATCCCTGTGGCACACCACTAGTCACAGGCCTCCACTCAGAGAAGCAATCCTCCACAACCACTCTCTGGCTTCTTCCATTGAGCCAATGTCTAATCCAATTTACTACCTCTCCATGTATACCTGGCGACTGAACCTTCCTGACTAACCTCCCATGCGGGACCTTGTCAAAGGCCTTACTGAAGTCCATGTAGACAACATCCACTGCCTTCCCTTCATCCACTTTCCTAGTAACCTCCTCGAAAAACTCTAATAGATTGGTTAAACATGACCTACCACGCACAAAGCCATGTTGACTCTCCCTAATAAGTCCCTGTCTATCCAAATATTTGTAGATCCTGTCTCTTAATACTCCTTCCAATAATTTAGCTACTACTGACGTCAAACTTACCAGCCTATAATTTCCCGCATTACTTTTTGAGCCTTTTTTAAACAACGGAACAACATGAGCTATCCTCCAATCATCTGGCACCTCACCCGTGGATACCGACATTTCAAATATATCTGCCAGGGCCCCTGCAATTTCAACACTAGTCTCCTTCAAGGTCCGAGGGAATACCCTGTCCAGTCCTGGGGACTTATCTACTCTGATTTGCCTCAAGACAGCAAGCACCTCCTCCCCTTTAATCTGTATAGGTTCCATGATCTCCCTACTTGTTTGCCTTATTTCCATAGACTCCATGCCAGTTTCCTTAGTAAATACGGATGCAAAAAACCCATTTAATATCTTTTGGTTCCGTACATAGCTGACCACTCTGATCTTCAAGAGGGCCAATTTTATCCCTTACTATCCTTTTGCTCTTAATATACCTGTAGAAGCTCTTAGGATTATCCTTCACCTTGTCTGCCAAAGCAACCTCATGTCTTCTTTTAGCCCTCCTGATTTCTTTGTTAAGTAGTTTCTTGCATTTTTTATACTCCTCAAGCATCTTATTTGCTCCCTGTTGCCTTTACATGTCATACATCTCTCTCTTCTTCTTTATCAGAGTTCCAATATCCCTCGAGAACCAAGGTTCCTTATTCTTATTCACTTTGCCTTTAATCCTGACAGGAACATACAAACTCTGCACTCTCAAAATTTCTCCTTTGAAGGCCTCCCACTTACCATTCACATCCTTGCCAGAGAACAGCCTGTCCCAATCCACGCTTTTTAGATCCTTTCTCATTTCTTCAAATTTGGCCTTTTTCCAGTTTAGAACCTCAACCCGAGGACCAGATCGATCTTTATCCATGATCAAGTTGAAACTAATGGCGTTATGATCACTGGAACCAAAGTGTTCCCCTACACACACTTCCGTCACTTGTCCTAACTCGTTTCCTAATAGGAGATCTAATATTGCATCCTGTCTAGTTGGTACCTCTATATATTGATTTAGAAAATTTTCCTGAACACATTTTACAAACTCTAACCCGTCTAGACTTTTAACAGTGTGGTAGTCCCAATCTATATGTGGAAAATTAAAATCCCCTACTATCACAACTTTATGTTTCCTGCAGTTGTCTGCTATCTCTCTGTGGATTTGCTCCTCCAATTCTCGCTGACTATTGGGTGGTCTATAATACAACCCCATTAATGTGGTCATACCTCCCCTGTTTCTCAGCTCCACCCATATGGCCTCGGTAGACAAGCCCTCTAATCTGTCCTGCCCGAGCACTACTGTAACATTTTCCCTGACTAGCAATGCCACCCTCCCACCCTTCATCCCTCTGCCTCTATCACGTCTGAAACATCGGAACCCTGGAACATTGAGCTGCCAGTCCTGCCCCTCCTGTAGCCAAGTTTCACTAATGGCTATAATGTCATAATTCCATGTGTCGATCCACGCCCTCAGCTCGTCTGCCTCCCCACAATACTCCTGGCATTGAAATAGACACACCTCAGAAGATTATTACCACCACACACAACCCTTCTATTTGTGATTTTGCATGAACTATTAACATCATTTATTTTCACCCCCGCTCCACTATCTGCTCTGGCACTCTGGTTCCCATCCCCCTGCAAATCTAGTTTAAACCCTCCCCAATAACACTAGCAAACCTCCCTGCAAGTATATTGGTCCCCTTGTAGTTTAGGTGTAACCCGTCTCTCTTGTACAGGCCCCACCTGCCCCAGAAGAAGTCCCAATGATCTAGAAATCTGAAACCCTGCCCCCTGCACCAGTTCCTCAGCCACGTGTTCATCCACCCGAGCATCCTACTCTTACCCTCACTGGTACGTGGCACAGGTAGCAATCCTGAGATTACTACCCTCGGGGTCCTGCTTTTTAACTTCCTACCAAGCTCTCTATACTCAGACTTCATGACCTCCTCACTCTTCCTTCCTACGTCATTGGTACCAATGTGTACCATGACATCTGGCTGATCACCCTCCCACTTCAGAATGCTGTGCACGCGATCAGAGACATCCCTGACGCTGGCACCCGGGAGGCAACAAACCATCCGGGAATCTCTGTCCCGACCACAGAACCTCCTGTCTGTACCTCTGACAATCGAGTCCCCTATCACTACCACTCTCCCCTTCTTCCACCCTCCCTTCTGCACTGCAGAACCAGACTCAGTGCCAGAGATCCGGCTGCCGCAGCTTGTCCCAGGTAAGGCATCCCCCACAACAGTATCCAAATTGGTATACCTGTTGTGGAGGTGAATGGCCACAAGGAAACCCTGCTCTGCCTGCCCTTTCCCTTTCCCTCGCTTGACGGTAACCCAATTACCTGTGCTCTGTGCCTTTGGCGTAACTGCCTCCCTGAGGCTACCATCTAAAAACTCCTCATTCTCCCGAACGATCAGGAGGTCATCCAGCTCCTGCTCCAGTTCCCTAACGCAGTCTGTTAGGAGCTGCAGCTGGATGCACCTCCTGCAGGTGTCGTTGTCAGGGACACCAGAGGTCTCCCTGACTTCCCACATCATGCAAGAGAAGCATTCCAACATCCTGCCTGGCATTCTTTCTACTCTGAAGAAACAATAACAACTTACCGGAACCTACCCTCTGCCTGTTCACGCCGAAGCCTGTTTGAGCCAAAACCGTCCCACTCTGCTCCCTCTCACTCGCCGCCCACTCACAACGCTGCCTGCTGGATAGAGCGGCCTGCTTATTAAACCTTCCCCGCGCTACGCTATCGTGTTTTAAAGTTTTTTTTACTGGATTCTCTGTTAGAACCAAGGCTATATTTTTTGTCTTTTATAGTTATTAATTTTGCGATATACATATCCACCTGAAAGTGTATTGCAGGTTAAACAGTTCTGTCAAAAATTTGTAACTAAGGTAGCAATATATAGTGTCTCTTTAGTTTTTCTGTCAACTGTTTTAAAAACCAACCTGTCTTGAATTTTTTTGAAAGTGGGAAGATACAAATTATTGAAGAGAGGTTACCGCATCCTTCTATTATCCAGGTCATTATAACCTGGCCTATAAATTTTTTGATGTGGAGATGCCAGCATTGGACTGGGGTAAACACAGTAAGAGTTTTAATAACACCAGGTTAAAGTCCAACAGGTTTATTTGGTAGCAAATACCATTAGCTTTCGGAGCGCTGTTCCTTCGTCAGATGGAGTGGATATCTGCTTTCAAACAGGGCATACAGAGATACAAAATCAAGTTACAGAATACTGATTAGAATGCGAATCTCTACAGCCAACCAGGTCTTAAAGATACAGACAATGTGAGTGGAGGGAGCATGAAGCACAGGTTAAAGAGATGTATATTGTCTCCAGACAGGACAGCCAGCGAGATTCTGCAAGTCCAGGAGGCAAGCTGTGGGGGTTACTGATAGTGTGACATAAACCCAAGATCCCGGTTTAGGCCGTCCTCATGTGTGCTCAGCAACTCTGCGCTGTCGTGTGTCGTGAAGGCCGCCTTGGAGAACGCTTACCCAAAGATCAGAGGCTGAATGCCCATGACTGCTGAAGTGCTCCCCCACAAGAAGAGAACAGTTTTGCCTGCTGATTGTCATGCGGTGTTCACTCATCCGTTGTCATAGCGTCTGAATCATGCAGTGACAATACTTGTGACAATAAATAAACTTTAATGACAAAGTTGTGGAGCTTGTACAGTGCAGACCACGAATTAAAGATCCATAATGGGGAATTATATTGAATAATCAATGAAAAAGAGACTGACAGAAGAAATTTTTAATTTATTAAAATATCCAGAATGTTTGGTTTCGATTCTCGGCTTGGGTCACTGTCTGTGCGGAGTCTGCACCTTCCCCCTGTGTCTGCATGGATTTCCTCCAGGTGCTCCAGTTCCCTCCCACAATCCAAAAGACGCGCTGGTTAGATGCATTGGCCATGCTAAATTCTCCCTCAGTGTACCCGAACAGGTGCCGGGCCGGAGTGTGGCAACTCGGGGAATTTCACAGTAACTTCACTGCAGTGTTAATGTAAGCCTACTTGTGACAATAATAAATAAACTTTAAACTTATATCTTATCAGGGACTTAAAGCTGAGGGCAAGCATATCAAGGGCGAATAAGAAGTTCATCACATAGTCCATTGCTTACTTGGACCTACTTATTGTAGGATGAAGAAAACTAATACTACTGCTGATGGTGATGAGTTAGGGAGCAATGCTGCATCCATGTGTATAACAGGAGCAGACAGCTAGTCCTGCTTTTAGCCCTTGCCTGTACTGAGCAATAACTTGAAAATGCAAAAGTAATTCTAAAAAATCAATTCAGCGGGTCACATTCAGTTGACGATAGCTCTGTAAAGTCAATAAACTGACAATAGAAAACGATGCAAGTTCTTAGATACTGCTCCCCTTTTCGAAGCAGTTTTTTAAAAAAAACAGCAGGACAACAGCGCGTTCCACCAAAAATGAAACCATTTAATTAATTTTGCTGTCGGCACGGGCTGCCCGCAGCTCATGTATCTGATCTGCTGATATTGCTTCACTGTCACGATCAGGTCCAGGGAAGTCTGCAATGTACACGTTCTCAATGTTCACTATCCTTTAGGTAATGAAGAGTTGCGTACTGCCAAACATATTAAATATTCATGTCCAAAGCAAAACTGATGATGACAAATGCGGTTCGTTCTTGTGTGTTGACATGAAACACTTGCTATCAGCGCTTTTCACACATTTTGGTTTTTATGCTTTATTGTTAGATTTGCAAGAAGCTGTTCTGGCCATGTTTGCTCTAACTAAGAAAATACATATTTCATTAACCTTCAGCAGGTCATGGTACCAGCAGTGATTTAATTGATTTTGATATGATTTATTATTGTCGCATGCATTAGTATACAGTGAAAAGTATTGTTTCTTCCGTGTTATACAGACAAAGCATACCATTCATAGAGAAGGAAAGGAGAGAGTGCAGAATGTCGAGTTATAGTTATAGTCATACATACACATAGGTGTAGAGAAAAACTTAGTGCGAGGTAGGTCCATTCAAAAGTCTGATAGCAGCAGGGAAGAAGCTGTTCTTGAGTCAGTTGGTGCGTGACCTCAGACTTTTGCATCGTTTTCCCGATGGAAGAAGGTGGAAGAGGGTACGTCCGGGCTGCATGGAGTCCTTAATTATGCTAGCTGCTTTGCTGAGACAGCGGGAAGTGTAGACAGTGTCAATGGATGGGAGGCTGGTTTGCGTGTTGGACTGGGCTACATTCACGACCTTTTGTAGTTCCTTGCGGTCTTGGGCAGAGCAGGAGCCATACCAAGCTGTGATACAACCAGAAAGAATGCTTTCTATGGTGCATCTGTAAAGGTTGGTGTGAGTCGTAGCTGACATGCCAAATTTCCTTAATCTTCTGAGAAATTAGAGGCGTCGATGGGCTTTCTTAACTATAGTGTCGGTATAAGAGCACTAACAGAAATGGTACAGTGGCCCGGATGGAAATTGAGCAGACTAGTGCTTTGATTGGCCCTCTTATGTCTGGTGTCTTCCTCTGTCTATGTCTTTCTGGGTCAGGGCACAATAATTCCAGGTGGATTCTCACTGACAAGGAGGAACGTATACCAGCAAGGAAGCACTGCAAAACATGAGACCCACAAATGCTTGAATGACCGAATAGATCCCGAGAGGAACCTACAGCAAAAATGTTGAGAGCTGTCTCTTTAATGTGGCTGATTTTGCCCCATGGTAACACACCTGGTTCTAAATGGGTGGCACAGTGGTTAGCACTGCTGCCTCACAGCGCCAGGGACCCAGGTTCAATTCCGGCCTCGGGTCACTGCCTGTGTGGAGTCTGCACGCTCTCCCCGTGTCTGCATAGGTTTCCTCCGGGTGCTCCAGTTTCCTCCCACAGTCCAAAGCTGTGCGGGTTGGGTTGATTGGCCATGCTAAATTGAGCCGTAATGTTAGGGAGATTGACAGGATAAATATGTGGGATTACGGGATCGGCCTGTGTGGAATTGTTATCGGTGGAGGCTCGATAGGCTGAATGTCCACCTTCTGTTTGTAGGGATCTTTTTCTAAAGGTGATTATGCTGTCATTGACTAGTTTGTTGGTTCTGATGGTCCATCTGCTATATCCACCCTGGTTGCCCATTACTTCTGGCTGTCTTCCTATAAAATGCCAATCTTAGTGGGAGCTCTTGATGCATCTATGTTGCTATGAAGACTGAAACCACTGGCACATTGATTGCAATACTGATGTGCCTTATGCCAAAAGAGTGCTGATTCTCCACTATCTCCCAAGTGGATACCATGTGGCTGAATTCATGTCCATATTTCGTTGGTGGTCAGCAACCTCCTATCAAGTCAAAAAATGTAATATCCACTGAGCTAAATGAAAAAAAAATATAACCTTGATTTAGGAAGGTGGATAGATCTTGTAAGGCTTCAGGAAGTTGGAGTCAAGGATGAGCCAATCAAGGGTGAATGGCATGGAATCCATTGCAATACCAGAACAAGCAAACAGATCCTTAAAAATGGTAGCACAGGTGGAAAAGGTGATGAAGAAGGCATATGGCATGCTCGCCTTCATCGGACGGGGCATCGAGTATAAAAGTTGGCAAATTATGTTACAGTTGTATAAAACGTTGGTTAAGCCACATTTGGAATACTGTGTCCAGTTCTGGTCACCACACTACCAGAAGGATGTGGGTGCTTTGGAGAGAGCATAGAAAAGGTTTACCAGGATGCTGCCTGGTATGGAGGGTATTAGCTGCGAGGAGAGATTGAATAAACTGGGATTGTTCTCCCTGGAAAGACGGAGGCTGAAGGGCGACCTGATAGAAATTTATAAAATTATGAGAGGTATAGATAAGATAAACAGTTGGAAGCTTTTTCCCAGGACAGAAATGACAATTACAAGGGGGCACAAGTTCATGATGAGGGGGAAAGGTTAAGTGGAGATGTGCGCGGAAAGTCTTTTACACAGAGGGTGGTGGGGGCCTGGAATGCACTGCCAAGTGAGTGAGGTGGTTGAGGCAGTTAAGTTAGCCACATTTAAGACTTATCTTGATAGGCATATGAACAAACGGGGATTAGAGGGATTAGATGGTTGGTCTAGATAGGTAGGCATGATCAGCGCAGGCTTGGCGGACCGAAGGGCCTGTTCCTGTGCTGGAATATTCTTTGTTCTTTGTTCTATATGAATTAAGAGCAAGAGTAGGCCTCTTGGAGCCTCCAGCATGCTTCGCCATTCAACAAGGTCATGGCTGACCTGATTGACCACAACTCGCATTCTCCCTCTAGTCCTGAGAACCTTTCACCCCCCCCGCCCTTGCTTATGAAGAATCTATCTACCTCTGCCTTAAGTATATTCGAAGGTTCTGCTTGCACTGCCTTTTGAGGAAGAGAGTTCCAAAAACTCATGACCCTCTGAGGTGAAGAAGTTCTACTTATATTTCCATACAGCCATAGAAAAGCTACTCTATTTCGGCCCCTCATAATTTTGCACCTCAATCAAGTCATCCCACAGCCTTCCCTGTTCAAAGATAAACACCCCTAGTCTACCTAATCTTTCCTTATACTCTGTCTTAAATGGGCGAACCCTTATTTTTAAACAGTGAAAAGATCATGAGGATATAAAGCGGGACAAGCATCCTGAATATTTGAATATTTTTATGACGAGATATAATGTCCTTTCGGGAACAAAATCTGCCATCCTTACTGGTGGTCGGCATGTGACTCCAGACGAATGATTGAATCTTAACTGCCCTCTGAAGTGGCTCCCCAAATCGCTCACTTCAAAGGCAATTCAGGATGGGCAACGTGTCACATACGTCTCATGAAATAATCTGATATTTGAATGAAGCTGGCTGTTATGACCACCACAGTTGTCATTTGCTTAGCAAGCCAAATCCCAGAGGGAAACTTGTTTCACTAAACATAACCTTTTTTTGTATTCTGAAAACAAAGGAAAAAAAAACTACTGAACCCAGGAGCATACAATTCCAGTAACACATTTGAGATTTTAAAAATTAAAAGATTTATTAACGAGAAGAAAACTTAAATACACAAGATTAAAGTTACAGTTAAAACAGACTTACAAAACATCCCCCCAAAAAAACATTTTGTCAAATCACAGAAGGAAACACTTTCTAGGCGACACTCCCTCATAGATTTTTAACTATGAAAGATCCAGTAATACTACTCAAGACAAAAACTGCTGTCACTTTAATGAAGTCGCAGTACTTTTCACCCTGCTGTGAAAACCCAAGAAAATTTGGAAACAAGACTGTTTTCTGAAATAAAGACTCTTCTGTTTCTGGATGACTACTTCTGGTTTTGCATCTTCTCTCAGCATATAGTTTTTCCCAAGAATTCTTCCTCACACAGCCAATTGGTCATTGAGTGTCTTTAAGACAGAGATAGATAGGTTCTTGATTAATACGGGGATCAGGGGTTATGGGGAAAAGGCAGGAGAATGGGGATGAGAAAAATATCAGCCATGATTGAATGGCGGAGCAGACTTGATGGGCCGAGTGGCCTAATTCTGCTCCTATGTCTTATGGTCAATTCAACTCAAAATCTTCTTACACATATCCTCTTTTCCTTTCATCTTTGATTCCCTTGTCCTCAGCACCTCTTTGAACTCAGCTTTTCCAATATATATGAAGTGTCATCCAGACTCAAAATGTTGACTCTATTGTCTCCCCACAGATGCTGTCAGACCTGCTGAGATTTTCTAGCATTTTTTTGTTTTTGTTTCAGATTCCAGCATCTGCAGTATTTTGCTTTAATATAAACATCTTTGATGTTTTCCTATTACTTCCTTTTGTGGATCAAATAAAATGTAATAACCTTCCCTTGCTTGCTTTCTTTATTCATTTGTGGGACATGAGCTTCGCTGGCTGGGCCAGCATTTATTGCCCATCCCTTATTGTCCTTAAACTGAGTGGCTTGCTCGGCCATTTCAGAGGGCAGTTGAGAGTCACCCACATTTCTGCGGCTCTGGAGTCACACGTAGGCCAGACCGGGTTAAGACGGCAGATTTCCTTCCCTAAAGGACATTAGTAAACCAGATGGTTTTTTTCGACAATGGTTTCATGGTCATTAGAAGATTCTTAATTCCAGATGATTATTTACTGAATTCAAATTCCACCATCTGCCGTGGCAGGATTTGAACCTGGGTCCCCAGAGCATTAGCTGAGTTTCTGGATTAATAGTCCAGCGATAATACCACAAGGCTCCTCATTTTACTTATGAAACCTTTGAAAATTGTAAAAGAAATCCTTATCTCCTTTGAAATTAAGTAGCTGAAAAGCCAAAGCCTGATCAAAGCCTGGAGGAGGTGGTTAAGAAGGCGTATGGTGTGCTGGCCTTTATCAATCGAGGGATAATGATGCAGCTATATAAGACCCTCATCAGACCCCACTTGGAGTACTGTGCTCAGTTCTGGTCACCTCATTACAGGAAGGATGTGGAAAAGATTGAAAGGGTGCAGAGGAGATTTACAAGGATGTTGCCTGGATTGAGTGGCATGCCTTATGAGGATAGGCTGAAGGAGCTCGTTCTTTTCTCCTTGGAGAGACGTAGGAAGAGAGGAGACCTAATAGAAGTATATAAGACGTTGAGAGGCATAGATCGGGTGGACTCTCAGAGGCTTTTTCCCAGTGTGGAAATGACTGCTACGAGAGGACACTGGTTTAAGGTGCTGGGGGGTGGGTACAGGGGAGATGTTAGGGGGAAGTTTTTCACTCAGAGGGTGGTGGGCGAGTGGAATCGACTGCCGTCAGTGGTGGTGGAGGCAAACTCAATAGGGTCTTTTAAGAGACTCCTGGATGAGTACATGGGACTTAATAGGATGGAGGGTTATAGGTAGGCCTAAAAGGTAGGGGTATGTTCGGCACAACTTGTGGGGCCGAAGGGCCTGTTTTGTGCTGTAGGTTTTCTATGTTTCTATGTTTCTTCTATGTTTTTATCTCTTGATGCAAATTTCTAAACTTAACCTATTAACCTATAGATCTACCTTACCATAGTCTCTATTACAAATATATGCATCTAGTATCTTTACCCCTTTCACCTCTCAACACTCCCAGACAAGTTGTCTCCATGGACCTTTCTCCAGCTTAATTAAGTAATTTGTGCACAGACAAATACACGCTACCTTCTTTACAGAAAAACACAATATTCCTCCAAAATGCACAGGGACCAAGGCAGAAGGTAGGCTGGATAAAAGCATTACTACAAGCCTTTTCCCTTCATTTGGCCAGAGCAACCACATTCTGGACCTTTGCTATCTTCCTCTTACCATCTTCGGGGACTAGTGTTAAGTGTGGCAGGCAACAGGAACATTCTCTGAAAATTCAGGTTCTGCACCTGTGCCATAATATACATGCCACAGATTTGGAAAGCAGGAGGAGAAAGTCAATTCCACTGGGTGGTGAGGTGGCAGTGGTCTTCATGCCTGAACCTTCATGTACTAACATGGTCTAATTTGAGGTGGGATTGCAGAGGAGAATTTTCCTCCAATTCAGACTAAATACATGTGCTGTTTTTCTGCTGGCATAGACATTGGCATTGACACTGGCTCAGGTTGAGATCCATCCAGATAAAGCATTGGGACTGCCAAGAATAATGATTGGGGCGGGCACTAGTGCTGGCAATGAAATAGGTGCTGTAGTAGCACGGAAAGAAGTAAGTGCACCTATATTGGTTATTGCAAGGAGTGGTGTCATTTTTGTTGTCATTCAGACTGGCAAAAGGTACTGTCAGCCTTGATCTTCTTAAATGTCAGAGCAAGCTCATAGGGCCGAATGGCTTCTTGTTTGCATATATGCTAAATGGATGATTAAATCTGCAGTCTCTGCAACTAATTTACACTAAGCAATTTTGTCCCCAATCAGTGGGGATTTTTTGTTGTTGTTAATTATGCCTTTTAAGATAATAGAAGCATAAATTTGATGACAGGATCAACTGTAATAACGTACTGAATGAGTTGAAAAGCATTATTTCAGATCATTATTATATTAACTGTACCAGCAGAATGGTTACCAAGGCTCAGCATTGCTTGTACACTTCAATTGATAATCTGGCTGACTCAGTGTTTGGCGTTGGGCTTTGTGATCAGAACATGCATAATTTAACAAACAAATTTGTTGATTGCAACAGATTTAAAGAAGCTTAATATGATTTTTTTTCCATATAAACATATTTCAGCAGTAATTTGCTGTACTTATCAAGGTTTTTTTTTATAAAGGTTCTCATTTTTAACGACAACTGCCCTGAGATTTATGGACCAATCTCCCGTCACAAATCACTCGCCTTAATAACAAGTCTGAGACAACTTGATATAGTCAGATTCATTTTAGTTGAAATGCAAACAGCTCAGTGTGGGCTGGTACAAGTCGATGAGCTCAAATTGACTGAGTTGGGTTTAGGGTCAAGGATCATAAAATCATGGAATGAATGAAAGCACGGAAGGAGGCCATTCATCCCATTGAGTTTGCGCCAGCTCTTTGAAAGAACTATTCAATTAATCCCTCATAAACCATGCCCCCCCCCCCCCTCCCTGCCCCCAACCCACCCAGCCTTGATTGCCCATTGGTCTGGCCAGTGAGGACATGGGAGAATAATGCCCAGGGAATGCATTCCAGATCCACATTTTAAAAAAAAGGTTTCTTCATGTTAGCTCTGGCCCCTTTCCAATCACTTTCAACTTGTTTCCTCTGCCATTCTACCATTCCTCTGACATTTGAAACATTTCTACTCCAGCAGTACCCATCAAGATTTTGAAAGCTGCCCTTACATTTTGTGCTCTAAAGAGAAAAACATCAGTTTCTCTCGTCTCTCCGTGTTATGAAGTCTTTCATTCCTGGCACAATTTTCATAAATTTCTGTTGCACCATTTTTAAGGCCATGACAATGCTTCTAAATTGTGGTGCCCAAATTAGGTCATATACAGCTTAGTTGGGTATAGATTTCTCAAAAGGGTCAGACCCAGCTTAGTAACATCAGGTGTAACATTAATTCATTGCAATTAATTAACAGGGCTGGAAACTACTTGGCCGGGTGCAATGAACAAAGCCTTAGATTGCAAAGTTGCAAGCATTCCAAGTGACATGGCTGCACAGTGGTTAGCACTCCTGCCTCACAGTGCTAGGGATTTGGGTTCGATTCCCAGCTTGGGTCACTGTCTTTGTGGAGTTTGCATGTTCTCCCCATGCAGTGGGTTTCCTCCGGCTGCTCCGGTTTTCTCCCACAGTCTGAAAGATGTGCTGGTTAGGTGCATTGGCCGTGCTAAATTCCCCCCCAGTGTACCTGAACAGGCACCGGAGTGTGGCGACTAGGGGATTTTCATGGTAACTTCATTGCAGTGTTAATGTAAGCCTACTTGTGACACTAATTAATAAACTTTAAACTTGAGTTCAGCAATGCAAATTGATAACTTTATCAAACTGTTACCTGATGTATTAGGACAAGTTTATATTGAAAACGTTAGATTACAGAAGATCTCAATGTCCTTTTTTGAATTCATGCCTCTGGCACATTTTAGCTGAACTACCCGCATTATTGCACTGCCAGGTTCTTCTAACTCTGTGAGCATCCTCGTGTGTCATCAACTAACTTTTCATTGTGGTTAAGTAAATGATTGTCACTAGACATTTAGCTGCATTAAGTGTGATAAGGAAGGATCAATGTAGTTCCCGTTTCTATGCTGTTTAAAAAATAACAGGTAGATTGGAAGGTTCAAATGCAATGGAAAAATGAAAAATGTGGAGAAAACAAAATCTCAAAAGTTGTGGAGGATATACAGTGCGGACCACGAATGAAGATCCATAATGGGGAATTATATTGAATAATCAATGAAAAAGAGATTGACAGAAGACGTGTTTAATTCATTAAAATATCCAGAATGTTAAGCTGTTTGTAAAGAACTAGAATCAGAATGTACAATTGTGTTGAAATCTTTTGTGCATTATCTATTGCTAATTTAATTCACTGAATATTGTGCGATCTATAATGCTTTTACTTCCAAAAGCCTTGAAATTAAACTTTGCCATGTGAACACTGGGGTACAGACTTTTCTCAGACAATTGTAAGTCCTGCCTCCAAACACAGGACTTCCCATTTTCACAGGGTGGGAATGGGTGCCGGGCACGTTTATAAATGCACACTTTATGGGCTGATGATTTAAATGGCCAGCGGCATTTTGGTAGCTTTGGCATGTGAACCCCAAAGAGCGGGTTTGAGGTTTGTGGTTTTAGTTGGATAGTCAAGGAACCCCCTTGAAAAGGTAAGGTACCCCATTGGATCTAGTTCCTGGACACCTTTAAGGGAGATTTTAAAAAAATAATGTGCCCTTTCTTGCATGTAAGGTGCCCTCTGGTGAATGTCGTGTGCCCTGTGGGGTGGGTCAGGTAGCCTTGGAATTTGTTAAAAGTAGGTATAAATATAAAAAGTGCATAAATTCATTACTGTCAAGCTCATTGGAACTGTCAACAGAGCTGTCAAAATTAACTGTAAAACCTGTCAGAAGCACCTGTCAAAGGTGTCCAGCTGACCTGTCAAAAGCATCTGAAAAAAGGAGCTGACAAGCTGTCAAGGCAGTTAAAAGTCCTGCCCTATAACTATTGGAAACAGAATGTCTGGAGTGTTAAAAATAAATGATTCCTTGTTAGAATAGAATAGAATCCCTACAGTACAGAAAGAGGCCATTCGGCCCATCGAGTCTGCACCGACCACAATCCCACCAAAGCCCTACCCCCATATCCCTACATATTTTACCCGCTAATCCCTCTAATCTACACATCCCAGGACACTAAGGGGCAATTTTAGCATGGCCAATCAACCTAACTCGCACATCTTTGGACTGTGGGAGGAAACCGGTGCACCCGGAGGAAACCCACGCAGACACGAGGAAAATGTGCAAACTCCACACAGACAGTGACCCAAGCCTGGAATCGAACCCAGGTCCCTGGAGCTGTGAAGCAGCAGTGCTAACCACTGTGCTACCGTGCTGCCCTACTTCACTCTGTTGACAAAAGCCTGACGGTTTTTTTTATTGGATTAATACCACATGCCTGATTTTACAACCACAGTCACAATGATGTACCAGCTATTTCACATTTTCATTGATAATGCAAGTAGCTATTTACACGTTGATGTGGGACTATGAATTCCAATGCTTGTTGTTGTAAGGGAATTTGTGCTTGAATAAAATGTTTGTTGTTCTAAGGTTTTATTTAGTTGAAGAAATGTAAATGGCTTTTTATGGGTTTTTTCAAGATACGGAAGCCTCAAATAGACACTAAGAAATTTATTTTATCTAATCTTTGCATGGGTCCTGAGGTCTGCCCATGGTGGATATTGGGTGAGTTGACATGATGTAAGGGTAAAAAGTAGGGGGTGGGGGAGGGGGCACAGGTTATTAATGGTTGGGTCTAAATTGCCATAGAGGCTATAAAGAGCCATCGGATGGGTGAATGGGCATAGGTTGGCATGAAGTCTATGTTTATTTGTTAGTGCCACAAGTAGGCTTACATTAAAACTGTAATGAAGTCACTGTGCATGGGGTTGTTTGGAGAGCATACCTTGTTGTGGGGGACATGAAAGGCCTTGGAAGTTATTTACCAGGCCTAACTTGGCATGGGAGGCAAGAAGGGTGATTGAGTTGTCTGGGGGAATTTCTTGATGGGATTGCATAGTTTGGCATGAAAGGGACATGGAAGTGTGTTTGGGTGAGGGGTGCCGCAGGATAAAGGTTAGAAGGATGTTCCATTTTTAATTTATTAATTTTAAACTTTGAACACATTGCTAGATTCTTGAAGCAGTTCTTTTGCCCAATCTGTCTCCACACCCTCCTCTGTTCTTCCAGGTTTGACCACCCCAACTTCTGATCCATCCCTTTTCCCCCAAACTGAAAATCTGATGATCAGCCAGCCATTTTATTTAAAAGGTTGCAAAGCTGGCAATTCTCCCGTCTCTGCCCATCTGACCAGGAGCGGAAATCTGGGCCAAAGTACATTTATGTGCAATTCCTTTGCCTGCCACTTTAACAGTTGTGAACCCATGGATTGAACATTGGTTAAAACAGCAACAGGAATCTGATATGCACGTATCCAGCTTTTATATGTTAGTATTTGCATAACATGAATTCAAGAACCAAGTCTTTCTCAGGATTTGTCCATAAAAAGCCCTCTCAATTTAAAGTATTATTTTCCTGGAATGAGACCTGAAATTGCATTTGATTTTGATATGTTTTGTCAACTGCTTCTTATCATGCTCAGTGCAGTTAAATGGCTAGTGGCAATTACTTACTCTCTCAGAATGAAGAATAATTGCTGGTGACAATTGGGTTGAACTTTACAGTTTGGAAAAATTATATCTCTTAATACTATACTTTTAGTTTAAAACATGGAAATACATTGTAATATCTAGACACTTGGATGCTGACCTGGAGTTTTTCTTGAAGAAGGGTCATAAGTTCCTTTGGACTGGGGACAAGCCTGCCTTTCTATCCCCAAGAAATCACCTGATCAGCGTGATACTCGAGGGGGAATGAGCTCTTTGTTTGATCTGAACTGCAATCATTTTAATTGATGGGGGAAAAAACTGGCAATGGCAAAGGCTAGTGATAAGAAATTGTATGACGGAGACAAGCTTTAAGTTTTGTATCTGTTGTTTTTGAAATCAGTGTGTTTTGGGGAAAAGCTGAGAAGGAAGGCTGTCCTAATTCGCGCGCTCCCTGCTTTGCCTGAAATTCCATGTGCAGTAATCAACCTACTGCCAGAGAATCCTCATCTGAGTATAACTTGTCTGCATTTGGAAACCAGAAAAACTGATGAGAAGAATTGATCCAGTTCTATATTCTCCTCCATGCTTAAGCTCCATTGGTGAGAGCCTCCAGACATCCACCACGTCCAGCAGCCCATCTTTACATGATGGAGCTCGAGATCAACAGCATCGAAACCCTGTGACCTTTATCCTTCATGTTATAAAGCCTATATTCCAAAGCCCATCTCTGCAGAAATCCCATCTATTTATCCTTTGTTTGTTTATGAAGGGGTGTGTGTGTGTGCCTATTTTAAAAAGGGATAGATAGTTATACTTCCAAAGTACATTGTGTGTGTACTCGTTCTTGCAACATGTTTTAAAAAAGAAATTTTGTTTTATAATAAATCAAGTTTATTAAAAGAAGCTTGGTTAAAGTCTCTTTCATTCTGGGTCTAACAGCAGCAAATGTAAATAATTGGCCATTTTGGAATTAAACTTTTAAACTAAAGCTGTGACCTGAGGAGTACTAAGGCTAGAGCATAATTTCCAGATGTTTTAAGGCCTGGATATCTTTGTGTGATTACACTTGGGCTGCAAGATTCAGTGCCTATGGTGCTTATCATTTTTTGGGTGCTATGAGAACCATTCTGCCTGCAAACTGGTGTCTGAAGTGCATGTGCATATCTCCACTGCTAGCTGCTCCAGGCACCATTTTGGGAGGGAATTAAGATGGATACACAGATAAGGTCCTTGGGGAATATGTAGAGAAGGCAGATCATGACATTAATCGATGTGTAATTCTGATCTGATGACAGCACTGCCATTTTGGAACTCAATGATGCAGCTTACATTAAGGGCTGAATAATAGGGGTGGCGTGAATGGCACCCGCCCCAGAAACTACGGCTGAGTAGAGGCAACCTTCTCCACGACAACCCGCCTTGCAGCCATAAAGCGCTGTGGGGTGGTCTTACGAGGGCAGAGTGGAACGTTGGCATCTCATCGCTGAGGAGGCCTTGCCCACTGCAGCTGCAGGCCAATTAGGTCCAGTTGGTCTACAGCTCCATCAGTCGTGGCAGTGCCAGAAAGGCATTAGTGGCAGCTGCCTGGACTGCTGGAGAAGTGGAAGACCAAAGCCAATGGATCCTGGTAAGTCAGGGTCTTGGGCCAGGAAGATTTAGGTATTGTGGGAGAGGGGTGAGGAAGGGTAGGTTTAAGGGAGGGAGTGGGTGTCCATGTTAACTACCCCCCCTAGAATTGTTAAAATAAATCATCAACTACTTCAACATATTATTTCCTGATTGATTCCTATTGGATTTTGCGACAATTCCTATTGGATTTTGTGGCAATTTCTAGAGTCTATAAGGTTGCCTAAGTCCATAGGGGATGATATGGCAGGTGGTGAAGGACTTTTGTCCTGCCTACAAGGATTCTGCACAAATCATTTGTTTCTTTGGTTTACCTCATAACAGAAAGAGTGAGAAGAGGCAACACAGAGAAGGACAAGCTGCTGGAAGGAGGAGGAAGGGAGAGAGAATGGTGACACAGTGGTTAGCACTGTTGCCTCAGTGCCTGGGATCCAGGTTCAATTCTGGCCTTGGGTGACTATGTGGAGCTTGTATGTTCTCCGCGTGTCTGCGTGGGTTTCCTCCGGGTGCTTCCAGTTTCCTCCCACAGTCCAAAGATGTGAAGTTTAGGTTTATTGACCATGTTAAATTGCCCCTTAGTGTCAGGGAGATTTGCAGGGTAAATACATGGGGTTACAGGGATAAGTGGGATTGTTGTCGATGCAGGCTCGATGGGTTGAATGGTGCCCTTCTGCACTGTAGGGATTCTATGAGAAGGGCTCATAGCAGGAGGCCATATCCAACTGTTATGGGCGGGGAGGAATTCTCCCACCTGACCCCCACTGAGTGCATCAAATATCTTAGCTTCACATAGGAGGTCCTCGCTAAAGTTTGCCACCTGCTGCAGCCAAAACTGCAGCCTGAGCAGATTGAGATCAGCACTGCCAATGCTGTGAAGGTGACTGAATATGAACATTGAGAGACTGGCTCCCTCTGTTACTGATCATCACAGTGTCAACTCGGCCACAGCATAAACAGAAGTATTACAAAGTAAATATTCCAAACATAGCTGATGCATCAAACCATGCCTTATTTAATTCAAAAACAATTAATCACCCTTGTACACTTTGTGCTTATATGTGTGTTTCCTTGCTTGTTCTATTGTTTCTGTATAGTGCTATCACAATAGCTGCAGCACGGCTGGTGGGAGGCTTCTTGTTGACTTTCACTAGGGTAGATGGCAGATGATGTTGCAAAATGACTTCCAGCTGACCCTGGAGGTTCCTGCTTTGGACTGCACCATCTTGGCATGGGTGGCAACAATCTGGGCCATCTGGCTGACATGCAAATACAGAGGCACTGCATGTGTGGCAGCAGTGCTGTCATATTGAGAGAGGAATGCTGGTTTGTGCTGCGCACTACCGCTGACATTCATCGGGGTGGAAGTTTAGCAACCTTAGCAGTGTGCTGATGGACAGATTACTGGGCTGCTGTGACAACCCAGCAAGCTCATCTGAACAGTGGCACCCGCAATGATGAAGGCAAGTATCTGAGGCAGCCTGAGCAGCTGACCTTGCATGAGAGCAGCCTGATCGTTTGTGGCACCAAGCTGAGCTTGCAGAGTGTCAGGCTGAGCTTCTGTTACAGCACCCAGATGTTGGGTAACTCTTGCTTCTGCTGCAACGGAAGCCAAGACATCGCCCGTCAGACACTGTCCCATGATTAGATCCTCAAGTGTGCCGATAAGATTGGCCAACACTTCCATGCTGGAGTGTATGGATTCCAAGCAGTGTGCAAATCCCTTTGCCAATTGCTGCTGGACTCTTGACCTTGATAACAAGCCTTGTGGCAAGTCTGCCAATAACCAAGTTTTTCATTGTGCATTTCCCTTAGTCTTCTTCTGCTGGCTGCCCCACTGAAATGCTCAACTGAATTCTCTGCTGCAGAATTAATATGTAACCTTGACCTCCAATTACCTGGCATCTGTACCACCCTCACCCCCCATTGCCTGGCTACTGGCCACTGGTCGCTATCTCACCACATGCAGATCCCATTACTATCCCCTAAAGTACAGGTCGGGCGGGATTTTCTAGCCGCACTCACCCCAAGACCAGCAAATCCCGTCTGAGGTCAACGGACCTTTGCATAGTCCGTGTCCCGGCCGCTACGATTCCCGTGGCAAAATGTTCCCATTCGCCCACCACGGGAATCGTAGTGGATGGAACGGGAAAATTCAGTGTCAGCATCTGAAGTGAAGGCTGCAAGTTTGAGAGCAAGTGACTTGTTTCTTTTCATCACTGTCCTTCTCCTCCGCCACCTCTTGCTGTTTCACCACTGTCTGGCCAGGTTAACAGTTCTTAGGAAAGGAAAAAGACACGAGGATAAGGTTGTGGTGCTCAGCGGAGCAGAGAAAGCAAAAGGTGGCTACTTACACCATCAGCAAATTCTAAACCAGAAGAGAAAGTTTGATAGAGGGCTGCTTGGATGTTGGAAGGAGGAATAGGCCCAGCATCTTTGATGTTTTCAACCCTGCCACAGCCCATGACCTCAGCTCTAGTCACTCCAGGGATTGTAAGCGTTGTCTTCTCCAAGGGGATGAGAACATGCAACCTTGCATATTAGATGCTGCTGTTCTGAGTCACCTTGTACCAAAAGAGAGGGGGAAAGATATGAGTAAGTGCGCCATTTGCTTGGCTGATGAGGCATTCATGGGTGACTATGGGGAGATGGTAGCAAGTTGTCACTGTACTAGTAATCCAGAGGCAATGGTTAATGTTCTGGAGACAGATGTTCAAATCCCATCATGGCAACTGGTGGAATTTAAATTCAATAAATGAATCTGGAATGTAACAATAGTCACACTGATGGTCACCATGAAGCTATCTCTGTTGCCATGAAGACCCATCTGGATAGAATCATAGAATCCCTGCAGTGCAGAAGGAGGCCATTCGGCCCATCGAGCCTGCACCGACCACAATCCCACCCAGGCCCTATCCCCGTCACCCCACGTATTTACCCTGCTAGTCCCCCTGACACTATGGGGCAATTTAGTAAGGCCAATCCACCTAACCAGCACGTCTTTCGGACTGTGGGAGGAAACCGGAGCACTAATGTACTTTAGGGGAGGAAATCTGTGTAACTCCAGACAAATGCAATGTGGTTGAATCTTAACTATTCTCTGAAATGCTCAGTTCATGGGCAACTAGGGGATGGGCAATAAATGCTGGCTTTGCCCACATCGCATGAAAGAATTCAAAAATATATAGTTGGCAGGGTGAAAGCTGAGATGTAGGTGTGTGAAGCTTGTAGCAAAGTGTGTGGATGTTTTGCTATGAATGTTAGATACGAGGCATGATTTATTGAGATAATTGGTAGGTGAGAGATGGGTCTGTGTTATACTGAGCAGTATATGAGGGTGGTGGGCGGTGCGTGAGGGTGGTGGGTGGTGAGGGTGGCGTGAGGGGGGCGAGCAGTGCATGAGGGTGGTGTGCAGTATGGTGTATCGAGCAGTGTGTGAGGAAAATTTCCCACATCTCCTCTGGCCAAAGTGTATTTTCCTTTAAGAGGTACTGATTGGCTTTATGTTGTGCTGGATTGCTTGAACTTAGTTCCTCTTGAATTTACGCAGGCAGCTCATGCGTGGAGCTACTCAATGGTGCGTTTACTGCCATCTGCATTGAGTGCTACAATCATTTAAATCAGCAGGCAGCATGAAATTTGTGTGTTGCTGGTATTGGAAACAATGGACGCAGGTTAATCTTGCATTGTGATCCTTAAGCCTGTTTTCTACGGTTATCGAACTTCATGGCCATTATCTGTTGGCTGCACCGTTGCAGCTTGCCGGTAAACTTAGCTGTGAAATGTCTGTCCATGAGGCTCCCATACAATTTCTTTCTGCAAGGAAACAATGTATTTTACTGCTTATTTCTGAATTTGTGTCATTCTCCTGTCTTGTCACAGCTCTCCATTTCAGTCCTATGCCAGTCTCACAATATTTTATTCCAGAATATCAAACTCATCAATTTTGTATACCCCAAACCGTTTCTCTGGGAATACGGTAGTCATTTCATTTCCTCTGACCCATTTCCAGAATCTATTCTGAATTCATGGATTTTGTTCCACTTTGCTGCCTTCATCTACAAGAAAAAAGAAACTGAAGCTGGATTTTCACAAAGTCAGGAAGACTCCAAGGGCATTTAAAAACGGCGGCAGGGACCTGGATGTGGAAGTCACGCTTCCATTTTTGACATCCAATCCTTGCCGCAGAAGGGGAAAGAGGAAGGGGGTGAAACACAGCAGGGAGACCTGGACTTAGTGGGGCCATTTAAAGTTAGTTCTGAGTTCAAACCAATCCCATTTTGGCTGCAAAGTTCTTAACCTGCAATGTGGGAGTCAAAAATTGATGGAGTAGTCATAAACACTCTTGAAGGGTGGATACAATGAGCTTCAGTCTCATGATCTGAAGCTTTGCTTTTAATCCTCCACTCTTTAAAAATGAGGGGAAAAGAATTTGGCTTCAACTGTAGGAAAATGATGCAGTAAATTCATATTTCAGGGAAGGATTCCATAATTGCAATCCAGATAAACATCACATCTTTTCTATTCTCCAAAAGAATTAAATGCCTCTTACCTGGCTACATCATATTATTCAATATAATTGTCCCCTAGAAGGTGTATAATTGGATTATATTTTATCAGTAGTTTCACAGAGTAGAATATTCAAATGACTCTTGAGCAACAATTAAACAACATACGTCTTCACTTGTCAGTGAGAAGCATTGGAGCCCCCAGGTATCTCTGTGAGACACAATCTTTAAGAAGCCAGAAAACAAAGACTGAATGGTTCACAGTTGTATCTTTGTTTTTTAGATTACCAAGCCTGACGACTCTGCTGATTGGTCATTCCCACTAAAACGTATTCAATATCTATGAAGCAACGCAACTTTATCACAATATTTCAAAAATCTCATAAAAGCGCCAAGATAGGGTGGGATAGTTGGTAGGTAGGCAAAAGAACATAATTGAGGTCAATGGAAAAGATTCTTTAGAATCAGGATAAACAAGGTTACTGATTCACCAAGAGTCCAGTGCGTAGTCCTGTCCTCATAATTTCACCCCAAAAAGACATTTCATTGTAAACTTCCATTAGCAACAAAATACAAAAATCTCCAGGAAGATAATTGTGAATAAGAAAGGCCATCTAACCTCATTGATGCAGAATGACACTCAAACATATGTATCAGGAACAAGAGTAGACCACAGACCTTCAAGTCTGCTCCTTCATTTGATAACATGGCTTACGTTATACCAGCGACTACAACTCAAAAAGATTTAATTGGCTATAAATCAATTTGAGACATTGCGAAAGGTGCTGTATAAGTATAGACTTTCTCTTTCTTTCATTACATCTGTGTACAGTAAAAAGTCACACAACCCCAGGTTAAAGTCCAACAGGTTTATTTGGAATCACGAGCTTTCGGAGTACTGCTCCTTCAGCAGCTGAGTGGACAATTGGACAGTAAACCTATTGGACTTTAACCTGGCGTTGTGAGACTTCTGACTGTACCCAGCCCAGTCCAGAGCTGTCATCTCCACATCATGGCTACCATCAACCCTGCATACAGTAGGCAGAGTAACTGTAACAGTGGTGAAATTGGAGGCTCAGTGCTGATTCTCCAAGAATAATTAATCACAGAGTGATCAACTGTTAGGAAAGTGACCACAAAGAAATCACTATATTTACAAAACAATTCAACTCTGTAGTTAATACAAACTTACCATTCTAACTTCTCTGGCACCAACCCACAATTGAACCATGAATAGCATTCGCCCCTAAGACACTATGCCCCAGATTTGCCAGTCAGACATCTACCAGCAGCTTTAGACAAATGTACAGTCGATTGATTTGCTGATCTGAATTTTCAAAGAATGATACAAGGTGTATAATAAATTCAGTATATAAACTCAAATTCAATAAAGAAACTATATAAACTCAAAAACTGGATTGTTTCTCCTCCTCCCATAAATTATCACACAAATTGTGTTGTACATTGAATTTACAACCTAAAATGGAAAGAAAAATGTAATAAGTAAGAAACTCCAACAGCAAAAAGCAGAGCGCCACCACCTGCCACCCTCATCAATACCAATTCAACCCTGGGATCTGATGTTGCAGATGTATAGAACGTTGGTTCGGCCGCATTTGGAATACTGCGTCCAGTTCTGGTCGCCACACTACCAGAAGGACGTAGAGGCTTTGGAGAGAGTACAGAGAAGGTTTACCAGGACGTTGCCTGGTATAGAGGGGCTTAGTTATGAGGAGAGATTGGGTAAACTGGGGTTGTTCTCCCTGGAAAGACGGAGGATGAGGGGAGACTTAATAGAGGTGTATAAAATTATGAAAGGCATAGATAGGGTGAACGGTGGGAAGCTTTTCCCCAGGTCGGTGGTGACGTTCACTAGGGGCCATAGGTTCAAGGTGAAGGGGGGGAGGTTTAACACGGATATCAGAAGGACGTATTTTACACAGAGGGTGGTGGGGGCCTGGAATGCGCTGCCAGGCAAGGTGGTGGAGGCGGACACACTGGGAACGTTTAAGACTTATCTAGATAGCTATATGAATGGAGTGGGAATGGAGGGATACAAAAGAATGGTCTAGTTTGGACCAGGGAATGGCACGGGCTTGGAGGGCCGAAGGGCCTGTTCCTGTGCTGTATTGTTCTTTGTTCTTTGTTCCTGTCACCTTCCAATACTCTCCTGACCATCTCCACCCCACACCCCGGCATCCATTTGGCTCTAAAATAGAGATTTGACTTATCATTTTTCAACCAAGAACTCTCCCTGTTGCTGCACTACTGCTGACCTTAGGACAATATCATGGTTTTTCTGGCTGGGCTTTTAAAACAAAAAAGAATTTGGACCACAAATTTACCTGAAGGTCGGAAGCAGCAGCAGCAGTTGAAATTCACCTGACAGACCGGCTTTATTAAAAATCGAAACTCCAGCCCGAAGGTTCCCATTTTAGTTTAAGTTGGTTTTTCAGGAATGAAGCGCTGCACAGGCTGGGGCTCAAGAAGAAATTCTGTTTAGAGCAAGGAACTCGGGGGGGGGGGGGGGGGGGGGGGGGGGCCTTAGTCCAGGGTCCTGGTGTTTAGCACCACCTGTATCCCTCTCCTGAGTCCTGAGCAGAAGCAGAGGTGGGTGACATTGAAGAGATAGACGAAGCTGCCATAATGAAATCTATCCATAACATTCTTTAAGGAGTTCATTATTCAGTGATGTCGAAGTACTTTCCCCTCACTAAAGATCTTACTCATTTGTACAAATGTTCTTTTAATTTAACCGATTATTAGTGCAGCCTCTTGTGTCATTACCGGTGTCAGAAATGTCTTTGTTCCTCAACACTTTTGTTCTATTTTTCTTCTCACCCCCATGTTTAAAAGTCCATTAAAAAGTAGCACAATTTCTCTGTAGCTTTTATGGATTATTAAGAGTTATATTATGAATTATTAGGAATACGCAATGATCCCAAGAAGCTAGGCAGCTTTTTCAAGTGGTAACTCGATTTAGACTTGGTACAGGTTAAGTCCTGTGATACTACGGCCAAAACATATGTTGGCACAACTATGTGTCAATTATGCTTCCATGTGCTTTTGACATTGCTAACTATTAATATATCTACTATTTTAGCCTGGGTTCTGAGTCTGTATGATTGGAACGCAGCACACCACAATTAAATGTTGTGGCACAATCTGAGTTTGTGTGACCTCTAGTATTTGGGTACACACTTTAGAAATGCCATCTTATTTAAAGACCTTCTTGAGCTGCTATGGTCCATGTGGTGTAGGTACACCCACAGTGCTCCTAGGGAGGGAGTTCCAAGATTTTGACCCAGTGACAGTGAAGAAATGGTGCTATACTTCCAAGTCAGGATGGTGAATGGCTTGGAGGGGAACTTCCAAATTGTGGTGTTTCCATGGACTTGCCGCCCCTGTCCTTCTAGATGGTCATGGTTGTGGGTTTGGAATGTGCAGTCTGGGGAGCCTTGGTGAGATCCTCCAGTGCTGCTTATAGATAGTACACAGTAAGAAGTTTAACAACACCAGGTTAAAGTCCAACAGGTTTATTTGGTAGCAAAAGCCACTAGCTTTCGGAGCCTTAAGCCCCTTCCTCAGGTGAGTGGGGTTTTCTCACCTGAGGAAGGGGTTTAAGGCTCCGAAAGCTTGTGTGGCTTTTGCTACCAAATAAACCTGTTGGACTTTAACCTGGTGTTGTTAAACTTCTTACTGTGTTTACCCCAGTCCAACGCCGGCATCTCCACATTATAGATAGTACACACAGCTGCTACTGTTTGTCAGTGGTAGACAGAGTAAATGTTTGTGGATGGGGTGCCAATCAAGCGGGGCTACTTTGTCCTGCATGGTGTTGAGCTTATTGAGTGTTGTTGGAACTGCACTGATCCAGACAAGTGGAAAGTATTCCATCACTCTCTTAATTTGTTCTTTATTGTTCAGGCATTACGGAGTCAGGATTACTCTCCACATAATTTCCAACATCTGAGCTGCTCTTGTAGCCACAGTATTTATCTGGCTAGTCCAGTTCAGTTTTTCTTTTCAGTGGTAACCCCCAGAATGTTGATATTGTCGGATTCAGTGATGGTAATGTTAATGAATATCAAGGGGCAGTGATTAGATTCTCTCTTGTTGGAGATGGCCATTGCCTGGCACTTGTGTGGCCTGTGCAAGACTTTCCAGATTGGTACTTGGCCACACATGGGCGCATCTAAGAGGGATCATTGCTTGGGGCTATGTTCAAATTCTAACAAGCTATCTAGGATAAATGTTACCTATGTCTCATAGCTGTCGGGGTCTTGCGAAATGAGTTCATGCAGTCTTAATCATAATGAGTAGGAGCCTAAAGGACAACAATTTCCTTAATTCAACGCTAAATGGTAATGTCGTTCAGTCTGCCTAGAGGATGCATGGCATGAAAAATGAAAAGAAATGCCATAGGGATGCAATAGGAGCTGTTTTTCTTCTGCAGTTGTTGCAAGAGACTTTAATTTTGCGTCTGGCTAAACCTGGGAGGGTTTAATGCTGACATCACGAGAAAAGGGTTCCATTTCCCGGGACTCAGTTGCCTAACGGTGAGGTGACATGATGGCACAGTGTTAGCACTGCTGCCTCACAGCGTCAGGGACCTGGGTTCAATTCCAGCCTTGGGTGACGGTGTGAAGTTTGCACATTCTCCCCGTGTCTGCATGGGTTTCCTCTGGGTGCTCCAGTCTCTTCCCATAGTCCAAGGATGTGCGGGTTAGGTGGATTGGCCATGCTAATTGCTCCTTAGTATCCCAAGATGTGTAGGTTAGAGGGATTACCGGGGTAAATATGTGGGGTTACGGGAATGGGGCAGTGCAAACGCGATGGGTCAAATTGCCTCATTCTGCACTTTAGGGATTCTATGATTTCTATAATCTTAATAGGCAATAAACATGATTTAAAGAATCTTTCATGTTTATTTCAAAGTAATTTAAGAAAATAAGCTACACAAAGTGTTTGAACATCAGCTGAGGAATGAGAAAGACTGGAACAAACATACTGCAAATAATTTATTTTTTTCTGTTGTTAAATTGGGATTTTAAACAACATTCTTCAATGCCTGAATTTCAGGTTGAAGTGTCACTGGTTGGAACTTATGTTTGAGCAGCAGAAAAGTGAAGAAACACTTGTTGAACTCGGGGTTCACACTTCGATTTCCATTCAAGTGAATAGCACAGATACATTTTCAGCTAGCCATCCAAGTTCAGGGACGGTGACACAGTGTTTAGCACTGCTGCCTCACAGCTCCAGGAACCTGGGTTCAATTCTGGCTTGGGTCACTGTCTGTGTGGAGTTTGCACATTCTCCCCGTTTCTGCGTGAATTTCCTCCAGGTGCTCCGGTTTCTTCCCACATTCCAAAGATGTGCGGGTTAGGTGCATTGGCCATATTCAATTGCCCCTTAGTGTCCCGGGATGCATAGGTTAGAGGGATTAGCCTGGTAAATATGTGGGGTTACAGTAATAGGGCCTAGGTGGGATTGTTGTCGGTACTGACTCAATGGGCCGAATGGCCGCCTCCTGCACTGTAGGGTTTCGATGATTCTATGACCCAGGCCCCCAAACCCCACTAGTAGCAGAGATTCTTTGGTTCAAAGCAACCTCTGAGTACAAGGCAAACGTAAATAAAACTTTGGCTGGAATGTTATGGCCATTCATGCAGATGGGATTTTCCCGTTGCAATAAGCAGAGACTTGGCGGGGCGCCGAATTCTCCAGCTTTGCTGCAGCGGAGTGTGATGTGGTCGGCTGGTAAGATCGCATCCACTGTATCTTCAAGTTCCTATTGTTGACGGGTGGATTCTCCAGGTCCGTTCACCCCAACTAGAAGTCCCGATGGTCCATTGAATCGGATGAGAGGGCTGAATTGGGATTCCCGTTGGGTGCCGATCCCATCCTGATTCTCCCTTCCCATTGCTGCTGCCATGGATCACAGGTCCTTTGAATTAAATTTAAAGTTATTAGTGGGCTTGAAGCCTGATTCAATGGACTGCCGTATTCACCGCTCCACGCCTCCCCCACCATCCTAAAAAGCTGGAAGTCCCCCAAGTGCCAATTACACCTGGTCCACAGAAGTGTGGAGGGAACTGCAACCTCCACCTGTGCCTCTGTGTCCCTCTGCTGCTGCCGGTATGTAGAGGAGATCTGGGGGTGTCCCTCCATGGACATGATTGATTGAAGTTCTGCTCGGAGTGGGGGTAAGGGTTGATTTGGGGAGCCTCCCCGAGATGGGGGTCTCGTGGCTGCCCTTGTCCTCGTTGCTGTGGAAAAAGTGATGTTCACTCTCAGGATGGTGATTTGAGACACCATTCTGGTAAATATATTCATTATTGTTTCTGTCCTATAAAACCTTTGAAGTGCCCTGGTCACTTTGATATCCATGCCCCATGGACACCTGGAACACTTCAAAATCACAACAGCACTCCACTCCACAGCAGGACTTGGCCTTGGTTAATATCATAAGCTCCAGGTGTTAAATGACTTCTCTAAAGTGCTCTGAAAAGAACAACCTGTCAATTTTACCAAGGAGATCCCCTTGCTTTCTCTCATAAGGCCCTGCTGCTCTTATACCTCTTTGAAGTGCTTTGATGGACAGCAGGGATTTAGTTTCCCTGGGGAGTTCCTCTTTTTTAACATGAAAGAGTAGCATCTGGCGTTGGGCCACTTGCAAGTGTTTTGATTGACAGGTTGGATCAATTACCCACTAGCCATTAAGTTTCACTTTCACTTTTCTAATCGCAATGTTTGCAAAATACTTTGAGATGCATATAACCATGAAAGAAAAACAAACAAAGCTCTTGGCCTATTGAGTATATAATCCACCTGTCAATGAAAGCACTTTCAGGTCAAAAAGTGTCTCTCTCTCTCTGGTTGATGGTGTTAGGAATGGGTTAACTGCAACCTTCCACTTTAGACTTAATTTGCATGTTAATTGTTTAATAGTGTTCACCGGGATGTATAAAGGGGTTACAGGTGGCACTGGGTGTTGGGTATGTATGTGGAGTTGTAAAAGAGAATAAAGTGAGATTATGAAGAAGCTGGACTTGCATCATCTTTTATTACTGGACTGCAACTGAGAGACTTAACAGCTGGAGGCAGGTCAAGTCAACAAAGCCCCCACAGTCGAAAAGAAACAGGACAATTCCTTTCAGCTAACCTGCAGAACTAAGGATTTCTAAACCAACTACTGATCTGCCAAAGTCAGTGCTACTGGAATCACCCAACTTAATGGCCGCAATGTTTTCACCATCTACTCCTCACAGGCAAGCTAAAGACTGATTCATATATCGTTGTTCACTTTAAGTTTTGGACTCGCACAGATTAGAAATGAGAAGTGTGTGCATTGTGTTTTATTATTTTCTCATGTTTTAATAACCAAAAAGCTCACTCTATCTTGAACTCAAGAAAGTCTAGTTAAATTGGTTCATTTTAAATCATGAATATATTGGACTGGGAAAATACATCCATGATGGGAGGGATCCTTTTTATGTTAACCTTGTTGCAATCAACAAAGAGGGTTGAATAAAGAAGGGGAGCCAGTTCATCCCACCTCACCCAGAAGCATAATATTTTGAGGGTATCTTGTCTGGAATCGTAACAAATTGGGAGACCTTCCCTAAGGACTGGTTGTAACAATGCATTGGCATTGAACTACCAGTATTTGTAAAGAAATGCTCCACCATGCTGAATGGCTAATCAATATCACTTCCCACTTCTGGGTCAAGTGCTTACTATTATATGACTCAAGTCAAAACATTGCTTTATAATTATAGAATAACATTCAACTGTGGGTGCCACGGTGGCACAGTGGTTAGCACTGCTGCCTCACAGCGTGAAGGACCCAGTTTCAATTCCAGCCTCAGGTGACTGACTATGGAGTTTGCATGTTCTTCCTGTGCCTGCATGGGTTTCCTCCGGGTGCTCTAGTTTTCTCCCACAGTTCAAAGATTAGCCATACTAAATTGCTCCTTAGTGTCCAAAGATGTATAGGTTACGAAGATTAGCAGGGCAGATGTGTGGGGTTATGGAAATGCTCTGTCGGAAAGTCAGTGCAGTTGATGGGCTGAATGGCCTTCTATATTGTTGGGATTCTATGATGATTAGACCAAAGAATGACGGGCTGATTGGGTTAATGGAAGTCCTTGTATCAGCTTCCACCATCGATACTTTTAGTTTGCAATGTGCCTGTCAAGGAACTTCTTGGGCTGATTATCAGCCCCTCAAACCTCTTTTATTCAGATCTCATTGCAGCCTCACGCAATTTAGTTCTTGGCTTGGTTTTGGCTTGCCAATCTTGTACTTCCAACATTAGACTTTCCCGCAACATCAGCTCCCTCTGCTGCACCGGTCATGACTGATGATTCAACCACTATACTTCTCCCCTCTGATGCTTTCATTACATTGCCAGTTCTTCACACAAAAAAACTCTTCAAAGCTCCCGCAACACTCTTCTTTCCCCATGTATGGTGTTCACCATACCCTTATACTTATTACAAAGCACTTTGAGATGGCTGGCTGTGTGTGAAAAGTGCTATATAAGTTCAAGAAGTCATTGTGACATGAAATCTCCCAGATGGTCCTTTTAATTGTGTATTAACCGAGATGGTGGAGATTTATTGCTTATAATTGCTAATTCTTTTCAAATTCAATGGGTTTATTTGAATCTTGTTGTTTTAGGCTTTTTTTAATTTGTCACTTAAAATTTGTTATTTTTATTCCTGGGCATTTTGCAGCCATCTATTCATTTATTAGTCACAAGTAAGGATTACATTAACACTGCAAAGAAGTTACTGTGAAATTCCACTAGTCGCCACAGTCTGGTGCTTGTTTGGGTCAATGCAATTAGCCAGCCGTCTTTCAGAATGTGGGAGGAAACCCATGCAGACACCGGGAGAATGTGCAGACTCCACACAGACAGTGACCCAAGCTGGGAATCGAACCTGGGTCCCTGGCGCTGTGAGGCAGCAGTGCTAACCACTGTGCTACTGTGCCGCCCCATCAGCTATCATAGAAAATTTATGTTGGCTTAATCAGTTTCAGGTGAATAATTTGCTGCATCTTCATCATTTACTAATGAAATCATTCCAACCTTTGGAATTCAGAAAATGTTTGCCTCCGCAGTCCTGTCTGTCAAGATTGAATCATCCTGAAATAATCGCTCGAGCCTGTGCAGTTTCTGTGTACTGCTTGGAAATGTGACATCTTGGCTGCTCACCCAATGTACTTGGGCCTAGTGGTGAACTGCCAGGCTGGTACTGTTGCATACATTGGTAAATTTGCTCATTTACCATTTTTATAGTTTCTCTCATTACATCAAAGGTATTGTTTTGTACTGATTCTACAAAGCAGAGGACAGCAAGGGAGTCCTTCCAACAGCCAGTATATGGAGATGAGAGCAAATTTCATTTTGAATAGTTTATCTTGGATAAAATAACTTCATGAGTCACTTGTAGAGGAATAGTTCTTTATTCTACAAAGTAAAGTAGAACAAAACCACAAGCCTGTGGTCAACACAAACAGGTCCCAATCTGGACAATACAATAATGGACCCACTCAGGGGCCTGCCTTATAAAGTGTTCGGTATAGGAGCTCCACCTGGTAAGGTAATGGTCTAGTGGTATTATCGCTAGACTATTAATCCAGGAACGCAGCTAATGTCCTGGGGATCTGGGTTCGAATCCCGCCATGGCCGATGGCAGTATTTGAATTCAATAAAATAAATTTGGAATGCAGAATCTACTGGAATCATAGAATCCTGCAGTGCAGAAGGAGGCCATTCAGCCCATCGAGTCTGCACTGACCTCAGTCCCACCCAGGCCCCAACCCCATAACCCCATGCATTTAACCCAGTTAGTCCCCCTGACACTAAAGGGCAATTTAGCATGGCCAATCCACCTAACCCAGACATCTTTGGGCAGTGGGAAAAAACCGGAGCACCTGGAGGAAACCCACGCAGACACGAGGAGGATGTGCAAACTCCATACAGACAGTGACCCAAGGCAGAAATTGAATCCGGGTCCCTGGCGCTGTGAGGCAGCAGTGCTCACCACTGTGCCACCATGCTGCCCGATTTTGAGCATGAAACCATTTTTGATTGCTGGAAAAAAAAAACCTGGTTCACGAACATCTTATGGGAAGGAAATCTGTCGTCCTTACCTGGTCTGGCCTATGTGTGACTCCAGAACCACAGCAATGTGGTCGACTTTCAGCTGCCCTCTGAAATGTCCTAGCCAAGGGCAACGAGGGATGGGCAATAAATGCTGGCCAGCCAGCGATGCCCATGTCCAACGAATGAATAAAAAAATTGCCAAACACCAGGGAGCTCATGTTCTATGAGTCCTACAAGGAAGTCAATCAAGGATTCCCCATGCAAGACATGGGGTTATCCTATTGGAGCAGAGATAGGAGAATCTCTCTTCATGGTAGAAGATATAAAACAATATTCTGGAAATATTGGGTTTAAAGATTCCAGTGAGGAACTTGGTGAAATCGATATCAAGACGTTGGCAGATTACTACCTCCAGAGGTGGCCCAGCTGCTCAATCTATTTTTAATTCAGGAGTTGGAGAGATGCTTCCTTGCTGCTTCTCTCGAGCTGGAATGTCTTTGGTCCTTTGTCTTTGAAAACCGTGATGTGGAGATGCTGGCATTGGACTGGGGTGGGCACGGTAAGAAATCTCACAACACCAGGTTAAAGTCCAACAGGTTTATTTGGAATCATGAGCTTTCGGAGCGCTGCTCCTTCATCAGGTGAGTGGACTTTAACCTGTTGTTGTGAGATGACTCACTTTGAAAACCAAATTGGATGAAGAATCAATCTCCTTGTTATACGGGACAGGGGCTTGAGCGTTGGGGGGGTGCATGTGCAAAAGCCCCCTTCCGTGCGGTCAGTTTTGGGATGAGGAAACAGCTAGGGGAAGGGGGAGGAGAGTTGAGGGTTGAAACTATGAAGAAACAAGGTACAGACACCATATAATAATGCCTTTTATTGGCAAGATTGAACCATTTGACCCAGTAGTGGAAAACTGGGGACACTATTTTAAAAGGCAGTGTTATTTCTTTGGAGAAAATTAAATCACAGCAGAGGAAAAGTGAAAGGTTATACTGCTCACAGTCTGTGGCCCCCAAACTAACAGCATAGTGAGGCATCTAACATCACCTGATGCGCCAGACACACAGGCTTTTGACCAGATAGTTGAATTGGTTAAAAATAATTTTAACCCCCCGATCATCAATCATTATGTTGATGTACAAATTTCGTTCAGTAACCTGGGAGTCAGGGGAGATGGTCTCTGGCTCCATGGCCAGATTGAAAGTGTGAGCAGGGGACAGCGAATTTGGCCCAGGTTTGGGGAAAATGTTAAGAGACCCTTTGGACTGTGGTATAAACAGCCTCCTCATACAGAAGAAGTTATTGACTGAGGCCAAAATCTCTTTGGAAAAGGTTGTGGGCATAGCCCCTTGGATCTGAATCGTGAAATATGACATTGAGCTATTTTTCAACAAAAATGCCCTTTTTCTTTTCAGAAGGTAAACACAAATTGAGTTCCAAACGGTTGTCTCACAAAAGTAAAAAAAAATCAGGCACATGAAAATAATATTAACAAGACTGTACTGAAATTGCAGTGTAGACCATACCAAAAAAAAAATCCTCAAGTAAAGCTTGTTCCATTTTAAAAGCCCCTTGCTCCCAAACCAAATTTGCTGCTAATGAGGAAAAACAGGGCAAACGTTCCCTCAGAAAGTATTACGGAATTGTGGTGGGAGTTCACTTAAATACTTCTGCATCAAATGTGGTGCCTTAATGAGGTGAAAACAGGAGATGGAAGCTGACATTTCAGCACAGAACGATGACAGGTGGCTAAACTACACCCCAGGAAGAAATTGGTGAATGGTTTACACTTGCATTTCTAAAATTCCTTTTCATCCATCGTTTAACTGCTCTTCCAGCATGCCCCACTGCAGAACTATCCTCCACAGCTCAGACAATTAGCGTTCTGCGGTGACCTCTTCTCTTTTTTTTTTTCAATATCAGATTTGAACCAATCAATCTGGCATGTCACAACACTCTTCATGTGCAACACTGAAGTGTGACCTACACTTAGCAAACTTTGACGTGTGACAGATGCATGACAGATGCAAGACTCTTATTTATAAAGACAATAAAGTTTATGCCACATCACAGCCTGTGATTATTCGGTCCATAAAAATGGAACGCTGGTTGGTGCTGAGGCAGAGGAAAATTGTACATTTATCACGGGCTTTAGAAAGGTTTATGAGCCAGGCTTAACAGTAATCCAATCTGCGATGAACCATTTCCAAAGCAGAAGGACTAGAAAAGTTGACTGACCTGTTTATAGCCTTACACACAAACATTGAGCTCCCTTGAAGCTGAACCAAATATTAAAGTTTGCCCTTGCTACTTTCCTCTGGTTGATCAATCAATAAAATATCATTGTGGATTTGCCATTGTGTAAGTAATTCTCCAAGGGGGGGAGAAAATCACATTTATTGAATATGATTATAAAATTATATGAAAACATGGATCAAATAACGAAAATGTATTTCATTATCAATAACCAGAACTAAGTGTCAGCGGGATGACTCAATAATCTCAGCAATTTTCAAAGACATAACTTGTCTGAGAGAGACAGTAAAAGTTCTGTTTATGTTTGTAAGCCACCTCTGGACAGATGGATAATTAAAGCATGAATTACTCTTGGATCTCTGATCAGTAATATCTTCCCTGTCTTTGTAATTTAAGGAAAGATGCATACAAATTGGAATTCAGAGTGGTACATTCTCACTAAAATATCCTTGCTGTTTAATGTCCTACTATTCCAGCATTGGAGAATTATATGCACCGCTTCCTTTGTGTCAGGACCAGAGAGATTACAAATTCAGAAGGAGGCTAAGTAGCTCATTCCTGTGTGGGTGTTTGCTCTTCAATAAGAGTTTATCCATTCCCATGGCTTCCCCTGCATCCATCTTCATTCTTCCTCCTTGAATATTACTTCAGGGCAATTCCTCCTCCTCCTTCCATTCTCTTGCCCCTGGCACCACCTTCCCTCATTGCAGCACTGTTTTTTGGCTTGAAACTAGTTTTGTACTCCCTCCTTTCCGTCAGAGGACCCATTTCTGTCTGTCGTTTGCCACATACAGTCTGCTCTGTGTGGGCCTGTCTTAAACACCCGCGGAGTTTCCTGGGAGTGTGTTGATTGCTTGATTCCATGCGCTGACTTTTATGTGAGTAAAACATGCACGCCTGAGGTGAAAAATTGAAGGTGCTTCCTAATGCGTGAATTCCTTAGAAAGGTCGGCGGGGGGGAAAGAGCGGAGAGTCGACTTTAATGGGGATACAGGCCTAAGCATGATTTTTGGTGCTGAAAAGATGGGGTAAATTTAAAGCTGAGTTGACTCATGTGTGACAATTAAATTTAAAATATCCCAGCTACCAAGGTGGGATTTGAATTCATGGCTGCAGAGGCAGACTTACAATGAGACACATCATGCCGAGGCCAGACCAATGGGAGAGGCCCATGCTGGCCGGTGGCTTTGGAGCACTAACCAGGGCCTGAGGGCAGTGCAACATCAAGCTCTGGTAGCAAACCCTTAGAGTGAGAAAGCAGTGTGTACAAAATCGTTAAGAGGTTGTGACTTTGGAGGAGAGAGCAGCAATAACAAGGATCTTTAAAAATATATTTTTTAAAACAGCAAGAGCCCAGGTTTCTTAACCAGGGCTGAGGAGGCCAGATAGCCAGGCAGGCAGCCTGAGCCAACAGTGAGGTTGTGAGCTTACCTTACTTGGGGGGGGGGGGGGGGGGGGGGTGCGAGTTTGCAAAGGCCAAGTGAGGGGGACAGGCGCTGGCCGGCAGTCATCAAGGGGAGCAGTGTGGTGACTCTTGACTCCTAGGCCAGGGCTGAGGAAGTTGAGTGGGCAACATAAGTAATAAAAATGCCATGCCAATTTTTGACCAGCGCCAAGAATGTAAGGAGGCAACATATTACCTGAGGTCAGCATCATGCAGAGGTGAGGTGGAAGGGTTGACGGGAGCAGCTCGACCCTCAGAGCTGTTCTGCCAAAAATAGGCTAATGGCTGATCAGACATTTTCATGACTTGGAAATATATCGCCTTTCCTTCATTGTCACTAGGTCAAAGATCAGAATTTTCCCGTTATGCCAACCATGGGAATCGCAGCGGGGACAGACCATGCAAAGGTCCATTGTCCTCGGGCAGGATCTTCTGGTTTTGGGCGAGCGCGGCTGGAAAATCCCGCCAAAAATCTTGGAACTCCTTTCCTAAAAGCACTGTGGGTGTAGCTACACCACCTGGGCTGTCGCTGTTCAATAAAATCCTTGAAGAATATGGAATCTCTAAAGTATGTCCCCAAATACATGAGGTGACACGACCTAGAATGTGTCACAACATCCATCTGTGGTGCACTGCTTTTCAATCTCACAGATTCAGAATCCATAAGACCATAAGAAACAGGTGCAAGAGAAGGTTGTTCGGCCTGCTCCACCATTCAATAGGATCATGGCTGATCCAACATTCCTCATATCCACTTTCTTGCTCGTTCCCTGTAACCTTTGATTCCCTTACTGATCAAAAACCTATCTATCTCAGCCTTAAATATACACAATGACTCTACCCCCACAGCTCACTGTGGCAAGGAGTTCCAAGGACTCTTAACCCTCTTCGAGCAGAAATTTCTCCTCATCTGTCTTAAATTGGTGTGCCTTTATTCTGAGATTCTGCCATCTGGTCGTAGATTCTCCCATGTGGGGAAACATCCACTCAGCATTTATCCTATCATGCTGCATCAGAATCCGATATGTTTCAATGAGATCATCTCTCATTCTTCTAAAATCCAGTGAGCAGAGTCCAAACCTGTTTAACCTTTGCTAATAAAACAATCCCTTCGGCACGGTGGCACAGTGGTTAGCACTGCTGCTTCGCAGCGCCAGGGATCTGGGTTTGATTCCCGGCTTGAGTCACTGTCTGGTGTGGAGTTTGCACGTTCTCCCCATGTCTGTGTGGGTTTCCTCCCACAGTCCAAAGATGTGCTCCTCAGGTGCATTGGCCATGCTAAATTCTCCCTCGGTGTACCTGAACAGGCACCGGAGCGTGGCGACTAAGGGATTTTCACAGTAATTTCATTGCAGTGTTGATGTAAGCCTACTTGTGACTAATAAATAAACTTTACTTTACATACTTAACTTTACCATACTGAGATCATCCTGGTGAACCTTCTCTGAACTGCCTCCAATGAAATTATATCCTTCCTTATATAAGGGGACCAAAACGGCTCTCGGTACTCTCGATGTGATCTCACCAGTACCTTGTATAGCTGCAGCAAGATCTCCCTACTCTTATATTCCAACTTCTTTATGATCAAAGTCTGTTCCACTGGGTAGGTGAGACTTTTTATACAAAATAAAGCAGAAAAAATAGGTAATGTGGTAAATTTGAGAAAAGAGTTTGAGGTTGGAGGCTGAAAGCAGTTTAAAACTCTTCATAAATCCCATTTTCTGAGGGTGAAGAGAATTGAGATGATGGAAACTCAAAAGTTGGTTGATTTTTTTTTTTTTGCAACCTCTAAGGCAAACGACTATTATGTTTGCAAATTAATCCCTGACCATCGTAAAGGGAAACAAGCATTCGTCGACGGGTACCTAACTGGAGAAATGTTGCAAGAGATCTTGCTGATCATGGAACATCCAAAACTCATTTTAAAGCTATTTGTGTGTTCGTTCAAAGATGTAAATTATTGAGAAGAATTGATTCTGTATTATTGGGTCAGCCTGAAAAGAGCTGTTCTTACTGGAAGAAAGTGCTGCGATGTGTTGTCTTCTTTGCGACTACCTCTAACAGGACATGATGAGTCATCATTGTCAACTCAAACTGGTAATTTTGTTAGCTTGCCTCGAATATCTCAGTGGATTTGATAGGCTTCTCAAAGAGCGTTTGAAATGTTATCAATATTGTGGCTCAGGGAAGACCAACAGTTTAACGCACAGAATCTATGACGACTTCATCATTGCAATGGGAGAGCAGCTCAGAAACCAATTCGCTAATGAAGTAAAAGAAGCCAAATACTATTCCATCAATACCAGGTGTGAGTCCTGTGGACCAATTAACATTAGTGTTAAGGTATGTGACCAGCGACGGTGAAGTTGTCCAGCAATTTCCCTGTTTTGTCCAGTTACAATCCCACATTTCTGAGTGTCTGGAGACAACGGTTTTGGAAATTGTTGCAAATTTAGGCTTGGACATCAAAGATTTTTGTGGGCAGGACTTCGAAATTGCCACAAATATGGCAGGAAGATATTCAAGTCTAGTAGCAAGACTAAACAATACAAACTCCTGTGCATTATTCATCCCATGTTCCAGTCACTCCTTGAATTTAATCTGCAGCTGAATCCTGTGAGGGAGCCATACATTATTTTGACTTTCTTCAAAATCTGTATGCCTTTTTTTTTCAGTTTCCACACATCTGTGGAATATGTTCCAATCATGATTGGAGCAGGCGCAAAGAAAAACATTTGATGGTAAAAAGAATTTGTGACACCAGGTAGTCTGCTCGTGCTGCTGCTGTTTCGACCGATATAAAGGAACATCAGACACAGCCACATCAAGTTCAGAAAAAACACCTGTGAACGCTGAAACAAATACTTGGCAGAGAAGTTTGAAAAGTACGATATTGCTGTTTTTATTTTTTTGTGGAACTGTTTACTTCAAAGAATTGAAGCTGTCAGCCAATCGCTGCAAAATGTTGATACAACTTTATAGAATGCTGCACGATTGTTTGCCTCAGTTAACAGTTTTTTCATGGAAGTTCAAGATGACTATAGCCCAGTGGAAGCAGAGGCACTAACATTAACAAAGCATGTAAATCCCTCTGATGATGAGAAGCATACAAGTTGCAGGAAGTTATTTTTCGATGAAACTAGAGAAAATTAAGTCACTAAAAAGGAAGGAGAAGATCATCGTTGAGACTGTTGGTGTTATTTGTGCCATGATAATAGTGCAACTTCAGGGTAGAAATGAATCTCTGAAGAAAACTATTGATTTATTTTGTGTGCTTTTTGACAGAAGTTTAGATGAGAATGCTAAAAGCTACTGCAGTGAGAAATTAAATGAGTTCTACCGGGAGGACATAGACACACATCTTTTTGGAGATGAAGTGAAACAATTCATTCTTTTCATCAATAATGATTAACTCTGTGCTTCGAGATCACCACCTGATTTATATCGACTTGTGTGTGATGGTCTGCAGGCAACATTTCCAAACGTGGAAACTATTTTGAAAATATTTCGAACAATACCTGTGACAAGTGCTTCCGGTGAACGTTTTTTCTCTGTATTGAAAAGAGTGAAAAATTATTTGTGAATTACGATGAATTAAGAACAATTGACAAGTTGAACAATATTGACAATTCCCAGTGCCTTTACAAGTTTTTACCTGATGATGACATTTGTGATTTTATGAATAAAAATGTAGAAGAAAAGCAACCTAGTTTTCTTCAGAGATTCACTTCTACTCTGAAATTGCACCATTGTCACATCACAAATAACACACCGTCTCAACGATGATCTCTTTCCTTTTTAAAGTGACTTAACTGCCATGCCAACAAGGGATGAAGCAAGAAAATCTTATGTCCATTTTTCAAATTCTATTTTTCAAAATTTTTATGGCCTGCGTCTTTGTATTCTGTGGGGTGAGGGTGGGCAGTCAGGAGGAAAGTGGCATCATTGGAGGTAGGGTGTGATGTCATTGGAGTGGGGAATTACATCACTGGGGATGGGGTGTGACATCATGGGGGGATGGCCCAAGAATGAAGGTGAACATGAGGCCCCCAAAAGTGTTTGTCTACCCGTTGCGTGGCTGGGATTTTTCTGAGGCGATGGGGGAAATCCCCTTTCAGTACACACCTAATTAAGGACAGCAGCCCCCCATTCCCACCAGAGCTGCCGGCGTAATCAGAAGTCTGGCATCGTTAGCAATGGCCGCTGCTCGGGTTGCACCTCTGGGATGATGAAACACCATTAGTTGTGCGCCCTCAAAATCAAGTTGGGTCTGAGGGGGTGCCTGGGCCTGCCTGCCTGGTATGGAGGTGAATCACAGAAGACCAATGCCACAGGGGCAGCAGCTGCCAAAGGGTGGTCCCTTCATGGGCCAAAGAGTGTTGATCCACCAGAAGGAACTCTTCAGCTGTAGACAAAATAAAACTTACTCCAACTTATAAATCAAAGAAAAAGACTTAATAAAGAAACTTCATTACTCCAACATTTGAGGCCTCGCCCTGGGCCATTCCAAGCTTCCACAAACCTCAGCAGCTTCTTACTTATACTGAGTCAGCTGATCCTTACAGCATGTTACCATTGGTCACACTACAACAAATCCAATGTTATCGTTGGTTACATTCTAATAAAGAGTAGCCATAAAGGAGGGCCCCACTCGAGCCTGCCTGGAGACCACTATCCATTTTCAACCCATGCATTGTTTACCTTGCTCATGATAAGTGTTGTTTAGCCTCTTGCCTAATCTTGTAGGATGGGTTCAGTTCATAGTAAATGTAAATTCACCTGCATCTCTCTGATTAATGTAAGAAAATTCTAACTGCCCTTAACAACATTTTGTTACATAGAACTCCTCTGACTGTTTTAAGTCACCCACATTCTTACAATATTTCATCTATTATAACTTTCCCTCTAATGTGTTAGCATTCTTTGGCTAATATTGTTTTCACTCCACCTTTTGCTACTGTCATCCTTGACAATAGTTCCATGCTGTACTTATTTGCAACACAGTATGATCCTCTGAGGATTCTATTTGTAGTTCTTTGCCTTTTTGAGATATTTTGACAAGATAACTTGCAGATAAATTCACACAGGATCTTGCCATGGATAGAAACTAGAGAAGTATACACAAGCACGATAAGGATAAAACAGATGATACAAGATTCAAGCCCAAAGGTTGCAACAACAGTGTACCAACTGAATGTATCACACGGTCCATTCGGTATTTTTGTATTATTTTGTGCATTTTGAGTAACAGAGTTAATTCTACATCGCTGATTCAGTTTTCCTTATGTTTTTTCTTTTGCTATTTTTCTATTTGTCAGTGCTTAGAAGTATTTTTCCCCCCCATTTTCATATCCTGTGCTAAACCCTAACGCTGGCTAGAAAAGGAAAACACAGTAAGAAGTTTAACAACAGGTTAAAGTCCAACAGGTTTATTTGGTAGCAAAAGCCACACAAGGAAAACCAAGGGAGAGTCCCATCAGGGTCACTTCGTTCAGAGACTATTGCCTGGATTTCCTGAAATATTTATGTCTGTGTTGGCCCATTCATAAAATGCTATCAAAATAACATTCATTGGGAAATCTGGGATGATGCATGATCATTGTATTTGGTCATTAGAACCACCACTTGTTCGTTTGTTCCCAAACTTACGAACTAATGGCTTAGTTTTTAGTCCCTGCTGTGTCTGCATTCAGAGATGGGTGGCAGCTGAAAATGAGCACTACCAGCTGATGTGTTGGTCCTTAATTTCACTGGTGGGTAGAATATTGGGTGGGTGGTAGGGTTACCTGTTTGTGATTCGTAACCAACTCAGCTCATTAAGGGACTCTTAAGGCCAACTAAAGGTAGCCAATTGGAATTTTTCTGTAGGTGGGGATGGTTCAATTGCCAGGAGGTGGTCCTCTGATGACTGACCTGGGGACCAGTGCTCTAGCCAAGCTTAGAGGCCCTCTCAGTGTCTGTACAGGAGCAGATTTAGTCCACCCCGTGGAGGGGTTTCCCCACTACCCTCCCATGGCCGACAGTGATACACAAATCATTAAGAGACATCACCAATTTTTGAAACATCTTGTTCCTTCCATTCCATCACAGCCTGCTGCACCTTTCATACTGGGTGGCCTCTGATAGGTCCCTCCAAATTTGATAGCCCGCTACTGTCTTTAATTGGACAACAAGCCATTAATTGGCCAGCTGGGGAAAATCACATTGAGTGACTCCTCCCCCATGGTTCAGAAGCCCTTGGAGGGGGGCAGATACTGGCCTATATGTTGATTCTGCCATGGGCAGATGTACAACCATGGATAGAAATTTGCAGTGGAACAGGTCTTTTGCGCACGATTCTCCACTGGGACAAATTCAACACAGAATCCGCCCAGAAATCTATTCCTGTCCAATATAAGTAACTTATTTTATTAACCACATATATTGCTTTCAGTATTTTAAACACACTTAATATGTCTCACTTCAGTGTTCCTTTTTCTGGCACAAATGTTTAGTTTCTTGATCCATAATGGATTGTTCTAAGACCTGGAATCATTGCTGGTGACTCTCCAACCTTCCCAATGCTTCAATGTCTGACAGGACAACAATGAAATAGAGTTTCATTTAAGACAGAGTTGAGAAAGGTTGTTCAAACTCATCTCACTTCAGTGCTTTCGCAGCCAGTAGAGAATACTGTCCTATCAGTCTGAGTTTGATTCAAATACAAATCGAGAAATGACAAAGAGTTCTAGGCAAAAAATGTATTGCCAAAAATTGCTTTAATGCATTCTGCAGGGGTGATCTGTGTTACCGAGAGTTGCATCAAAAATTTCCTTTGCTGTTAGCATTCATTATTAAGCCTTGGAAAAATGCATATTTAAAGGTTGGATACAATTGATTGATTTATTTTGGGCTGTAGTCATTTACTTTGCAGTATGTGGGGGCTGAAGGGTGGATCAGTAAATTTGCTGATGCCACCAAGATTGGTGGACTAGTGGATGAGGTGGAGGGCTGTTGTAGGCTGCAAAGAGACATTGATAGGATGCAGAGCTGGGCCGAAAAATGGCAGATGGAGTTTAACCCTGATAAGTGCGAGGTGATTTATTTTGGTAGGACAAATTTGAAAGCGGATTACAGGGTCAAAGTTAGGGTTCTGAGGAATGTGGAGGAACAGAGAGATCTTGGGGTTCATATCCACAGATCTCTGAAGGTTGCCACTCAAGTGGATAGAGCCGTGAAGAAGGCCTATAGTGTGTTCGCGTTTATTAACGGGGTTTGAGTTTAAGAGCCGTGGGGTTATGCTGCAACTGTACAGGACCTTGGTGAGACTACATTTGGAATATTGTGTGCAGTTCTGGTCACCTCACTATAAGAAGGATGTGGAAGCACTGGAAAGAGTGCAGAGGAGATTTACCAGGATGCTGCCTGGTTTGGAGGGTAGGTCTTAGGAGGAAAGGTTGAGGGAGCTCGGGCTTTTCTCTTTGGAGTGGAGGAAGTTGAGAGGCGACTTAATAGAGGTTTATAAGATGATGAGGGGGATAGATAGAGTGGACGTTCAGAGACTATTTCCTCGGGTGGATGAAGCTGTGACTAAGGGGCATAACTATAAGGTGCATGGTGGGAGATATAGGAGGGATGTCCGAGGTAGGTTCTTTACGCAGAGAGTGGTTGGGGTGTGGAATGGACTGCCTGCAGGGATAGTGGAGTCAGACACTTTAGGAACTTTCAAGCGGTTATTGGATAGGCACATGAAACACACTAGAATGATAGGGAGTGGGATAGCTTGATCTTGCTTTCAGACAAAGCTCGGCACAGCATCGTGGGCCGAAGGGCCTGTACTGTGTTGTACTGTTCTATATTCTATAATTCTATGTCACCAATCTCTGAACAGTTCCCTCCTTGCTTCAACTGGCTGCTAATTTAACTGGGAGAATTATTAAAACTGGGCTCCCAATGGAATATTCTGCAACTTTGTAATACCTGTGAATTATCTGTGAGTTCAAGGTGAATGTCTCAGCAGCTGAACACAGTTGCATCTTCACAATGTGGAAATATTAGATATTGTGTACAGTGATTGACATAACATGATTTGAGAATGATAACTTGGTCTATAATTTGTGAATTACTTTGGATATCAACCATCAGTGAAAATACTCAATACTCAGCTGGATCTCACATTAAGTTTAAGATTTTAAATGTATTTATTACTGTCACAAGTAGGGCATACATTGACACTGCAATGAAGTTACTGTGAAAATCCCCTAGTCTCCACACTCTGGTGCCCATTTGGATGCATTGAGGGAGAATTTAGCATGGCCAATGCACCTAACCAGCACGTCTTTCAGGCTGTGAGAGAAAACCGGAGCACCCAGAGGAAACGCACACAAACATGGGGAGAATGTGCAGACTCCGCACAGACAGTGACGCAAGGAATCAAACCCGGGTCACTGGCGCTATGAGGTAGCAGTGCCAACCACTGTGCCACACATTAGTCACTGTGCATCAAGCAGGAATGGTAGAGCAGGGTCAAATGGCTAACTCCTGCTTCTAGTTTCTATGACCTTGCACATACACGTTAAACCTTTAACAAAGAGCATGGCAATGTGTTGGTTCAACTTTTTTAAAAAAGGTAACTTTTTGAATAAATATTCTTGGTGTTCACGACCAGATATTTGTTGGACAGATTTTCAATTAACTCCTTCAACTTATGTGTACAGAGAAAAGTAGGATCATCAGAAGCTAAAAGAAGTAAAACTTTATTAAATCTTCCATAAAAATTAACAGCAACAATACTCAGAAATAAATCTAAAGGGACTGCTTTATTAGTTAGGTTTTCTGCTACACGAGTGTCGCAAGTGTTGTCACCGTACTGCTCAGGTTCTCAGGCCAGCTTCCTCCGTTTTGAGACATTGGTTAAAGCTAATCAGCTGGATTGGGTGGGCCACATCATCTGCATGCCCGACACGAGTCCTAAAACCAGCTCCCTACTCTGAACTTAATCACGTCAAGCAGTTACCAGGAAGGCAAAGGAAACATTTCAGGGATGTCCTCGAAGCCACCCTGTAAAAATGCAACATCCCCACCGATATGTGGGAATCTCTTGCTTGAGACCACACAAACTGGAGAAGATGCACCTGCGAAGGTTCCAACCATTGTGAGTGTCTTCAGTGGACCCAAGTGGAGACAAATGCAAACAGGGGAACGAGTATTCCAAAATCTGAGCATCGCATCTGGCCTAGTGGTATTATCGCTAGACGACTAATCCAGAAACTCAGCTCATGTTCTGGAGACCCAGGATCAAATCCCGCCATGGCAGATGGTGGAATTTGAATTCAACAAAAAATATCTGGAATTAAGAATCTACTGATGATCATTAAACTGTTGCCGATCGTCAGAAAAAACCTATCTGGTTCACTAATGTCCCTTAGGGAAGGAAATCTGCCGTCCTTACCTGGTCTGGCCTACATGTGATTCCAGAGCCACAGCAATGTGGTTGACTCTCAATTGCCCTCAGGCAAGAAGGGATGGGCAATAAATTCTGGCCAGCCAGTGACACTCATGTCCCATGAATGAATAAAAAAAAACCTGCCTCATCAAACACTACCTGCCCCACCTGTGATAGAGCGTACGAATCCAGCATTGGACATTTTAGTCACCTCAGGACCCACAGCCCTGGAGTGGAAGAAATTCATTCTCAGTCCTGAGGAACTGGCTAAGGGAGAAAAGAAAAAGAGATGTTATGCCACTTGCAAGAAGGATAATTTCACGTGGACCTGGACTATTAGTGCCATCCATTTGTCCATTTAGTTCACACGTTAAAGAAAAAAGTTTCAAGATAATTTATTGCTTGACATGACTTTCAGTTAACTATGCTTAATTTTTCTTTCATTGAATGAATTGATCTAAGAAAGAGAGAAGTGATACAAGTCTGGGAATTACAACATTGCCTCTTACTGCCCTTACCTCATGATAGCTGCTGCCAGAACTCTTATTCATGCTGATTTGGACTTGATTGTTCAATGTTATCCTCATAGGCTTTCCAAAGGCTGTATGGGGAAAATAAATGCCAAGTCAATCCATAGCCAGTCATGTCCTGGCTCCCTGCACTACATCCTGATTGTCCATTTTTCCCAACCGACATTTTGTCCCTGCCTCCAATGCATCAAATTTAAAATTCATCCAATCATCTACAAAATGTCCACTGCTCCATTATAATGGTAGAATATCAAATAAGACATTGGGGCTCTTTGTTACCCAACCCTCACTATTTAACAGCAACTTAAACTACCCTGCCCATCATTAACTCGTAACTCTTAAACATTTGAATCCTGCAATATGTACCCATGGAAATCATTGCATTGTATCCAACAGTATGGTAGGTGTTAATTGTAAGATTGCATTGCAAATGAGTATAATACCTGTGGTTATATGGTATGCTTATTTTGGACTATAATGTTCAGCATTATTGTTTGTAGGATTTTAATTTAAAAAGTAAATGAGATGGAAAATATAATTCCTTCACAAAAATTTAAAAGTCTTTGTCTCAATGGAACAATGCCAAAAATTACACAAATTATACATGTACCGATAGAATGTGCATTCATGCCTGTGATCCCTTATCTCAAGATTACTGATTTTAATTGTGCCACAGTAGAAACACCAGAAGACTAATTGATTTTTCTTCACAGAAAGAGGGGGTGGTTCTGGCACAGAGTAGACACATTCCCATGGGTGGGAAAGGTAGTGCAGCTACAGCTAGAGCTCCCTGATTGACTGACTGATTCCTGTAATGGAGGTTCCACCTCTCTCGCCATGCACATCACATGTACATGCACAGGCACACACACACACACCAACTCCCTGTCCCTCAACAGTCGAAAAACTGGTAGGAGCCCCACGTTGCTTTTCTTCGGGAGGCACAACACTATTTAAGTACAATCAGGCACTTCACTGCCCTGTGTCAGGTCTTGCATTGGATTAAACCCCTAGTTGTGCAGAATGCTGCTGCCAGTATGATCTGATTCCTTCACCAGGGATCATCGTTGAAGCAGTATCTGTGTGAGAAGAATGTCCCTAATTTAATATGGGATGACAAGGGTTGACATGGGAATCCCACTTGCTGGTGGAGAGATGTCAGTTAGGCTCATCAGTGAGGCACTTGAAGCCGATTATGCCCAAGTCCATCAGGATTTTATAGGGGGCTGCAACTATGAGATTGCTTGCGAGGGGGAGCAACAGAGGATATTCGGGTGCGGTTTTGCTTTCCATGGCTATCCCTTCCTGATGCCGGTTCCTTCAATGAGGTACTGAGTGCTTGTCAATTAGAACCCGCTGAGAAGCTACTGACAAACCTTGAGTAACATTTGGGAAGAAGTCTCACAACACCAGGTTAAAGTCCAACAGGTTTATTTGGTAGCAAATACAATAAGCTTTCGGACCTTTAAGACCTGGCTGGCTGTAGGATTCACATTCTAATCTGTATTCTGCAACTTGATTTTGTCTGTTTGCACTGTTTGAGAGCACATTTCTACTCCATCTGACGAAGGAGCAGTGCTCCAAAAGCTTATGGTACTTGCTACCAAATAAACCTGTTGGACTTTAACCTGGTGTTGTGAGACTTCTTACCGTGTTCACCCCAGTCCAACGCCGGCATCTCCACATCATAACATTTGGGAGCCATGGGAGACTCATGCAAGTCCTGTTTAAAATCCTGGTGGACTTTGGCATAACTGGCTTTAAGTGGTTTATTGATGAGTCTAATCGACATGTCTCCACCAGTAGGATTCCCATGTCAATCTTTCTCATCCCATACTAAATTAGAGACCGTCTTCTCACACAGGTACTGCCCAAGGCTCCTGTCCACACCACCATCATGCATGTTCTGGCAGGGTCCATTAAATTCCATGCATAAATGTTAAGATGAAAAAGAAGGAGGCTTATAAAAGTTGAAAGATTTTTAATATAGTATAAAACTAAACTGAATATAGTGCTCTGATCTGGCAGGTTGTAAATGCTAGGCAAACCAAGTCCAAAAAGGAAACGTGGCAAACTATCACAATTATTTTCTATTTGTATTTTACTCCAAGAAGACATGTACTGAAGTCAAGAGCCACCAATGCCAGTAACGCTTCTGGAGGCTTTAAATATTAAATTGAAACATTTATAAACAAAAGAAAAGAAAACTTAAACACACAAGATTACATTTACACAGTCAAAATTAGTCTTACAGAACACTTTTCCCAATAAAGATTCCTACTTGGTTAGACTCTCAAATAAACACCCCTTTAGGCAACAGTCCTTACAGATATTTAATCTATTAAAAACAAATCCAGTAATATTCCCACAAGGCAACCTCACTGCTGCTGTATGGAAGGAATGTCTCAGAGCTTCTCACTCCCACTCTGCTGTGGAAAATTTCAAAAACCTTCAAACAAAATCCCTGTCCTTAAATATGATGTTTTCTCTTTCATGTTTTCCCATTGTCCTTATCCATCTTTGAAATTTGCTTATCCCTGATATAAAAATCCTTTATGTTCTCCTTATGGCAACCACTTTTAGGTAAAATAAAATGGAATAACTTTGCTTTTATTTGTTACCTTTTCTAGGTTGTAAATTCTTTTTTACTTCCCTTTGAAATTTAACAACAGAACAAAACATACCTTTTTTATCTCCTAATGCAAATTTCTCATTTACGTGTAGCGCATCCAACTTGGCCCTATTTCCTTCCAATGCCTGCCTTCCACACCTAGACCCTTTGATGTTCTAAACCTTGCAGCCCAACTGTCTTCTGTGTAATTAAATTAGACACAAACACACACATTTTACCTTTTTAATGGGTCCATGCCAATGGGCAAGGAGACATTTGATAGAGATATTCAAAATCATGAATGGGTTTTGTTAGAGCAAATAAAGAGAAACAATTTTCAGTGGCAGAAGGGTCAGTTAGCCAAAAAAATACTGATTTTAAAGTGATTGACAAAAGAGCCAGAGGGGACTTGAGGGAACAATTATTTTTTACACTGAGAGCTGTTGTAATCTGGGATGCACTGGGTCACAGTAAGAAGTCTCACAACACCGGGTTAAAGTCCAACAGGTGATGAAGGAGCAGCGCTCCAAGCTCATGATTCCAGATAAACCTGTTGGACTTTAACCTGGTGTTGTGCGACTTCTTATTGTGCCCACCCTAGTCCAACGCCAGCATCTCAGCATTAAAGGATGGTGGTACCATTCAATAATTCCATACAAAATCGAATTGGATAAAAACATCAAGGGAAAAATGTCAAGGCTATGGAGTGGGATTAATTAATTAGCCAGCTCTACAAACAGTTGACAAAGGCTCAAATGACCACCTGCTCTATGAAAGAGATGGCCAAAATCGGACAGTTACCCCAAGCTATTCTTGTCAAGTGTCCGAATGTAGCATTAGTGGACACTTAGCAAGATGTCTGGAGTCTCTTGCCTGAAACAGTGCTCAGTCAGAGAAGATTTTCAAAGGGGGAAAGGCACTTTATTTTGTGAAATTCTGTTCCCATTATGGGGCATATTACAAGCTGGGATTTGATGGCAGTTACTCCTTCGTCTGCCAAAGCTGCACACCTGAAGTAGAGCCTTGAAAAAATTCAAATGCTGGTGCCTTTGAAGAGATTGTGATAAGTTTATAGAATGATCCAAAACATAGATTTCATAAGGTTAATTGAACAGAGCTCTGAGCAACCATCTTCATTTCAAAATGCTATGGGTTAAATGGTATTAAGTAAATATTGGAAATTTACACAGCAGCACTCCTCTACACGTATCTGCAATAAGGAATTATGTTTGCTTTTCATATGACAGAAATTTGATTTCGAATATTACTTCAGGTGCTGCCTCTGTAAATTTGACGTCAATCTATTATGTAACAAGCTGGTCGGAGGCTACAGCTAAACAAGAGGAGTTAATTGGATTGAGTTTGTTACATCTGTATGCTTTTTAATCAGTCGCAGACTACAAACAATTTTACCTATTTCCATAGCTTATTAAACATATATTCATGTTGTAGTGCACAAGACGTACATGTTTCACAGGCACTTGTTTTCATGAAAGACCCTTATCATACAAGCAAGTGGCTAGAATCACCTTGGGGCAATTTTTTTCAACTCGCTGACTGGTTGTAAAACTGGTGTTGTCTGCCCGTTGTAAGAAATGTCTGATTTTAATGCCATTGAAATCTATGGAAATAGAAACCAGGTGGTTTCTATAGAGACTGGTCAATCAGCAATGTCAGCTTAATGCACAGGGAGCGAGTTGCAAATCAATCCTCCTAAATGTTTCCTCCACTGGAATGGTTATGTCTCAATTCATCAGTGACATTCTCTGTACACATTTGACCATTTTAAATGCGTTTTAATGTGTGAATCTCTTGATAGCTGTTTTGTAATGTGGCTGAGTGTTGCTTCTATTGCATTGCACTGATCAATTCTAGATGCAGAAGTTTCTAACTGCAAAGCCTGCAGAACGATATGGAAATATAACGTACAGAAACAGGCCATTTGGCCCATTTAGTCCATGCTGCTGTTTATGCTCCATGGAGACCTTTTTCCCCACCATCCCTCTTCATATAAACCTTTCAGCAGACTTTTCTATTCCTTCCTCCTTGATGTGTTCATTCATTTTCTCCTTTAATGCATATATGCATTCCCCTCAACTTGAAAAGTATTGTGAACTATGAGGAAGATAGTGCAGAACTTCAAATGCTGGAGAGATGGCAGATGAAGTTCAACGTGAAGAAATATGAAGTGATCCAGTTTGGTAGGAAGAATGCAGAGAGACAATGTGAAATAATTGGGCAGCACGGTAGCACAGTGGTTAGCACTGCTTGGATTCCTGGCTTGGATTACTGCCTGTGTGGTGTTTGCACATTCTCCCCGTGTCTGCATGGGTATTCTCCGGGTGCTCCAGTTTCCTCCCACATTCTGAAAGATGTGCTGGTTAGGTGCATTGACCTGAACAGGCGCCGGACTGTGGCGACTCGGGGAATTTCACAGTAACTTCATTACAATGTTAATGTAAGCCTTACGTGTGACTAATAAATAAACTTTAAAAAAACTTTTAAAGGGTATAATTCCAAAGGGGTGGAGGAACAAAGCTTGTGTGCATAAATCATTGACAATGGCAGGACAGGTTGAGGACATGGTTAGTAAAACATATGGCACCTTGGGCTTTATCAATAGGGGTACATAGTACAAAAATAAGAAAGTTGTGTTAAAACATTGGTTCAGCCACAGCTCGAGTCTTGTTCTGGGTGCCACACTTTACTAAAAATGTGAAGGCATTAGAGACAGCACACAAAATATTCACAAGAATAATTCCAGTTATGAGGGGCTCCAGTTAAGTAGAAAGATTGGCAAAGTTGGGACTGTTCTCCTTGGAGAAGAGAAGATTCAGCTGAGATTTAATAGGGATGCTCAAAATGGTGAGGGGTCTGCACAGAGTGGCTGTTCCCATTGGTGGAAGAATCGAGAACCAGAGGGCACAGAGAATCATAGAATCCCTACAGTACAGAAGGAGGCCATTTGGCCCATCAAGTCTGTACCGACCACAATTCCACCCAGACCCTATTCCCGCAACCCTCATTTACCTTGCTAATCTCCCTGGATCAATTTAGCATATATTTAAGATAACTGATAAGTAAGCATTGAGACATGAGGAAAAGCTTTTCACACAGCCAGTGGTTAGGATCAGGAATGCACTGCCTGAGAATGTGTTTGAAGCTGGGTCAATTATCTGAAAAGGGGGGGAAAAAAATGCAAGGCTACAAGGGTGCTAACTATTCCAACAGGAGCTTCAAGAGAAACTTCTTTACCCAAGGAGTAGCAAGAATGTGGAACACACGACCTCATGGAATAATTAGAATCATAGAATGGTTACAGTATAGAAGGAGGCTATTCGGCTTATCTTATCTGTGCTGGTCTATGAAGGGGCAATTCACCTAGTGCCTATTTATGAGTGATTATCTCCTCTTTAGTTTGGCTCCCCCCTCAAAAAAGAACTGGAAACTTCATTAGTTAAAGAAGCATAATCTTGTGTAATGACTTCAGTTATTAATTATATTTAATATGCTCAAAAGTAAAATTAAATATCATCCACATTGTACATCCAGATTGTTTGATGAAAGACATCAAAATCCCAGGGATATACGAGACCATTTTTAAACTGGACTCCTCCAGCACTAGAGGCCCATAAGTGAGTTAATAAATGTGGCTTGCAGTTATGGTAGCTCTGTATACGAAATGGTAAATGTAATCACTGCTGTGGCCTCAAAGTCTCCTGAGTGATACAGCAAACTGGACTGTCTCCAGGCAGAAAACTGAGTGACTGACACAGTAAATTAAACCTCACAGATGTATGAATACTTACATATTTCTTTCACTGGTTTAGTGATGAAAGTGGATCCATTTGTTGCAAACTAAATGAAGAGGCTTATCGGCTGTGGAAGCAGTAGCACCTTTGATTTGATTTATTATTGTCACATGTATTGGTATGCAGTGAAGAGTATTGTTTCTTGCGCACTATACAAACAAAGCATACCATTCTTCGATAAGGAGAGGGTACAGCGTGTAGTGTTACAGTCATAGCTAGGGCGCAGAGAAAGATCAACTTAATATGAGGTAGGTCCATTCAAAATCTTGTGGTATCAGGAAAGAAGCTGTTCTTGAGTCGGTTGGTACGTGACCTCAGGCTTTTGTATCTTTTTCCCGATGGAAGAAGGGGGAAAAGAGTATGTCCGGGATGCATGGGGTCCTTAATTATGCTGGATGCTTTTCTGAGGCTGCTGGATGCTTTTCTGAGGCAGCAGGAAGTGCAGACAGAGTCAATGGATGGGAGGCTGGTTTGTGTGATGGACTGGGCTACATTCACGACCTTTTGTAGTTTCTTGCGGTCTTGGGCTGAGCAAGAGCCATACCAAGCTGTGATACAACCAGAAAGAATGCTTGCTATGGTGCATCTGTAAAAGTTGGTGAGAGTCGTAGTGAAAATGGCAAATTTCCTTAGCCTCCTGAGAGAGTAGAGGCGTTTGTGGGCTACTACCAGTATTCATATCGTCACACACCCGGCTGATAACTGATAACTGGAAACCCCGATGTGTGGTGATGTCTTGCTTTGCCTACAGGAATGGTGTGAGGAACCACGTGCGATACCTAGTAAGACCAGTAACCAGTCCAGTCGTAGTATAACACTTATTAAAGACTATTTATTACAATAAAGAAAAGACATATAGACAAACAGGACTATAAGGATCGAAAACAGTTATGTACAAGAGACTACTAAACACACCCACACAGTTTAAGTAGGAATTATCCTTTTGATCCAAAAGTACATTTAAAACATCTAAACTCTTTCAGGAATTTCCTCTTCCCAAACAACATCCAATCAAATAGACCTATATGTAAAGGCTAGCTTATAGTTGCCACACTGTATACGATTGAATAGTTATTCTGGGGAATGTCTCTTTTTTGATTCAGCGATGTTATGGATTTTAATAGAACTAGGGGTCATAGTTTGAGGATAAGGGGTAAACCTTTTAGAACTGAGGTGAGGAGAGATGTCTTCACCCAGAGGGTGGTGAATGTGTGGAATTCACTACCACAAAGTAATGGAGGCCAAAACATTGTCTGATTTCAAGAAGAAATTAGATATAGCTCTTGGGACTAAAGGGATCAAGAGATATGGAGGGGAAGGGGGGGATGAGGATATTGAATTCAATGATCAAAATGAATGGCAGAGCAGGATCAAAGGCCCAAATGAGTTTCTATGTAACTGCCTCCACGAAGGTTTCAGCACTCTTGTTTCTGGTCTGCTAACTAGAACCAGCTTGCAGTCTGCTAGCTGGACTCTGCATCTCAGGTACCGGATGGATTCTGCCTCCTCCTTCCATGAAGAGATTGTCGATTTTGTTGATGGCCTAAACACTCATTTCAGGTGAAGCAGCGCTTCAATCCTTCAATCCGGTCTATTGCATTCGCTGCTCCCAATGTGGTCTACTCTGTCGGCGAGACCAGTCGCAGACTGGATGACCACTTTGCAGAACACATTTGGTCCGTCCGCAAGCAGGACCCAGACCTTCCTGTCACTTGCCATTTCAACACCCCACCCTGCTCTCCTGCCCACATTTGTGTCCTTGACCTGTTGCAATGTTCCAATGAAGCCCAAAGCAAACTGAAGGAACAGTACCTCATCTTCTGATTAGGCACTTTACAGCCTTCTGGACTTAACATTGAGATCAGCAACTTCAGAGCATGAACTCTCTCCTCTGCCTGCACCCAATTTCTATATATTTTTTTCATTTTATCTTCTTTATTTAATTTTTTTTTTACTTTCATTGCTTCCATTATTTCATTTTCCCACCCTTTTTCAATCTTGCTTTCCATCATTTTCTCCCACCATGCTCTCCCTTCCCCCCCATTCCACTCAGACCATTTGTTACATGTCTCAGGTTGTCCTTGTGCCTTGTTCTGCCATTTACACATACTGATCTCTTAATGGCCACTATCAGCACCCTCCTTAGTCATAATCACCGCCATTTAGACCATAAGATATAAGAGCAGAATTAAGCCGTTGGGCCCACCGAGTCTGCTCCGCCATTCAATCATGGCTGGTATGATTCTCATCCCCAATCTCCTGCCTTCTCCCCGTAACCCTTGATCCCCTTATTGATCAAGAACTTATCTATCTCTGTCTTAAAGTCACTCAATGACCCGGCCTCTCCAGCCCTCTGTGGCAATGAATTCCACAGATTCACCACCCTCTGGCTGAAGAAATTTCTCCTCATAATTTTAAAGGAGCATCCCTTCATTCTGAGGTTGTGCCCTCGAGTTCTAGTCTCTCCTAAGAGTGGAAACATCCTCTCCACATCCACTGTATCCAGGCCTCTCAGTATTGTGTAAGTTTCAATTAGATCCTCCCCACCCCACCCCACCGCCCTCATCCTTCTAAACTCCATCCAGTATAGGCCCAGATTCCACAACCATCCCTCATATGACAAACCTTTCATTTTTTGGGATCATTCTTGTGAACAGGAAGCATTTATTTTGTCTTTTTGCCGATGAAATCTTTGTCAATTCTACCCTCTCCCAACCCCTCCACCCCCACCTCGCCCTAATCTCCTTCTATTTTCTATTGTCTTTAGCTCTGGCAAAGGGTCATCCAGACTTGAAACTTTGACTCTATTCTCTCTCCACAGGTGCTGTCAGACCTGCTGAGATTTTACAGCATTTTCTATTTTGTTGCTAATTATGTTATTGTTTCTCTTTTTGTAGGTTCTCTCTGTATATTTGGCTGCCTGCTCCCCCCAGCTTCTGCAGTTCTGAAAGATTAACATATGTATGCCTTCCCTTGATTTCAAATCATCTAACTAAGGTGTTTCCTATTAGCGGGATGATACATTAGTTTTGTCTGTCTACATTGCTCATGTCATTCCTGGGATTCCCATCCTGTGGTGGAATACCTTTTGAAATGCTGATAGCTCCTAACCTCGTTACTGGGACTGTCATCCAATGAAATACCCTTTGAAATGCTGATGGCTTCTAAGTTGCTGGCACATTCATGACATGTCCTCCTTATTTAAAAATGAAATGTCTTAATTTGAAAGACGTTTCAATTCTCAACACTTTTCCTATTTGTGTTATCGTATTAAACACTATAACATTCAAAAACATGCATTAACATTGAGGATACCCCAGTAACTTACACCCATTGTTCCCAGAAGTCTTTTTTTATACTTGGGGATAATGGGTCCACAATGACATTTTCTCTCTTGGACACGTGTAATTGGTTGCAATTCATGTAATAGAACCCCTAGAGTGCAGAATGAGACCATTCGGCCCATCGAGTCTGTACTGACCACAATCCCATCCAGGCCCAATCCCCATAACCCCATGTATTTACCCTGCTCATCCCCCTGACATGATGGGCAAGTTACCGCACATCTTTGGGCTGTGGGAGGAAACCGGAGCACCTGGAGGAAACACATGGAGAATGTGCAAACTCCACACAGACAGTGACCCAAAAGCTGGGAATTGAACCTGGATCCCTGGTGCTGTGAGGCAGCAGTGCTAACCACAGTGCACCCAATTGCAAACTCCATCAGAATAATCTGGTGTTCTGGTCTTGGAATTTTTCCAGCAAGTTTTAGGGGTTGTGATCTGTATACACTATTGTCTCTGCTGGGTTCATAGAATCCCTACAGTGCAGAAAGAGGCCATGTGGTCCATCAAGAGAGCACCAACGCTCCGACAGAGCAACCCACCCAGGCTCTATCCCCGTAACCCCACGGATTAACCCTGCTGATTCACTTTAACCTACACATCTTGGGAAACTAAGTGGTAATTTAACATGGTCAATTAACCTAACCCGCACATCTTTGGAATGAGGGAGGAAACTGGAGCACCCGGAGGAAACCCACATAGACACAGGGAGAATGTGCAAACACCACACTGACAGTCACCCAAGGCCGGAATTGAACCCGGGTCCCTGGCGCTGTGAGACATCAGTGCAACATAAATCTTGAAATGTTGCAGTGCCAGGCTTAAGTCTCTTTCTCAATGGGAGAATCTGTTCATGCCGATTTAATTTTTGTGAGAAATATCCCACTGGTTTCTCGAGGTCAAATTTGTCTTCCTACAGTAGCACAGCTCCTACCCCAATATCGCTCGCATCCACAGTTTAAACTGTTTGTTGTACTTGGGTGCTGCCAATACTGGGTTTGTTGACAGCACTGTTTTTAAATGGTTGAATGCCATTTGGCAGCCATATGTCCAAATAAAGTGCTTGTTATTCTTTCAGAGCTCTGTGAGTGGTGCTGCCACACTGCTAAAATTTGGAATGAACTTGTGATAGAATCCGCTCATGTCCAGAAATCTTATTATTTATTTTCAATTGGTGGCTTCTGGGAACTCCAAATGGCCTGTACCTTTGCGTCTTGTGGGGCCATTTGACTGTGTCCCAGTGCATGTCCCAGGTATGGAATTTGGGCCTTACCAAATTCACTTTTTGCTAGATTCATCACAAGTTTGGCTTGTTATAAGCGGTCAAACAGTTTATTTAGGTGGCACAAATGCTTTTGCCAACTCTGGCTCAACACCACCAAATCATCAATGTGTACAGCACAGTGACTCAAAGCTTAAATCAGCTGGTTCGTGAGCCGCTGAAAAGTCGCGGAAGCATTCTTCATCCAAAACAGCATTACCTTAAATTGATAAAGTCCTTGTAACTTCACAAACGCGGAGATCTCCTTTGCCTTCTTAGTTAAAGGCACTTACCAATAGCCCTTCAGCAAGTGCGATGATACTGTGCCTTTAAGAAATATATGTATATCATATTTCTTTTGTCAAGGGTATGTTCAAAAGTCAGCTGTTTTACAAGGTGCCAATTTGTCTGAGATAACATGCAGCTCCATGCTGAGAATGCAGGATAATAATCGAGCTTAGCTAATAGGGTGTTTGTTTAATTGGAGTTCATGCATTTGTTTTACCTGGCTTTTCTCTTTGGGTTTCAGAGTAGGGTTTTGACTACAAATGCTACAATTTTTCCAGAAAATGTTAGAAAATCTCAGGAGGTCTGGCAGCATCTGTGGAGAGAGCCAACATTTCGAGTCTGGATGATTCTGACTTGGTCAGAGCTGATTAGGTTTTGATTAGGTCAATTAATAGAGACAGCGAATGGGTGGAGCTAAGCTTGTAGACAAGATATTTTCTTTTAAAACGTCAGTTACTGCTGGGTTTTGAAAGAAGCAAGAAATGTCTTTCTCTCTCTCTCTCTCTCTGGAGGCTACTGTTTCGGGCTGTCAGAGGACAGGTATCTCTCTGTCTCTATCTCCAGAGGTGTTCCAAAGTCTCTGGGACTGTTAACAAGTATTAGCGCACAAGCCTGTGTGTTGCTAACTGATTTTGAAGAGGAGTTTAAGCCTATAAAATGGATATTGCTTGAATCACAGATTACTACAGTGCTGAAGAGGCCCTTTGGCCCATCAAGTCTGCACCAACACATGAAATGCCCTGACCTGCCCACCTAAACAGAATCACAGATTGAATTGGAGCTAATATAGATTAGCAGTTAAGAATTGTATCTTGCCATGTTTATGTATTTAAATTGGTAAACGTTAAACTAATTCATTTGTTATAGTTAAACTGTATTGTTAAACAGAGTTTGTTTTGATTAAAGCTCCCTTGTCTGTCAATAGAATCACACCTGGAGTGAAGCATCTTATCCTCACACTAATGCCAAAATAAAAAAAACTGTTGGAGTCTGGTTGGGCTTCACAACATACTTGGGGTTTCTGCTCTAGTACCCTAACATAAGTCTCTTTTAGGGATGAATTTTGATTATCCAACACTTTCAATGCCATCTTCCAAACGTGGAATGGAAAACAAATCCCTCTTGATGACGGCATTCACCCTCCTGTAGTCCATGCAAAGTCTTTGGATTCCATCCGACTTGGACACCAGGAAGATAGGGGAGCTCTATTCACTAGATCATTTTGAACATGAACCCAATTTCCTTCTGCAACTGCGATAAATTAGCTGGGCTTAACCTGTATGGATGTTGTTTGATTGGAGTGGTGTCCCCCTAATCTGCGTCATGCGTTGCTAACCCTGTTTTACCTAGTTTATCCCTGCAAATACATCTATAGGCCTGCATTAACTTTATCAATTCTCTCCAGCTCTTATCTGGGAGATAGGAACATAGGAATTAGGAGTAGCATTCAGCAAATTCAGCTCTTCAAGCCTGCTCTGCCATTCAATCAAATCATGGTTGATCTCTCCCTGGTCTCAAATCCACCTCCCCACCTGTTCCCCATATCCCCTTATCCCTTTTTAAAATTAGAAATATATCTATCTCCTTCTCGAAACCTTTCAATGATTCAGACTCCACCGCGCTATGGGGCAGCGCGTTCCACAAATCCACCACCCTCTGCGAGAAGTAGTTTCTCCTCATCTCAGTTTTAAATCTACCACCTCTCAACCTATACCTGAGACTTCCTGTTTGAGATTGCCCTATAAGAGGAAACATTTGGTCTGCACTTACTTTATTAATCCCTTTTAAAATTTTATATAGCTCGATCAGATCCTCTCTCATCCTAAACTCCAGCGAGTATCAGCTCAAACTGTTTAATCTCCCCTCAACCCTTTCATTCCTGGAATCAGTGAACCTCCTCTGAACTGTCTCCAATGCCACCACATCCTTCCTCAAATAAGGAGACCAAAACTGGACACAATATTCCAGATGTGGTCTCACCAACACCCTATACAATTGCAACAACACTTCTCTACTTTTATATTCCGGTCCCTTTGCAATAAATGCCAACATTCTGCTTTCCATTTAGATAATAACTTGTCTTTCTATTTTTTCTGCCAAAATAGACAACCTCTCACTTATCCACGTTAAATTCCATCTGCCAAAATTTGGCCCGTTCCCCTAGCCCATCTACGTCCACTTGTAAAATCTTTATATCTTCTTCACTGCCTGCTTTCCCACCTATTTTAGTATCATTTACAAATTTTGCTGTTCCATTCTGTCCCTGCTTGGAAATCATTTATATAGATTGTAAACAGTTGAGGTCTGAGGACTGACCCCTGCGACACCCCACTAGTTACATTTTGCTAGCCAGAAAAGAACCCAGTTATACCGACTCTTTGTTTTCTGTCAGTCAGCTAATCCTCAAGCCAATCCAGTGTTCTACCCCAATCCCCTGCGATCTCACCTTCTGAATCAGTCTTTATGCGCCACCTTGTCAAACACCTTCTGGAAGTCCAGATATACCACATCCACAGGTTCCCCACTATCCACTAGCTGGTTATGTCCTCAAAGAATTCAAACATGTTTGTCAAGTATGACTAGCCCTTCATAAAACCATGTTGATAATGGTGGATTGAACTTTGTCTTTCCAAATACCCATCCATCTCCTCCTTAACGATTGATTCCCCACCACAGAGGTTAAGCTAACCAGCCTATAGTTTCCTACTTTTTGCCTGTCTTCCTTTTTGAAGAGGGGCATCACATTAGTCTGTTTCCAATCCACCGGGACTTTACCAGAATCCAAGGAGTTTTGAATCATCAAACACCAATGCATCCACGATCTCTGCTGCCATCTCCTTTAATGCCCTGGGGTGCAGGCCACCAGGTCCTGGAGACTTATTTGCCTTTAATCCCATTAGGTTATTCAATACCACCTTCCTAGTGATAATTATTGCACCAAGTTCCTCTGCATTAACTACAGTTTTTGGAAAATTTTCATTATTCCTTACCATGAAGACAGAGGCAAAATATTGGTTTAGTGCCTCCACCATCTCTCTGTTCCCCATTAATACTTCACCAGTATTGTCCTCTAAAGGGCCAACATTTACTTTAGCTATTCTCTTCCTCTTTATATACTTATGGAAGCTTTTGGTATCTGTGTTTATGCTTTCCTTCCTTTTACCATTCCTCTTCCACTCAGGAATATATTTTAATTGAGAGTTAAACCACTGGTTTAAATTTCCCAACATTTCCTCATTGTCCAAATGAATTTTAGTGAAGTCACTGTCACGATTTTTTTCCCTTGTCTTCCCCCTTCTTTGAGACAAACAAGTCCTCATGCCTGTTCTCCTCTACATAGTCATACTTGGGAATGTATTGGGCCTCTATTGCTGGGTCCATGGTCTGGTCAAGTTGTTTTAATTTTGAGTCACCCTGCTGTAATTTAATTAACCTCTTTGAGTTGAACCCATTCATCTCACTCCGTTAACTTACTAAAGATGGTATCAGATAACCGGATCTCATTTGCCTCACCCTGGGCTTGCAACCCCTCCCTCTTTTGTCTTGGCTGCTGAGCCTGGCATAGTGTCACGATGCAATCCGGAAAAACCCAGGATAGTCAGTCATTCCTGTGTGGCTGGATTTTTTACTGGGGCTTGACTACAGTAAGCATCACGACCACTTGTGATCCTGTGATATCATTCCTTAGAATTAATTGAATGCCTGCAATGGATAGGATTTTGATCACAACTACCACGACTTCTCCCGCCTTCAGCTACTCTCCAGACTTACTTTTATTAAAGGTATTTCTTTCATTTCTCCGTGAATGCTGCGAATTGACACCCCCTGCAACATCCTTTCTGGAAAACAATTACCTCTATCCCACAACATTAGAGATTGACTCATAGAATCCCTACAGCACAGAAGGAGGCCATTCAGCCTATCGAGTCTGCACCGACCACAATCCACTCAGGCCCTATCCCCCTAACCCCACATATTTACCCTGCTAATCCCACTGACATTATGGGGCAATTTTCCATAGTCAATCAACCTAACCCACATGTCTTTGGACTGTGGGAGGAAACTGGAGCACCCGGAGGAAACCCATGCAGACACTGGGAGAATGTGCAAACTCTGCATCGATATCTCATAATATTTTAAGATCCTTTCCCATTCCATCCTGCCCACATGGAAATATTTTACCATTACATACAAACTGGAATTTTCCTGTCCCGCCCACCGTGGGAATTGTAATGGGTCGGGACAAACCAGCAAAAGTCCTTTGACCTCGGACAGGATTTTCTAGTCCGAAATCTTGCCCAAAATCTTTGAAGAAGTTTCTTCACCCAGAGGGTGGTGAATGTGTGGAATTCACTACCACAAAGTAGTTGAGGCCAAAACGTTGTCTGATTTCAAAAAGAAATTAGATATAGCTCTTGGAGCTAAAGGGATATGGGAGGAAGGGGACTCGGGATATTGAATTCAATGATCAAAATGAATGACGGAACAGACTCGAATGGCCTACTCCTGCTTCGAGTTTCTATGTTTTTATGAATACATCCACCAGTTTTTTAAAAAAAACTTATTTATTAGTGTCACAAGTAGGTTTACATTAACACTGCAATGAAGTTACTGTGAAAATCCCCTAGTCGCCACACTCCGGCATCTGTTCGGGTACACTGAGGGAGTATTTAGCATAGCCAATACACCGAACCAGCATGTCTTTCGGACTGTAGGAGGAAACTGGAGCATGCAGAGGGAACCCACGCAGACACCGGGAGAACATGCAGACTCGGTACAGACAGTGACCCAAATCGGGAATCGAACCCAGTCCCTGGCACTGTGAGGCAGCAGTGTTAACCACTATTGTCACCATTGCCACCCATGGTCCATGAACCAAATCTTAAACATCCACAAGTTGTGCAGCTTCTCTGGCCATTCCAACCTTTTGTTCCTTGACATATGTTCTAATCTTGGTTGGCAACGAGCCTTTAAATACATCTGGGTGGCACAGTGGTTAGCACTGCTGCCTCACGGCACCAGGGACCCAGGTTCAATTCCAGCCTTGGGTGACTGTGTGGAGTTTGTATGTTCTCCTCGTGGCTGCGTGGGTTTCCGCCGGGTGCTCCGGTTTCATTCCACATGCCAAGGATGTGCAGGTTAGGTGGATTGGCCATGCTAAATGGGTGGGGAAAAGGGCCTGGGCAAGGTACTCTGTCAGAGAGAATCAACGCAGACACGATGGGTTGAATGGCCACCTTCTGCACTGTAGGGATTCGATGAATTTTTGATTACAGCAGAATTGTCTAAGTGCTTCATGGATTTCAACTATTTTCCGTGACCGTATCCATTTATCAAATTGATTTCAAATTCAAGGTACGCCTGCCCGGATTGTTTTCTTACAGCTTTAAGCTGTCGTCTGTCAGCCTCTGGTACAAGCTCATAAGCACTATGTATAGCTTTCTTCACTGCCTCATAGTCTCCAGACCTTTCCTCGAAGAGAGAAACATATATTTCACTAGCCCTACCTACAAATTAGCCTGTACGAACATGATCCAAATGTCTCGTGACCATCCCACCTGTCTAGCTATTATTTTAAAAGCAGAAAGGAAAATCTTGACTTCCTTTTCATTGAATTTTGGGGGCGCTTGTACACATCTGAACATTTCCCCAAGGGTTTCCTGTCTAGAACCACTTTCTTCCTCATTCAGCTTGTACCTGCGGCCATTTGTCATGTTTTAATTTGATGTGCTCTCTCTTTCTCCCGTTGCTAACTTCTGCATTTCCAATTCCCTTTGAAGCTCTCTTTGGCTCTTTCTTCTCTTCCCATCGCTCTTTCCCCGTGTTCTCTCTCTTTTCTTTTTCGCTTTAACTTCTTAATTTCTATGTCTCTTTCTACTTGAAGCTTAGCCATTTCAATTTCTTCTCTTCTCGAAATAAGAACATAAGAACTAGGAGCAGGAGTAGGCCATCTGGCCCCTTGAGCCTGCTCCGCCATTCAATAAGATCATGGCTGATCTTTTTGTAGACTCAGCTCCACTTACCTGCCCGCTCACCATAACTCTTAATTCCTTTAGTGTTCAAAAATGTATTTATCCTTGCCTTAAAAACATTCAATAAGGTAGCCTCAACTGCTTCACTGGGCAGGGAATTCCACAGATTCACAACCCTTTGTGTGAAGAAGTCTCCCCTCAACTCAGTCCTAAATCTGCTCCCCCTTATTTTGAGGCTAGTTCTAGTTTCACCCGCCAATGGAAACAACTTCCCTGCTTCTATCTTATCTAGTCCCTTCATAATCTTATATGTTTTTATAAGATCTCCCCTCATTCTTCTGAATTCCAATGAGTATAACCCCTGTCTACTCAGTCTCTCCTCATAAGCCAACCCTTTCAACTCCGGAATCAACCTAGTGAATCTCTGCACCTCCTCCGGTTCCAGTATATCCTTTCTCAAGTAAGGAGACCAAAACTGTACACAGTACTCCAGGTGTGGCCTCACCAGCACCTTATACAGCTACAACATAACCTCACTGTTTTTAAACTCCATCCCTCCAGCAATGAAGGACACAATTCCATTTGCCTTCTTAATTACTGCTGCATTTGCAAACTTTGCACAAGAACATCCAGGTTCCTTTGCACAGCAGCATGCTGCAATTTTTTACCATTTAAATAATAGTCCATTTTGCTATTATTCCAACCAAGTGGATGACCTCATATTTACCAATGTTGTACTCCATCTGCCAGACCCTCGCCCACTCACTTAGACTATCTATATCCCTTTGCAGACTTTCAGCATCCTTTGCACACTTTGCCCTGACACTCATCTTAGTGTCATCTGTGAATTTTGACACACTACACTAGGTCCCCAACTCCAAATCATCTGTGTAAATTGTAAACAATTGCGGTCCCAGCACTGATCCCTGAGGCACATCACTAGTCACTGATCGCCAACCAGAAAGACACCCATTTACCCCCACTCTTTGCTTTCTGTTAGTTAGAACAAACAAAGAACAATACAGCACAGGAACAGGCCCTTCGGCCCTCCAAGCCCGCGCCGCTCCCTGGTCCAAACTAGACCATTCTTTTGTATCCCTCCATTCCCACCCCGTTCATGTGGCTATCTAGATAAGTCTTAAACATTCCCAGTGTGCCTGCCTCCACCACCTTGCCCGGCAGCGCATTCCAGGCCCCCATCACCCTCTGTGTAAATCCGTCCTTCTGATATCCATGTTAAACCTCCCCCCCCACCCCCTCACCTTGAACCTATGACCCCTCGTGAACGTCACCACCGACCTGGGGAAAAGCTTCCCACCGTTCACCCTTTCTATGCCTTTCATAATTTTATACACCTCTATTAGGTCACCCCTCATCCTCCGTCTTTCCAGTGAGAACAACCCCAGTTTACCCAATCTCTCCTCCTAACTAAGCCCTTCCATACCAGGCAACATCCTGGTAAACCTCCTCTGCACTCTCTCTAAAGCCTCCACGTCCTTCTGGTAGTGTGGCGACCAGAACTGGGCACAGTATTCCAAATGCGGTCAAACCAACGTTCTATACAACTGCAACATCAGACCCCAACTTTTATACTCTATGCCCCGTCCTATAAAGGCAAGCATGCCATATGCCTTATTCACTACCTTCTCCACCTGTGACGTCACCTTCAAGGATCTGTGGACTTGCACACCCAGGTCCCTCTGCGTATCTACACCCTTTATGGTTCTGCCATTTATCGTATCGCTCCCCTCTACGTTAGTTCTACCAAAATGCATCACTTCGCATTGATCTGGATTGAACTCCATCTGCCATTTCTTTGCCCAAATTTCCAGCCTATCTATATCCTTCTGTAGCCTCTGACAATGCTCCTCACTATCTGCCAGTCCTGCCAATTTTGTGTCGTCCGCAAACTTACTGATCACCCCGGTTACACCTTCTTCCAGATCATTTATATAAATCACAAACAGCAGAGGCCCCAATACAGAGCCCTGCGGAACACCACTAGTCACAGGCATCCAGCCAGAAAAAGACCCTTCCACTACCACCCTCTGTCTTCTGTGACCAAGCCAGTTCTCCACCCATCTAGCCACCTCCCCTTTATCCCATGAGATCCAATCTTTTGCACCAACCTACCATGAGGGACTTTGTCAAATGCTTTACTAAAGTCCATATAGACGACATCCACGGCCCTTCCCTCGTCAACCATTCTAGTCACTTCTTCAAAAAACTCCACCAGGTTAGTGAGGCATGACCTCCCTCTCACAAAACCATGCTGACTATCGTTAATGAGTTTATTCCGTTCTAAATGCACATACATCCTATCTCTAAGAATTCTCTCCAACAACTTCCCTACCACGGACGTCAAGCTCACCGGCCTATAATTTCCTGGGTTATCCTTCCTACCCTTCTTAAATAACGGGACCACATTAGCTATCCTCCAATCCTCTGGGACCTCACCTGTGTCCAGGGACGAGACAAAGATTTGCGTCAGAGGCCCAGCGATTTCATCTCTCTTCTCCCTGAGCAGCCTTGGATAGATTCCATCAGGCCCTGGGGATTTGTCAGTCTTTATATTCCCTAAAAAACCTGACACTTCCTCCCTTGTAATGGAGATTTTCTCGAACGGGTCAACACTCCCCTCCGAGACACTCCCAGTCAACACATCCCTCTCCTTTGTGAATACCGACGCAAAGTATTCATTTAGGATCTCTCCTACTACTTTGGGCTCTAAGCATAATTCCCCACTTTTGTCCCTGAGAGGTCAGTTTTTTTTCCCTGACAACCCTTTTGTTCCTAACGTATGAATAAAATGCCTTGGGATTCTCCTTAATCCTGTCTGCCAAGGACATTTCGTGACCCCTTTTTGCCCTTCTAATTCCTCGTTTGAGTTCTTTCCTACTTTCTTTGTATTCCTCCAGAGCTCCCTCCGTTTTTAGCTGCCTGGACCTAACGTACGCCTCTCTTTTTTCTTTTTGACCAATCCCTCAATTTCCCTGGTTATCCACGGTTCTCAAATCCTACCCTTCCTATCCTTTTTTACAGGCACATGCCTATCCTGCAGCCCGAACAACTGTTCCTTAAAAGATTCCCACATGCCAGATGTGGATTTACCCTCAAACAGCCTCTTCCAATCAACAGCTGCCAATTTCTGTCTAATCCCACTAAAGTTGGCCTTCCCCCAATCCAACACCTTACCCTTGGGACACCACTCATCCTTTTCCATCACTATCCTAAAGCTAACAGAATTGTGGTCACTATTTGCCACATGTTCCCCTACCGAAACTTTGAAGATCTGACCGGACTCATTCCCCAGTACTAGGTCCAGTATAGCCCCCTCTCTAGTCGGGCTATCTACATATTGTTCCAAAGAACCTTCCTGTACGCATTTTACAAATTCCTCCCCTTTCAGACTCCCAGCCCTATGCGATTTCCAGTCTATACCAGGGAAATTGAAGTCTCCCACTACAACAACCCTATTTTTCCTGCACCTATCCATTATCTCCTGACATATCCGTTCTTCCACTTCTCTTGGGCTGTTGGGGGGCCTGTAGTATACCCCCAACATAGTGACTGCGCCCTTCCTGTTTCTGAGCTCCACCCACAGTGCCTCGCTACACGACCCCTCTGAATTGTCCTCCCTCTGCACCGCTGTAATATGCTCTCTAACTAATACTGCTACTCCCCCACCTCTTTTGGCCCCTCCTCTGTCTTGCCTAAAACACTTGTACCCCGGAATATTCAGTTGCCAGTCCTGTCCCTCTTTCAACCAAGTCTCTGTCACCGCAACCACATTCCAATTCCTCGTAAGCATGAAGGCCCTAAGTTCGTCTGTCTTAGCTGCTACGCTCCTTGCATTGAAGTAGATGCACTCCAGACCTCCAGGCCCAGTGAGGTCATCCTCCCCCAGAGTGCTCTTCTTTGCCAGCCCTGTCCTGGCCGCAAGCTCTTCCCCAGCCTCTGCACTTGTAGACATAATTTTTTGCTGCCCACCCCCCTGCCATATTAGTTTAAACCCACCCGAACTGCACTAGCAAAACTCCCAGCCAGGATATTCGTGCCCTTCCAATTTAGTTGTGATCCGTCCTTCTTGTACAGGTGCCCTCCTCTCTTGAAAACTTCCCAGTGATCCAGGAATATGAAGCCCTCTCTCCTGGACCAGTCCGTTAGCCAAGCGTTCAATTGTACTATCTCCCTATTCCTAGCCTCACTGGCCCTAGGCATTGGGAGCGGCCCAGAGATTGCCACCCTGGAGGCCCTACTTTTTAGCCTATTTCCCAACTCCCTGAATTGCTCTCGTAGGATCCCCCTGCTCTTCCTATCTACGTCATTTGTACCAATATGTACAATGACATCAGTTTCTTTATCCTCCCCTTTTAATATGCCTCCTATCCGCTCGGAAACATCCAGTACCCCAGCACCAGGTAGGCAGACTACCATCCTGGAGTCCTGTTCGCACCCACAGAATCGCCTGTCCGTGCCTCTAACCGACGCGTCCCCCACCACTATTGCTCTCCTAATCCCTCTCTTTCCTTTCCGGGCCACAGAGCCTGACTCTGTTAACCAGGTATTCACTGGAATTCCACTGCCTCGCCCGCCATGGAATCGGAGCGGGTGAGGGGCGGACAATGGAAATGTTCATACATCTCGGGCGGGAATTTCCAGTCTCGCTCAAGAGAGGCTGTAAAATCCTGCCAAATGGGTCTGGCTATCATCTCTTGTCAGGTTAAATGCATTGATAGAATTTCAATTATCTCAAATTTCTTAGCATCCGTAGATAAAGCTTTGTCTAATCGATTTGCTAATTCCATCAGTTTAAACTTGCTATGATTACATTGTCTACTTCCAGGTAAGATCGAACTACCTCTCGAGCCTTTGTGCAACCGTCTTATTTTAAATAACTTGTTCTCCCTCAGTCGCGCGTGGTCCTTACTCTTGTCAGGTTCAAAGTCAAAAATCCCCTACACCTAAGGAAATTAAGCTTTTTAGAATCCTGGACTCGAGCCCCCAATTTTCTTCCACAAACCGGCTGATAACTGCGAGGGCATCCGAACTTAGAAATACCGATTCATGGTGGTGTATTGTTTTGTCTACAAAAATGGTGTAAGGTGCCATGTGTGATGCCCAGTTGTAGTATGACATTTATTAAAGATATTTATTCATAGGATTATGGAATCATAGACACGGAGACAGGTCCTTCGGCCCAAATTGGTCCATGCCGACCAAAAAGCCCATCTAAGCTAACCATCTTTGCCTGCATTTGGCCTATATTCCTCTAAACATAGAACAGTACAGCATAGAACAGGCCCTTCGGCCCACGATGTTGTGCCGAGCTTTATCTGAAACCAAAATCAAGCTATCCCACTCCCTATCATCCTGGTGTGCTCCATGTGCCTATCCAATAACCGCTTAAATGTTCCTAAAGTGTCTGACTCCACTATCACTGCAGGCAGTCCATTCCACACCCCAACCACTCTCTGCGTAAAGAACCTACCTCTGATATCCTTCCTGTATCTCCCACCACGAACCCTATAGTTATGCCCCCTTGTAATAGCTCCATCCACCCGAGGAAATAGTCTTTGAACGTTCACTCTATCTATCCCCTTCATCATTTTATAAACCTCTATTAAGTCTCCCCTCAGCCTCCTCCGCTCCAGAGAGAACAGCCCTAGCTCCCTCAACCTTTCCTCATAAGACCTACCCTCCAAACCAGGCAGCATCCTGGTAAATCTCCTCTGCACTCTTTCCAGCGCTTCCACATCCTTCTTATAGTGAGGTGACCAGAACTGCACACAATATTCCAAATGTGGTCTCACCGAGGTCCTGTACAGTTGCAGCATAACCCCACGGCTCTTAAACTCCAACCCCCTGTTAATAAAAGCTAACACACTATAGGCCTTCTTCACAGCTCTATCCACTTGAGTGGCAACCTTTCCTATCCATGTATCTATCCAACTTTTAAGTGTTGTTAATGTCCCTGCCTCAACCACTTCCTCCGGCAGCTTATTTCACATACTTACCACCCTCTGTGTAAAAAAAAAAAAGTTGCTCCTCAGGTTCCCATTAATTCTTTCCCCTCTTAACTTAAACCTATGCCCTCTAGTTCTCGATTCCCCAACCCTGGGATAAAGACTATATGTACTTACCCTATCCATACCGCTCATGATCTTATACACCTCTATAAGATCACCCCTCAGTCTCCTATGCTCCAAAGCAAAAAAAAATTGACAAAGCTTTATTACAATAAAGAAAAGATATATATATATATATATACACACACACGCAGGACTTTAAAGATCGAAAACATTTATGTACGAGAGACTACTAAACACACCCAGACAGTTTAAGTAGGAATCGCCCTTTGGATCCAAAAGTACATTTACAAGATCTGAACTCTTTCATGACTTCCCTCTTTCCAAACAACAGCAAATCCAATAGATCTATAAGTAAAGACCAGCTTATAATTACCACACTGTATATGATCAAGTAGTTATTCTGGGGACTGTCACTTCTTGGTTCAGTTAAAATATAGGTTTTAACTGCTTCCACTAAGGTTTCTGCACTCTTGTTTCTGCTCTGCTGACTACAACAGGCTTACAGGCTGCGAGCTGGACTCTGCTCCTCAGGCTGCTGGATGGTCACTGCCTCCTCCTTTCAAGAAGAGGTTGTCAATTATATCGTTGTTTCCCTTCGAAGATTCGCTCTGTATATTTGGCTGTCTGTCCCCACAGCTTCTGTAGTTCTGAAAGATTAACATATGTATGCCTTCCCTTGATGGTCTCAAATCGTCTAACTGAGGTGTTTCCTAGTCGCGGGACAATTTGGCTTGTCTGGCTGCTAATGTCGTTACTGGAACTCTCATCCTGTTGAAATGCTGGTGGCTTCTCACCTGTTGGCACATTCATGACAATATGCTTCGTTCAATGACCTAGTGAGATGATATATTTATGCCCCTGAGCCGATTGGAAAGACATATGCATTGGTCAGAATGATGATCAAATATTTAACTTTATGGATAATTAAATTTTAGAGAATCCAAACCTAATTAGTCATACCCACAAGACCACCCTAGTAAATTAGGCAGGAACTGATCACTCTTGATAATCGTGCAGATTTCCATAACTCAGTCTCTGCAATCATCCATCAAAGGTCCTGCGGCTGTCCCACTTTAATTGGAATATTTTTTGATGTTGAATGACAGCATTCAAGTTCATGGACGTTCATATCATTTAAACAAGAACCAGAAGCATGCATCCTTGAGCTGTCTTTTTCAAAAATGATTGTGAAATGACTGTCAGTGAGACTTTGATTTTCAATGATGGTTGACCAAGGTGCGTAAGATAATTATTGGTAGTTGATGCATATTTCTAACGGACAAGCTGATTTTTCTTCTTCCAAGTGACTTAGAGTAAAAATGGAATTCCACGCCTTATAGTATCATAGAATCCCTGCAGTGCAGAAGGAGGCCATTTGGCCTATTGAGTCTGCACTGACAATAATCCCACCCAGGCCCTGTCCCCATAACCCCACGTATTTATCCTGCTAATCCCCCTGACACTAAGGAGCAATTTAGCATGGCCAATCAACCTGACTCGCACATTGTTGGGGGGAACCGGAGCACCCGGAGGAAACCCATGCAGACACGGGGAGAATGTGAAAACTCCACGCAGACAGTGACCCGAGGCCGGAATTGAGCCCAGGTCCCTGGCGCTGTGAGGCAGCAGTGCTAACCACTATGTCACCATGCCGCCCTATCTAATTATCCAATGTCCAAACCAAAAAAAAACATTGAAATTGATCTGTGTGGAGATAGTTGTATGGACATTATTCATGTTCTTTGTAAACTTATATTTTAATGGAGGCAGTAACTCATTAATCTACCTGCATCAGTATTCAGACTCATCTTTGCTTAAGTCACTGGGTTAATTGCTTTATGGAGGTAATGCCTCTCATAATTTTTCTCAGACTCTGTGATGACAGAGAACTCTGTGATGTGAATGGCATCTTATGATTTCTACCTCCCACAGCGCATTACTGTTGTCTTCTAGATTTCCAGGATCAATAGATTTCCCCTCAGCACCTTATCATTATTCTTCTTTTGAGCTTGATGAAGAAGTGCAGGAGCTCAGGCTGATCAGACGTTATAGGCAATCACTATTCCCTACCCACTGTTGGGTCAACGCTGCATCTGCAGACCCAAGCTGGGCTAATGTAGGGGTTATTCATTGTCTTCAGTCTCAGACTTGATATACGGTACATGGTAATAAGCTTCTGACAAGATTAATTTCACAAGTATCCTTTTTACTTTGAAACTAAAATCCGTGACCCCGAATTATTACTCATATACAAGTTGGATACATTTAAAAAATTGTTGAGTTGTACTGCACTCAAGCCTATGAGGTAATCAATCTTCAACATCCAAGAGTTCCTCCAGTGATCTATCTTCTTAGACAGTCTTCCAGCATTTTCTACCATGGAACATTTAATTGCACCTTTATTATTTTTTTAGAGGCATGGAGAGTGTTTACTTGCATGCTGCTCTCCTTAAACAATCTTTGTTATTTCAGTGGTCAATTCTCTTGATCACCTTGCATGTACATCAAGACCCTTTCCAATAATAGTTATCCAGTTTCTGTATCTCAACAGCAGGTCTGCTTATAGAAATATAGATTCATTGACGTTTACAGCACAGAGGAGGGCCATTCTGCCCATCATGTCCATGCCGGTCAACAAAGAACTGACTACGCTCATCACATTTTCCAGCACTTGGCCTATAGTCTTGGAGGTTATGGCAGTGCAAGTGAATATCTAAATACTTCTTAAAAGTTAGAAGAGTTTCTGACTCAACCACCCTTTCAGGCAGTTCCAGACTCCCACCACCGTCTGAGTGAAAATGTTTCTGCTCAATTCCCGTCTTAGCCTTTACCTCTTACTTTAAATCAATGCCCCCTGGTTATTGACCACACTACTAATAGAAAAAGTGCCTTCCTATCCACCATATCTATGCCTTTTATAATCTTGTACACCTCTATCATGTCCCCTCTCGACCTTCGCTGCTCCAAGGAAAACACCCCCAGTCTATCCAATCTTTCCTTATAGCTCAGGCTCTCCAGCCCCAGCGCTATCCTAGTAAATCTCCTCTGCACTCGCTCCGGTGCAATCACATCCTTCCCATAATGTGATCAGAACTTCATGCAATACTCCAGTTGTGGCTTAACCAGTGTGTTATAAAGTTCCAGCATGACCTCCCTGCTCTTATATTCTATTGCCTCATTTAATAGGTTCACCTATCCCATATGCATTCTCAACCACCTTATTTACTTGCTACCTTCAGGGATCTGTGAATATGCAGTCCAAGGTTCCTCTGATCTACAGGACTTTCCGGGGTCCTACCAATCATAGTGTAATCTTTGACTTGTTAGCCCTCCCCAAGCACACTGCCTCAGGGTTTCTGGGTTGAATTCTATTTGCCACTGCTTTGCCCACCTGACCAATCCATTGATACCCTCCTGTAATCTATGGCTGTCCTCCTCACTGTTTACCACACTACCAATGTTTGTGTCATCCACAAACTTCATGATCATGCATTTAAGCAAGTCATTAATGTGCTCCACAAATAGCAAGGGCCCCAGCACCAAACCCTGGGAGGGCGGCACATCCTTGACATATTGCACTTCTTTGTTATAAATTCTCATGCCTGCTCATCCACAGTTTCATTAACAAGCTGTAGTTTACAATCATTATAAAGTGCACGGCATAATTTTGCTGATTCCACTTCTTTCGAGTGATGTCAAGGTGACCCTTCACTAAGTATTCCTTGCAAAAAGCTGCATTTTCCTGAGACAGACTGTGTTATGACAGCTGTCATGCATAAGAAACAATTCTATCTGGGTGAAATGAGCCCGCTGCCAAGTGGGTCCTGCGGTGAACTTCACTAATTGTCTTGTTGGCTTGTAGCTCTTCTTAACAACCACTGAGGCTCTCATTTCACAAGCATGCCTTGTGAAAGCTGACACAAATAAGTTCTATATGTTGTTATAATTCCCATAGAGGTTAATAATCTTTATTAAAAGAAGGTGAATCTTTCAGTGACTGTAGGAAATAAATCAATTTAAAGATTTAACATTTTAAGACTTTTACTGCAAACAACAAGCTAAAATTAACAATGATCAAACATTACTTAACAGGCAACTAATCTGCCAAATTTTGCAGACTTTTGCATTAACTAAAGTTTTAAGTTAAAGTTTTTATCAGTATCACAAGTAGGCTTACATTAACACTGCAATGAAGTTATTGTGAAATCTCCCTAGTTGCCACAGTCCGGTTCCTGTTCGGGTCAATGTACCTAACCAGCATGTCTTTCGGAATGTGGGAGGAAACTGGAGCACCCGGAGGAAACCCACGCAGACATGGGAAGAACATGCAAACTCCGCACAGACAGTGACCCAAGCCAGGAATCGAACCCAGGTCCCTGGCGCTGTGAAGCAGCAGCGCTAATCACTGTGCCACTCCATATATAACTAGCTGATGCAAGTGAGATATGTCTTATAACTCCTTTCACTGTGCGCCACATTTCTGGTAGATATATAGTATTACAAGATCAAGTCCCAAGTTACTCATATCTCTCCAGCTGCTAATTCTGTCACCCACCCATCTACTGTACTTGCGGGACTGGGTCAGGGGTGCTTAGGAAGCCCAAATGGCTAGCTACCCATCATATGTGCCCCTTTGCCAAAAGCATACCCTGCAGGAGGATGGGATGAGGTATAAAATTCAGCCCACAGTCAATTGATTCAGTGTCTGTAGCCTTTTGGGGAGAAAGTTTTAGGTTTACTCTCTACCCTCTGAATGGAAACGTGCAACTGAAGCATGACTTCCTTCCCGTTGTATTCCAGCCCCTTTGTGTTTAGTACAAAAAATGGCCAGCATTCCATTAGCCTTTTTGAACACTGTTTTTGTACACTAGCTTTTAGTGTACCTGGACTGGAATCCCATTTTCTGTTCGACAGTTCCCAGTTCATGCCATGAATAAAATATCCTGACTTGTCCTCCAAGGATCCAAAGTGGAAGACTTCAGACTTTCTCACATTTGATTTCATTTTTGTCCATTCCTGCCATCTGCCTGAGTTCCTTTGAAGGTTCCTGCTCCCATTTACACACCTTCTGTGCCTTTGCAGTTAATTTCATCTGCACACTTGGATATACAACTGTCTATTCCTTCCTCCACATCATGGATATATATGCTGAAAGGCCCATCACTGGGAAATACTATTTGTCATATGCCAATCAGAGTACCGTTTCCTTTATCACTACTCTGTTTCCTACCTCCCCAATCCAATTGCGAACCGCATATCACAAAATTACCTGTAATATGTGTGCAAATACTTTTGCTCATCACTGGAACTTTACCCAATACATTTTGGAAATTTATATGGGCAACACATGGAGAGACTCTCATCCCAGCATGCTGGTGACTCCTTCACAAAATTAAACTAGATCAGTTTCTCCCTTTTCTTCTAGAGGTTGAGTCCATATATAGGGTACTCTTGGTGTTGAGAGCCCACCCTGAATATTCAATGAAGGTGAGGGATTGAAGAATGATCTGGTTCTTGACATTTTAACGCTGATGGGCAGAAGTGTAAATCTGACTCTACTTCAGCAGTAAATCCACCAGGAAGAAAAACAACTTTGCATCTCCATTATTGTCATTGTTACATTATACTAATATTCTTGCCGTACCTTAGTATTATTCATCAATTCCTAAAACAATTATTGGGTTTTCTTCCTTACAACAGTTGGCTGAGTTTACATTATCTATGATATATTGCCATAGTCTTTGTCCCTTCAGCATGTAATTGTGGGCCAAAATAGGTCATGCTATTCCTCTATGATGTATTGTGTTAAGAATTCAATAGCTTGGGCCCAGGAACTGAGCTGAAAGCTTTAGCGTATTCTACATTTGAATGCATTACATTTTCACCATTGCTAAAATGGGTTATTAGCAGTTTGGGAATTGTGAAAGAACATTATTATAGGTGTGTTAAGGTGGGCTTTTTGCTCTAAACTCCATTGTCTACATTTCCTACAATGAGAAAACTCTGAACCATCATTTTGATGGGCTGTCCCATTTAAATCAACAAAGTCACAGACCAGAAATCAGCTGATGCTTTTATCAAGGCAGCTTTTCTTCATTGAATTTACTTCCAATTTTCTTCTTTGAAGGGTGGTAACATAAAAGATTGGATGCCTGTGATAGACTAGTCTGACAAACTGCTATAAGCTACTTCTCTTGTAATAAATGCATTTGATCATGACTTTTGTGCTTAATTTGAAGGAATTATTTCCTGGCCTCTGATGGATGTTCCTATCATAAAGTCATTATGGCACACAAGGAAGACACTTACCTCATTGAGTCCATACCAGCTCTCTGTAGAGCAACCCAGTCAGTCCCATTCCCCGACCTGAACCCTGTCCACCTGAAAGTTTATTTTCCCTAGGTATCCACCCAAATTTCCCTTTGAGATCACTGCTCATCTCTGCTTCCATCAACCTTGTAGGCAGCGAGTTCCAGATCATTACCACAAATGATCATCATTACACGGGGAGAATGTGCAAACTCCACACAGACAGTGACCCAAGCCAGGAATCGAACCCGGGTCCCTGGCACTGTGAGTCAGCAGTGCTAACCACTGTGCCACCATGCCGTCCGTATGTTTACTAATTTATATATGCTCATTAAACATGAAAGCTATGATCGTTCACAAAACCTGATTCAATTCTGCCATATCCTAAGGCTGTATATTGTGCATGGATAAGAAATTTTTATGTTGAAATGGAGATGTCGAGCGGAGTACATCCATGGCAACAGTGGAGTCAAAAACAGAAAATTCTGGAAAAACTCAGCAGGTCTGGCAGCATCTGTGAGGAGAGAAAACAGTTAACGTTTCGAGTATGTTTGACTCTTCTTCGGATCTTCGAGTCCGTTTGACTCTTCATCAGATCTTCATCTTCCGATGAAGAGTCAAACGGTTGTGAAACATTAACTCTGTTTTCTCTCCCTACAGATGCTGTCAGATGTGCTGAGATTTTTCAGCATTCCCCTCTTTCGTTCTCAGATTACAGCATCCACTGTATTTTGCTTAGGAATCTGGGATGTACCTGCCTCTCAGATTTGCGTGTGGATTCTGGGAACCTGTCTCGGGGGCAGGGAATTCATATGGTGTTCATGGAAGTGGAAATGACTAGGGTTGGGAAGCATTTTCCGATCAGGGCCATTGTGATCTCCTGGACTCGTTTCGATCGCCTCAGGGGGTCGGAGAGGAATTTCCCAGATTTTTTTTTTTTTTCCCCATATTGGCCCTGGGGTTTTTCACTCTGGGTTTTCGCCTCTCCCTGGGGATCACATGGTCTGGAATAGGGGGGTGGGGGTGAGTTAATAGGTTGTAATGAACAAAGCATCGTAGCTGTGAGGGACAGCTCGGTGGATAGGATATTGGTATGTAGATAGGCTGGAAAATTGGGCGGGGATCCTGGATTCAGGATTCAATCCTAGACCGGGGAGCGGCGCAGGCTTGGAGGGCCGAAGGGCCTGTTCCTGTGCTGTATTGTTCTTTGTTCTTTGTTCTTTGATTCAGGAAAACCCAAGTGCATTTTTGCACTTTCCAAAAATACATACCGAACCCATGTGTGACTTTGCCTAGGATTTTCATCTTTTCGCACGGATCAGATTCACAGTGCACTTTGGAGCCTTGATGGGGTGATGAGGAGTGTGGGTGTGGAGACAGGCTTACAACTTGCAACATCATTTAAAGAACCCCTAAGCCTCAGTCCGTTTCCCGTCATCGCCCATGCCACCCTATGCCCCCTCACCCCTAGCCATCTCCATGCCATCCTATGCCCACTCAGACCCCCACGTCACCTTCAGGCCCTCCATCTATCCTCCATAGCTACACATCCAGTATGCACAATGTACAATCCTCAGGCATGCAGTAGCAATGACAATTAGTTTAGAATCAAATTAAACCACTAAAAATCTAGTAACATTTTGAATTCAAACACACCCATAGTAATAATCTACTCCAGTCCAAAAGAGAAGTGTGTATTAAGTTGTACACTCATAGAGACTACATCTAAAACCAATCCTGTTATTACAGCCTCTTAAAAGTTTCCATCATTCTTGGATCAGTAGAACACCTGTTGAGCTGAAACCTTAGGCCTCAGCCTTTGAATTCCAGCCATACCTGTCATAACCAATGCTTCTTGCTACATTGCCTGAAACAGTATAACAGAATGGTGTCCCAGTCGCATTTCAGAGCAGTATGTCTGTCAATCAATGGAGGGGAGCAGCTGTAGACATTTTTCAACTTTCAAAAGCAGGGCTTTTAACAAACAGAGCTGTCAATCAATTTAAATCACAGCACAAAATATGACAGCAGATTCTAACAGGACATTTGCTTAACATTTTTAGTGCATTATGACAATTTTTTAAAAAACACCAGAAATGAATGATAATAGTTGCACAATGCTGGTCAATGTAAAGATCAACGTACCTTTGCAGGACAGATCGCTGTGGTGAATGACTGCATTTAAAACGCATCTACAATGCGGCACCTAATTTGATGATGGCAAATCATTTTTCACTTCGCATGTCTCCCAACACTTTCACAGGCTTCTTCCAATGGTCAGGAACTCTCCTAGGAGGTGTTTTTTTCGGGCTCACAAAACCTACACGGTAAGAAGTCTCACAACACCAGGCTAAAGTCCAACAGGTTTATTTGGTAGCACGAGCTTTCGGAGCGCTGCCCCTTCATCAGATGACTCACCTGATGAAGGGACAGCGCTCCGAAAGCTTGTGCTACCAAATAAACCTGTTGGACTTTAACCTGGTGTGTGAGACCTCTTACTGCGCCTACCCCAGTCCAACGCCGGCATCTCCATATCATGGCTAAAACCTACACGAGGATAGAATGCAGGAGGAAAGCCAACTTTCCAATAATCCTCGCAATGGGGATGTTGACCATGGAAAAGGTACGTGTGCATTTTGTATCCAAGGTCTTCCCAATCTGCCAAAAGGCTGCACAAAGATGATGAGGGGTCAGGAACACAAAGGAACATTGTGTTTTATTGCTGGAAAAATGAAGTTCAGCATTGCATGACCAAAAGAGAAAATGCTGGAAAATCTCAGCAGGTCTGGCAGCAACTGTAAGGAGAGAAAAGAGCTGACATTTTCTCTTTTGGTTTCAAATTCCAGCATCCGCAGTAATTTGCTTTTATTCAGCATTGTACGATCTGATTCACACTGCCATTGGAGGACAAAAAACCTGGCTCCCTATCTCAGCGTTGAGTGCACTGTTCTCTACTTGACATTCATCGGTTTATGATTTTGGGGACACCACTTTAAGCTTTATCTCAGGCAAACATCTAATTAATTCCAAAACTCAGAACAGAACAGTTGTCCCCTTAATCAGTATCATCTCATTATTCCATCACTGCTAGTACAGATCTTTGTATACCTTTATTTACTGGAACAGCTGGCATGATAATGTTGTAATCTTGAAACACCGACCATATCAAGTGGCTGTAGAGACAATAAAAGTGTTAGCATTGCACTGTCATTATCCTGTGAAACTGACAGAGCTTGTGATGTCCACAGAAGCTCAGTTAAATGTGGAAATCCAGAAGTTGCTGACAATGCTTCTTTTCATCTTTACAGGGCATGCTGTTGAAGACCTTATAGTTGGTAATCTTTTAAAGTTACTGAACTGCTGAGAATTTCTTCTTTTATGCTATGATATTGCTGTTGAAATGCCTGAAATATAGTGTTGCCTTGTTAATGAGGTGTAACTGAGTTTTAAATGGTATATTCAGTCATAGCAACTACTGAGCAATTTTTGTGGCTCTGGAAGCCTATATTTGTGTCAGGCCAAACCTTTCCATTATGATAACTAACTTTTAAAATAATTTTTAAAGTACATTTATAATCTTTCAGCTTCTAATGTGTAAGTCCCCATCTTTATTTTAACCTCTGTAAGATGTATGAAAAGTGAAGGTTAAGCAGTGGCATTTTATTCCCTGTCTATAAGAATTCTTTCATGCAATTGGCTGCTTACCTTACTTGTTGATATTACTGTTGCTGGAGACCTGGTGATCCCCTTGACTTTGGTGGCGGTTTAAAATGAACATTGGGAAGGGTGAAATTAATGCCGCAGAGGTCACTGGGGTTGAATTTTGAGGTCTCCCGCTGGCAAGCTTGTAGGTGGAGGTGATGATAAAATATTTTGGATAGCATACCCAATGGGTCTCTGCAATTTAATGTTGAGTTGGGTGAGGCCTAGGCTAGTCTGCATGCCCTTGCCTCAATTGAAGCGTTTATGTGGCCAGTTATTTGAAGCTTGAAGTTTATTTATTGTCACAAGTAGGCTTACATTAACACTGCAATGAAGTTACTGTCAAAATCCTGTGCCTGTTCGGGTAAACTTAGGGCGAATTTAGCACGGCCGGTGCACCTAACCAGCACGTCTTTTGGACTGTGGGAGGAAACCGGAGCACCCGGAGTAAACCCACGCAGACACGGGGAGAACGTGCAGACGCCGCACAGTGACCCGAGCCGGGAATCGAACCTGGGTCCCTGGTGCTGCGTGGCAGCAGTGCTAACCACTGTGCCAGTATTGGCCACCTAAGAGACATTTCCCACCCAGACTCTATTTTCAGGCTGGCAGGAGGAGTTCCGGGATGGGTGGGAGGTCCAACAATGAATCCTGCTCAGGCCTCGGGTGCTGCCTCCATCAGCAGCCTCATTTTAAGATTGAGCATCCTCCGGAAGGAGTGCTAAGAAAATGGGGCTGAATGAGCAGCTGTGGAGAAAAGAATTCCTCCCACCCAACTGCGCCCTCCACCACCCCCCCCCCCCCCCCCCCAACCCCCTCTCCTGTAGGCAAGTGACCTTTAAGTCGGCGAACTTGAAAGGGGTCTTCCCACACCTGCAGCTTCTGACGGAGAGAAAGGGAAATCTCTTGCATAATGGAGTGCTGCTCTGACTTGTAAACCAAGTGTCCAGGGGCAGGGGGATTAAATTGACCAGGCCTCTTCAATTTTTTCACAGTCCACTGCACACGATGAAGACTTTGATCAGAGAGATGCCTGAAATCACCGTGCCAAGAGTGATGTTCAGTTTTCCCCAGGCTAGAAGGGGAAGTCCAGACATGAGACTTCCATCCCAGGGGAAGAGCTCCGAGGTCAAACCCCTGGCCCCAACCCAAGCCCACCCAACCCCCAGGACCCTTGGCAGTGGCACAGGGGCACACAGGCACTGCACTTAACTCCTTGACTGTTCTCTGAGTATGAGGCACCAGGTCGGGGTGTCACTGCCAGAGTGCCGAGGACAATGCAAGGTTGGCACCGGGGCTCCTGAGAAGAGTGTCCCTTCTTTGTGGGAGGGCGGGAGGGACTGAGGCCTCTGGCTGAGTGAGGGAGTGGGTGGCCAGATCACCCTCGTGTGTGTCTGTGTGTGTGTGGAGGGCAGAGGGAGGGAGGCTTTCTTTCCCTGTTGGTGGGAGGGGGGGGGAAGATGCCCTTCTGTGCTGAGGGATTATGGGTGCTCCTTTTGCCAGCGGGGGTCATCATCTCCATTGTGGGGGGGAGGGGCCCTCTCTGTGACCATGGATATTGGGACGCCCGTGTTAAAGAGCAGCGTGCTTCCTGCAATGCATAAATTTGTGTTCACTTGAGAGAACCCCACTTGAGAGGAGCTGTTAGCATTAGCAGGAAACACTTCCGCTTTCCAGCCGAAAGGGGAATTTAGATCCCCTCGGGAGAATTGCGCCCCAAGCCACTTCCAACATTTGCTACAAAGTACAAACATTGGCAACATCTCCTCAAATTTGTTTTGGGGAATTTATTTTTTATTTGTTCTTGGGATTGGGCGTTGTTGGCTGGGCCAGTATTTATTGCCCATCTCTGAAGGCAGTCAGAGTCAACCGCATTGCTGTGGGTCTGGAGTCACATGTAGGTCAGAGCAAGTCAGAATGACAGACATCCTTCTCTAAAGGACATCAGTGAACCGGTCAGGTTTTTATGACAATCAACAATGGTTTTGTGATCCAAAGATGTGTGGGTTGGGTTAACCCTAGTGTCAAGCCGTTTAGCAGGGTAAATGCGAGATTAGGGCCTGGATGGGATTGTGGTCAGCACAGACTCGATGGGTCGAATGGCCTCCTGCACTGTAGGGATTCTATGATTAGACTTTTCATTCCAGATTTGTACTGAATTCAAATTTCACCACCTTCCATGGTGGGATTCGAATCCGTGGCCCCAGAGCATTACCCTGGACCTCTGGATTACTGGTCCAGCGACAATACCACAATGCCATTGCCTCCCCGGGGAGTGAGGCTGTTCAGGTGTGTGGTCCCTTTAAATATTTTTGAGCGGCGGCTGTGCATGCGTTGTAATTAAAGAGGCCAACTTGTGCCTGAACTGTACAGGGACTTTGGGTCGCTGCAAGGCTGCACATCTTACAGGGGACATAGTGTCCAGTGTACAAGATGCAGGTTGTTAAGCCTACACTTTCACAAGTAAATCAACATTATTGAAAGAGATGACCTATGATGTTTTTATTTTGAACTTTATCTGATAATTATGCCCTTTTGTAAGGTTAAAAAGTAGAACATTTTTGTCAAACGATTTTGCCTTCCCCAGCGTACCTGCAGTGAACATCTGAAGTCAACCTTTATGATGCAGGAATTAAAGACAGACAGAAGAAACGACAGACGGGTGCAGTACTTTTAAAAATGTAGACCATCGTGGGAATTGCCCTATTCCATGTAGTCATACATTACAAACTCCATCTTATAACCGGTGTGTCAAAATCGTACTTCATTCAAGGAAACCAAATTAATTCCATCTAAATTCCAGACTGCATTCATGATCGGGAAAATAATCCATCAGGTCTAATATACTGGTTCGATTCTGCGGCTATAATTGGTCCTGCTGATAAGGGAATTGATGAAAATAGAGATGCTCGCAGAGATGGCTGTAGGAATGAAAAGTGCTTACTGTTGATCAATCAAAAGAAAGGCACGTGTCTGACTGTTGCTTGTCTGTATGCCATAAACCTTGATTGAACTGCTTTCCTCCTGAGACCTCTTTTGAGCCATGCAATTAAACTCTATGCAGCAGTCAAGTAGAAGTAAAGTTTCGATTCTATAAGTGAAAGCGTTTTCAACATCACTCGATCTCATCTGTCTCGTTGAGTGCTGAATTTCCTACATGTCTTCTGTTGCACAAATGCTTTTCATCACTTTGCACGAGTGGTGGAGAGAGTAGGGAATAGTCAAGAGAATTGGGAACACCAAAAGGTTATCGGAAAGGTTTCACAATTTTAATGAAATTGTAACTCCAATTAATTAAAGTGCCTAACTGTTTATGACCTATTATTTGTTGCAAGACTGAGATTATTCGGTTTCTATTCAGTTTGTTAATAGAAGGGGGATGAACCAAGTGAGTCTGATTCAAAGGGTCAGTATGGGTCACTTTGCATCAACTAAGTTGCCTTGGGAAGTATTTTGCCTTGCTTGGTTTGTTCAGTAAGCACTTAAATAACTCAATACTTGTATCATCCTTAAGATTTTCAAAACCAGAGTCGGGAAGATCAAGATGAAGCCAATAACTATTTAAACATCCTGGGGGTGAACCAAAAATGTTCAAAATCAAGGAAACAAACTGACACAATTTTCACATACGCTACAACAACCAGAATTTCACAAATTCTGAATTATGTTACCATGGGTTAAAGAAGCACCAAGCAAAAGGAAGGATGTGTTCACAGCCAAGAAACAAAATGGAGTCAGCAGTAATTATGGTCGAACCATTGATCTAACTTGGAGTTAGAGCAACATGGGGCATCGGGTCAATTTATGACTATTAATTGAGGAGACACACCCTTCAATCTGGGTCTGGGTCAGTGCGAGGCTGTTGACATGGTGAATGCAGATGTGTGGAGACCATGATAACATAAAGTCCATGTGAGAACTTAGAAGCTGTGCCAATATGAAGGCTGCCATAGACCATAAGACCATTAGGAATAGGAGCAGAATTAGGCAATTTGGCCCATCCAGTCTGCTCCACCTTCAATCATGGCTGACAAGTTCCTCAACTTCATTTTCCCACCTTTTCCCCATAACCTTTGATCCCCATACCAATCAAAAACCTATCTATCTCTTAAATGCACTCAATGACCTGGCCTGCACAGCCTTCTGTGACAACGAATTCCACAGATTCACCACCCTCCTGTATTAGTGAAGAGCCCATGGCAATCTGCAGTGATTGCATCAGTGTTCAGGGCTGGACCAATTTGCACGAATGAAAAGGCTATGATGGTCTGCAGATGGCTGTCATGTCCTAATGTCTGTAGTGCAGTGGTTCTACCAGTATGGCAGCTCAAAATAGTGACCATCATTTCCAGGGGACATAATTGTGCAAATAAGTAGACATGCACATTATTTGTGCAGCATACTTAGTAAAATGAAAGAATAAAATTCCTACAGGGAATTACATTTTCTAGTTGTGCAGTAAATTATATGTCAGTATTTATTCTCCATATGAGCTTCTTCCCACGTTAATTCACCCGCATATCCTTTTATTCCATCCTTCCTCATGTACTATCTAACTTCTCCTTAAAGGACATTTGCCTCAATTACTCCCTGTGCAAGTGAGTTCTATGTTCTAAGTATTCCCCTGGTTAAAAAAAAACAAAGCTTTCTCCTGAATTCTTTATTTGATTTATTAGTAACTATCTTATTACTTATGACTCCTAATTTTGGACTTGCCTCGAAACTGAAAACGCATCTACCCATTCAGACTGTGCCCTCGAAGCTTGATATTGAATTGTTGACCTAGACTGTTGGATCTTTCAAACCTTCTTAGTTTTATTACTGAAATTAATCTGTTCTACAGGATGACTGACACCTTCTCCACAACACACTTATAACTGTCTTTCAGCAGACTCACTGCAGTTTTGCTTGCGGCATATTCCAAAATGTGGAGTTTTTGATTGGGGAAACATCAATTTATTCACATTTTATTATGTTGATCTAACATTTTTCACCACCGGCTTTGTGGTGAAGTTTGTGTCCCTTGGTGAACCTCTTAGTGCCACTCGTGGTATTGTCAGGGTGAATGAGTGCTTTGCATAGTCGATGATATTGTTGAATGAGTGCTTGATCTCTCCGGCACATTCATTTCAACATCCTCGTTTCCATTCATAAGTGGCTTTAGTCTTTTTCTACCTTTTTCAAACTTCCCTACCCTTATGACCAACTTGTAGCTGCGCGCCCCCCCCCCCCCCCACCCCCCCCAACCTCTCTCACTCTTTTGGTTATGGGTATGACTCCCCTCCACAGTGGCACGGTGGTTAGCATTGCTGCCTCACAACGCCAGGGACCTGGCTTTGATTCCCGGCTTGGGTCACTGTCTGTGCAGAGTCTGCATGTTCTCCCCGTGTCTGTGTGGGTTTCCTCCCACATTCGGAAAGACATGCTGGTTAGGTGCAAAGGCTCTCCCTCAGTGTACCCGAAAAGGTGTCGGAGTGTGGCGACTAGGGGATTTTCACAGTAACTTCATTGCAGTGGTAATTTAAGTCTACATGTGACACTAACAAATAAACTTTAAACTATAAATTTTAAAACCATTAGAAGCATTATATCCATAAACTCCTACTTTTTTTTCCAAAATCATTAAAGCTTGTTCCACCTCTTTGCAGGTTCACAAGCCTTTGCAAAACCTACTTCTTTTTACCTTGTTTCCATGACCTAACCTAATTGTTTGATTCCTCCTTTGGTGTTTTATTACTTAAATCCCACCCCACGAAGCATCTTTGGGATGTCTTTCTCTTTTAAAGTTGCCGTGCATATTTATATCTCATTGTTCAAAATGTATGTGAAAGAAAGAATTACTGCCGCACTGATCTATGCAACCAAATTTGGGCTGCCTCTTCCAGTGCTTATTGCTTTTTGTAAGGAAAAAGTGAGGCAACTGTGAGTTGAGATGACAAAATCTCTGACTTAATTTGTTTGAACTTTTAGGTGGTGGGTTTTGATTCACGTGTGACAGGTATTCAAACTTGTCACTTGGAGGCAGCATCAACTTCTTTAATGGCTCCCATCAGTACCTCAAGACTTGGTGTGTGATGGCCCCACTGGGCTGACTTTGTCAACAGTCTGAATCAAATTAAAATACCCAGATGAAGCACTGCTTTTCGTGCTTTTAATACTGAATTAATCGCCATTGGGAATATTTGCTAACTGCGCTCTTTGACAGCCTTTGTGGAGTCTTTAAAATTAAGCGGGTATTTTTGTGCAGATGCACACTAATAGACCCAATTTAAAAGCTTTTCAATATAATTTACTAATAATTTACTGCAATATAATTACTAAGAAATCATCTACTGTTCCCCGATATAACTCAAAAGTGGTTCAGCAAAAGTCAGTGTTCAGTCATTTCTGATCAGGTTGCGCACAGCAGATAGATTGGCATTGATTTAAAATGTTTACTTTTGGTGAAAACTCCATCTTCAACTGAACCAAAGTGTACCACATGGCACAGAAAGAGGCCACTCAACCTCTCGATCCTCTGCCGATCTCCATTGAGCAATCTGCTCAGTCCCATTGCCCCACTTTACCTCCGTAGCCCCCGCAGGTTTATTTTCCTCAAGCACCCATCCAGATTCCTTTTGGAAATCGTTCATTGGCTCCACTTGCGAGTTCCAGGTCATTACCAGTCGCTGCATGAAGACGTTCTTCCTCACAGAACCACTACACCTCTTGCCCAAAACCCTAAATCTGGTTCAACTAGTGCTTGTACCATGAATGCAGTCCATCCATCGTGCAAACCAGCCTCCCATCCATTGACTCCGTCTACACTTTCCGCTGCCTCGGAAAAGCAGCCAGCATAATCAAGGACCCCACACATCCCAGACATACTCTCTCCCACTGAGAAAAAGACACAGAAATCTGAGAACAGGTACCAATTGACTCAAGAACAGTTCTGCCCTGCTGCCATCAGACTTTTGAATGAACCGATTATATATTAAGCTGATCTTTCTCTTCATCCTGTCTGTAATTCCAATACTATATTCTGCACCCTCTTTTCCTTCTCCCCTGTGTACTCTATGAATAGTATGTTATGTCTGTATAATGCGCAAGAAACAATACTTTTCACTGTATCCCAATACATGTGACAATAATAAATCAAATCAAATGAGCTGATTATGTAGGATGTAGGGCACAAAAACAGACTATTTGGCTCAATCAGACCATGCCCCGTGTTTATGTTCTGCTCAAGCTTCCTCCCATGTTTTCTCTTTGTAACCAGCTCTTCCCTTTTCTCTCACATGGTTGTCCAGCTTCCCCTTAAATGCATCTATATATTCACTTCATCCATTCCCTGTAGTAATGATTTCCACATTCTCACCTTACGCAAATCATTTTTTAAAGATTCCCTATCAGATTTCTTGATGACTATCTTATGTGGATGGTCTCTAGTTGAGCTTTTCCCCACAAAAATCAGCATTCACACTGCATCTGTTTATCAAAACCTTTCATAATTTTAAGGACTTCTGTCAGGTACCTCTTAAGCCCTCCTTTCCCACTAAACCCATGCATTTCTGGTATTATCCTTGTAAATCCCCTCTGCACCCTCTCCAGGCTGGCACTCGCACCCTGCACTCCCAACCTAGCCAGCATCTCTGAAGTGATAGGCACATTCTTCTGCTATTTTCATGCAGTTGGACCAGTCTTTCAAAGAGTCATGGTTCATGGCACCTCCTAACACTGAACCTTGGGGAACACCACTGTCTAACCAACAGCCAGTCTGAAAATCAACAATTTACCACGGCTTGCTGTTCTCTGTCTTTAAGCCAGTTTTTTATCCTAGCTGAGGCAGGCCCTTCCATTCCAAGTGCCTGAATTTTGGTAACCAGGTTTTTTTAAATGTGGTACTCTTGTCTTAAAATCCATACAGAGAACATACATTGTTTTCCTTTGTCAAGCCTCTCCATCATCAAAAAAAATCAATTCAATTAGTGAAATGGGCTTAAATTTCTCCAAACATCTGTTTTTTTTTTAACCACTCAAGGAATATTTTTAAAACATTTTTTTAATTTGGTTTTTAAATGTGGCTCAATTGCATTTGTACATGGTGCATTTTATGCCTGACAAATGAGTTTGAGCAGAAATTTGAGATAAAAGAAAGCATTTCTCGAAAAGGGCCAAAGCGGAAACATAATACACCCATATTTTCAGCCTATTTGTGTCCACTTTGTGATTTAGACAGGTAACTGTTATAGTTTGTCACTAATGTACTTTGCATACCAACATTTACAGCAGTGTCAAGGTTCCATGGCGCATTCTGCTGCAGCCTCTGGCTTTCTATATTTTCCCTTATATTCTGTGGCTAAATGCCTGGCCCCACCAACAGTGGGTCACTGTCTGTGTGGAGTTTGCACATTCTCCTCGTGTCAGAGAGTGCAGAGAAGGTTCACAAGGATGTTGCCGGGACTTGAGAAGCTGAGTTACAGAGAGAGATTGAATAGGTTGGGACTTTATTCCCTGGAGCGTAGAAGATTGAGGGGAGATTTGATAGAGGTGTATAAGATTTTGATGGGTATAGATAGAGTGAATGCAAGCAGGCTTTTTCCGCTGAGGCTAGGGGAGAAAAAAACCAGAGGGCATGGGTTAAGGGTGAAAGGAGAAAAGTTTAAAGGGAATATTAGGGGGGGGCTTCTTCATGCAGAGAGTGGTGGGAGTGTGGAATGAGCTGCCGGATAAAGTGGTAAATGCTTTTAACATTTAAGAAAAACTTGGACGGGTTCATGGATGAGAGGGGTGTGGAGGGATATGGTCCAAGTGCAGGTCAGTGGGACTAGGCATAAAATGGTTCGGCACAGACAAGAAGGGCCGATGGGCCTGTTTCTGAGCTGTAATTTTCTATGGTTCTATAGTCTGCGTGGGTTTCCTCCGGGTGCTCAGGTTTCCTCCCACAGTCCAAAGATGTGCGGGTTAGGTTGATTGGCCATGCTAAAAAAATGCCCTTCGTGTCCTGAGATGCATAGGTTAGAGGGATATGGGAGTAGGGCCTGGGTGGGATTGTGGTCGGTGCAGACTCGATGGGCCGAATGGCCTCTTTCTGTACTGTAGGGATTCTATGATTTCTATGTTCTATGAGCTCTGCAGGATAGTAAACCGAAGACTGAGAAATCAAAACCAATTATTATTTTGAACTTGCTTCCCATCTATGAATAATGCAGCTAACCTGGGCACCAGCTTGCTTCTAGGAACATAGGAACAGGAGTAGGCCATTTAGCCCCTTGAACCTGCTCTACCATTCAATAAGATCATGGCTGATCTATGGCCTAACTCCATGCATCAGCCATTGGCCCATATCTCTTGATATCCTTGCTCAATAAAAAAATCTCAGACTTAAACCTAACAATTGAACCAGTATCCCACTGTTTGAGGGAGAGAGTTCCAAACTTCCCCCACTCTCTGTGTGTAGAAGTGTTTTCGAACATCGCTCCTGAACAACTTGGTCTAATTTTTAGACTATGGCCCCTGGTTCTGGAGCCTTCAACTAGTGGAAACAGTTTATCCTTATCCACCTTGTCCTTCCCTGTAAATATTTTGTGGACTTCTATCAGATCACCGCTCAACCTTCTGAACTTGAGAGAATAAAGGCTTAATTTGTCTAATCTCTCCTCGTAACTTAGCCCCTCAAGTCCAGGTATCATTCTTGTAAACCTGCGTTAAACTTGGTTTTGTACAAATTTCTCCTTTGGAGAAATCTATAAGAGTAGACCCCAAAATTTGTATTCACTGATTAGAATCATAGTCATAAAATAATTATGGCGCAATCAGAGACCGTTTGGCCCATTTTGTCTAAGCCGTCTCTGTTGAGCGATCCAGTCAGTCCCATTTCCCTGCTTTATCCTGATTGTCCTGCAATTTTATTTCTCTCAAGTTCTTTTTAAAGGGCAGCACGGTGGCACAGCGGTTAGCACTGCTGCCTCTCAGCTCCAGGGAACCAGGTTCGATTCCAGCCTCGGGTCACTGTCTGTGTGGAGCTTGCTCATTCTCCCCGTGTCAGCGTGGGTTTCCTCCGGGGGTGCTCTGGTTTCCTCCCACAGTCCAAAGATGTGCAGATTAGGTGAATTGGCCATGCTAAATTGTTGCTTGGTGTCCCAAGATGTGCAGTTAAGGGGAATTAGTGGGATAAATGTGTGGGGTATGGGGATAGGGCGTTTGGGGAGGGGGGGGGTGAGCCTAGGTAAGATGCTCTGTCAGAGGGTCGGTGCAAACTTGATGGGCCAAATGGCCTCCTTCTGCACTGTAGAGATTCTATGAAATCATTGATCATCTTCGTTTCCAACACCCTCAAAGGCAGTGAGTTCCATGTCATTACCATCCACTGTGTAAAAGATGTTATTCCTCAGACCTCCCCTCCCGCCACCCTTCATCACTTTCAGAAAACCTGAAATGTGTGTCCCCGTGGCGTTGTACCATCAGCTAATGGGAACAGCTTTTCATTGTCCTGTCTTGAGTTAAGTGGACAAAAATCAGTTTTGCAGTCGAGTGCGATACATTAGATTTTGCAATCTCTGCCAGATGTAAAAGGGAAAGACACCTTGCTGCAGTCTCAAAGCAGCAGTAAAAATCTGTAATCACTCGCGCTCCTTGTAGGGGCTCTCTTCGGGGACCACAGGAATCATACTTGTGAAGTGTAGACAATGATTTGCTGCCAAACTCGATCAATTCACTCATTTAGCAAAGCATAAAAGTGTCTGGGCAATAATTAGATGATGGGTCATTTTGCACTCTTCTCTAACACTGTTGTGTTATTTATGTGCTGTCGAAATTCTCAACCTGTTGTTATTGAAATCTTCGACTTTAGCTTCAGTGGGCATGTATTGGCACTTGTAACACCAAGTAAGAATCTGTCCAGATTTTAATTTTCTTCTGAGCCACAATTGAACCGAGAGGTTAAAGGTATAAAAATAACAAGGTTTTCTTTTCATGAGAAAACTGAAACAGCCCTAAGCAAGTGTGAATGGAGACATAATTGGGTATGATGCACACAGGCTGGATAAGAATTAGGGCGTCTGATTAAACCTGGCTAATAAACCACAAGCACATCTGTTTATGATTCTGATAGCTAAAGAATGTCTGATGTGACATCAGTCAGCAAAAGGCAGCACAAACAGAATCCCTGCTTTTTCATTGTTTATTTTATGATTAAAGTCAGTGATGGAGGAAATTTTCTCTTAATAGGGAAATGACAGTGAATAGGATAAAGAGAATATTATGTTGCTTAGTGGGTTGGAAAACATATTTTGTTTATTAGTGTCACAAATAGGCTTACATTAACACTGCAATGAAGTTACTGTGAAAATCCCCTCGTCATCACACTCCGGCACCTGTTTGGGTACACTGGGGCATAATTTAGCATAGCCAATGCACCTAACCAGCATGTCTTTCGGACTGTGGGAGGAAACCGGAGCACCCGGAGAAAACCCACACAGACACTGGGAGAACGTGCAGACGCCGCACAGACAGTGACCCAAGCCGGGAATCAAATCCAGGTCCCTGGCGCTGTGAGGCAGCAGTGCTAACCACTGTGCCTCACAGCTAACCACCGTGCTGCCCCAATATGTAATGTGTGGAAGTGGCGTATAATGAACTGTACTGGAGTGGGAAATGACATGATGTGCTAAAGGAAAAGAGGATATTGGTCAGTTTTGAAAGGGCGGGATATGAGTCGTGCCACACAGGGCTCAATTGTGAAGAGACAGAAGTAGGGGCGGCACAGTGACTTGCACAGTGCCCCGGACCTGGGTTCAATTCCAGCCTCGGCTCACTGTCTGTGCGGAGTTTGCACATTCTCCCAGTGTCTGTGGTGTTTACTCTGTGTGTTCCTGTTCCTTCCCACAGTGCAAAGATGTGCAGGTTAGGTGGATCTCCTGGTCCCGCCACTGTCAATGGGATTTCCTGTTGATTCCGCCCATGTCGCTGTGAAACCCATGGCGTGGATGCACTGTCGACGGGACGGGAAGATCCTGCTGGTGTAAACAGCTGGAGAATTCTGGCCATCACCTAAATGTTGAGACTGCAGAATTTTGAGATGCTGGGGGATCTGGGTGCCCTGATTTATGCATCATAAAAGGTCAGTTTGCAGGTGCAGGAAGTAATTGGGAAAACTAGTAGAATGTTATAATTCATTGTGAGGGGAATTGAAGACAAAAGTAGCGATGTTATGCTTCAGTTATACTGGACATTGGTGAGACCACATCTGTACAGTATTGGTCTCCTTATTTAAGGAAAGGATGTCAATGCTTTGAAAGCAGCTCAGAGAAGGTTTGTTGGATTAATACCAAGAGTGGGCGGCAAGGCTGTCTTCTGTGGAAAGGTTGGACAGTCTAGGCTTGTATCCGCTGGAGTTTAGAAAAGTAAGAAGCAACTTGATTGAAACATAAGCAGAAAATGCTGGAGAAACTCAGCAGAGAAACTCAGAGAAAATAGAGCCAACGTGAAACATAAGAGGTCCTGAGAGCGTGAATGTGGAAAGGAGGATTCTCCTTGTGGGAGAATCTAGAACCAGGAGGTCACTGTTCAAAAATAAGCTGTTGCCCATTTAAGACGGAGATTGGGAGATTTTATTTTTATCTCTGAAGTTTTTGGGTCTTTGGAACTCTCTCGGCTAAGAAGGCCTGGATTTGGATTGCACCATCTCAGCCTGAGAGGCATCAGCCTGGCTGACAGGTGATTGGCAATGGCTCTCTGCTGAGTGGCAGTCATGCTCCATAGAACCACTGGCACTCCTCTGTGTTGAGATCTCCAGCAATCCCATCAATGTGTTGGAGGTCAGATTGTTGCATTGCTCTGATATCCTGCATTTCCCTTTGAACACCATAATCCACTGGCAAGTGGCAGCAGCAAGGTGGCAGCAGTCTGAGTTTATCTCTCACGGCATGGACAAGTTGGGCCGAAGGGCCTGTTTCCCTGCTGTAAACCTCTATGACTGTGGTCTGAGCTTCCCCTGCAGCACCCAGATATTTGATGGTTTCTCTTTGTGTTACAGTGGAAGTTGAAGCAATGGCCATCAGCTGTTGTGTCGTGGTCAGGTCTGTAAGTATTCTCCTGGAGTTGGCCACCGCTTCCACAGTGGAAAGGATGGACTGCGAGCTCCGCGAAAAAGCCCTGTGCTAAGCCGGTGCTGGATCTGTATTTTCCACAGTTGTGAACAAGCTTTCTGGCAGGTTTATGAATAGAGAAGCAGTTTGTGGTACATAGCCATCAGTTATCTTCTGGAGGCACCCAACCAAAGTGCTCACCCGAGTCCTCGGCAACAGAAGTTATGTGCCACCTTTCCCTCCAGTGAACTGAACTGGAACCTTTGCTATCCCAGCCCCCTGCCTGCATTGTAGGCCACAGATTTCTGATGCCTCATTATATGCATATCCCACCTCTAAGCTACCCTCCTAATGATGTGCAGTGTCAGGATCTGAGCTGGTGGCCGTGTGTGTTAAAGCAAGTGATAGCGTTGCTTCGTCATCACTGTTTCTCTGCTCTTCTAACTCTTGCTCTTCCTTCTCTGCATGAACAATAGCTATCTGAAAGGAGAAAGGCAGAAGATAGTGTTGTGATGAGGGAAGTTGGGGAATATAGGGACAGGCAGTGGCGTAGTGGTATCGTTGCTGGACTAGTAATTCAGAGACTCGGGGTAATGCTCTGGGGACCCAGGTTCAAATCCCATCATGGCAGATGCTGAAATTTGAATTCAATAAAAATAAGGAATTAAAAAGTCTAATGAAGACCATGCAACCATTGTAAAAACTCATCTGGTTCACTAATATCCTTTAGGGAAGGAAATCTACTGTCCTTACATGTGACTCGGCATGGTGGCATAGTAGTTAGCACTGCTACCTCACAGTGCCAGGGACCCGGATTCAAACCTGGCCTCAGGTGACTGTGCAAACTCCACACAAACAATCTCCCCGTGTCTGCGTGGGTTTCCTCTGGGTGCTCCAGTTTCCTCCCACAGTCCAAAGATGTGTGGATTAGTTTGATTGGCCATAGTAAATTGCCCCTTTGTGTCAGTGGGACTACAGGCTGGATAAGTGGGGTCATGGGTATAGGGCGTGGGTGGGATTGTGGTCCCTGCAGACTCAATGGGCCTCCTTCTGCACATAGGGCTTTGATAATTCTATGATTCCAGATCCACAACAATGTGGTTGAATCTTAAATGCCCTCAGGGATGGGTAATAAATGTTAGTCCAGCCAGCAATGCCCACATCCCATGAACAAATAAAAAGAAATGAGGTGCATACTTATGCCATCTGTCGCTTTTAAATCAGAAGAGATTGTGGCATGTGGGGAAAGTGGAATGTGAAAAGCAGTATCAGGCAGGGAATAGCGTGATCTTTGGTAATGTTTCTTGTTCCCTATCACTCTGATTACCTGAATAAGAAAGGTTTATTTCTTAGATGGGAATGATATAGTGACATTTATGCATATTAGCTGTGGTATGTCTGATCTGATCTGGCCATGATTCAGCAATGTCTCTGCCAATGGTGGCAAGCCATCTCGCTCCTCAAAGGATATACAGGTATCTATCCCTTCCTGGTTAGCTCCTGCTGCTTCCAGTTGTGCACCAACTTGTCTGCCAGGGAGATGTTAGTGTGTGAATAAGTATGGTGTAATCTGTTTTGGTGATATTACTGTCATTGTTGAATAGCTGGCAGTGTGGGCAAGGGTTGAGTTGTGGGTGTGAGGCTTGCAGCAGCGCTAACTGGGTGAGTATGAGATGAAGGTATGAAAGTCACAATTCATAGAGATTGGTGGTAGTGAATAGGGGGTCTAGCACAATGAGCAATGTCAAAGGTTCAGGTACAGTTGATGCAATATGGCACTTGAAGATAAATTACCTGAACTTGAGCATTCGTGCGAGTTCATTGAACATCTTGTACCAAGGTTCTCGGGGCTTGACTGCTGGCAATGGCTGCCATGGCTGTCTGTCCCTCTAACTTCACAAATTTTGTCTTTGTCCCCTGCTGATAGAACACATTTCTCCACCTCCTCCTAAAGTCTCCTGTGCAGCATCAGTGATCCTTGGAGCATTTTCTCCCTCTGGCTCTTATCCCTGCTCAACTTCTCTTTCCCAAACAATTCCAGTATCTGCTCCATGTAGGGTACACCTCACCTCCTTTGTAAGAACTGCAGACTGGCTTCAATTAATGCAGCAAAAACAGAAAATGCTGGAAAATTGTAGGCCACACATGTTTGTTATCTAATTATATATAGCTCCCACCTCTAAGCTACCCTCTTAATAATGGGCACGGTAAAAAGTCTCTCAACACCAGGTTAAAGTCCAACAGGCTCATTTGGAATCACAAGCTTTCTGAGCGCTGCTTCACTCACCTGATGAAGGAGCAGCGCTCCGAAAGCTTGTGATTCCAAATAAACCTATTGGACTTTAACCTGGGGTTTAATTATTCTTGCTGTGCCCACCCCAGTCCAACGCTGGCATTTCCCCCTCTTAATAAGGCACAGTGTGAGGATCTGAGCTGGTGGCCGCGCGTGTGAAAGCAAGTGACAGCAGGTCTGACAGGATCTGTAGAGAGAGAATAGAGCTAACATTTCCAGTCAGGATGACTCTTCATCAGAGCTTAGTTCTCACTGTGTAGTAATCATGCAAACTACCAGACAGTATCAACATACGAGTTAGGAGCAGAAGTCCACTCTGCCAGTCGAACCTGCTCTGCCATTGAATAAGGTCATGGCTGACCTGATTGTACCTCAACTCCACATTCCCACGTACCCCTGATAACTTTTCACCCCTTTGTTCAACTGGAATGTATCTAGCTTGGACTTAAAAATATTTAGACTCTGATTCTACTGCCTTTTGAGGAAGAGAGTTCCAAAGATACACAACCCGCAGAGAAAATAAATTCTCCTCATCTCTGTCTAAGGGGGGGGGCACGGTGACACAGTGGTTAGCACTGCTGCCTCACAGCATCAGGGACCCGGGTTCAATTCCCGGCTTGGGTCACTGTCTGCGCAGAGTCTGCACCTTCTCTCCTTGTCTGCGTGGGTTTCCTCCGGGTGCTCCGGTTTCCTCCCACAGTCTGAAAGACGTGCTGGTTAGGTGCATTGTCCATGCTAAATTCTCCCTCGATGTACCCAAACAGGTGTGGCGACTAGGGGATTTTCACAGTAACTTCATTGCAGTGTTAATGCAAGCCTACTTGTGACACTAATAAATAAACTTTTAAGACCTGGGCGACTGCTTATTTTTAAACTGTGATCCCTAGTTCTGAATTCTCCCACAAGAGGAAACGCCCTCTCCACGTCCATCCTAAAAAAACCCTCAAGATTTTAAATGTTTCAAACAAGTTACCTTTCACTCTTCTAAACTCCAGTGTATACTTGCCTGTTCCAGGTATTAGTCTCGTAAACCTCGTCCGAACTCCTTCCAAAGCATTTAAAAAAGGGACCAGTACTCTACACGGTACTCCTGATGTGGGGCAGAATCTTCCCGGAAATTGGCAAAGGTTGATAGCAGGTGGGAATAGAGCTTTAAAGCCGCCATTGGCAATGGTGGCTCACTCTGCCGTATAGTTTAAGACTTTAAAAAAAAAACTAGCAAAGGTTGGGTCCCATGGCGTAATGCTGGCTTTGATTTGCCCGCCCCGCCTGTAACTTAGTCCCTCAAAGATCGGGGTATAATTTTTAAGGCCATTCCAGCACAAAGGAGTGTTCACTCTGAAACATAACCCCCCAAGCACTGCCACTGGCCAGGCAGTACCCGGGCATGACCCTCTTCTCTCCTGAGCGATGCACTCACCTGAGGCCGTTGGGAAGTCTGCTCACTGGATACACGCCTTAGGAGACCAGTCGGGTTTCGCTCCATTCCGCCCTCATGCTGACGTGCATGGGTTTTCTGATGGGCGGGGGAATGATTCAACACTGGGAAACGTGCCCCGTCACTGATGTGGGAGAGGAGACAATCGTGTCATATGTTTATGTCGGCCTGAAATGCAATTTGGGATTTCTGGTGAGATTTTCCGTTCCCATTGCCGAACCCGTCCTACAAAGATCGAAGGGGGCGGCACGTTAGCACAGTGGTTAGCACTGCTGCTTCACAGCTCCAGGGACCTGGGTTCGATTCCCGGCTTGGGTCACTGTCTGTGTGGAGTTTGCACATTCTCCTCGTGTCTGCGTGGGTTTCCTCCGGGTGCTCCGGTTTCCTCCCACAGTCCAAAGGTGTGCGGGTTAGGTTCATTGGCGGTGCTATAATAGCCCCTTAGTGTCCCGGGATGTGTAGGTTAGAGGGATTAGTGGGTAAAAATATCTGGGGGTAGGGCCTGGGTGGGATCGTGGTCGGTGCAGACTCGATGGGCCGAATGGCCTCTTTCTGTACTGTAGGGTTTCTATGATTCTATGAAGTGTAAAACTCCAGCTGCCATCTCGCCAATATTCTGTATAACTGAAGCCTAAGCCCTCTACTTTTGTATTCAATTCCCCTCGCAATAAACCATAACACTCTATTAGCTTTTCTATTTACTTATTGTATCTGCATACTAATGTTTTGTGATTCATGCACTTGGGATACCCAAATCCATATATATCTCAGAGCTCTGCAATCTCTCACCATTTAGATAAAATGCCTCTATTTCATTCTTCCTGCCAAAATGGACAATTTCACATTTTCACACATTGGCCCGAACTCTACCACCTCCCCCGCTTTGGAATCGGCGTGGGCGAGGTTCCGACAACTGAAATCTTCGTTGACCTTGGGCGGGTTTTCATAGAGTAGAATCCCTACAGTGGAGAAGGAGGCCATTCAGCCCATTGAGTCTGCACCGACACCAATCCCACCCAGGCCCTATCCCCGCTTAGTTACCCTGCTAATCCCTCTAACCTATCACATCCTGGGACATTAAGGGGCCCATGTCCAATCAACCTAATCCCCATATCTTTGGACTGTGGGAGGAAACCGGAGCACCCGGAGGAAACCCACACAGACATGGGGAGAACATGCTGACTCAGCACAGGCAGTGACCCAAGCTGCGAATCTAACCTGGGTCCCTGGAGCTGTGAGGCAGCAGTGCTAACCACTGTGCCACCCAGCTGCCCATTTAGAACCAGGCATGTTATCATGGGGCAAAATCAGCCACATTAAAGTAACAGCTCTCGACATTTTCGCTGTTGGTTCCTCTCAGTGTCTACTCGGTCATTCAAGCATTTGTGGGTCTCATGTTTTGCAGTGCTTCCTTGCTGGTATACGTTCCTCCTTGTCAGTGAGAATCCACCTGGAATTATTGAGCCCTGAACCCGGAAGACGTAGACAGAGGAAGACACCAGACATAAGAGGGCAAATCAAAGCACTAGTCTGCTCAATTTCCACCCGGGCCACTGTAATGTTTCTGTTAGTGCTCTTATACCAACACTATAGTTAAGAAAGACCACCAACGCCTCTACTTTCTCGAAGATTAAGGAAATTTGGCATGTCAGCTACGACTCACACCAACTTTTACAGATGCACCATAGAAAGCATTATTTCTGGTTGTATCACAGCTTGGTATGGCTCCTGCTCTGCCCAATACCGCAAGGAACTACAAAAGGTTGTAAATGTAGCCCAATCCAACACGTAAACCAGCCTCCCATCCATTGACACTGTCGACACTTCCCGCTGCCTCAGCAAAGCAGCCAGCATAATTAAGGACCTCACGTACCCCGGACATACCCTTTTCCACCTTCTTCCATCGGGAAAATGAGCAAGGCCTTAAAATCCCGCCCACTGTGTTCCATTTGCCAGATCTTTGCCCACTCAACCTATCTATATCCCTTTGTAGCCTCCTTATGTCCTCTTCACAACTTATTTTCTTATCCATCTTTGTACCATCAGCAAATTGGGCAACCATACCTTTGGTCCCTTCATCCAAGTCATTTACATAAATAAGTTGAGGCCCCAGCACTGATACCAGTGGCATGCTACTGTTTTAACTTGCCAACCAGTAAATGACCCATTTATGCCTATGCTCAGTTTCCTGTTAGCTGGCCAATCTTCTATCCATGCCAATATATTATTTCTCATACCATGTACTTTCATTTTCCACAAAAATGTTTGATGTGGCACCTTATCAAATGCCTTCTGGTAATCTAAGTACAGTACATCTACTGGTTCCCCTTTATTCACACCACATGTTGCTTCTTCAAAGAATTCCAATAAGTTGGTTCACAATGATTTCCCACCCTTAAAACCATGTTAATTCTGCCTGATTCCCTTGAATTTTTCTCAGTGCCCAGCCATAACATCTTTAATAATGGCATCTAACATTTTCCATATGACAGAGATGTTAAGCCAACTGGCCTGTATTTTCCTGTTTCTGTCTCCCTTCCTTTTTTAAATAAAGAAGTTACAGTGTGAAGTTGGCACAAAAAGCAGATGAACGCTGGAAAACTTCAGCTGGTCTGACAGCATCTGTGGAGAGAGAATAGAGCCAACATTTCACATCAGAATGACCCTCCGTTAGAGCTATTTGTTTCAGATTCCAGCATTCACAGTATTTTGCCTTTATCTTGGGATGAAGTTGGCACGTTGTCTCAAAGCAAAAGGTTATTTCTGCCTTATGACTGCTGTGACCATCTTCTGGGTGTTAGCAAAACTGGCACCAACACTCTTTCCCCCCCCCCCCCCCCCTCCACTCCACCATTTCCCCTTTTGAGGCTCTTCTATGTTTCTGAAACACTAGTGAAAAAATCAGCCTAAGATCTATTTTTAGGTTTACTGAACAAGATAGATCTTATGCTTCTTGCTGTTCAAATTTTCATCTAATAACAAAAGCCCTCTGAATTATTTGAAAAAGTTTGAAGCATGTATAATTACATACATATTGTGTAATCTGTTTCAAATATCATACCTAAATGAAAGCCTTCACTGGGAAGGTGTACCTTTCTCATCCTGCCTCATTCTTGGAACATTCAGCACCAGTAGCTTTGAATGGCTGATAATTGAGAAAATAGTAATCCTATAAATGTGGGATTCAAAGGTGAATGGGACTAATAGCAATAGCTCTTTCAAAGAATCAATCCAAGCATTGTGTGTTGAATGCTGTGTGATTCCAATAATTTAATGCTTTTTCCTCATGGCAGGAGCGGTATTTAATCAGATGGGGGAGCCCACTACTTTCCCGCCTCCACCCTGATTAAGTCCCTGGCCCACCTTTGACCCCATCCTGCCATAATTGGTATTCTCCCAGCGGTGGATAGAGGGCTTGCCATGTGGGGAGCAGGTCAAGCAAACCCTTATGCTGTCGCCTGCGGACTCCCAGCGGGTGGGCGGGGGGGCAGGGTGGCGGAGGGGGAGGATCCCCTTGTACAACAACACTCAACTCCTGATAGAGGGTCTGAGCATTGGGAAGGGAGGGGGGGGACACTGTGAGATGCTGACCCTCCCTTCCCTGCAACCCAACCTCCCCTCACCCGCAACCCCAACTCACTATTACTCACCTGTGATTGGGATGAACATGATTTGTGTTGTATGGACAGGAGCCATCATCCTCCAGGTGACCCCACAGTTCAGTAGAGCCACCAGTGTCGATTAAGCAGCAGCTTTTGGTGAACAGGATCCTTGATCCAGGGGAAGGCCTGTTGCTGATAGGTTAAGTACCCCTTGTTGTTTCTCTTCCCTCACCTAGTGGTGGACAAGGCAGATTTACTTCTGTTCCCATAGCATATTTTGTTTCTGCAAGAGGTCGCTAATCCCTCGCCAGAGATTTATAGCTTGAGGGGCACCACTCCCCATAAAGCACGGTTGCTCAGGAGTCTCTCCTACTCTTCCCGCCTGCCATTGGCCTGTTAGAAGGATTTTGCAGGTTGATACTTAACCTGTTGGTCGTGCTATGAATGAATCTTCCTTGGTCATCAAAACCTGGGGTGGGACTCCAAACCCAGTGTTTCTGACTCTGAGGTATGGATGTCTCCATTGAGCCAAAAGACCTTGGTTAAGTGTCTGAATAGCAATTAAAAATTCAAGCCTTCCCAAAAAGAGATGCCTCTGATTTTGGCAACTCTTCGTCCAGCGAATAAGACTTCCGTTGCTTCCATTAAATACCACCCTAAAATTCACAGAGATGAGTTAGTGGTGTTTCATCATAAGGAACTCTTCAAATGCAGACAATAAAAATGGAACAAAACTTATAAATCAGAGAAAGTGTTTAATAAAGAAACATCATTACTCCAAACTTGGGACCTCATCCTGGGCCAATCTAAGCTCCTCACAATTCTACACAGGTTCTTATTTATAGTGAATCAGCTGGTCAGCTCACTATTACAGCATTCTGTCATTGGTTCCATGGTTTACTGGGTCAGCTGACCCTTGCATCTTGTTACCATTGGTCACATTACATCCAATACAAAGTTATCACCGGTTACATTCTAACAAGAGGTATTTAAATTTAAGGAGATTCACTAGGTTGATTCTGGAGTTGAGAGGGTTGGCTTATGAGGAGAGACTGAGTAGATTGGGGCTATATTCATTGGAATTCAGAAGAATGAGGGGAGACCTTTTAGAAACATATAAGATTATGAAGGGAATAGATAAGATAGAAGCAGGGAAATTGTTTCCACTGGCGGGTGAAACTAGAACTAGGGGGCATGGCCTGAGAATAAGGGGGAGCAGATTTAGGACTGAGTTGAGGAGGAACTTCTTCACACAAAGGGTTGTGAATCTGTGGAATTCCCTGCCCAATGAAGCAGTTGAGGCTACCTCATTGAATGTTTTTAAGGCAAGGATAGATACATTTTTGAACAGTAAAGGAATTGAGGGTTATGGTGAGCGGGCGGGTAAGTGGAGCTAAGTCCATGAGAAGATCAGCCATGATCTTATTGAATAGTTGAGCATATTCATAATATTGAATAGCAAGCTCAAGGGGCCAGATGGCCTACTCCTGCTCCGAGTTCTTATGTTCTTAAAGGAGGCACCCAAAGTAAAGTGGTTTTATCCCATTTAAAATATGGTAGCCAATTGATTCTCAGCTGACGTTCCAGATATTTCCCCACGCCTGCCTGATTTTTTTACTCAGTGTAAATTTGCTCCTCACTCTCAAATAGCATTTCTTAATTTTCCCGCCATCCACGAGAATCCGAAGTATCTCCTAATTAAAAGGATTTTTTAAAAATCTTACTCAATTATTACGCCATTCCACAACAGGTTTTATTTATTATGCTTATTATTGATGTTAACTGGTGATTAATCAACATTACTGCAGGTTCTCACTTAGTTGTTCAGTTCTGCATTAGTTGTCATACATTTTAGGTTCAAAAATCAGTGAAGGGTACCACTGCACATTCTTGAGAGGTTGTTAAAAGACGGAATGTAAAAATAACTCTAAGTTAATGCACAATCAGCACAGTAAGTGAAATTGAAGCTCCGAGTACCTAGCCAGTGATAGATTGTTCCATTGCTCTGATATGTTTTAGATAATTCCAATTAAATGATTTGTGTGCATTTTCAGACTTGTTGCAATATTTTGCAAGTGATTTTCTTGTTTGTTTATTTATTCATGGGATGTGGGCATTATTGGCAAGACCAGCATTTATCGTCTACCTCTAGTTATGCTTGATAAGGCTGCGATGAGCTGCTACCTTCAACCATTGTAGTCCATGTGGTGTAGATACACCCGTAGTGCTGCTATGGGATTTTGACCCAGGAACAGTGAAGGAATATATATATTATATATAAAATATATATCTCATTTTCACTTTGTGGAGAGTAGGTCAAGCAAACCCTTACGCTGTCACTTGCGGGCTTCCAGCGGGTGGTGGGGGGTGGGAGGATCCCCTTGTACAAAGACAAGTATATATGGGTGGCACAATGGTTAGCACTGCTGCCTCACAACGCCAGGGACCCGGGTTCGATTCCCAGCTTCGGTTGCTGTCTGTGTGGAGTTTGCACGTTCTCCCTGTGTCTGCGTGGGTTTCCTCCCACAGTCCGAAAGACATGCTGGTTAGGTGCGTTAGCCATGCTAAATTATTTCAGTGTACCCGAACAGGTGCCATCGAACTTCTTTGCAGTGTTAATGGAAGCCTACTTGCGACTAATAAATAAACTTTAACTTTATATTTCTGTGCTCTGTGATCTGGAGGGGAACCTGCAGTTAGGTGGTGGTCCTTTGTGCTTGTTCCCTTCAACCTTCTGGGTGATAGATGTTGCAAAGTACTGTGGAAGGAGCAATGGAGAGCTCCACAGTTCACCTTGCAGATGGCGCACACTACTGCCTGTGTGGCAGTGCTGGAAGGAGTGGACATTTAAGGTGGTGGATGTAGCGCCCAGCAAGCGGGCTGCATTCTTTTGGGTGGTACTGTGGTTCCTATATTGTTGAAGCAGGACTCATCCAGGCAAATGGAGATTACACTCCTAACCTTCTACTGTGTATATAGTGAAGAGACTTTGGGGAGTCTGAGAGTGAGCTATTCACTGCAGAACATCAGCCTCTGATCAACTCTTGTAGTCACAGTATTTATGCGCCTGGTCCAATTAATTTTCTAGTCAATGGCGGCCTAGAGGATGTTGATGGTAGGGAATTTGGTGATGGTAATGCTGTTAACTGTCAACGGGCTGCGCAATTCAATTCAAAGTTAATGCAGTCAAAGAAAACTAATTCCTATCTTTGTCCTTGAATGGTTTATTAATATTTATTAGCTACAGGGGTGCATTTGACAATGATTGCTACCGAGCATCTCCATAGTTACAGGGAGATCTTTTACATCCAACCTCCATAACTTAACTGACATGCATTTATCAGTTAAGTAGGATGTAACATGCCTGTCCTATATAATAGCACAGCTTCAATTCTGACAAAGTCTTAAAGTCATCACTTATCACCCAGCCAAGTATAACCGTAGATTTTTTTTAAGCACGTGGGTTAATGTATGTTTTAAGTACCTTTTGTCTGTTAAAAATTAAGTTGAAAATTACTCTTTGCTCCATTACAACACATTTCGCAAAATCGAACATTCAGGTGGTAATGGCTGGTCGTTTATTTTTTCTCAATTGATTCTGCGTTGTAATTAGCCATTCATGTTGGATGCTACTCATCAAAATTGTAAGAACGATCGATAGCGGGGGAAAGCCAAGTGGGACTTTTTTCTGCGAAGGGCAGTTGGCAGCGAGGAGAGTCTGTGTTCAAGAGAACGGGTGCCATTTTGACTTTGGCTAATCAGCCATCTGTTAAACCTTCTCCCAATTTTTTCCCAAGTATTTCGATCAAGATGGAAGTCGGGAGAGATAGGCTTCTCCGTATGAGGGGTGATCTGGGGATTTGTGTTTTTCTAACTTAGGAATGACTTCGAATCATAGAATTCTACAGTACAGAAGGAGATCATTCAGCCCATCGAGCCTGTACTGACAATAATCCCATGTATTTATCCTGCTAGTCCCCCGACACTAAGGGGCAACTTAGCCCACACATCATTGGACTGTGGGAGGAAACCGGAGCACCCGGAGGAAATCCACGCAGACACGAGGAGAACACAGACCGTCATCTGAGGCTGGAATTGAACCCAGGACCCTGGAGCTATGAGGCAGCAGTGCTATCCACTGTGCCACCATGCCGCCCCTCAGTTGAAGTTGGAAGTTCTTTGTGTTAGCAGGGAGCCCCATCTGAATGAGTAATCTGGACCCGTTTGAGCAAATCGGGAGTCCCATTTGATGAAATACCAACTACTGCACTGGTGATTTCCCATATAACATTGTTGAATGGTTGCCAAGACAAGGCACATTCCCAATAGCTTAATAAAATGCCCGGAACACAAGTCTCCTGGGGAATCCTTTCCACAATAATTTTGCTTATGCTTTGAGATATTTAGTCATCTGTGATGATCTGTCTGATATGATGCATGGCCTTGTTATACTGTGTAAGCCCTGAAGCGATAAGGATGAATAATCTATCTGTGAGATGAGCTGTGCACCTGGACATGTTTCTCGATGCATGTGACACAGGAGTATATTTTCCTCGGGGAAAGATACATAAACAAGGGCGGACATCTGTTTGTTTCTGCAACTTGCCTTAAAACTGTGGTATTGTTGCTTAAACGAGGATTTTCTCCCGTTTGTGCAAAGACTTGCACTTGTAAAGTGCTGTTCACGACCAGCAAATGTCTCACGGTGCTTTAAGTGAAGTACATTTGGAAGTGTAGTCACTGAGTTAATGTAGGAAACATGTCAGCCAGTATGCGCATGGCAAACTCCCACAAATGGTAATGTCAGATGACCATATGTTTCTGAAAAACTGAACTAAATATTGACTAGGACAATGGGGAATAACGCATCTTTGAAGTAGTGCGATGGGATCTTTTATATCCACCCAAGCATGCAGGTGAGGCCTCAGTTTAACATCTCACTTGAAAGGCAGCACCTCTGACAGTGTAGCACTCCCTCGGTACTGCATGGAGTGTCATTCTTGATTTCTATGCTCAAACATTGGAGTCGGCATCTCGCACACTCAGAATCTTGAGACTCCGAAGCAAGAGTGCTTCCAATGAGACACAGCCAACAAAGTGATTGTAAAATGTTAATGTATAAATATTGCAAGTTGGACCACTTTGAGATGATCTTCTATTCCTCCGATTCAGACTTTCTCTTCATTTTCCCTCCCTTCACCCCAAAATTGGAGCAAATCTTTGACATCAAAGTCATACTCCTGCATCTGAAGATGTAGGGTTCACAGTCTTGTCGAGTAAAGTCATCCAGTTAGATACCATGTCTGGTGAGTACAAATGATTCCCACACCCAGCCCTCACCACCTCAACCACCGTATATTGGCTGTGGTGAAAGCTTCCTAGCATGTAGGCCTAGCCAACTTATTCATTGGCTTACAGATGGTTACAACTGTGAAAAGAGCATTTACGTCATGTACTCTCAGACTAATCAGCTTATAACCTTCCAATAGGGGTGACACAATGGTTAGCACTGCTGCCTCACAGTGCCAGGGACTCAGGTTTGATTCCTGGCTTGGGCCACTGTCTGTGTGGAGTTTGCACATTCTCCTCATGTCTGCACGGTCCTCCGGGTGCTCTGGTTTCTTCCCACACTCTGAAAAATGTGCCGGCTTGGTGGATTGGCCATGCTAAATTCTTCCTCATTGTACCCGAACAGATGCCGGAGTGTGGCGACTAGAGGATTTTCCCAGTAACTTCACTGCAGTGTTAATGTAAGCCTACTTGTGAAACTAATAAATAAATTTTAAACTTTAATTACTTCACACTCTTGCTTGGAGAGAATGATGAGAAGATATAGCGTGCAATTTTCCAGCCCTGCTCACTGCTGGGATGGATTGTCTGGGCTCTGACTAAAATTCAATGGACTTTTGGCTGGCCAAATGCACGCTTAGTGACTGGGCTGGAAAATCCTGGCCTTGGAAAACAAAAAAACACTCATCATTGGTGGTGGTGAATTCAGCTCGAAATTCCCAGTCCTCACCTCACCCCTCCCCCGCACCACCGCCTTCTCCTCCTTCGATCACCCTCAAGAATCATTTGACCAAGTTCTTCAACGACCTCTGCACTGACTCAGAGTCAATGATTTCTCATTCTTCCCCCTGGGAAGGACTGTGGGATGTTTATTCTACATTCATGACCTTATCTGAATGCAAATCCTTGGTGTACTGATCAATTGGTTATGTTTGAAGCTGACAGCGGCTGTGATGTAGGAAGACTCCAATAACCAGCTCCCTCATTCTTGAGAAGCAAAAAGGAAAATTCCTCACTCTCTATTAATTAAAATCTCTATCAATAATGGACACACAAACTGTTCCACTTTTCCACTTTGCATTTTATCAACCCAAATATCACTTTGTACTATTGGCGCAAAATAAATATTACCCTGATGCAGATTTTTTTCTTTTTAATTGCTACATTTTTAATTGCATCTCAATATAATCTCTCTGAAGATGTGCGGGTTAGGTTGATTAGCCATGCTAAATTGCTCCTTAGTGTCAGGGAGATTGGCAAGGTAAATGTGAGGTTAAGGGGATAGGGCCTGGGTGGGATTGTTGTCGGTGCAGACTCGATGGGCTGAATGGCCTCTTTCTGCACTATAGGGATTCTATGAATATTTACTGCAGAAGCTTCGTATTTGTGAATAAAGATATATCTGCGATAATTGAGCAGGATTTTCGCTCTCAGATGGGGTCAAGTGCAGAGGTAGATGGGAACATTTGGACTGCTGGTTGGCGTGCCAATTTGCTGGAAGCCTCCCACCCCTGGGCCATTGGCCCTAAGACAAAATGGAGGTGGGGCTGGCAGGGCTATCCGTTTGCAAGCAGTGGTTGGCCAATTAAAGGAATCAAAGGCCATTTAGGGCCTACTGCCAGAAGCTGGCAGGAATTTTCCAGTTGTTCTGTAGTTCTCCCAAGGCCTCAACACCTGGTAGCAGATTGGGGTGGGGAGGGATTGCGGGGGCAGAACTCCACATTGGCTTTGATGCCCTCCTTTCCCGCTTGGCCACAGCTGCAGGTCACAGGCTGCTTTATGGATTGGACTGCCCCGTTACATCAGAGGTCCGGTTGCTGATTCCATATTTCAGAGGTGCCTCAAGATGGAGCCACCATCTCTCTCTTACCTAAACTCCAGGCATTTGCTTGCTGCTTCTTCTATTAGCCCTTTAGCTTCGAAATCCAAATCGGCCATCCTTAATTGAACTGTGCTTTTCCTCCCTTGCCACTAACTGACCACTTCGGGGAAAGTTCATTGCCGTTCCCCACAGGGGTCAGGACCGCAATCTGACCCCAAGGTCAGCGTCCCAAGTGAAAACTCAGGATACTGCCCAATATTTCATCAATCACACACTGAGCTGCCACGAAAATAACTTGAGAAAAATTGCCCACAATAAGAGCTTCAGTTGACACCCCGTAACACACTGCATCAGCGTGCTACACTCATGGAATGATAAATATCTCAAAAAAATACTGGTCAGGATTTTCCGCTCTCTTTCCGTTGGGCAGGTCATAGAGTCATAGAGGTTTACACATGGAAACAGGCCCTTCGGCCCAACTTGTCCATGCCGCTTTTTTTATTTAAAACCTGAAGCTAGTCACGATTGCCCGCATTTGGCCTATATCCCTCTATACCTATCTTACCCATGTAACTTTCTAAATGCTTTTTAAAAGACAAAACTGTACCCGCCTCCACTACTACCTCTGGCAGCCTGTTCCAGACACTCGCCACCCTCTGTGTGAAAAAATTGCCCCTCTGGACCCTTTTGTATCTCTCCCCTCTCACCTTAAACCTGTGCCCTCTAGTTTTAGACTCCCTTACTTTTGGAAAAAGATATTGACTATCGAGCTGATCTATGCCCCTCATTATTTTATAGACCTCTATAAGATCACCCCTCAGCCTTCTACGCTCCAGAGAAAAAAGTCCCAGTCTATCCAGCCTCTCCTTATAACTCAAACCATCAAGTCCCGGTAGCATCCTAGTAAATCTTTCCTGCACTCATTCTAGTTTAATAATATCCTTTCTGTAGTAGGGCGACCAGGTTCGGCGACTGGCGAGAGAAATATTGAGAGAGGACCGATGTCATGTTTTATGTTAGCGTGAAGGCTTGCCGCGATTGTGTCCTCTCCCAAACAGTACTGGTCATGTTTCAACGTAGGGAATGACATTATAATACATTTGCATCTTTCTGTCAGGCCCATATACTGTGATCATAGCCGCCTGTCAAAAAATCCATTCAAGCTGGGGTGTTATCAGAATGGCGTGGATCACGACTGGCTTCAAAAGGTGTGCACCTAGCGAGCACACCGCCAAGGGAAGCTCAGGGGTGAACACGGCACTCGCAGAGTGGCTCTGTGTATTCAGTGGGTTGACTTGAGGATACCGGCTCTGACACCAGACTTGATTCGGGGCACCAAGCTCTGACGACAAGGAGATGAGACTTCACTCTGGGGAGACCAGACTTGACTCAGGAGTACCAGGTTTGACTTGGGGGTACTAGGCTCTAACTTAGGGGACACCAGACTTGACTCATGGGATACTGGTGGTAACGCCCAATAAAGGCTGAGGTAGCACTCGGGGGAGGTGGGGGTAACACATGATGGAGGCTGAGGCAAGACTGGAAGGGTACCGGGAGTTGCCTCCAGGGTACCAGATGCCTAGGGGGTAGACCGGGACTGTTGACTCCAGAATAATGGGAGGAAGACTCCAGGGTACCGGGGCCTAGTGAGGGGAAATCTGCCCTTGACTCCAGGGTACCGGGGGTTGACTTGGGGGGATACTGGGGGAAGAGTCAAGTGTGAGAAGCATGTTTCCTGAGGTTGACTTCTGTTTTCGAGCCACAGGCTTCCTCGGGACCTCGAAAAGGGAAATGAAGCCTGGGGCATAGGCTTCTTAAAGGGGTCTCACAGAGGGAAGGGAAGCCTGGGGCAGTGTGGTGGAGGGTTCAGCGTCCTTCCCCGGCCAGCTGGTTGGCCCTGTCCTTGAAGTTTGTGAACACCTTGAGTTCTGGCACTCCTGCGCCCATCAGGGATCTGGCCCCCTGGTTGTACGCCAACTTGTCCTGCATGAAAACAGATGGAAAGAGTGTAAGCAGGACTCATGCCAGGGCACATGATAAGGATGCCTGGCATGTGTGGATGGTGAGTGGGAGCAGCAAGGTAATGAGGACATGACCCATGGAGGGATGACAATGTGCATGAGAGAGCTGGCAATGAGTGAGATCTCTATGGATATGTGTGTGATAGGTGTGCAAGTTGGTAGTGATGAGAAAAGTGGCTTACCCTGGCAGAATGGAAGAGATCATTCATCTTCTTGCACTGGATGGCTGTCCTCTTCTGCAGGATGTTGGCACTGACCACCACTGCCACCACCTTCCACGTTAGGTTGCTGCTAAGTTTCCACCCTGAGTGCAGGTAGGTGAATATCACAGCAGCCTCCATAGCAGCAAAGGAGCATCTCTAGAGTGGCAAAGGAACATTTTGGGGCAGAATTCCTGACAGCCACTTCCCGGCATCCTGCGAAGTGTGGCTGCTGTGCGCTGGGGTGGCCTTGGATCTGCGATGCCAAGCTACTGCTTCTAAGAAGCTTCCTGGCTGCGGGGAAGACAGCAAGTTGGCTAGCTTCCACGCTGCACTGGCTGGCAGGTTGTGTTGAGAGGGAGAGCGCTCCCAGGACAGGCCTCAAAGAAGCCGGCAGCATATAATCTTTCTTTTGTGGGACCCAGAGAAGCACTCCCGCAATTCATGGTCCACTATCAAAAAAGTAAATGTTTCCCAAGCTAATTTGTGACGGGGGCTGGGGGCAGACTCTGTAAGGAGCACCAGTTAGCCTACTCAGTATCTGGAATCATTGCTGCAGCCTCACTGGTTGTACCTGAAAATTGGACAACTGGTGTAGCACATCATAGAATAGAATCATAGAAACCCTACAGTGCAGAAGGAGGCCATTCAGCCCATCGAGTCTGCGCTGACAGCAATCCCACCCAGGCCCTATCCCCGTCACCCCGCATATCTACCCCGCTAATCCCTCTAACCTACGCACTGAGGGGCAATTTAGCATGGCCAATCAACTTATCCCGCACATCTTTGGACTGTGGGAGGAAATCGGAGCACCCGGAGGAAACCCACGCAGACACGGGGAGAATGTGCAAACTCCACACAGACAGTGACCCAAGCCGGGAATCGAACCCAGGTCCCTGGAGCTGTGAAGCAGCAGTGCTAACCACTGTGCCACCGTCTATTTGCATGTTTAAACATTTTCTTCTTTGCTTCAGGAGATGATCCCACTTACAGACCCACCTTTAGCGTTATACCAGGTTATACCCTGAGTGTCCATGGGGAAGTCAAGCTGACTCCACAGATCACCTCTTTACCCACTTTTCAACTGTTAGTTGCCTGCTTATTAGGCAAGAAACTGGTGGTTGGCTGGGTGTAAAAAAATTGATTCCAATGTTTTCTCAGCAGAAGCCAAAATAAATGCTCGGTGCGCATGACCTTTAATGGTACACAGAATTTGTTCATCAATTTTTCTTCATTTATTTCAAGAAACCCATGATCTTGATGTCTATATTACTGAAAATGACATGTGACTCTTGTGATTTTGCTTCTCCCCCATTCGCTGAACAAAATAGCAGTTTTAATACTCTCTCATGAGGATCATGTTCAATTAGGTCTTGCTGCGGCTTTTTCAAGGTGAGACAAATTTCTCTAGAAATTCTGGGCCCCATCTGTCAACGCTGGTATCTGAGCCAAGTTATCACCTGGAATATTAACTGTCAGCAATTCTGGCAATTCATTCCAAGCTTCCAGATTGATGGGCTGGGGTCAAATCAAACACATCTAATAACCTAAAACCAAAGCCAGTGCACAGATCCCTGCATAATCGAATCGTAAAATGACTTGGCTTAGAAGGCACTGCTGCCTCACAGCGCCAGGGATCCCAGGTTCGATTCCCAGCTTGGGTGACTGTCTGTGTGGAGTTTGCACATTCTCCCCGTGTCTACGTGGGTTTCCTCCGGGTGCTCCGGTTTCCTCCCTCAGTCCTAAGATGTGCGTGAATTCGCAAAGCTAAATTCTCCCTCAGTGTACCCAAACAGGCGCCAGAGTGTGGTGACTAGGAGATTTTCATAGTAACTTCATTGCAGAGTGACTAATAAGTAAATAAACTTTTATAAAGACCATTCAGCCCATCAACTCCATACTGGCGACTGACGGAACAGTTTGCTCAGTTCCCTCTCTCCGCTCAGTCCCCATGGCCCTGCAAGTTTATTTCCTTCCAGGGCTCATCCAGTTCCTGTTTGAAATCACTGATTGTCTTCACATCCACCACCCTCATGGGAAATGAGCTGTAGGTTGTTACCAATCGCAAGGTTAAAAAAAAGTTCTTCCTTCCATTCCCCTTGCATCTCTTGCCCAAAATCTTAAATCAATATCCCCTAGTCTTTGTACAATCAGCTAATGGGAAGAGGTTTTGCTTGTCTATTTCATCGAAGCTTGTTTTAATCTTCTATTCCTCTATCAAATCTCCTCTCAATCTCCTTTGCCCCAAGAACAGCCAATTCAAGGTTATAATTAAATCCCCCATCCCCAGCGGCTCTTCCCTGATCCATCGTGATAAATCTCCTCTGCATCCTCTCAAGGGCCTTCACATCTTTCCTGAACTGTTCAGCATAACCTCCTACCTTTCATCTCTATCTGTGAAGCCTAACATCCTGTTTGCTTTACTAACCACTCTACAATCATCAAAGTTTGATGCACATACACCTCCAGATCTCTCTGCTGCTGCATATTCTTTAGAATTGTGCAATTAAGTCTGTATTGCCTCTCCCCATTGTTTCTGCCAAAATGCATCACCTCACACTTCTCAACATTAAATTCCAGCAGCCCATTGTCTGCCCATTTTGCTAGCCTAATCTCCTGTGTTTGAGACAATTCATATCATCCTCACTATTTGCCTTTCCCCCAAGTTTGGTATTTTTTTGCAAACTTTGATCCAAGTCACTCATATATAACAACAAAAAGCAGTGGTCCTACTGACTTGGGAAACATCACTGTCCACCACCCTTCGGTTCCAAAAATAACCATCAACTACGCATCGCTGCTTTCTGCCCTTAAGTCAGTTCTTTCTCCAACTGCATACTGGCCCTCCTCGTCCATAGACCTCCATTTTATTAACCAGCCTTTTTGCGGTATCTTGTCAATTGCTTTATTTTAAAATCCAAATCATAGAATCATAGAAACCCTACAGTGCAGAAGGAGGCCATTTGGCCCATCGAGTCTGCACCGACCATAATCCCACCCAGGCCCTACCCCTACATATTTTACCCGCTAATCCCTCTAACCTACGCATCCCAGGACACTAAGGGGCAATTTAACATGGCCAATCAACCTAACCCGCACATCTTTGGACTGTGGGAGGAAACCGGAGCACCCGGAGGAAACCCACGCAGACACGAGGAGAATGTGCAAACTCCACACAGACAGTAACCCGAGCCGGGAATCGAACCCGGGACCCTGGAGCTGTGAAGCAGCAGTGCTAACCGCTGTGCTACCGTGCCGCCATCCGATGGACGACATCCATCCCATTCCTTGTGTTAACCTTCTCTGTTACTTCATCAAAAGATTCAATTAGATTAGTCAAGCAAGATCTGCCTTTTACAAATCTGTGCTGGCTCTCCTTAATTTGTCCTTGGTTATGGATTCCCAAACCTCACCCACCACCATTCTTAGCAACTCCAGGTTTGTTAGTCTTGGACAATCCTTGCAACCTTTTCTTAGATAAGGTGCCACTCTCCAATCATCTGGCGCCTCCCCCAAATCTAGGGAAGCTAGAAAAATTAAAGCAAATCCTTCCACCTCCACTTCCTGTAGCAACCGGGGATGAACGCTATTCAGATCAGGTGACTTATCAGGTGACCCCAGGCATATCCCGCCTTTCCAACAACTCCTACCTTTCAATTTTCACACAGTCCATTGCTTCCATTATCCCAACTTCTACTGGTATTTTGTCAAAGTCCTCTTCCTTAGTAAACACTGACACACAGGCAGGATTTTCTGGCCACGCTTGCCCCAAGACTGGAAAATCCTGCCCAAGGTCAACGGACCTTTGCATGGTTCCATCCTACCTGCTACAATTCCAGGGTAGGTGGGACAGGAGAATTCCACCCAAAGAACTCATCAAGTTCGAGAGGTCCTATTACTCTAAACATATAAAACTCTCTTTGTCCCTAATAGGATTCACTCCATCTCTTACTACCTGCTTAATATTTACATACTGGTAGACCATTTTTGTGTTTCTTTTTATGTTGGCTGCCATTCTATTTTCAGACTCTTTCTTTGTCATTCTTAATTTCCTCTTCACCTCCCCTTTCAACATATTGTAGTTGACCTGGTTTTCACTTGAAGTACTGTTATGACCCCCTGCTGATGTTTCTATTGGACAGTCAGATCCCCGAGTCAAACACTGACTCGATAGATCACACTGCCTCACAGCGCCAGGGACGCGTATTCGATTCCAGCCTTGGGTCACTATCTGTGTCTGCGTGGGTTTCCCCCAAGTGCTCCAGTTTCCTCCCATAGTCCAATGATGTGCAGGTTAGGTGGATTGGCCATGGTACATTGCCCCTTGTGCCTGGGGATGTGTGGGTTGGAGAGATTGGTGGGGTAAGTGTGTGGGGTTATGGGGATAGGGCAGGGGGTAGGCCTGGGTTTGATGCTCAGTCGGAGAGTCAGTGCAGAATCAATGGGCTGAATAGCCTCCTCCTGCACTTTAGGAATTCTATGATTGTAACCTTTTTTGAGAAACATGGATGAACAAAGTCAGAAGATTGCCGATTAACTATTAAAATAGAAAAGGTTAACAATAATGCAATACTCCTTCACCCCCACCTATATCTTTATAGATAGATTTATAAAAATTACACGAACTACCAAAATAGACCTTAAACATCTAATATTCTCACTAAGTACACAGTCCATGTAAACCAAGAGGGGAAATGTGGTCAGACATATCACGTTCTGAAAGCAAGTATGGATTTCTCATTAAATCCCCCAGATACTTGGAACACTGTGAATCAGCTTGTTTCACTGGAACTCTGACTTCCACTTGTGTTTCCAAATTTCACTCTCAAAATGTCTGCCTTCGAATCTTCTCCCAAACAACACTTTCTCCCAAATGCCTTTCCCAAGGACCAACTTCCAGGATTTCAATCTCTCCTTTCAGTATTCCTCTGCCTTGGATTTCCATGTGCATTCAAGCTTTCTCACAATCTCTCAGATACCCAGTCTTGCCAACAGAACACTACTGCTTCATAAGATGTATTAAGGTGTCACCAAACTTTTGATTTGCCTCGGATGTCTGGTCTTACGTCCAGCTGATATTAAATCTGGGGCTTGTGGCTGTCTCTTTAATTCAGAGCACTTTCTCTGCTTTTTACTTGAATTCTCCCGACCAGGACCTTTTGCAGCTTCCTGTCCTTTGTTCCTTTATTTCAACTGTCTTCCTGCAACATTCCTATTGTCCCCAACTCCCTGGTTTCTCGACTTTCTTTTCTTTTTGGGAAGTCTGTTCCTGGCAGCTCCCTTGTCCTGTCCAGTTTATCCTGGGTCCAGCATACAACTAAACTCAAAAGTTCTTTCTAACTTAAGGTGGCCCCTGATTGCTAAGCAACAATCTAATTATCCTTTAAGCCCTGTTTGCTTTTATGTCATAAACTCTCAATATCATAGAGGCATCTGAACTAAACTGAGTCATTAACCCTTTCAAATACAGAACCCCAAAATTAAACTTAAAAGGTATGCCTTATTTCTAATACCCACAAATACAAATATGGATTATCTGAAATGACCTGTGTTTCCTCATAGAACTTAGCTGGCATGCATGATACTCTTTTTTTTGCTTCATCATAATCTCCATCTCCCTCACAATCCAATAAACCCTATTTTTGGCTCCCTTACCTATCGAGCTTGTTGAAATGTACCAAGTCTCTACCTGAAGCTATACCTTCCTTAAAGATCACCCATTGGTCTCTTACGGTTTTCCCTGTCAGTTTCAAGTTCCACTTTAGTGAGGCTAGGTCCCTTCCCATTGCATTGAAATTCACCAATCATATCATCAGAAACTAATCACAATGTTGGTTTATAGCCAATGAAGTTTCTGGTAAACAACTCCCAAATGTTTATACCAAGCTGCATATAAATTACATAGCCTCACCATATATGGTAACAATGGCTCCAACGTGTCCAGCATCAATCCCAACAACTATCCTTATTTAGTCAACACAAGGAGTATCGGTCACAGCTCACAGGACAGGTTACGACTTGCTGCAGCCTCTCTGACCTGCATCTGTGTTTAATTATAACTTGACCAAAATCCCAGCATGCTTGATTCTCGTTGTCCCCATTGTAAATAACATTTACAAACTTAAAAGTAAAAAGTAAACCTTTTCACTCTCCTTAGTTTGTGGATGGAACTTTTTCCAAACAATGAACAAAAGAGAATTCAGAGGCAAAGAAATGGCCTAGTCGTTGTGCACAGAGGCGCACAAAGAAATCTTGAAAACGGTTGGCTTAGAAGATGCTCGTGACGATGTTCATTTCACTAACTTGAGGCACAAAACGGAAGACCTTGTCATTTTATTAGCAACCATCGACTTTAGTGTTCCAAAATATGAGACGTTCAGATTTTATTGTGATTCAGACGGAGCATGTGACACGCACACAAACAATGAATTCCAAGACTTTGCAAGACACTGCATGGTTCAAGCCAGGTTATTGGCGTATCGGACAGGTGAGAGGATCAATTTGGTCTTTTACAAGTAGAAGAAGCTAGCTTATGATTCTAGAGTTGGGACACACAAACAAGTGTCATCTTTAACATTAACTAACTAAGGCGGCACAGTGGTTAGCACTGCTGCCTCACAGAGCCAGGGACCTGGGTTCGATTCCCGGCTTGGGTCACTGTATGTGTGGAGTTTGCACGTTCTCAATGTGTCTGTGTGGGTTTCCTCCGGGTGCTCTGGTTTCCTCTCACAGTCCAAAGACGTGCTGGTTAGGTGCATTGGCCATGCTAAACTCTCCCTCAGTGTACCCGAACAAGCGCTGGAGTGTGGCGACTTGGGGATTTTCACAGTAACTTCATTGCAGTGTTAATATAAGTCTACTTGTGGCTAATAAATAAATAAACTTTAACTTGCATTTAAGAAGTATCATCCACAATGCCAGGACATCTCAAAGTTCTTTACTGCCAATGGTGTAGTTTCAAATTGAATCCAGTGCAGGAAACGCAGCAGTGACCTTGTGCACAATAAATTTCCATTAGCCGCAATGTGACAATGATCAGATATTCTGTTTAGTGATGTTGGCTGAGGGATAAATATTGGTCGAGATTCTGGGGAGAACTCCCCTGCTTTTCTTCGAAATAACACCATCATATCTTTTGGGTCAACTTGAGAGGGTAGTCTTAGTTTAATGTTTCAGGAAAACAATAGTCCCGCACTACCAGGACAGATTGTTGGTGTCTGCGTGGGTTTCCTCCGGGTGCTCCGGTTTACTCCTACAGTCCAAAGATGTGTGGGTTAGGTTGATTGGCCATGATAAATTAACCCTAGTGTCGGGGGGATTGGCAGGGTAAATATGTGGGGTTACGAGGATAAGGCCTGGGTGGGATTGTGGTCAGTGCAGACTCGATGGGCCAAATGACCTCCCTCTGCACTGTAGGATTCAATGATTCTATGATATTGCCCTCACAGTTGATATTGCCGTTGTTGTTGTTGTCACCCGGCTAGAATTGGTACCAAAGTGTAGCATAACTTCTTGTTCACCCTTCCTGCAGAGTATTCTGCACCTGCTCCATGATGTCCTTTACCCTGTCACCAGGGAGTTGACACACTATACGGGAACCATGATGACACTTCCAGAAACACCTCTTTGTCCCCTTAACTATGGAATCTTCTACAAAAGCTACATGTCTACACTTTGCTGTTTCCTCCTTTACTGTCCCTTGCCCATTGGTGCCATGGTCAGGATATCATCACTCCAGCGGTCTATAATATTGAGCATCTGTTTGAGAGTAACACACACCGAAGACTCCTGCCATTCCTGCCTCTTCCTACTCTTCTAGAATGCCACCCACCTACAATTCTGACCTCTCTGGGGTGATCACCACCTCCCTGAATTCAGTAACCTCTCATAGAAACAAAGAAACATAGAAGATAGGACCAGGAGGAGGCCATTTGGCCCTTCGAGCCTGCTCCGCCATTCATCACGATCGTGGCTGATCGTCCAACTCAATAGCCTAATCCTGCTTTCTCCCCATAACCTTTGATCCTATTCACCCCAATTGCTATATCCAGCTGCCTTTTGAATACATTCAATGTTTTGGCATCAACTACTTCCTGTGGTAATGAATTCCACAAGCTCACCACTCTTTGGGTGAAGAAATGTCTCCTCACCTCCGACGTAAATGGTCTACCTTGAATCCTCAGCCTGTGACCCCTGGTTCTGGACTCCCCGACCATCAGGAACATCCTCCCTGCGTTTATCCTCTCTCGTCCTGTTAGAATTTTATAAGTCTCTGTGAGATCCCCCCTCATTCGTCTGAACTCCAGCGAAAACAATCCTAACCTAGTCAATCTCTCCTTGTACATCAGACCCTCCATTCCCCAGCATCAGCATCTTCCCTGGTGCTCTGCAGAAACTCCACAATAGTATACCAGTGTCTGATTCAAGATACAAGTGAGTGTATGAGTTGACTTATCTTCCAGCTCCGAATCTGTATTCTAGTCAGATGTATTGGCTGCAAGGGACCATGACAATTCCAACACTTTCTCCAGGACTAAGGTTTTAAAAGGAGTGGGTCTTTCCATTCGGTGAATTTCCCAGTTTAATCACATTGTTCTGGCCCATCAAATGCAAGAAAGCGAGTGACAAGAATGTAAGGAGGTGAGTAATCTGGTGAGAAATCTGTCAGACTGTTCCAGGGATAAATGAAAAGGTAAGCACTCTTGTCATGCTTTTCGAAAGAGCGTGGCAGCTAGGTTTCATGTCAGACTTAAAGAAAGTGCACAATAAGGAATCAGGCTGGAAGAAGGAAGGTAACTGCTCCATTGCACAGTGTATTTTTTTTTCATTACAGCGCAGTACAGGCCCTTTGGCCCTCAATATTGCGCCAACCTGTGAAACCAATCTCAAGCCCATCTAACCTACACTATTCCAATATCATCCATATGTTTATCCAATGACCCTTTAAATGCCCTTAATGTTGACGAGTCCACTACTGTTGCAGGCAGGGCATTCCATGCCCTTACTACTCTCTGAGTAAAGAACCTACCTCTGACATCTGTCCTATATCTATCACCCCTCAATTTAAAGCTATGTCCCCTCGTGCTAGCCATCACCATCTGAGGAAAATGGCTCTCACTGTCCACCCTATCTAATCCTCTGATCATCTTGTATGCCTCTATTAAGTCACCTCTTAACCTTCTTCTCTCTCATGAAAACAGCCTCAATTCACTCAGCCTTTCCTCATAAGACCTTCCCACCATACCAGTCAACATCCTGGTAAATCTCCTCTGCACCCTTTCCAATGCTTCCACATCCTTCCTATAATGTGGCGACCAGAACTGTACGCAATACTCCAAGTGCGGCCGCAGCAGAGTTTTGTACAGCTGCAACATGATATCATGGCTCCAAAACTCAATCCCTCTACCAATAAAAGCTAACACACTGAACGCCTTCTTAACAATCCTATCAACCTGGGTGCCAACTTTCAGGGATCTATGCACGTGGACACCGAGATCTCTCTGCTCATCTACACTACCAAGTATCTTACCATTAGCCCAGTACTCTGTATTCTTGTTACTCCTTCCAAAGTGAATCATCTCATACTTTTCCGCAATAAACTCCATTTGCCACCTCTCAGCCCAGCTCTGCAGCTTATCTATGTCCCTCTGTAACCTGCAATATCCTTCCGCACTGTCCATAACTCCACTGACTTTAGTGTCATCCGCAAATTTACTAACCCATCCTTCTATGCCCTCATCCAGGTCATGTATAAAAATGACAAACAGCAGCGGCCCCAAAACAGATCCTTGCGGTACACCACTAGTAACTGAACTCCAGGATGAACATTTCCCATCAACCACCACCCTCTGTCTTCTTACAGCTAGCCAATTTCTGATCCAAACCGCAAAATCACCCTCAATCCTATGCCTCCGTATTTTCTGCAATAGCCTACCATGGGGAACCTTATCAAACGCTTTGCTGAAATCCATATACACCACATCAACTGCTTTACCCTCATTCACCTCTTTGATCACCTTCTCAAAGAACTCAATAAGGTTTGTGAGGCACAACCTACCTTTCACAAAACCGTATTGACTATCCCCAATCAAATTGTTCCTTTCTAGATGATTATAAATCCTATCTCTTATAATCCTTTCCAAAACGTTGCCCACAACAGAAGTAAGGCTCCCTGGCCTATAATTACCAGGGTTGTCTCTACTCCCCTTCTTGAACAAAGGGACAACATTTGCCATCCTCCAGTCTTCTGGCACTATTCCTGTAGACAATGACGACATAAAGATCAAAGCCAAAGGCTCTGCAATCTCCTCCCTTAGCTTCCCAGAGAATCCTAGGACAAATCCCATCCAGCCCAGGGGACTTATCTATTTTCACACTTTCCAGAATTGCTGACACCTCCTCCTTATGAACCTCAATCCCGTCTAGTCTAATAGCCTGTATCTCAGTATTCTCTTCGACAACATTGTCTTTTTCCTGTGTGAATACTGACGTATTGATGTGGGAGAGTATATTGTGGGAAGAGTTTGTCTATCAAAGCGGCGTGCACAGAAGGTGTATCCAGTCATGGGATGGATATTGCTCTGTCAAATAGCATGATTGCCAATGAATGCTGTAATTGATGCCTGCTTGTCGATCAATCTTCTCGATGTGAAATTTCATAGGAAGTTATTTGAATACATGAGCATAATGACAAATCAGGGACCTCTGAAGTGACAGAGCTTAAGAACACAAGAGAACAGGAGAACTGGGTAGGCCTTACTGCCCCTTGAACCTGTTTCACAATTCAGCAAGATCCTTGCTGATTTCCCACCTCAATTTCACTTCCTGCCCAACAAAGACCATCTGCATCATTAAGCATTTCGTCATTGGCTTGACCTGACTTGCAGAATTCCGAATTTCAGATTCTTTCACTCTGTCGAACTTGATTCAGTTTTAAGGAACACTTCTTTTTAATGGTGGGGTAGTTAGAACGTTATATTGGTAATTTAAGCCTCATAAAACTTTTCAAATTGAACAAAACTCCACTTTTTTTTTTAAGAACATAAGAACATAAGAAATAGGAGCAGGAGTAGGCCATCTAGCCCCTCGAGCCTGCCCCGCCATTCAATAAGATCATGGCTGATCTGACGTGGATCAGTACCACTTACCCGCCTGATCCCCATAACCCTTAATTCCCTTACCGATCAGGAATCCATCCATCCGCGCTTTAAACATATTCAGCGAGGTAGCCTCCACCACCTCAGTGGGCAGAGAATTCCAGAGATTCAATGTTATTTGCAGGCACTTTAGTGACTAATACACCATGCACACAATATATAATAAATCCAACACACTGACTGTCAGGTAATATCTTGATGGGTTTTATCTCCAAATTAAATATAGCAAGGAAGAGCAGAGGTTTATTTTGGTTTAATCAATTATTTTGAATGCATGAATTTAAAGATATTCACAGATCAAATGGACAGATGATTTTGCACTTGCCTCGTGTGTTCTGCTTCAGAAAGCATAATAACTTATTTATGATGGTGAAATGTCAAAACTTTATTTTTACTGTGTATATACACAAAAAATCATTCACATGATTCAAGGCTGTTGAGATAAAGCTCCACAGCCTTAATAGCCCTCTGAAAAACCTTTTGAGAACCATTAATAACTTCAGTAGCAGGTGACCAAGCCTTTACCTGGGTTATTTTTATCATGATGTGGAGATGCCGGCGTTGGACTGGGGTGAACACAGTAAGAAGTCTCACAACACCAGGTTAAAGTCCAACAGGTTTATTTGGTAGCAAATACCATAAGCTTTCGGAGCGCTGCTCCTTCGTCAGATGGAGTGGAAATGTGCTCTCAAACAGTGCAAACAGACAAAATCAAGTTGCAGAATACTGATTCGAATGCGAATCTACAGCCAGCCAGGTCTTAAAGGTACAGACAATGTGGGTGGAGGGAACATTAAACACAGGTTAAAGAGATGTGTATTGTCTCCAGACAGAACAGCTAGTGACATTCTGCAAGCCCAGGAGGCAAGCTGTGGGGGTTACTGATAGTGTGACATAAATCCAACATCCCGGTTTAGGCCGTCCTCATGTGTGCGGAACTCCACTCCATCTGACGAAGGAGCAGTGCTCCGAAAGCTTATGGTATTTGCTACCAAATAAACCTGTTGGACTTTAACCTGGTGTTGTGAGACTTCTTACCTTATTTTTATCAGCCTGAGTTACTGAGAAAACTAGTCTAACGCCACAAAATTTGCACTCGCCCTTGGCTTGAAAGGGTGAGGGGGTTGGGTGGTGTGGGGGTGAGAGTAATGAAGTTTTCATTCTTTCAATGGGGGTATCGTTAGAGTAACAAAAATGAAGAAATTATGCTGCTGTGTGGATAATGGTGTAACTCAGGGAGGCGATGGTCTGGAGGTATTATCACTATTAGTCCAGAAACTCAGCTAATGTTCTAGGGACTTGGGTTCAAATCCCGCCACAGCAGATGGTGGAATTTGAATTCAATAAAAGATACCTGGAATTAAGAATCTGCTGATGCCCATGAAACCATTGACAATTGTCAGAAAAAGAAACATTTGGTTCAATAAATGTCCTTTAGGGATGGAAATCTGCTGCCCTTACCTGGTCTGGCCTACGTTTGACTCCAGAGCCTCAGCAACATAATTTATTCTCAACTGCCCTCCAATGGTAACTAGGGATGGACAATAAATGCCAGCCAGCCAACAATGCCCATGTGTCATGAACGAATTAAAAGAAGTAATTTTGTTCCTCTATATAATTTCCTCAAATTTTGAGGTGGAAAATGGTCTCGACAGAGAAGGGGAGTGTCCCAAGTGTTTCCCTTTTCGCGAGGTGTGACTCTGCCACTGCGTATATGAGTTTTGGGAGGCGGAACCGGGTGCTTTAATAGATTATCGATATATCAACATGCACACGTACACTACCATACACAAGTGGAAAAAATCAGATGCAATTGTCTACGTTCCTACAGAGTCATGTATTATTGGTATCAACAAGTTTACAGAGCCGCCCTAGACTTGAATGATCGCATTTTATTTCACTAAATTCTTAAAAGCACTTATGGAGAAATAAGTCATACACAGCAGAAGTACAAATCAGAATGGATATATTCAGAATCACAATGAGGTGTCCTTGCCAAGAGACCTTAAATGCCCGTCACACTCCAATAAAAGAGAATTTTTTTAAATGAGTACAGGCTGTGCTTCTGACAGTGATGCAGGTACATCAAAAGCGCCAGGGTTACACACAAGTAGCGGGCCACAAAAGCCTGTGCATGATTGAAAACTGATAATTGAGCAGAAAGCTTTAACTTCTGTAAACAGCAATGTTGTAGTTCAGTCGCATTGTCAGGAAAACAAACCTCACAATGCCGTGAGTGCCATCGTGAATGGCATCAATAATCCAACTGTGCTTTTTAAAAAAAAAACTGAGTCGAGAAGATGGATGAAAGGAAATCTTGGTTCCAGGCCATGCCTATTATGAATTCTGCACTGCTCCCCTATCTGTGGCACTCTACATTCAGCATAAAGCCATTGTCCGTCAGTAACCCAGGCAGGAACCTCATTTACTATGTTCTATTGTAATATTATGAAGAGGGATCTGTTATTAGGAGTAATATAAAATATCACACAGGAACACTTGATTCAGTTTTAATAACCTATGCTTTTGCTCCCCCAGTGATTTATTCTAAATGAATGCCAACTTCACAAAAAATTCCAAGAACGAGTGTCTTACTCATGGTGTAGATTGATATTGTACTTTGCCCAGCCATTCAACTGAAAATCAGTAATTCTAGCTGATCTTCTGGTGGAGGATGTCTCTATGTAGACTGACACCGTAAGTCATTCCAGATGAACATGTCTTTTTTAAAACTTTTTTTTTGCTCTAAATGTTGTTTATCTGTTGTAGGCTACCCTCACAGGTGAGCCCTGTATCCCAGGCAATGTTTTCACTTGCCCAGTTATCTTGAGTAACTCCATAGCATGGCCAGGGAATGGCCACAGATCCCTTGCATTTCTTTCGGCTGCTGGTGTGATGTGCCCGATCTTCTAAAGGTGGCAGAGTAGCACCACACTAGACTTTGACTTGAACTTTTAACTTTCAGAATAGATATATTGACCAATAAAAGCTCATACAAATAATAGCAGTTAATGCAAAATAGATTTTTAAGCACAGCTAGCATCTGTGCCGTCGGAAACCAATCACAAACGTTATCTAAAAAATTACACTAATTACGTTGTAAATCTTTTCTATCTGTGCACGGTGGCACAGTGGTTAGCTTGCTGCCTCACAACGCTAGTGACCTGGGTTCAATTCCAGCCTCGGGTAACTGTCTGTGTGAAGTTTGCACATTCTCCCCGTGCCTGCGTGGGTTTCCTCCACATGCTCCGGTTTCCTCGCATAGTCCAAAGATGCGCAGGTTAGCTGGATTGACCATGGAAAATTGCCACTTCATGTCCCAAAATGTCTAGGTTAGGTGGATAAGCCATGGTAAATGCTTGGGGGTGGAGGGGAGGGTGTATGTGGGATGTTCTTTTGGAGAATTGGTGTAGACTCGATGGGCCGAATGGCCTCTTTCTGTACTATAGGGGTTCTATAGTTATAGATATGGAAACGATTAGCCTGACAATTTATCTTCAAAGGTAGACTCATGAAGAAGGCAGATAAGTGTCTTTTAAAAGAAAATTGACAGCATTTAAGTCCAGGAAAAGCTTTAAACCAAACCAGCGGTTGAACAAATCACAATGTTGCGAACTGAAGTGGATTCCTTGGACCTTCCTCCAGCATCTCACTGCAGATAAATGACTATGATGTGGAGATGCCGGCGTTGGACTGGGGTGAACACAGTAAGAAGTCTCACAACACCAGGTTAAAATCCAACAGGTTTATTTGGTAGCAAATACCATAAGTATTTGCTACCAAATAAACCTGTTGGACTTTAACCTGGTGTTGTGAGACTTCTTACGATAAATGACTAGGCAGGATAGATTGTTTGAAAAGAAGTGCAACAAAGGTTTTCGTAGACTGATATTGGGACTAAGAGGATTGTTCTATAAAATTAGATTGGCTAAACTATGCCAGAATTAAGAAGAATGAGAGGTGATCACACTGCAACATATAAAATCATTAAGGGCCTTGATAGAGTAAATGTTGAGAGGATGTTTCCATTGGCTGGAAGTCTAGAATGAGGAGTTAAAGTCTCAGAAGAAAGGGTTGGTCATTGAGAACTGAAATGAAGAGAAATTTCTTTACTCTGAGATTTGTGAATCTTTGGAATTCTCTGTCCCAGAAGTTTCTGGATGTCTAGTTGTTGAGTATGTTCAAGATTGCGGTCGAACAACACGGGAAAAGGGAATTAAATGATATGGGGTTAGTGCAGGAAGGCGGAGTTGAGTTGGATGATCTGACATGATCTTACTGGATAGCAGAGTAGGAACGAAGGGCTGAATGGCCTACTTCATATGTTCTTATGTAATTATTGCAATAAATGCAGCAGGATGAGCTGGAATATCCTTCTATGAATGCTAACTAATTTTCAATTACTTTATGTGCCAATAACAAACATGTTAAATGGTCACTCCTACATTAAAAAATGTCTGTCCTGATATAGAACATAGAACATAGAACAGTACAGCACAGAACAGGCCCTTCGGCCCACGATGTTGTGCCGAGCTTTATCTGAAACTTTATGGCAATGAGAATTGCTTAACATACACAGTAACCTAATTACAACAGTGCATGCAGAAAACATAGAGTCAGTGAATTAACATGTGATAGTATGTGTGGTGAACCATCGTTGGTTCCCACTGGATAGTACTGAGCCAGGGGCTGGCCAGTACTACAAGGATGTACATATGTTACTGTTGGGTTGTGCTATTGTTGCTGTTGGGGTTAGGGTGGGGTTGTTACACCTTTGTACTGTAGTGTTGTGGCACATCCCAGTCGGGCTCCGCCTCCTGGGAGAGGTATAAGAGTCCCTGCTCTGGCCGGGACCCCTTCAGTCTGGGATAGTGTATATAAGTTCTGGTAGCTTCGTTACAGTAAATAAAAGCCTTTCATTTACTGAGCTTCAGGCCTCGTGTCTGAATAAGCGCATCAATTTTATTTACTGTCGTTAAACTCTCGTCGAGAAAAAAAAAGAGAGAGAGTATGGAGCAAATTCTGAAGCCGGAACGCCTTACGCTAGATCCACGTGCGGTGGGCGCTTCTAACACCTTGGACCACTGGCTGAAGTGTTTCGAAGACTACCTGGCAGCCTCCGCAGCGGTCACCACAGATGATGACAGACTCCGGGTCCTCCATACGAGGGTAAGCGACACGGTCTACCTCGCGATCCGTGCGGCCACCGATTATACTAAGGCCCTCGAGCTTCTGAAGAAGCGCTATACCAAACCACCTAATGAGATACACGCTCGTTACCTCCTAGTCACTCGACGACGGCAGTCTGGCGAAACGATGGAGGACTATGCGAACGAGCTCCTACAGCTAGCCAGGGGCTGTGACTGCAAAGCTGTGTCGGCTGAGCAGAGCATGTACGACCTCGCCCGAGATGCGTTTGTGGCCAGGGTCGGATCGTCATACATTCGACTAAAACTGTTGGAAAAGGGTAACCTTAATCTTACCCAGGCCATCGAGTTAGCAGAGATGCTCGAGACGGCCTCCAAAAGCTTAGTATTATATCCGGAGGACCATGTGGAGACAACGTGGCAGGAGCAGTCGCTAATCCCTCCTCGTCCCTCGGGTTCGAAATGCTGCGTAATGGCATGCTCCCATTCGGACAAGACGACGGCAGCAGACCTGGGCGGCCCGCGGTGCTATTTCTGTGGAGGAGCGAAGCATACTCGGCAAAAGTGTCCCGCTAAAGCTGTGTTGTGCACCGCATGCGGTAAAAAAGGGCGTTATTCAAAAGTGTGCCGATCTAAACCCAGGAACGGCAGTGCGGCCTGCGATTCTTCAGAGCTCGGGTCTTCGTCGTCGAAGTCATCACGGGGTTCGTCCATGTGCGAGACCAGGACGACGCCATTACGGTCGACGGAGTCGGAGGAGTATGACCACCAGGGGTCGCTGAGTTTGGTGCCCTCACCCACGTGCGACTCATGGGGGCAGCCATGTTGGTCGACACTGACCACGAACGACCAGCAGGGGTCCTCCTCATCGACTTCAGCTGCCTGCAGTGGCGCTGATGAACCAACGGTGGCGTTGATCATCCTGGACCAGGCCAAGCCTCATAGACTTGACAAATTTATGATGAATATCCAGGTAAATGACCACGTGATTTATTGTCTGTTTGATAGCGGGAGCACTGAGAGCTTTATCCACCCAGACACTGTGAAGCGGTGTGGACTCCAGATTCAACCTGCCAAACAGACAATCTCTATGGCATCAAGGTCCCGGTCTGTTGCCGTGCTAGGGAGTTGCGTGGTAACCTTGAAGGTGCAAGGCACAGTTTACGAGCGTTTCAAGCTCCTTGTGTTGCTGTATCTTTGTGCGCCAATACTTCTCAGACTAAACTTCATGGTCCACTTGAGGAGTGTAATCCTACAGTACGGTGGGCCACTCCCTTCACTGGCAGTGGGAAAACAGCAGCAGCCTCCAAATTGCCCAATGCAGCCTTTCGACGCTGAAGATCACCACACCCTCCTTGTTCCAGAATCTTGTGCCAGGCTGCAAGCCCATCGCGACTAAAAGTAGGCGTTACAGCACTGAGGATCAGATCTTCATTAGATCTGAGGTTCAGCGGCTCCTCAAAGAAAGGATCATACAACCCAGTGCTAGTCCGTGGAGAGCGCAGGTCGTGGTGGTCAAGAGCGGGAACAAACCCCGGATGGTCATTGTCTACAGTCAGACCATTAACCGATATACGCAGCTGGATGCGTATCCCCTCCCGCGCATATCTGATATGGTCAATCAGATTGCGCAGTACCGGGTGTTCTCCACCATAGACCTCAAGTCTGCCTACCACCAACTCCCCATTCGCCCAGAGGACCGACAATACACGGCTTTTGAGGCGGATGGTCGCTTGTATCACTTTCTCAGGGTTCCCTTTGGTGTCACCAATGGGGTCTCGGTCTTCCAGCGTGCTATGGACCGAATGGTGGACCAGAACGGGCTGCGGGCTACCTTCCCGTACCTGGATAATGTCACCATCTGCGGCCATGACCAGCAGGACCACGACACGAATCTCCTGAACTTCCTACGCACTGCATCTCGCCTGAACTTGACCTACAACAGGGAGAAGTGTGTGTTTCGTACGTGCCATTTAGCCATCCTAGGATACGTGGTGGAAAACGGGGTCATTGGCCCTGATCCAGACCGTATGCGCCCCCTTTCTGAACTTCCTTTACCTGCTAGTGCAAAAGCGCTGAGAAGATGCTTAGGCTTCTTCTCTTATTATGCGCAGTGGGTTCCCAACTACGCGGATAAAGCCCGTCCGCTCATTAAGTCCACGACTTTTCCCTTAACGCCAGAGGCCCGATTGGCCTTCGATAAATTGAAAGCCGACATCGCGAAAGCTACGATGCACGCTGTAGATGAGTCCATCCCCTTTCAGGTGTTGAGCGATGCATCTGATTTCGCCCTGGCCGCCACACTTAACCAGGCGGGCAGGCCCGTCGCATTTTTTTCCCGCACCCTCCAAGGCCCCAAAATTCGGCATTCAGCGGTGGAAAAGGAGGCCCAGGCCATTGTGGAGGCCGTCAGGCACTGGCGCCATTACTTGGCGGGAAAACGGTTCACCCTGATCACGGACCAGCGGTCCGTGGCGTTCATGTTTAACAACACGCAGAGGGGCAAGATCAAGAATGACAAGATCTTGCGGTGGAGAATTGAACTCTCCACCTATAACTACGACATCATGTACCGTCCAGGGAAACTCAATGAGCCCTCGGATGCCCTCTCGCGTGGAACATGCGCTAGTATACAGGAGGACCATTTGCACGCCCTCCATAATGACCTGTGCCATCCTGGGGTCACTCGGCTCTACCACTTTATAAAAGCCCGCAACCTGCCTTACTCGGTGGAGGACGTCAGGTCAGTAACAAGGAGCTGTCGGGTTTGCGCGGAATGCAAACCGCACTTTTATCGACCTGACCGGGCACATTTAGTCAAGGCCACTCATCCCTTCGAGAGACTGAGTGTCGATTTTAAGGGCCCCCTTCCCTCAACAGATCGGAATGTGTACTTCCTCAATATCATTGACGAGTACTCTCGGTTCCCTTTTGTTGTTCCCTGCTCTGATACATCCGCTGCCACGGTTATCAAGGCATTCCGTGATCTCTTTACCCCGGCTACATCCATAGCGACAGGGGCTCGTCATTCATGAGCGATGACTTGAGGCAATTCCTGCTCTCATACGGGATTGCCTCTAGTAGGACCACGAGCTACAACCCTAGGGGTAATGGACAGGTGGAACGCGAGAATGCTACAGTCTGGAAGGCTGTCTTACTGGCGTTGAAGTCAAAAGGTCTTCCAGTCTCCTGTTGGCAAGAGGTGCTCCCTGATGCGCTCCATTCTATTCGCTCCCTCCTGTGTATGGCAACCAATGCTACTCGCCACGAGAGGATGTTCTCATTCCCTCGGAAGTCTTCCTCGGGGACCTCATTACCGTCTTGGTTGACGTACTCAGGACCCGTCCTCCTGCGGCGACATGTAAGGGCCCGCAAGTCCGACCCGTTGGTCGAACAGGTCCATCTCCTCCACGCCAACCCTCAGTATGCCTATGTGGCATACCCTGACGGGCGAGAGGACACGGTCTCGATCCGAGACCTGGCGCCAGCAGGGGACGTAGCAACCCCTGTCGCTCCCATACCCCCTGTAACAAACCCTTTATCTCTTGTTTCTTCCCCGGACACGGCGCGGGCAGCATCGGGACCATTGCTTAACCATTTTACTACCATGCACAGCTTGCCTGAGCCCAGAAGATGGTCGCCACCGCAGGGCGTGTCAGGATCCCCTGGACTACCGTCACCTCAGGGTCAACCGGCCTGTGAGTCCGTGGAAGAACAGCTGGACGCCGCCTTGGGGAGAACGCCACCGCAAGTGCCTACTCCGGTGTCACCGCCGGTATTGAGGAGGTCACAACGACGGTGCAGTCCCCCTGACCGTCTGAACTTATAGACTGCTGACACTTTATTCTGTTTTTTGTACCCCGCCGGCCTTTGTTCTCAAAGGAGGGGTGAATGTGGTGAACCATCGTTGGTTCCCACTGGATAGTGCTGAGCCAGGGGCTGACCAATACTACAAGGATGTACATATGTTACTGTTGCGTTGTGCTATTGTTGCTGTTGGGGTTAGGGTGGGGTTGTTACACCTTTGTACTGTAGTGTTGTGGCACATCCCAGTCGGGCTCCGCCTCCTGGGAGAGGTATAAGAGTCCCTGCTCTGGCCGGGACCCCTTCAGTCTGGGATAGTGTATATAAGTTCTGGTAGCTTCGTTACAGTAAATAAAAGCCTTTCATTTACTGAGCTTCAAGCCTCGTGTTTGAATAGCGCGTCAGTATGCTCAGAGATAGTGCTACCAAATAAACTTGTTGGACTATGACCTGGTGTTGTGAGACTTCTTACTGTGCTTAACCCAGTCCAATGCCAGCATCTCCACATCAGAGATAGTAACAACAGGGCAAGTATAGAGGTTACAGCAATTAATAACTTATATTTGAATATAAAAACTACAATTAAAATTCCTTTCATGAACAGAGGCGATTATAAGAATATTATTGGCGACATTATAGCTTTACAGTTTTATGCAGTAGGTACGAATGTATTAGAGATACGAATATATGGCAGTCTTAAAATATAGTCAGTTGGATAGGTTTAGGACACTTTACAGAGCTTGTTTTATGTGTGAGAGTTGCATTTATGCTTTGAAACAAATTAGTACTATCGAAAATTCTGATGTTAAACACAGCCCAGAGTGGTAAAATTAGATTTTTTTTCCTTTCAGCTTTTAGGGTTGTAAGTAAAGTTGTCATAAAGGTGTCTTGTTTAATCACAGAAAATGGTTCATCTTCAATGACTAAGAACATTCTAGAAGAAGGTGTGTATGTTTTTTAAAGACACTGTTCCTTAAAGGGTTAATGCAAGGATTCTGGTTGTTGCTGTTCCTGGAAAAGACAGCCTTTTACAAGAAAAGGTAATTAAGCAGTTTTAAAGAAGCTGGAAACCTCTTGATTCTGGTGGACTGTTTACAAAAGAGTCACGTGGTGATTTATGACTTTGGAAAAAAGCCGTGCCTGGAAAACTGTGCTTTAAAAGCTGGTTTTGATTCGGAGATTAAACAAGAAGGATTAACGGCTTGGGTAAAGAAGACCACAGCCCTTTACAGTCCAAAGCCAGTCCCAAGCTGGATGTGAACAGAAGCTGCTCTTAAGTTGCTCCATGTGCTGAAACTGTGTATCTGCAGGTTTCCTCCAAGTCCACCTGAAAAGTAGTGCAAGAATCACTGATTGTTTCCTCGACGAGTGCTGGGAAACCAACTGTACAACCCAGACCTCATTTTGAGGACTCCATCTATCTTTTTCCCTTGAACCATTAACTTTTGACCTTTTGGCCAAGTTCCTCTTATTTTATGGTGTGTATGTGTGTGAGTGAGGGTATTTAGATAGCATAATTATTAGATTTTCATATTTCACACTGTACGTTAATAAGCTTTGCCTTTCCACTTGACAGGTCGCAGGGTGGCACAATGGTTAGCACTGCTGCATCACAGGGACCTGGGTTCGATTCCTGGCTTGGGTCACTGTCTGCACGGAGTCTGCACGTTATCCCTGTGTCTGCGTGGGTTTCCTCCGGGAGCTCCGGTTTCCTTCCACAGTGCTGGTTAGGTGCATTGGACGTGCTGGTTAGGTGCATTGATAATACTAAATACTCCCTCAGTGTACCCGAACAGACGCCAGAGTATGGCGACTAGGGGATTTTCACAGTAACTTCATTGCAGTGTTAATCTAAGCCTACTTGTGACACTAATAAAAATAAAATTCAAAAGTCTGTTTTTATAATAACCAATAATATTGTTATTAATTGAGGAAACCTGGGCACAGGTCATTCTGAGATTAATAGGTAAAATGCATATGTGGAGCTAGCTGGAAAAATCATTTAAACTTAGATTGTGACTCATGGTTTATTATTTATTTAGTTATTAGTGTCACAAGTAGGCTGACATTAACATTGCAATGAAGTTACAGTGAAAATACCCTAGTCGCCACACTCCGGCACCTGTTTTGGTACACTGAGGGAGAATTTAGCATGGCTAATCCACCTAACCAGACGTCTTTTGGACTGTGGGAGGAAACCAAAGCACCCGGAGGAAACCTACGCAGACACGGGGAGAACGTGCAGACTCCGCACAGACAGTGACACAAGTCAGGAATCGAACCCGGGTCCCTGGTGCTGTGAGGCACTGTGCCGCTCCAGTGGAGTAGTGGAACAAGAGACAGACTCCTCCCATCTCAGTCATAACAGAGTGGACTTGGTCTGTTGTCTATCTGCACATTGTTCCAGATATCAATATTTTTGATATGGTACAAGAATCTCTCTTTTAATTGACGCTTAAAAGAATGAATACGAATAATTCAATTGCCTCCCACTGAATGAGCATCCAGCAATCCTGTAATTCTGGCTAACAGTAACATTATTATTATCATGATTGTTGTTGAATGCTTTCATAGTTGATAGTGGAGAATCTGCACCCTCAGGGGAGACAGTCAATATTTAGAAAATTTAGAAGTAGCTTGTTGCTAACTATGGACATGGCAATGTGGAGTTGAATCAGTTGTAACAGACAAAGAACTCAGCCTGAAATTCACTGACTCAGACCTTGAAGGTTCTGAGCATTGAAATGTGAGCTGGAATTTGCTGCTGTTCGCACCAGTGGGATATTCTTGTCCCGCCAACAGCGCACCCCCGCCGCGGGTTTCCCCATAGCGTGAGGTGCAGTCCACGGGAAATCCCATTGACAGTGGCGGGACCAGAAGATCCCGTCGCCGGGAATGGCATGCTGCCTCCTGCCATGAGAAACACACTGCCTGGAGGCCAGAGAATCCACCCCGTGAGATTTCTATGATGCCTTGTCGAATGGATGAAGTGTGGAGACCTTGGATCCACAGCAACATGTGTGCCACTCAACCCCTCTGCCATCTTAGAAATTAAATCTTGCCGATGTTTTGATCACAGGTTACCAGCTAAATTCTATCTCTCTTCTCACCACCTCCTCTTCCTTGGTAAGTGTCTAAGGGCTGTATTTGAAAGACGGTTTGCTAAGATTTGGCATTCTTTTGCGTGGCTTTATCAAGCCATTTCTTTATTCACGGGTCAGGATTAGCATGCACTGTACCAGAAAGCTAACCTCAGGGGGTCTATATACTGCAATAAAGAGCAAAGCTGATAGAAATAGCTAACCAATCAGTCAGCATCTTCAAAGAGAAATTTCTATTTGTGATACATGTGGGTATGAACCCAACAGGGGAAAGATACATTATAAACTGTCTTGTTATGGGTGTTGATTGACCTTCATAGTTTCAGCAGTTTCTATTTTAATTTCAAATTACCAACATTTGTCATTTTTCCTTGTAACATCAGACTGTCATTTCCATTCTTCAGGCACTTTAGCCTTTCTTTTGACCCCGAAGAGCGAGATTTCATATTTAGTTCTGAATGAAAGATTGCTTTAGGCTGTGTACTCACTTGCAGAAGCTGAGTTGAGGCCATTAACTGGATCCTCTTGGCAACCAGAGGGGAGATTTCCACTTCTTTAAGGTAAGCAAATTTGTCATTGCCCCTTTGTTGTCTCAAGTGATCAAGGCAGCAGTGGAGGTGTACAGCTGCACTGGTATCTCCTGACAAGCAGGGTAATAATTAGGCATTACTTTGTTCTTAAAAAATAGAAACATAGAAAGTAGGAGTAGGCCACTCGACCCTTCAAACCTGCTCCACCATACAACATATTCATTGCTGATCCTGTCTTAATGCCATATTCCTGCTTTCTCTTCATACTCTTTCATGTCATTAAAATCTAAAAATGTATTTTTCTCTTTCTTGAATACACACAGTGACTTGGCATCCACAGCCTTCAGTGGTAGAGAATTCCATAGGTTTACTACCCTTTGAGTGAAGAAATTGTTCCTCTAAAAATGTATTTTTCTCTTTCTTGAATACACACAGTGACTTGGCATCCACAGCCTTCAGTGGTAGAGAATTCCATAGATTTACTACCCTTTGAGTGAAGAAATTGTTCCTCAACTTAGTCCTAAATGGTGTATCTCGTATCCTAAGACTTTGCCTCTACCAGGGAAGCATCCTCCAAGTCTAGTGTGTCCAGCTCTGTTAGAATTTTATACGTTTCAATCAGATCTCCTCTCATCTTTCTAAATTCCAGTGAACACAGGCCCAGTCAAACCAATCTCTCCTCATAGGACAGTCCTGCCAACCCTGGTATCAGCCTAGTGAACCCCTGTTGCACTCCCTCTCTAGCAATTATAACGTTTCATAGGTCAGGGGATCAAAACTGCGCACAATACTGTAGGTGTCTCACCAAGACCTTGTATAACTGCAGCAAGACATCCCTACTCCTGAACTCAAATCTTCTTGGAATGAAGGTCAACATACCGCTTGCCTTCCTAATTGCTTGCTTCACCTGCCTCTTCTTGTTCATTGACTGGTGTACAAGGACACCCAGATCCATTTGTACATACACACTTCCCAATATATCACCATTTAAATAATACTCTTCCTTTCTGTTTTTCACAACATAGCTTCACATTTAGCCACGTTGAACCCCATTTGCCATGTGTTTGCCCACTCACTCAACTTGTCTAAAGCACCTTGAAGCCTCCTTGTATCCTTCTTACAACTCTCAATTCCCCCCAGTTTTTGGTTGTCAGCAAACTTGCAAATGTTATATTTGGTTTCCTCATCCAGGTCATTTATATATAGGGTGAACAGGTGTGGCCCAAGCACTGATCCCTGTGGTCCCCGACTAGTTACTGCCTGCCACTTGGAAAAAGGCTCATTTATTCCCATTCTCTTTTTTTCTGTCTGTCAACCAATTCTTGATCCATGCCAATACATTATCTCCCATCCCATGTGCTTTAATTTTGCCCACTAACCTCTTATGAGGCACCTTATCAAAGGCTATCTTAAAGTCCAAATACATCACATCCACTGAATGTCCATTATTTATTCTACTAGTTACATACTTAAACGATTCCAGTAGATTTGTTAAGCATGATTTTCCTGTCAAATCCATGCTAGCTCTGTCCAATCCCATTAATGCTTTCCAAATATTCTGTTTCCACATGTTTTATAATAGAGTCTAACTTCTTCCCCACTTCCGATGTCAAGTTAACTGGTCAGTAATTCTCCTGTTTTGTCTCTCTATTTCTTTTTAAATAATGGGGTTACGTTTGTCACCCTCCAATTTAGGAATTGCTCCAGAGTCTGTAGAATTTTGGAAGATAACCACCAATGCATCCAATGTTTCCAGGGCCACTTCTGTTAATACACTGGGGTCTAGATTGTCAGGCCCTGGTGATGTGTCTGAACTGCTAACAATGGCTTCATAAAGGATTTGTTGACATCAGGTAATTACAGCTCTGCATTTTGTCATGTGGCAGTGCCCATAAGTCAAAAGCTGAACACTCACTGGCCTCACTGCCTAACGACACTTCAATAGTAGACAGTTGCCAATATTTGTGAAACTGATACTCGCTCGTGATTTCAGGAGAGAGACAAGATTAAAGGGCAGACTGCGAATGGTGGACGTATAAAATTAACTTTGCAAATTATTCTTTACCAATGAGTAAAATGTCCTTTTGGTAGGAGGCGGTGGCGTAGTGGTACTGTCACTGGGCTAGCAATCCGAAGACCCAGGGTAACGCTCTGAGGACCTGGGTTCGAATCCCATCATGGCAGATGGTGAAATTTGAACTAGATAAAAATCTGCAGCTAGAAGTCTAATGATGACCATGAAACTATAACCAGTGGTGAAACTATAACCAGTGGTAAAACCACATCTGGTTCACTTTTATGGGAGGAAACCTGCCCTCTGAAATGCACTCAGTTCGGGGCAAATAGGGATGGACAATGAATACTGGCTCAGCCAGTGATGCCCACATCCTATTAATATTAAAAAATAAGTATGTTAGTCTCTATTGTTATAAGGTAACCAATGGTAACGTGCTTGTAAGGGTTAGCTGATTAGTGACCCAGTATAAATAGAAAGCAGATAGGGATTGTGGGGAACATTTGTGGCCCAAGTGGTGGTGTAATGAAGTTTCTTTACTTTGATTTATTTTGTGAAGTTAGTTCTTTTATTGCTTGCTACTGGAGCATCCTTACTGCCGGATAAGCATCTATCAGTACCATATCACCATGCTTTACTGATCCAAGATCTTTCTAAAATGGAGTCTCAGCAATATGAATGATCGCACATTAACCTAGATGATGTCATTGTGATGATGTCTTTCTTACTCTGTCAAATCATAACTGTAACCATGGCAACATAACATCCATTGTTCTTCTGTTGGTTTTGAAGAGAAGTTTTCAAACTTCTATTCGCCACTTGATGAAATGGTGAGCATCCATATGGACTTGCACACCAGTTAATCGTTAAATATTTTTGAATTATTCATTAACGGGGAGGGGAGTGTTGCTGTCAAGGTCAACATTTCTTGCCCATTTCGAACTGCCCTTGAAAGAGTGGCATTCGAGGGTACGCTGGACCAAGATGATTCACATCTGGATTCAGAAATCAGCAATCAAGATAGAGAAGGAGAAACCAATAGAAATGGAGGCGAAGCCGGCAAGAAAGAAAGAGAATGAGAGAAGGAGATTAGCAGCCAGGCCGTAAGCTCCAGGGGACCACTGATAAGGGTGAGTGAGGAGTCCCTGATCTCATATTTCCATGTAAAAGAAGGAACCTAGTAGTTGGTGATAAGAACTGGGAACCTTAATGGAACAGTAAGCCACACTGGTAAACACTAAATTTAGAATAATGAATACCTAGGAGTACAGAATGGAATCTAATCAAAGGGTTTTTCACAATTGCAAAATGAATAATAGATACATAGTGAGTGAATGATAGTCAGCAATTTAGTTAGCGGTTCTTGGATTTACATCATGCTCTGATGGATTTATATGGCACAACTGACATATTAAAAAAAAATCATTAGACAATTTTAAACATTCATTCATGGGATATGGGCATTGCTGGCTCCCTTGAGAAGGTGGTGATGAGCTGCCTTCTTAAACACCTGCAGTCTATGTGGTGTAGGTTCACCCATAGTGCTGTTAGGGATGGAGTTCCCAGATTTTCACCCAGCATAAGTGAAGGAACGACAATACACCCGAGTCAGATGGTGGGGTGACTTGGTGGGGAACTTGCAGGCTGTGGTGTTCCCATGTGTCTGCTGCCCCTGTCCTTCTAAATGATATTGGTTATGGGTTTAATAGGTGCTGTCTAAAGAGCTTTGGCGAATCCCTATTGTAGATGGCACATACTGCTGCTACTGTGCATCAGTGGTGGAGTGAATTAATGTTAGTGGATGGGGGCCAATCAAGCAGGCCACTTTATTCTGGATGGTGTCAAGCTTCTGTAGTGTTGTTGGAGCTGCACTCATCCAAGCAAGTGGAGAGTGTTCCATTACACTCCTAACTTTGCCTTGAAGATGGTGGACATGCTTTGGGGAGTCAGGAGGTGAGTTACTCAGCACATGATTTCTTGCCTCTGACCTGCTGTTGTAGCCATAGTACTTATATGGCTGGTCTAGTTTAGTTTCTGTTCAGTTCTGTTCAGTCATGACAGCTCATGTAACTGTTGTGGGAAAATCACCACTCGGAGTCAGATCTAAAGATTCAACACGCAGTTTTATCGGACAAAGCTTTGGGAGAAGCGCTGGGCTCTCCGCAGTGCGCGCAGTCACCTTCTCAACTTTAAAATGGCAGTTGAGCATCTTTTATACATTTTCAAATAATGGATAAGTATGGACATTAGCCGTTAGCACATTGTTATACATAGAGTAGACAAGGACGGACATCGGCAGTTAGCACATCATTATACATAGAGTAGATACATTTATGCATTTATTTCCCCCATCAAAGACTGATCTCATTACAAAATCTCACTGTTTTGGTTCTGCTTTATCTCGAGCTAAGGTGCCTCAAGGTCTGATCTATTTCCTGCAGCAATTTAGACACGAATAGGTTTTAACTTGCTGTGCAATGTCTGTGCCCAAGTCAGCACATCTTAATGTCTTTTCCCACAGCCCATTTTGTGCCAGGTAACCATCTTGTATCCTTTAATTTTGATTTTACTCCAATATAACAATCATGATTGTATATCTGAAGAAACATGGTGTACTTTCGTTTGTGGCAATTGTGATCTAATAATCGGAAATCCACTAGATGCACTTTGTATGCAAATAAAAATACCTAATAGGATATATGTTATGATTCAGGTGTAAATTGGCTTCATATTCGCCAGTTTACTGAGTGCTGACAGCATTTTATTTTGGAGCCCTCAATTTATTCAGGTGGTCCTGGCATAGTTTGATTGTGCACCACATGCGATACTGGGGAATTTTAAAATGCTTGACTGGAGAGAGAGAATTTTGGAAGCCTTTAAAAAGGCTTTAAATATTTGATTGCATATTTCATTCTTTCAAAAAGCTATTTAAGTCACCAAGTGGTTGGTCAAAGAAAAGATGCATAACATTGTAAATGCAGTCATACGAAATAGAGTGCATGGGCTACTGACCTCTGCAAAAACGCCACCTATATGACAAATAAAGAGGATCCTGTCCCATTTGGGTATTATGAACAGGACATTGCTCTTTTGTGTTACATCCTCCTCCCCCGTCAAAATATTTAAAACACAATTCAACCGCAGACCTAAATAAAAGACTATCAGATGGAATTTCATAGAATTATAAAATCCCTACAGTATAAAAGGAGGCCATTTGGCCCATCGAGTCTGCACCGACTCTCTATGGTGTGGAGATGCCGGCGTTGGACTGGGGTAAACACAGTAAGGAGTCTAACAACACCAGGTTAAAGTCCAACAGGTTTATTTGATAGCAAGCACCACTAGCTTTCGGAGCGCTGCTCCTTCATCAGGTGAGTGGGAGATCTGCTCATCAACAGCAAACAGGGCATATAAAGACACAAACTCAATTTACAGAATAATGAATAATGATTGGAATGCGAGTCTTTACAGCTAATCAAGTCTTAAAGGTGTAGACAATGTGAGTGGAGAGAGTGTTAAGCACAGGTTAAAGAGATGTGTATTGTCTCCAGACAGGATAGTTAGTGAGATTTTGCAAGTCCAGGCAAGTCGTGGGGGCTACGGATGGTGTGACATGAAAACAAGATCCCGGTTGAGGCCATCCTCATGTGTGCGGAACCTGGCTATGATAGCCAGGTTCTGCACACATGAGGACGGCCTCAACCGGGATCTTGGGTTCATGTCACACTATCTGTAACCCCCATGACTTGCCTGGGCTTGCAAAATCTCACTAACTATCCTGTCTGGAGACAATACACATCTCTTTAACCTGTGCTTAACACTCACTCCACTCACATTGTCTACACCTGGTGTTGTTAGACTCCTTACTGTGCCGACTCTCTGTGACAGAGTACCTGACCCAGGCCCTTTTCCCTATCTCCGTATCCCCACACATGTCTAATCCAACAACTTGGGACACTAAAGGGCAATTTAGCACGGCCAATTCACCTAACTTTACATCTTTGAACTGTGGGAAGAAACTGGAGCAGCCAGCCGGAGGAAACCCATGCAGACACGGGGAGAACGTGCAGACTGCACACAGACAGTCACCCAAGGCCAGAATTGAACCTGGTCCCTAGCGTTGTGAGACAGCAGTGCTAACCACTGTGCCACCATGCTGCTGTGATGCCATACACAGTCAGGTAACCTGCCAACGCTTACTGTCTTTTTTAGCCACACAGACACACACACACATACACACACACACATATATACACACACATATATACACACACACACATATATACACACACATATATACACACACACATATACACACACATACATACACACACACACACACATATATACCCACACACATATATACACACACATATATATATACACACACACATATATATATATATATACACACACACACACACATATACACATACATACAGGAATGGCAATTAGTTAGGGTAATGATGGGTGATCTGAAACCATGGACCAACCAATTTGATATCTGCAGAAGAGGAAGAAAAGGCAAAACTACCCATGAGAGTACATAGCTCATAAATGCTGGAAAGCTTGCTGACAGTGAAAGAAGTATGGTTCAATTCAGGGCTGATGTAACCAGTGACTGAATAAGTTATTTTGCTGCCATTAGGGGATGCATTCAATTCTGATATTTTACGAATGGACTGACCATACAGAGCAGATATAAAAATGTCTCATTCCACCTTCAGATTTTTAGGGTCATTTGTTGAGAGTAAGGTACAGGCAGTGGAACTCTTCTGATGGTAATAAGAAGTGACAGCTTTGCCTTTTGCCTTTTGCCTTGTCAGGTCCCTGTCATGCATGGAAGTGGCAGCTCAACTTAATCTAAATAACTTTTACCATTTAAAAACAAGCTCGATGCTAATCAGTGCATGAGGCATAACAAACGAAGACCTCATGAAAACTCTGAAACAAATATAAATTTTGTAAAGGAATAACTTTTGAGCCTTGCAATTTAAACTTTCATATGAAAACTTGCTGGAGTGAATCCAGTGTTATACCAAACTTCACTGGAAAGTGGAACTGTAGTTCCAGTGATTGAACCTGCAGAACGGCATTACATTGAAACTGGAGTGGCACGGTGGTTAGCACTGCTGCCTCACAGCGCCAAGGACCCAGGTTCGATCCCCGGCTTGGGTGACCGTCTGTGTAGAGTGTGCACATTCTCCCCATGTCTGCGTGGGTTTCCTCCGGGTGCTCTGGTTTCCTTCCACAGTCCAAAAATGTGTTGGTTAGGTTGATTGGCCATGCTAAATGGTTCCTTAGTGTTAGGGGGATATCAGGGGAATTAGTAGGGTAAATGTGTGGGGTTATGGGGATAGGGCCTGGGTGGGATTGCTGTTGGTGCAGGCTCGATGGGCCGAATGGCCTCCTTCTGCACTGTAGGGATTCTATTCTATTCTATTCTATTCATTTCTATGCTGTGTACATTAGAGGAATTAGCTGGGCAAATATTGGGGGGGAAGGGTGTCTGGGTAAGATGCTCTCTTGGACAATTGGTGCCGATTGGATGGGCCAAATGGCCTCCTTCTGCACTGTAAGGATTCTATCAAAATCCAGTGAGTCCCATGCCACAAAATTGCATTATACTCAATCTCCTAATTGCAATATTGGGAGCGATGCAGTGAATCTCATGATAAGGTCAATCCTGTGATACACTGAACCAACACTGCATTCATATTTTAATCACAGACAAAATGCATTACTGAGAAACCAGTGTCACACTGAATCTGCGTGTGACTGAAGAATTTGCATTACAAAGGAAAGCTGCAGCCTTGAGCCCTGTAAAAAGGGGTGAGCTCAATTACAGTCCAATCTGTGCCACAATACAACCAGCTTTGCAGTATTTTATCTCGGTAACCTTCAATGCATAAGAATCCACTTCAGTGTGTCATGTGACTGAAATCCATAGTGTAATGATATTTCTGTTATAGAAAAGAAGCTGCCGTTTAAACAGCAGCGATGCAGTGAAAGTTGTGTTAAACATTTCTTTGTGTCGTTGTCGAAAATAGCATTTCAGTAAAAGCTGTGTGAAAATAAAGGGCTGTTTTCCTGCGAGTCCTTGGATTTTAAAAAGAGATTGAATTGGGAATGGTGGCTACATTACAGAACCAGTAACCGAAAGGCCTGGTCCAGTGAATGGAGACCTCAGATCAAATCACCTCACAGCAGCTGAGGAACATAAAAGATGTCATGGAATAAAAGGCTAAAGGAGTGAAAATGGTCACAGTAAAGGAACAAAGCATTAAATATAATGTACATGTGAACCAACAAGCCAATTGTCATCACACGTCATGCTACACAATAAATTGTATATGCAACCAGTCAGAGTCCATGGATTTCCCAACAACCCACTCTGATGTCTGTACACTGTGAATCAACCAATTGCACTGAAATTCTAGGTTTAAATTTATTTACTGGCGTCACAAGTAGGCTTACATTAACACTGTAATGAAGGTACTGTGAAAATACCCTCGTCGCCACACTCCAGCGCCTGTTCGGGTACACCGAGGGAGAATTTAGCACGGTCAGTGCACCTAACCAGCACGTCTTTCAGACTGTGGGAGGAAACCGGAGCACCTGGAGCAAACCCATGCAGACATGGGAGAACGTGCAGACTCTGCACAGACAGTGACCCAAGCCGGGAATCGAACCTGGGTCCCTGGCGCTGTGAGGGAGCAGTGCTAACCATTGTGCCACCGTGCCGCTTTTAGTTCTCTGTCATTCATGATGGATTTAAGCCTCGGTAGTCTTGGCTGAGAGCCCTGACATCTATTCGAAGGACAGAACACCTGCACCCCAGAGGAAACATAGTTTTCTTGAAGGAAGAAGGTGGAAGAGAGAATGTCCGGGGTGCGTGGGGTCCTAATTATGCTGGCTGCTTTGCCAAGGCAGCGGGAAGTGTAGACAGTGTCAATGGATGGGAGGCTGGTTTGCGTGATGGATTGGGCTACATTCGCGACCTTTTGTAGTTCCTTGCGGTCTTGGGCAGAGCAGGAGTCATACCAAGCTGTGATACAACCAGAAAGAATGCTTTCTATGGTGCATCTGTAAAAGTTGGTGAGAGTCGGAGCTGACATGCCAAATTTCCTTAGTCTTCTGAGAAAGTAGAGGCGTTGGTGGGCTTTCTTAACTGTAGTGTCGATATGGGGGGACCAGGACAGGTTGTTGGTGATCTGGACATCTAAAAACTTGAAGCTCTCGAGCATGTTCTCCTTTATGCTTCCTGAAGTCGATGACAGTCTCCTTCATCTTGTTGACATTGAGGGAGAGATTATTGTTGCCACACCAGTTCACCAAATTCTCTATCTCATTCCTGTACTCTGTCTTGTCATTCTTTGAGATCCGACTCACTACGGTGGTGTCGTCAGCAAACTTGAAAATCGAATTGGAGGGGAATTTGGCTGCACAGTCATAGGTGTATAAGGAGTATAGTAGGGGGCTGAGAACACAGCCTTGTGGGGCACCGGTGTTGAGGATGATCGTGGAGGAGGTTGTTGCCTATCCTTACTGATTATGGTCTGAGAGTTAGGAAGTTCAGGATCCAGTCGCAGAGGGAGGTGCCAAGGCCCAGGCCATGGAGTTTGGAGATGAGTTTTGGGGAATAATAGTGTTGAAGGCTGAGCTGTAGTCAATTAATAGAAGTCAGACATAGGTGTCCTTGTTATCTAGGTGTTCCGGGGTTGAGTGCAGGACCAGGGAAATGGCATCTGTTGTGGGCGTGTTGCGGTAGTAGGCAAACTGTAGTGGATTCAGATAATCCGGGAGGCTGGAATTGATTTATGCCATGATTAACCTTTCGAAGCACTTCATGATGATGGATGTTAGAGCCACTGGTCGATAGTCATTAAGGCACGCTGCTTGGTTTTTCTTAGGTATCAGGCTGATGGTCGTCTTCTTGAAGCAGATAGGGACCTCAGATTGTTATAAAGAGAGGTTGAAGATGTCTGCGAATACCCCGCCAGCTGATCCACACAGGATCTGAGTGCACATCTGGGTACCCCATCCGGGCCAGTCGCTTTCCGTGGGTTGACCTTCAAGAAAGCTGCTTTGACATTTGCACTGGTGACCCCAGATACAGGTTCATCCAGGGCTTCCAGGGTGGAGGGCATGCTCTCGCTGACCTCTTGCTCAAAACGGGCATAGAATGGATTGAGCTCATTGGGACGGGTGCGTTGGGGCCGGCGATTTTACATGCCTTCATCTTGCCGCCTGTTATGTCTTGCAGATCTTGCCATAGTTGGCAGGGGTTGGTGTGGCTAGCCTGGGACTCTAGCTTGGTCTGGTATTGTCTTTTGGCATCTTTGATGGATCTCCTTAGATCGTATCTGGCTTTCTTGTATAGGTCAGTGTCACCTGACTTGAACGCCTCAGACCTGGACTTCAGCAAGCAATGGATATCCCTGTTCATCCATGGTTTCCGGTTGGGAAACACACAAATTTGCTTCATGAGGACATGAAGGGACTTTTGGGGTGTGCGGAAGGGCACAGCTTAGCATAGAGGGCATGGGAGGGGGGACCTGAGAGAATGGGTCAAATGGCAGAACTTGGCACCGGCAGCTTGACAGGACACAGGGGATGGGTGGAAGAGTTCAGCAAAGGTGGTATGAGATGGCATGAATCTCATGGGTGGCACGGTAGCATGGTAACACTGCTGCCTCACAGCTCCAGGGACCCGGGTTCGATTCCCAGCGTGGGTCACTGTCTGTGAGGAGTTTGCACATTCTCCCAGTGTCTGTGTGGGTTTCCTCCGGGTGCTCCGGTTTCCTCTCTCACTCCAAAGATGTGGGGGTTAGGTTGATTGGCCATGCTAAATTGCGCCTTAGTTTCCCGGGATCTGTAGGTTCGAGGGATTGGCGGGGTAAATATGTGGGTGACGGGAATAGAGCCTGTCGGTGCAGACTCGATGGGCCGAATGGCCTCCTTCTAGACTGTAGGGATTCTATTTCTATGACGAATGGGGCATAGGAAGTGTTTGTATGGAGTGTGAGGGGTGAAGGCTGGAAGGCTTTTGTATATTTCTTTCACCGGGAAAATGTCCAAAGGCATTGTGGTGAGCCTTTTAGACAATGTCTCCGTACCCAGCAGCCCTTGTGACGGCGTCCGCATTTTCTTCCAGGTCAGCTGGCCCGACACCAGCCTGCACCATCCCCCTCTCCCCCACCCCTCCCCCCGCCCCCTTCAGAAGTGAAGATCCCACACGGTGGGAGCCACTTTGGCATCCTGCCGCTACCGTTCCTTCATCATTCTTGAAGAATCTGTAGCAGATGATGGACATTGATTAGAAAATGGAAAATGTTAGACATCCGTCTCCTGCATCTCTGGACATCTCAGTTAGTGCTATGCCAGAATGAGTGACAGCTTTGTGAAAAGTGGCAGGTAATATCAGGTTCTGTCACTAGATCCGTGGGCCTCATCTCCCCATCGGCTCCCACCAATGACTGTGGCATTCTGCCAAACTCCAAGATCTTCTCTTCTGCTGGGGTCTGGGTGGATATAGTTGGAGAGCCACTTTTAGTTCTCTGCTTCGACCTGGAATTCTCAGCTCTCTTCTGCAATAAGAGGAAACAGAGGGTAAAGAGAGCAAGATATGGAATGAATGAGAACATTTGGAGAGGATGATTGTGAGAAATGGGAGTAAGATTAGCAGAGGTGCCTCTTCAGAAAACAATGAAGGGTGCTGCAGGATGTGTTGTTTTGAGGAATGTTTTGCAGGAGAAATCTAGGAAAGTGTCAGATGTCGTTTGCCACAGTGGTTAGCACTGCTGCCCCTCAGCGCCAGGGACCCGACTTCAATTCCGGCCTCGGCTCACTGTCTGTGTGGAGTCTGCACGTTTTCCTCGTGTCTGTGTGCATTTCCTCTGGTTTCCTTCCACACTCCAAAGATGTGTGGGTTAGGTTGATTGGCCATGCTAAAATTGCCCCTTAGTGGGGACTAGCAGGGTAAATACGTGAAGTTACGGGGATAGGGCCTGGGTGGAATCGTTTTCGGTGCAGGCTCGAAGGGCCAAATGGCCTCCTTCTACACTGCAGGGATTCTATGGAAGTGTAATGCCCCCCAATGAGGTCAGTGAGCTGTTTGTGACACTGGATTCATGTCTTCAGAATCTCCTGCTGTTAACAGCCTCCAGAACTTCCATTCATGCCTTATTATTCAGCCAGGCTGGCCTTTTCCTTCCATTCCACAAGAAACAGCACATCCCCTTGGGCCCTCACTGCTTCCAATCTCCCCTCCAGTGACGAGACTGAGAACTGGGGGCAGGCTTTTCACACTTTCCTTCCATTCTTTTCCTTTCTACAGCCTTCAGCAGCAATTTGACCCCTACTGGAGGGACCTATCATTGACAAAATGCGGGTGTCAGCCATGGCACAGTTACTGGTCGTACTCTCATAGTAAGGTTCCAGGCTCAAATCCCACTCCAGGACCTGGACTCTCAAATCAATGCTGACATTATCCTGTGCAGCACCGAGAAGGTGCATTGTTGGAGCTGTCATCTTTTAGGTGAAACATTACAGGGGAGGTGATGGCCGAGTGGTATTATCGCTAGACTATTAATCCAGAAACTCAGCTAATGTTCTGGGGACCCGGCAGATGGTGGAATTTGAATTCAATAAAAATTATCTGGAATTAAGTATCTACCTGTAACCATGGAGCCGTAGCCAATTGTCGGAAAAACCCACCTGATTCACGAATGTCCTTCAGGGAAAGAAGTCTGGCCTACGTGTGACTCCAGAGCCACAGCAATATGGTTGACTCTCAACTAACTACCCTTGGGTAACTAGGGATGGACAATAAATGCTGGGCAACCAGCGATGTTCATGTCCCATCAATTAATTTAAAAAAGCATTAATTTTGAGTTCCCCTCTGCTTGGGTGAATGTAAAATAACACTGCATCTCAGGAAGCCTGCATTACAGTCAAGAGTTTTACTGATTCAGTGTGGAAGTAACATCACCATCATAGAAACATAGAAGATAGGAGCAGGAGGAGGCCATTTGGCCTTCGAGCCTGCTCTGCCAGTCATCACGCTCATAGCTGATCATCCAACTCCTAATCCTGCTTTTTCCCCACAACCTTTGATCCCATTCGCCCCAAGTGCTACATCCAGCCGCCTCTTGAACATATTCAATGTTTTGGCATCTTTCTGTGGTAATGAATTCCAGAGGCTCACCACTCCTTGGGTGAAGAAATGTCTCCTCCCCTCCGTCCTAAATGGTCTGCCCTGAATCAGTGAGAAGCCAGTATTTCTTGGTGAAATCTGGTTCTTTCATGGCGGTGGACTCTGCATTGCTGGCAAAACCACAACACAGTAAAAACCTGTAGCACGGTTGGAAATGGTGTAGGATTACAGTGCAATCTACCTAACAGTGAAACCTGACGGTATCAGAAGTCCAGCAGTGAACAGTGTGGATATTAGACCAGCATTAGATCACACATCGTTGTGATTCAGCCTATTCAGAAAAAATCTGGGATTGCAGCAAATCACTGCGAATAACTTCCTTAGCAAGCCGGTTGTAAAATAAATCATATGGGTTGGCTTTACCGAGTGATCTGTGTCAGAGAGGAATCTGTAATGCATCAGGGGCAAAGCTGCATTGCAGTGAAACCAAAGGGTAAGGTTGAATGAATCACTGGGAGGTAATAACCCAAGAAGATATGAGGTGCAGACAAAAAAAGGTATAACTGCAAAACCATCATAAAATGGTACTGTATTACAGAGAAGCTCAGCGCACTGATCCCAATTATAGTGATAGTCATGTCAAAGCTTAAACTAGCTCTGCATTCTCATTTGCATTTACAGTGCATCCTAAACCGTGTCATAGTGAGACCAGCCACTGCTGTGGGGGGCAGTCCTACACTTGAAAGCAATGGGACATTCAACACACTGCAAGCTTAATTATGCTGCAATTGACGTTGCAGTAAACGCTGTGCTGAGCCCGCTATTCCGATGTATTCCTAAGATAAATTAATTAGACTTGTATTAAAGTAAATATTGATAATGCACCAGGTGCGATGAATTGTGTTTCACCCGGCGATAGGATTTAATTATGATTTATGGTGCAAATCACATAGGTGAATCAGAAAATTACTCATCCCCAGCCTGCCTTCTGCTTATTAATTTTAATGGGTGGAGAATCATAGCTTGCAGGTACTCTAGAATGTGCTCCCTGTATAGCTTGCACGATATGCAAGTACACTGAGGGAACAACACCAGTGGGCAGAAGCATAAACGAGGGTATTTTCCGATTTATACCCATTTATTAAGCATCAAAATTAATGAACAGAGGAAAACAATCTGAGGATTTCGAAACATTTCTATTTCTCAAGCGCCAGTCGGTTCAGTTTTACAGCGTGGATCAATCAGTTTGATCTTACACAGTGTTCAGAGGTTACTGTCTTTGGTTGCTGAATTCCGAGGCCCCATAAAAACTTAGAGCCGAGCTGTCTCTGCCTCTCTGTCTGTGGGTGATAGTCTCTGTAATCGTGCCACATTAAAGAACTCATTACCGAGCTGTCGCTGTCTGTCTATCCATACATCACTGCATTGAGGCTTGAAAGGATTACTTATCAAGTTGTCTGTGCCCATCTCTTTAAGGTTGTAATTGCAAGGCTTGAAGGAACAATATGGAGCTGCCCCTGTCTGTCTTATCAATGCTCCACTGTGAGGCTTTAATTAATTCCAACTCCACTCATGGGAAGAACATAGTTGGCTCGGAAATAAACTCTGACAAATAAACTGGTAGCTCTTCCCCACATTTTAAATGTATGTAAAATAGTCCTACTCCAATGGTGGTAGTTGGCTGTGATTTTTCTTTTACTTACTGGTGTCACAAGTAGACTTACATTAACATGCAATGAAGCTACTGTGAAAATGGGCAGCACAGTGGTTAGCACTGCTATCTCTCAGCTCCAAGGACCCAGGTTCGATGCCCGGCTTGGGTTACTGTCTGTGTGGAGTTTGCAAAGATGTGCAGGTTAGGTGGATTGGCCAAGCTAAATTGCCCATTGTATGCTGGGATGTGTAGGTTAGAGGGGTTAGCGGGGTAAATGTGTGGGGTTGTGGGGATAGGGCCTGGGGTAGGATTGTTGTCGGTGCAGACCCGATGGGCCGAGTGGCCTCATTCTGCACTGTAGGGGTTCTATGGTCCTATGAAAATTTCCCAGTCACCACACTCGAGCGTCTGTTCAGGTACACTGAGGGAGAACTTAGCATGGCCAATGCACCAAAACCAGCACATCATTTAGACTGTAGGAGGAAACCGGAGCACCCAAAGGAACCCCACGCAGACACAGGGAGAATGTGCAAACTCCAAACACATAGTGACCCAAGCTGAGAATTGAATCCGGGTCACAGGTGCTGTGAGGCAGCAGTGATAACCACTGTGTGCCGCCGGTTTTAGCAATATATAGGACAGTATGTTGGTCTTTATGAATTATTTAGGTAATTTAATATTCCACAGTTAGATATACATTATACTTGATGAAAATACATTCTTATTTCAACGTCTTCCATTATGGCTATCTCCTTTTGATCTTCACCCCATACCAGTGTTTTCTATGTTCATTTGGATGTGTCCAGGATTCCTTCATGATGGGTGAATCCAAGACATGTATCTTATCATAGAGTAAGAGGTTTAACAACACCAGGTTAAAGTCCAACAGGTTTATTTGGTAGCAAAAGCCACACACACATTATCATAGAATCAGAGAATCCCTATAGTGCAGAAGGAGGCCGTTTGGCCCATCAAGCCTGCACTGACAACAATCCCACCCAGGCCCCAACCCTGTAACCTCATGTATTTACCCCTTGCTAATTCCCCTGACACTGAGGGGCAATTTAGCATAGCTAATTAATCAAACCTGCACATCTTTGGACTGTGGGAGGAAACTGGAGCACCCAGAGGAAACGCAGGCAGACCATGGGCTGACAATGCAAACTCTACACAGATAGTCACCCAAGGCCGGAATTGAACCCGGGTCCCTGATATTGTGAGGCAGCAGTGCTAACCACTCTGTCACTGTGCTGCAGTTGCACTAAGGGTGTCTGTCTGTCATGGTGAGTGAGTCTATAGCTCTTGCCTCTTCAGGTGAGGGAAGGTCATCAGTCTGATGGTAGATCAATCCAGAGCTCATGCTTCTAGTCATCGATGAATTCAGGGCTTCAGCTCTAATTATCAATCACCCCAGGTCTAATGAGGGATGCATCCAAGGGATATTAAGAAATAGTTGTGTCTGTACATTGATGAAGCAAGTCAATATTCATCACACAATGAGTTACTTTTGAAATGCATTAAAAGTTCTGATGTGAGCAAACAGCAATTACCCACGCCTTAGAATTTCATTTTGCAAAGATAATGGAGTGAATAGTTCACAGATTCCCAAATGTTACTTTACGGTCACCTCTTCACTAATAATTGTAGCAATGCTGAGAGGCAAATGAATTCATAATTCACACATTTAATACATGACCTACTTTCCTTACCAGTTAGGGTTTTATTGGACTGTAGCACACCACAGATTGGGCAGTGATTTTTTTTTTGCCACCACTGCGTTTTTTCACTGATGGTTGGGATAGAAATTCTTAAAATTGTGCTTATGTGTTGCCTAATCAGAGTTCTCCAGCTGGATATCCCATAATCAGTATCAATAGTGACCTTTGCATCGAGCAACTGCCGCACAGCAATCAATTGATGTTTCCCCAAAGTCGATAAAGCAGCATCACTTCAAGATGTTTGAGTTTTAACACTGGACTTTCTGTCTCTCAGAAACTGAAATGGAACCTTCTTCAAGCCACTAAAAAGCTTGGGTCAGTGGTCGTTTGCAGTACAGTGACAGGGAACCTCACTCATCTTTAGGTCTATTAAAACTAGCTCCTTTGTGTGATGAGTTATGGCATTGGCTGGAAATGAAGTACCCGAGGGTTTACTCTCTAAATGCATATTCAACCAAAGTCCTTATGGTGCATTGTTCTATTTCCTGAAGTTGTTCTAATCAGGTGGCGAAATAATAACCTCTGTGCGACTCTACCATCTGAATGCTCATGTGATATGACTTTGTGAATATGAAAGATGTTTATTGAGATGGCAAGGAACTAGTCCTGTACACTCACGGTGATATCGTTTTCTTTTTTTCAATGAAAATAGGGTAATTGCCATTCATTTTTAGATTTAACAGCCGCAAATTAAGATGGTAGGTGCACACAATATTGCTCCCAAAGTTTTAAAGGAAGCTGGCTTATCATTATCTGTAATATCGTCCCTGTAGAGTCCATTCATTCCTCAGAACAGACGAAGACAACACTGATGCATTGAATTTCTTTTATTGAGCAGAATTTAAAATTAACACATTATAGAGAGCGAAAAAAAACTGGGAGAGAGAGAGAGGTACTTGCAAAAGTCAGTATTATACTGGTCTTGAAAACAGACTTGATCCAAACTAACTGAAAAACATCTGGCTGAATACAGAATTATAAGTTTTCCGTTATCTCGTATTGAAATTGTTTGGTACAAACTGTCTCTAACTTTCATAAACAATTTCCAGCTGTGGCCATGAAAAGCTTTGTTTTGGTTTATGAGAAAGCCATTTCTGCTAGCATTGTACTTTGAAAGAATGCAGTCAATTTTTCAAATTAATCCCAGCTTGCCTGCTGAGTTTAAAATGTGGCGAGTTAACTTTAAAAGCTCAGCATTTAAATGTAATTGCATAGGCAGAAATATATCTTAAAATGAAGTCTTTGCATTAATGAAGCAAGCCATACGCAGGATCCACAATAGTCCCTTTCACACCTCACAGTACTGAACTAGTTTGTGAGCAGCGTAAAGACAAATAAATAGTTTTGCCCAGCTGTGGAATCTGATCAGAAACTCTCCAAATACCAAAGAGGTTCACCCCAATGGTCATGGGGAAAGCTCCCCCCCATCCACCCCCCCCACCCCCCCCATCTCCCCCCCCCCCCCATCTCCCCCCCCCCCCATCCCCCCCCCCCCCAAATCCCCCCCCACCCCCCGGCAGTGCCCAGGCACTGTCCCTGGCATGGGACACTGTCATGGGCATTGCCAGGGGGAAGTGCCAGGGCATACTGTCTGGGCATGATACTCTAACATGATACTCTCAGGGACTGTATTTGCCTGTGGGTCCCTGCTTGTCAGGACCTGTTGTAAACCCCACCAATTTGCATCATGTTGTGGGGGAAGGGGGAGAATCCTAATGTTGGGGACATGATACAGTGGCGAAGCCCACAAATATGTTAATATATATTAAAGCAGTTCCTGACCTTTTATGGTGGGAACCCCATTAAAGGTTTAAAGTTTATTTATTACTGTCACAAGTAGACTTAAATTAACACTGCAATGAAGTTACTGTGGAAATCCTTATGAAAATCATTACGTCATTGGCGGGGGGGGGGGGGGGGGGGGGTCAATTGGAACATTAAATCCCACCAACATGAAAGCTGTTTGGGGATTCCCATTGCCTTCTCCACCCCTACCAGCTTTTCTGCCTGCGGAAAACAAGGGGCTGGGTATCCCAGTCCTCGTGTTAGGCAGTAATTCGCCATCTGGGTCATGACCAGAAGAACCTGTCATCAAATCTTTAAATATGCCGATGAGTCACACAGCATGGTCTTTAACCCAACATGTGCTGGGGAGAGAAAAACACTCGCATTTATTCATTGCATAGAGTTAGCACTGAGTCCATGTGAGAGAGTTAGCACTGAGTCCATGTGAGAGAGTTAGCACTGAGTCCATGTTAGAGAGTTAGCACTAAGTCCATGTTAGAGAGTTAGTACTGAGTCCATGTTGGAGAGTTAGCACTGAGTCCATGTTGGAGAGTTAGCACTGAGTACATGGAAGCATAGCAATTACAAGATAAAAAGGACCAAGGATCATCTGTCTGCTGTCATTCTGGTTGATGCAAAATACTAAGAGCCTGGAGTTATTGACTTATCATGGTCATGAATCTCTATCAATTGGTCTGCAAAAGACCCAGATATAAGCAAGGACCAAACCTGGTGTTGGATAGTTTTAGAAACCATAGGTTCAAAGCCACCTGTTCCTCCCAAGTCTGTTACATTTTCCACATATGCCACTTTTCAAATTATTCATATATTGTATTCTCCTCAAAAAACGAAATGAAAACAATGTAACTAATTTGCATTAGAATGAATCAACACCGTGGGTGAGATTCTCTGGCCTCCCAGCCCCGTGTTTCCTGCCAGTGGGAAGTGGCATGTTGTTTGCTAGTGGCAGAATTCCCTGGTCCCGCCGCTGTCAATGGGAACTCCCATTGATGTCACCCCACACCTGCTGGGAAACCTGTAGGTGGGGGCACGATGCCTGTGAGACTGGAGAATCCTGCTGGTGTGAACAGCCAAGAATTCCGACCCATATCTTCCACTGTCTTCCTCAGAATGCTGGTAAATGGGATTAGGTGGGAGGTCAAGTTTTTCTCACGTGTTGGTGCAGACTCGATGGACCGAAGGACCTCTTCAGCACTGTATGATTCCAAAGTTCTCGCAAATATCGAAAGATGTACCACTTTCTCACTGAAATAGTGTTTTGACAGATTAGTTATACTGAGGAAGCTGTTCTGACTTGCACTGTGGTAACCCATGAACCAATTCAGATATAACAGAAGCGGTAACATGGAAAGAACCTGCACCAATGTAGCAGCTTCTCATATCCCTCATGACTTCCAATGAAGAGTTTTTGAGGTGCATTTGCTGTTGTTATGAATGCAAACACAACAGCTGAGTTGCACCAAAGTAAGATCATACAAACAACAAATTAGATAAATGACCTTTTTCACTTTTTGATCGAATATTGTTATAGTGGGTGGGATTTTCTGCCCCCCTGCTGCTCCCCCCCCCCCCCCCCCACCACCACCCCGCCAGCCCCCGGGCCTGTTTCCCATGGTGGAAGTGGCCATTTGTTGGCTGCAGGCGGGATGTTCCGATTCCGCCAATATCCAAGGCATTTTGCGTGGCTTACCTGTCCTGATGCCAGGGAACCTGACACAGGAGGTCGCCATTGAAGAGGCTGGAAGATCCCCCCGGTTGTAAGGGCCAGTATTTGCAGCAGACAAACACATTATACAGTGGAATAGGCCCGTGCCAGTGTTAATGCTCCACATGAATCTTCTCCAACTTCCTCCTTTAGCCACATCAGCATTTGGGTGGCACGGTGGTTAGCACTGCTGCCTCACAGAGCCAGGGACCCGGGTTCAATTCCGGCCTTGGGTCACTGTCTGTGTGGAGTTTGCACATTCTCCCCGTGTCTGTATGGGTTTCCTCTTGGTGCTCCGGTTTCCTCCCACAGTCCAAAGGTGTGCGGGTTAGGTGGATTGCCATGCTCAAATGCCCCTTAGTGTCGGGAGACTGGCGAGGTAGATATGTGGGATTACAGGGAGCAGAGCCTGGGCAGGATTGTTGTCAGTGCAAGCTTGATGGGCCGAATGGCCTCTTTCTGCACTGTAGAGTTTCAACAGTTTATCCTCCTGTATCTTTCTTCCTTGTGTGCTTAACTAGCTAGCTTTCCCTTAAACAAATCAGTGATTGTATTAATTTCAAATACGTAGTGAGTTCCACATTCTTACCACTCTACAGGTAAAGAGGTTTCACTTAAACTATCTTTTGGATTTGTAAGTGACTATCTTATATTTAAACATCCTGTTGGCCAGGGCATCTTGGCTGCAGCTAATCAAGATGGGATTTTCAATTATCCATTTTCCATTTTTAGTTGGGTTTTGCTTCATCAATTCCATTTAAGACGGTGTGGTGAACCATAGTTGGTTACCACTATGAATACTGAACCATAGATGGTCAGCACTATGGGTATTTGTAGATATGTTACTGTTGTCACTGTTGGGGTTAGGGTTGGGCTGTTCTACCTGTTGATATTGTTCTGTGGTACACTCCAGTTGGCTCCGCCTACCTGGAGGAGTATAAAGGTCACTGCACTGCCTGGTGACCCTTTAGTCTGGGATTGTATTGTATATAGTGTGCTCCATTCTTGTTAGTAATCAAAGCCTTTATTTCCCGGGTACAATCTAGCCTCCCGAGTGATTTAATCGCGCATCAGACGGTGTGCCCATGTTTGTGCCTGTTTGGAGAATATGATCTGCCTAATGGATAAAGATGACACAGTGGTAAGCACTGCTGCCTCAGGGTTAGGGAACCGGGTTTGATTCCAGCTTTGGGTGCCTGTCTGTGTGGGGTTTGTACGTTCTGCCCGCACTTGGGTGGGTTTTCTCTGGGTGCTCCGGTTTCCCCCCATAGTCCAAAGTTGTGCGGATTAGGTTGACTGGCCATGTTAATGTTGCCCCTTCGTATCCCCTGATCTGTAGGTTGAGTGGGGGATTGGCGGCAAAAATATATGGGCTTACGGGGATAGGGTCTGGGTCGGTTGCTCCATTGGCGAGTCAGTGCAGACTCGATAGGCCGAATGGCCTGCTTCTGCACTGTAGGGATTCTATGATTCATTCTCCAGCACCACGTTGTCCTGTTTACTGATACAATAATCTTGATATCCACAATACTGAAACAGTCATCCTTCAGCGATGACCCCATGCTTAGAAAACCATTTCAAGGCATTAAGCAGAGACAATTCAGGAAAAAAGAACAAATCAACCATAACTATATAATCTATGATACTTCTGAACACACAGGATAGGGATGGTGTTTGTTACGGATCTTCCTTCGTGTATTCTTAAATTCATTTGCTGCAAAATAAATCTCGCTGTGTTACTCAGGCAGCTGTCATGTGATACAAACAGCCTGGCTGCACTCTGTGCTGTAATTGGGGAAATTGTATTCAGAATGTGGAGGGGTCTTAATGCTAATGATCAGGTCAAGTAGCAGCTCAAGCTGAAATACAAGCACATTAATCTCAACTGAACTCCAACAAGCAACGGAATTTATTGGAGAAATAATCTGGCTAAATCTGAAGGTTGTACAGTCAAGCCTCCTTCCTTGTCTCCAATTTGAGAATGGAATAGAATCAGCATCAACCAGTTAGAGTGTCTCCAGTTTTTTTCTTGAGAACTACCAGCTGCTGTATATTACATTTTTTCTTTCATTACCTGTTGAGGTGTAAGAATTGAGGAAATCTATGCTGTGCATCTCATCTCCTCCAGTGAAGCAGTGAGCTGTGGACCCTTCCTCTTTCTTCCAATAAGACTGAGCAGACTGAACTCTTCTAATATCGTGTTTTCACAGCTGAGCTGCAGCCTTCCCTTCGAACCATGGAAATAGGACAACTTGAACTTTGGTCTTTTCTTTTAATTATGGAAATTGGTTAGCCTTGCACTCCTGACGTTTGCGTTGCTACATCAGTGACTATAATTAACTGCTATCCAAACCCAGAATTTATTTGAGAGCATAAAATTATTTCATGCACTAAATTAGATGTGATTCTGGCGTGTAGACATGTCTTTTTACAGCAGTGAGTGTGTCACTCATATGAAGATGAAATGGTTTTAAAAGGGCATGTGTGGCGTACGACATGGGGGCCTATAAGAAATAATTTTTATTTTTAGATTTGTCTAGAACTCTCATGGAACTAGCTGGCACGTATTTAATTCCCTCTCTCTCTCTGAAAAAAAATGAAACTGTTAGAAGGAATCGGGGACCAAGAGAAGGCAGAGATAAAGGTCACAAAGATTGAGCTCCCTGCATTGAGGCTACTTACTAGACTTGACAAACATTCCCGATCCGATAGCAGGAAGCCTTCTGCCACCCTGCACATTGCTTTTATCTCGTAAATGACCTTCAGCAGGAAGCAGCTTGGGAGTCCTAGTTCAGGATAGCTCAGAAGGAAATTTTCCATGTCCGCTTCGACTCTCACCAGCTTTTACAGATGCACAATAGAAAGCATTCTTTCTGGTTGTATCACAGCTTGGTATGGCTCCTGCTCTGTCCAAGACCGCAAGAAACTACAAAGGGTCGTGAACGACGCCCAGTCCATCACTCAAACCACCCTTCCACTCTTTGACATCGTCGACACTTTCCACTGCCTCAGAGAAGCAGCCAGCATAGTTAAGGACCCTACACACCCGGACATATTCTCTTCCACCTGTGCCAAGGCACAGTGGTTAGCACTGCTGCCTCACAACGGCAGGGAACTGGGTTCAACTCTGGCTTCGGGTCACTGTCTGTGTGGAGTTTGCACATTCTCCCCGTGTTTGCCTGGGTTTCCTCTGAGTGCTCCGGTTTTCTCCCACACTCCAAAGATGTGCGGGTTAGGTTGATTGGCCATGCTAAATTGTCCCTTGGCATAGGGCCTGGGTGGGATTGTTGTTGGTGCAGGCTCGATGGGCCAAATGGCCTCCTCCTGGACTATAGGGATTTTATGATTCTTCCGTCGGGAAAAAGACACAAAAGTCTGAGGACACATACCAACCGACTCAAGAACAGTTTCTTCCCTCCTGCCATCAGACTCTTGAATGGATCTACCTTATATCAAGTTGATCTTTCTCTACATCCTAGCCATGACTGTAACACGACATTCTGCACTCTCTCCTTCCCTTCTCTATGAATGGTATGCTTTGCATAGTGCACAAGAAACAATACTTTTCATTGTATGTGTGACAATAAATCAAATCAAATCAATTCTCTTAAAGTTAACTTGCAGGTTGACTTGGTAGTTAGGAAAGCAAATGCAATGTTAGCATTCATTTTTGAGAGGACTAGGATACTAAAGCAGGGATGTATTGCTAAGGCTTTATAAGGCTCTAGTCGGACCACATTTGGAATATTGCAAGCAATTTTAGGCCCCGTATCTAAGGAAGGATGTGCTAGCCTTGGAGAGGGTCCAGAGGAGGTTCATGAGAATGATCCCAGGAATGAAAAGCTTGATGTATAAGAAGCACTTGAAGACTCTGGGTCTGTACTTGATGGAGTTTAGAAGGATGAGAGGGATATCACTGCAACTTACAGAAAACTGAAAGGCCTGGATAGTGTGGATATGGGGAAGATGTTTCCATTAGTAGGTGAGACCAGCATCCAAAGGCACAGCCTCAGAGTAAAGGGACTGTCATTTAGAACAGAGATGAGGAGGAATTTCTTTAGGGTGGTGAATCTGTGGAATTTGTTGCCACAGAAGGCTGTGGAGGCCAGGTCATTGAGTATATTTAAGACAGAGATAGGTAGGTTCTTGATTGATAAGGGAATCAAAGATTACAGGGAAAAGGCAGGAGAAACTTGCCAGCTTTGATTGAATGGCGGGGAAATAATATCCGAAAGCAGCAAAGCCTGGACAGCATTCAATCTTGGGCTGATAAGTGGCAAGTAATATTTACACCAGTACCAACCAATGATCATCTCCTCGAGAGAGATAGAACTAGTCCCCATGAAATTCAATGGCATTATCATTACCCAAACCCACACTATCAACATCCTGGAGAATATCATTACTAGAAACTTAATTGGACCAGCCATAAAAATACCACGCCTACAAGAGCAGGTCAGAGGCTAAGACTTCGGTGATGAGTTACGTAACTCCTGACTCCCAAAGCCTGTCCAGCATTGCAAAGTACAGGAGTGTAATGGAATACTCTCCACTTGTCTGGATGAATGCTGCTTCAACAACACTCATAAAATTTGAGCCCCATCTTGGACAAAACAGCTCATTTGATCGGTACCTTATCCACCACCTTAAACAGTCCTGCCCTCCACCATTAGTTCACAGAGGCAGTAGTGTGTACCATCTATAAGATGCACTAGCAATTTGCCAAGGCTCTTTTGACAGCATCTTCCAAATCCGCTATCTCTATTATATAGAAGAAGGGCAATAGATGAATGGGAATGCCATACTTCCAAGTTCCCCTCCATTTTACAAGCCTAGCTTGGAACTCTCATTGCCATTCCTTCACCCATCACTGTTGCTGGGTCAAAAACCTGGAACTCCCTGACAGCATTGTGGGTGCATCTCCATCTGTAGTGGTTCAAGAAGGAAGCACACCACCACCTTCTCAAGGGCAGTTAGGGATGGGGTAATAAATGCAGGCTTTATTGCCAATGCTTGCATCTCATGAATGAATAAGAAAATTAAGAGGCTGGGAATAGCTCAGATTTTGCTATAGGAATGATAGTGAGGCTGGCAAGGTAAAACTGACAGCACTTTCTAGGGTCTGCGCATATGTAATTAAACTTGGAAATTAGGCAGTTGTGGCCTGATTTGCTCTGCTCATCCACAAACCTCAATATGCTAGTGTTGTACCAAGAGCCACAGCATTAACAGACATGAATTTGCAGTACATTCCTTCTAGATACCCATTGCACATGGCAGAAAACCTATTATTATCCCGGCGCACAGTGGTTAGCACTGCTGCCTCACAGCTCCAGCGACCCGGGTTCAATTCCGGCCTTGGGTCACTGTCTGTGTGAATCTTGCTCATTTTCCCCGTGTCTGCATGGGTTTCCTCCCACAGTCCAAAGATGTGTAGGTTAGGTGGATTGGCCATGCCAAATTGCCCCTTAGTGCCTCAAGATGCGTAGGTTGGATAGATTAGCTATGGTAAATGTACGGGTTATGGGGATAGGATGGGTGAGAAGACCTGGGTAAGATACGTTGTCAGGCTGAATGGCCTCTTCTGCATTCTAGCGATTCTATGATTCAATGAAAAATTTTGTTCTTGTCCACTCAAATATATATGAACTCTTGACAATATGATGGGTTTTAATTACTTCCAAATAATCTCTCTGGCATTGAAAATATACTTTTATAAGTTTGGACCGTCATTCCTTCCATACTTTAGTTGTTTTTATTGGAGATTTGAAGTGTTTCTCCTTACCCCTCTTTTTTCACACTTTCTTAATCCTGATATTCTTTACTTATACATATTTTTCTTTCTGCACTGGGTATTACTGTGAATTAAATATTCTAACTTAAATTCCCTTGATTAAATTCTGCACGCCTCGATAAAGATTCTTCAAATTGCATGAGGAGATGTGTTATTTCTTGCACGGTTCCGTCAGGCTCCAGGTACACTGCAGAGGGCTCTGCACTGGAATCACTCTTTAATTATAATTTGTCGCCATGGAAAAGTCCATGAAAAATTGTCAGAAAGTTTAAGCCTAATGCAGCTAACGTGTTCTTTCAAAGTTCACTGCAAAATCTGTTCTATTATCTAGACTGACATTTTGATGAAATGTCATTGAAGTAATGCAGAATTGTTAAGCTGCTATTCCTTAGATTAGGTCTTTTTGTCTGTTTAGATGAATCTTAATGGTCTCTTTTTGATTTGATTTGATTTATTATTGTCACGTATTGAGATACAGTGAAAAGTATTGCTTCCTGTGCTATGCCGACACAACATTCCATTCATCGAGTACATATGGGAGAAGGAAAAAAAGAGAGGGTGCAGAATATAGTGGTGCAGTTACAGGTAGGGTGAATAGAAAGATCAGCTTAATATTTGATAGGACCATTCAAAAGTCTGATGACAGCAGGGAAGAAGCTGTTCTCGAGTCGGTTGGTACGTGTTTTCAGACTTTGTCGCCGGCATTCTACCACCCCGCCTGCCACGGAATTGGATCACGCGAGGTGCAGACAATGGAAATGTCCGTTGACCTTGGGTGGGATTTTCCGGTCTTGGGTTGAGCGAGGCCATAAAATCCCATCTTTTTCCCAATGGAAGAAGGTGGAAGAGAATACGTTTGTCATAGCAACATTCCAGGAAGAGCAGTGACATAGCCAGAGTTTTTCTCTTGACCAACATTAGTAGAAGTGGCCATACATCATCTTGCTGTGTGTGGAACCTTGCTGTGTACAAAGTGGCTGACTTTAAAAATAATAGTGACTGCAGCAATAATTAATTGATTGGCTTTGAATTGCTTTGGGGAGATGACGAAGTTGAATACTGGTGGTTCGCAGAACTGTGTGTTCTCGGGCCAGCTGGATGGGCCAAGAGACCCCGTGGGCCATTTACTGGTCCTACCCTGTCCTCTTTCACTTGCTTTTAATGAAATGCCAAAGAGGTGGGGTGAAATTTTCTTGGCCCAAGACTGGAAAATCCTGCCTGAGGTTAACGGACCTTTGCATGGTCCGCCCACCGCCTGTTACGATTCCTATGGCGGGAAAATTCCTCCCGTGATGTCTGCTTCCAAGCTGGTCTCTCACATGGAGCTCCACTTCCAACCAGTTCCTCCTCTTTGTTTGCTGCCCCATTAGTGTTGAATCCAATCTTACTGTTGCCTGTTATAACACCGACCTAAACCTTGCTCGTAAAACATCGTTGTTATTGTTTCTGAGAATGACAACTCGTGCTGTACATACCGATGCTGATTGTGTTGTGCAAAGTCATGCAAGTGGTGGGTGGGATGAGGACTCTGGACTGTGTCCTTGTGTGTAGACATGGCTCTGATGTTTGCATTTTGGACCACTCCCCGAATACCTGAGAGCGGGGCACGGTTGGCACAGTGGTTAACACTGCTGCCTCACAGCACCAGGGACCTTGGTATAATCCCAGCCTTGGGTTACTGCCTGTGTGGAGTTTGCACGTTCTCCCCCTGCCTGCGTGGATTTCCTCCCAGTGCTCTGGTTTCCTCCCACAGTCCAAAAATGTGCAGGAGGTTAGGTGGATTATTCATGGAAAATATGTGGAGTAATGGGGCCAGGGAGGGGGAGAGCTCTGGGGGACAGAGGGGGGTGGGGGAAGAGAGCGGATGGGGGAGTGGGGGCGGGCTGTGTAAGACGCATTTTCAGAGAGTCGGTGCAAACTCAATGGGTCAAATGGCCTCCTTCTGCACTGTACAGATTCTACAGTTCTAAGGTACCTGGAGCACCCGAGTGGACCACACTTTTGAGTGCCCCTGCTCTTTCTTGCAATAAGATTCTTGAAACGAAATGGAGATACCAGAGTACATCAGAATATCATCTCAAATTGGTATACTTGGCGCAAACTTGAAAATATCTATTCAAAATGAAGTGTTTTTTTTCTAGAAGAGCTGAACCGGTCAGATGCAGAGCGCTTTAAATCGGACTGAACTATCCTGATTTGTGCCATTTTATTCTGGAATTCAGACCATTCTCACACTGCTGCAAACAAAACACCCTGACATCCAGAAATTTTTCATAAGCTGTGCTTATTACAAATGAATAATGTATGTTATACAATGGTTTCAAACATTCATAAACTATTATATTTCTACAGAGATTCTGCGATATATTACTAATTAGCTATTCCACTGCTGCAGCAGTTTTTTTTATATTGAACTTGTATCAATTATTCATAGATATTTTATCACTATCTTATGGAATAATATTCCTTCTGGTTGGGGCATTAGAGTATTGTTTGATATTATGATCTGTGTTTGAACGACTACATAAGCGACACGCTATCAACAAAGCGGTTTTGCATAATGCTGGTAACTTTGCCTTTACATTGAAGCAACCGCCTTCACAACATGGGGTCCACCTTAAATGGAGACTTAAGCACCTTGGAGGAATATTTAGAGAAAAGGAAACACAAGGCAAGTCCCCAAAAATTGACAGTCCTACCTTCCATTTTAATAATATGAATGCCAAATGCAGCCTCAAAGTGATGTTCTGTGACAATACTGTGCAATGTGATTCCATTACAGTCTTTCTTGGAGTGAAGCTAAACCAAATGCTAATCTTGACAGCTCAAGGAGATAGCTGTCCAGACAAAAGGCAAGAGTCAATGTGCTTTAGCTTTGGAAAGCACAAGCTGGGAAGCATCAGTTTGAGTGTTTCAGATATGATGGCCCTCGTGTACTCTGTGGTCAAATACGGTACACCGGTATGGACCAGAAATAACCAGATTCAATCCATTGTCCAACTGGACACCGCAAATCCATGTTATCACTGGAATTTTCAAGTTGACCCAGATGCCCTGGTTGCATGTGCTGTGGAGTATTTCTCCCCTATCCATTCAACACGTTGCTGCAATCCTTTAGGAAGCCTAGTACATCAAGGAAAATCACATCCCACATCCACCAGGACACCTCTAATGTCCCTCAAGAGCACTTGAAGTCACGTAATCCTTTTTGTACCCATGCCCTTAATGTTCGACAATGTGAGTTGAACACTGTTGAAACAGCCGGATGAAAGCCAAGTGGAGTTTATAAGGACGGCATGGTGGCACAGTGGTTATAACTGCTGCCTCACAGTGCCAGGGACCCGGGTTCGATTCCCAGCTTGGGTCACTGCCTTTGCAGAGTCTGTACATTCTCCCTGTGTCCACATGGGTTTCCTCTGGGTGCTCCGATTTCCTCCCACAGTCCGAAAGACGTGCTGGTTAGATGTATTGGCCATGCTAAATTCTCCCTCAGTGTCCCCGAACAGGCGCGGAGTGTGGCAACTGCGGAATTTTCACAGTAACTTCATTGCAGTGTTAATGTAAAAAAAGTCACAAACAAGCACATTGTGAAAGACTGGTTGGCTAACATCCCCAGCTTTAATCTTTCTTGACACTCATGCAAAACCCTAAACCACAAGCACACAAATCATAGCAGATGCAAATACTTGATTCACAAATGGAAAATGTAAAGACTGTCCAGCATGCTTCTGTGGTCATCCAGCATAGACCGTGGATCATAAAATGACTCAATGCCCTATTCACAAGTATGAAGGAAGCATTGTAGTGATATGTTTCTCTACTGCTGGTGAAAGTTTGTTGTAAATACCTAGTTCATGTTTCATGGTAATGTTTCAAAGGTAAACCTGGGAAGATTCAGGTCCAACTGTAGATAATGGGATAAGTGCAACTAAGGCAACTCGAAGGTTATTACACTTAAAATTGAGGTTGGGACCATATTGACTGAAGAAATCTAGAATGGTAAGATCATAACATAGCAGGAAGACTTGCATAGTTGGAGAAATAGCAGAGATACATAAACTGCTTGCAAAGAAATGAAGCACAAAGAGTTGTTTTGATTTGGGAGTTAGACCTTCAATTAATTTTTATGCATTGTGAGCCCTGGAAGGTTACCTCACCATGGAGATGCAAGGAGCTTAAGAAAGTTCGAAGATTTCAATTTAACTGAGTTTTTCTGGGCAAGTGAGTGAGGAAAAAAATGAAACCAAAAATGTGCTGGTGTTATTAAGCTCCAGGCAGCAAATGTGTTGCTGTTAGCTGGTCCAGTGTAGTTGGGGTTCGGGAGAAGACACAGAAACTCTTTGATAGATCTGTGCATCTGGGCTCAGGAGAAGTTCTGAGGAGCTGAGAAGGTGGCAGAAGGCCACTGCCTCTGAGCTGGAAAGGGGTAAAGCTCAGATGAAGCCCTGGGAGCCATTTATATTTTGAAGATAGCTGGGAGGATTAGAGTTTGGTGAAATCCAGGGAAAATGCCAGCCCAGTGAAGCCAGCTGGCTATTAAAAAGTTGAAATTGCACCAGTTGTTAGAAGCCAGAATGCAGACTTAGAAATTCAGGAGACGGGATTGAAACCCTGAGAGTTGTGCAGTCATTGAAGCACTTTTGGTTGGAGCAACTGTAAGTTAACTCAGAGGCCTGATCTTCAAAAGTGAGAAGCTTGGAGTCTAACACGTGGGAGACCATTTCACTGAGATTGATTGATGACTCATGGTGCTTATTGACCTCTGACTGGATTGCTGAGAAATCCATTGCATTTGCCTTGGTCACACTTGTATTGTACAGTGTGGTGTGTTAGAGCAGAGTTTGCCCATTAATTCACATGCACCTCCTATGAACCCTAAATGTTAGAGCATAAGATAGATATTGTAAATTGTTTTATGTTTTTGACCTTGTATTGTAAAGTCTATTTTTGTTTGTTCAGAACCTATGGATCTTGTGGCTTTATTTTCTTAGTCCAGCATCATAACACCCCTCCTAAAACAATACACTGTAAGAGAGAGATGGACATAAAGCATTTTCTCAAGATAGTTCGAAATAGTTAGTGGTGTCCCATAGGGGTCTGAGCCAGGACAATATCTCTTCACTTTTTATAATAAGGTAGAAACAGAGTTAGAAAGAATGTTGTGTAAGTTTCCAGATGGTATGAAGGGAGGAGGCATAATAAATAGTTTTCAAGATCAATAAAAGTTGCAAGAGCAAACAAGATTTGGCAATTGCTAAAATTTGATATAGCATTCAGTGTCAATAAGTATAAAGTGGTACATTTTGATTGAGCAATAATGAAAATAATTATGCTTTCAGTAAGAGATGGCTGGGTGTTATGAAAGAGCAGAGAGATTAAGGATTCAAGATATTAAAAGTAGCGTCTCAGACTATGAAACAAACGAATGGAATACTGGATTTTATGGTGCGAGATATAGAATATCAACTTTGAGGTATAACGGTGCCTCCTCCATGATTAAGTCCATGGCAGAGGAAGGCCCATGCACAGCCCATTAACCCAACAAGGGACAGTGAGCTTGCCATGCGGGGAGCATGGCAAATAAATCCTGGTGAGTTTGCTTGCAGCTCCCAAGACTCAGAGGGTCTGGGGATCCCTCACTCAAAGACATTCACTGCCTGATTCAAGGACCTTGTGTTGGAAAGAGCGGGATCTTCAGCTTTACCAGCCTCTCCTACAGCCCCCACCCTATAACCGCCTTCTCACCATCACTCACCTGTGCCTTCTGATTCTGAACGTCTGGTGGGCATTGTACCGGCATCAGCCACAGCCTCCCCTGTGGCGCTGATGGGTACAGAACAACTGCTGGTCTCGGGAAGCAGGACTTCCTTCTCTAGGGTCCTTGATCCTTGGAAAGATTCACTACAGCCTTCTTAAGGGGCTCATTGATCTCTCTGGAAAAGAGTGATGCAGATGTCTCTCTGGTTCTTCAGCTGACAGCCGAGACCTCTCTCCCCCACCCCTTCGCCCCCACAAGATTCTGTCCAAGAAATTCAATTTTGAAAGAGATGTAAAACATTTATTCATTCATGGGATGTGGACATCACTGGTAAAGCCAGCATTTATTGCTCATTCCGAATTGTCCACGTATTGAAGAGCTACTGCCTTGAATCTTGAGTAGCTTGCAGGGCCATTTCAAACAGCAGTTTAGGATTGATCTCATTGGTTTGGGTTTGAAGTCACATATCAGCCAGGCCAGATAAGGAAGGCTGATTTCCTTCTCAATATATGACAATCCGATAGTTTCATGGGGTGGAATTTTCAATTCTAGGAGGACAAGGGCAGCAGATACCTGGGAACAGCATCACCTGGAGGTTTTCCTCCAAGTCACTCACCATCCTGACTTGGAAATATATCGCTGTTCCTTCACTGTCACTTGGGTCAAAATCCCGGAAGTCCCTCCCTAACAGCACTGTGGGTGTACGTACACCTCATGGCAGCAGTGATTCAAGAAGGCAGCTCACCACCACCTCAAGGGCGATTAGGGATCGTCAATAAATGCTGGCTGAGCTAGCGATGCCCGCATCCCATAAATTAATTAAGAAAGAAACGCCAGGGTGCCAGTGATCCGGGCAAGCTTTTAGGCCTTTCTTACCTGCCTGTGGGAATGCAGCCAAAGAGCACATTGCAGAAGGATGTCTAAACTCCTGCCCACCAGTCTGGGCATAGCTGCTTTAAACATTTACAAAGATCGACGAGAAGATACCTACATGTTGAAGCACCCTCACAGTTATTTACCATTGATGAGAGGCTGCTGGGCCTCTCAAGCTGGGAAAGCCTCTGAATGGCCCTCCTGCTCTAAGACCGCCACACTGCACTTAACTTGGACAGGAAACCTGTCTCCAGGCCAATAATGGGGCACTGCTATAAACATCTCCGAGTGACTGTTTCCCCTGGGGGTGTGGGCTCAGGTCTCAGAAACAGTCCCATCTCCTGTCTTGCATCCCCATAGGTAAAATTTAGTTCATTAACACTGTCCCTCCCTCCACAAATGCTACTGAGCCTGCTAAGTATTCCCCGGATTTTCCATTTTTATCTCACATCTCCAGCATTTGTGCTATTTTGCTTTTGTGTTCTCCAGGTCCTTTTTCAGTATCTGATTTAACCAGACAAACAGCCTGCTAAATACTTTCTGATATGCTATTAACATTCAGCTTTAAAGGGTCAAGCAGCCTGTCTGTCCTAAGATGAATCGGTTATTAAGATCCCTACTTAGAGAACGCCCAACAAAATTGTCTGGCAGCTGAAGGTAATTTTTTTAAACAGATGTGTTTATGCCTGCCATTCACACCAGAGTTTCAGAGGAAATCGGAGTCTGGTCACAGGTTAGGGTTACGACTCTGTCCATAATCTGTCCTTGGCACAGTGTTTACGAATCGTTCAATAGAAAGATGACACCTGAAGGAGCATTGATTCTCCTCATCACTAGTAAACTGTTCATATTTCTCGCATGTAGAATCCATCTCTGTGGATGAGGATTTTACTAAAACCACAGTGAGCACTTTGCCTTCCTGTATAGCTCTCAGAATCCTATTCATGCTTAAGCTGAACAAGGTATAAGAAACCTATTTTGTAACGGATATGGCAAACATGCATTTCCTAGAGATGTTCCATTGTTGATTCTTCCGTACCGATGAAAGTATTGCATCTGGTTGTGAAGTTGTCAAATCAGTCTTGATAACTCTTCAGATCCTGTCACACAATATCCTTTCCATTGCAGTGTGTAATCAAAGTAAGTAACTCAACTCTGGTGTGGGAGTAATGACCTCGAGCTCTCAGCTGAATAAAAACAGCTTACAGTCAAGAGATCCTTTAACTTAGATGGTCATGTGCCATACTATCCACAAACAAAGGCCCTACCGTCTGTCATTTAGTTTTGGCTACCGTCCATCTCACTTTTCCTGTCCAGAAATTCATCTGATTATCTGTCAAAGAGATTTATATTCTCTGCTTAAAGACTTTGCCTGCTATCTATTATTCCAAATGTTTATTACCCTTCAGGAGAGGCAAGGCATCAGCACTTCCTGTCTGACAAAGAAACATAGGAGCAGGAGGAGGCCATTTGGCCCTTCGAGCCTGCTCCGCCATTCATTACGATCATGGCTGATCACCTAATCCTGCTTTTTTCCCCATAACCTTTGATCCCATTCACCCCAAGTGCTATATCTAGCCGCCTCTTGAATACATTCAATGTTTTGGCATCAACTATAGAATGACCCATGGTCAGATGGCCAGTGTTATAACGACTTGAAGATGAGCCCAACAACAACAAGAAAGACTCATTGAAACTTGAAGACTTGAAATTCTAGATGCATTGAAAGTGATTTGTTAAGCAAGTGAGTAATTCATTAAGAGAGAAAAATTATTCAATAGAATGAAATTGTGCAATAAAAATGGGAATTTCATTGCTCAGTAGAAGGGGTTAGCACGGAGGTAGAAGGATTTTCTTTTCTGTAACATGCTTCTGTGTAATTTTGTACAGTTGACGTCAAATAGAAGTTTTTGGAATGAGTTAGAATATCCCTTTGTTATTAAGCGGGGTGAGTGAACAGCCGTCAACAAGGTTTGTATTTCCTGTGGATTATGTGGGAGGTTGTTTTCTTTTCATCTACAATAACCAACATGGTTGGGTTCCCCACAGGCGACACACTGTACATCACCCAGTTTGCAGTAATTGACGTATTTCTGGATTCTGGACAATACTTAGCCCCTAAAGGAAGCCAAACATTGTTTATTACATCTAAATATGACAGGTTTCCTCCCCCCTAACTAGGTTTAATATTTACTCTTCACACCTTGCATATTATACATGTCCAAAGAATAATAATTATTAAAAGTCTGTAAATCAGAAAGAATAAAGCTGAAAGTATAAAATAGCTTTTGGCAAAACGCTCATTTTAGATGTGTTGATGAAACAATCTGTCACCATGGCAACTGGTGCACATCCTCCTAACTGAGGTATAGCTGTCCAAATCAATCTTTTAGCATTTCTGCCCATAACCATGGAAACGACAAATGTGCATTCTATTTCATGCAACAGTAATATGATTTTATACTTTTTCAGCTCACTTTAGAATTCTCTGGACCTGCAGCCACTTTTCATATATTTTAAACCAAGTTTTTAAAAAATATATATGCCGTCCAATGCACCTCCAAATTGCCTCCTTTTAATCTAAAGAAGGGCTAGGCCTTCTTTACACTCCCGTCCCTCCCCAAGCAGGTTCCAAGGTGGTGGGAGGAGCGTAAAATTACATGGATGGGATTCCCTCTGGGAACTCACCCGCCCCGACCCAGATGCATTTTTACGGTAGGGTTGACAGGGCCTCAGAATGGATGTCCACCCATGTGACACCACCCCCCCGCCCCGCCAACCCCGGCCACCCCCAAGGGCATCCTCTACCCTCCCACCCAATACCCCAGGACATCTTCTACTCTCCCTCCTGATCCCCGCAGGACCCTCCTTCCTGATCCCCCAGAGCATCTTCTACACTCCCTCCCGATTCCTCAGGGCATTCTTTTCTCCCACGCTCCTGTGGGCTGACTTGAATTGTGGTCCCAGGACTTAGGCTCAGGCACAGCATTGCAGTACCTCTTCTGGCCACTGCAGCACTGTGCCTGGAGGGGCTGGAGGAGCTGTCAGCCAATCTGATTGGCTGACAGCTCTCCAAGGCGAGACCTGTATCCAAGTGCTGCCTGTTGCCGACCAATGCTCAATTGAGAGTAAAATGGCATCATGTCGGTCAGAGTCAGTGGGGATGCATTCCCCGCCTACTCTCAAAATGGCAGGTGCCGACCGCTCACAATCCTGAAAATTCAGGCCCTCGCTATGGAAGAGTAAATTTTAACGGGGGAGAAAGTGACTTCACAGAGGAGATCCGTCTGTGGAAGATTACACAGTCTTCAAAACAATAGGAAGTTCCCAGAACAATGATCAATCCCCAATGTAGGTGGCCTCCAGGAATCCAAGCAAGTTGAAAAATTTCCAAGGTGGTTAGGCAATGTCCAAATCACAGAGAGCAGCCTGCAGAAGGCCAAATTTTAAAAAAGAAAATCCCTTTGGAGAAGCTGTTGAGGAGGTGAAAGAGGTGAATTGAGAGATGTGTTTAAAATCATGAAGTGTTTAGGTAGAATAAATAACGATACATTTTACCCAATGACCGAAGGATTGAGAACCAAGAGGGCACGGATTGAAACTGATTTACAGAAGAACCAGAGGCAAGTGTAAGGAAATGCTTGTTCGTGCAACAGGTGCTTGGCATCCAGATCGTGCTGCATGATAGGCCGTGGATAGGTGCATTGGCCACACCAAATTCTCCCTCAGTGTACCCGAACAGGCACCAGAGTGTGGCGACTAGACTATTTTCACAGTAACTTCATTCCAGTGTGAATGTAAGCCTACTTGTGATGAATAAATAAACTTTAAAACTTTTCTTTAATTATTCAACTGTAGCTTACAAAAGAAAATTGGGTAAATAGTTGAAGGGGAAAAAATACGGGAGATGTGGAGAAAGAGGAGAGTGAGACTAAGTGGATCGCTTGGTGAAAGAACCAGATAGGCTGATGGAGCAAATGGCCTCCTCCTATGCTGTACTATGATTTTATGATTATGTAATTGAGAATATATTACACCCATGGTTGGAGTGGCTACTTCTTTAACTGTTACGACCAACATAACTCTACTTGACCTGTAGCCCCTATTAGACCAACAATACATACAAATCAATCAGCCTCTGGAAGACAAACAACAGTGCGGGATGTAATTTATAAGATTTACTGTGGATGTAAATCTCACAGATGTTAAAAAAGGGAGGGAAAGAAAGATGGGAGTAAAATGGAGAGATAAAAGAGACAGAGGAAGAAAAAGTAAACCATTATTTTAAATCATTGTGCCGATTACATTCTGAGGGACTGAGACTCCACATTGGGCCAATGCTCCCTTTAAGCTGAACACTTGCCTGACCACAAAGGGAACAAACAACCTTTCCTTTAAGATGTGTGTACCCGAAGCTGCACATTAATCGTAAGGAGACTGTGCAGTGCAACAAACAGGCGACATATAACAGAGAGAAATTAGAAGGAACAATGTTGGGAATGTCATATTTTCAATAATTATGACTTTTTAAAAGTTTTAAAATTTTATTTATTAGTGGGCTTACATTAACACTGCAATGAAGTTACTGTAAAAATCACCCAGTCTCCATACTCCGGCGCCTGTTTGGATACACTGAGGGAGAATTTAGCATGACCGATGCACTTAACCAGCACATCTTTCAGACTGTGGGAGGAAACCAGAGCACCCGGAGGAAACCCACGCAGACACGGGGAGTACGTGCAGTCTCCGCACAGACAATGACCCAAGTCTGGGTCCCTGGCACTGTGAGGCAGCAGTGCTAACCACCGTGCCACCATGCTGCCCCAAGCGGTTAAAAATTCACTTGCATCAAAGCATAACTTTGACTGGGGTCTTTAGTGGTACAACAACCTCACTCCCTTGCATGGATTTTGTTATTGAGTCCATTAGTGTGTTGTGGCACTGTTATCGTGCAGCTTGTGGAGGAACAGCGTAACTCAGACAACAACTCAGATTTCTTCATTTAACTGTGCAAATATGGAGGCTGAATTGCTGTCTGATTTACTCAATAGTAAAGGTGAGTGCTATTTCCTTCACCGTTACTCTCAACACTGTATTGGAGGCCTTTCAGAGGAGATTTACGAGACTGATACCTGGAATGAATGGGTTGTCTTATGAGGATAAGTTGGACAGACTGGGCTTGCTTCCACTGGAGTTTAGAAGAGTGAGTGGTAACTTGATTGAAGTGTGGAAGATGCTGAGTGGTATTGACAAGGTGGATGTGGAAAGGATGTTTCCTCTTGTGGGTGAGCCCAGAACGAGGGGGCACTGTTTTAAATTTGAGGTTGCCTTATAGGACAGAGATAAGGAGAATTGTTTTCTCTTAGAGGGTTGTGTGACGTTGGAACTCTCTGCCTCAGGAGGCAATGGAAGTAGGGTCATAGAATCCCTACAGTGCAGAAGGAGGCCATTTGGCCCATTTGAGTCTGCAATGACTCTTACCCAGGCCCTATCCCTGTAACCCCATGTCTCTTTACACCACTAATCCCCCTAACCTATATACACTTGGGACACGGAGGAACAATTTAGCATGGCCAATCCACCTAACCTGCACAGCTTTGGAGTGTGGGAGGAAACCACAGCACCCGGAGGACACACATGCAGACACAGGGAGAATGTGCAAACTCTACAGTCACCCAAGGCCAGAATCGAACTCGGGTCTCTGGAGCTGTGAGGCAGCAGTGCTAACCTTTGTGCCACTATGCTATCTAGAGGTAGCTAGATTCCTCTTGGGCAAAGGAATCAAAGATTATAGGGGATAGATGGGAATGTGGAACTCAACATGAGTAGATCAGCCATGACCTTATTGATTGGCGGAGCAGGCTCAAAGGGAAGAATAGACCTGTTTCTTCTCCTATTTTGTATGTTCGTATTTTCATAACACAAATCTCGGCCATTTATCTACACTGCATTTCATTTTTTAAACTATAGTTTTATATTTTTCATAGTATCGGATTATTGACAGCAGTGAAAGTGAAAGCTTGATTGTGAGTAGAATGATCAATAACGTTCGTGACTTGAAGGTCATAATTAGACCCTCATTCAATTGAAAAAGTACCAGTTGGACTCAAATAAACTGCCAAGGACAGTTACATAAATTTCAAGCATCAGTGTTCACAGGAAATGATTTGAAGCTATGATCATTGAGGTTTAGATGATACTTTAGGGATGGTACTTTGAAAGTTAAAAATTGATTTCTCAGTGTGGTACAATTTGGGTAAATTCAATCAAATTTATTCAGGTTGATAACTGATTTTATTAAAAACTTTTAACCTGAGCATATTGAATATTTACAGTTATTGGCCCATAACTTCCGATCTTCGGGTTGTCATACCTTGGGGGTAACTCCAAAGATACGCTGAGGCACCCCCATCCCGCCCCAGAAACCCCCATATAAAGAATGCAAGGCACGTTCCCAGGAATTTCAAACTTACCTTGGGCAATTACCCTGCATTAGGAACCACCCGGTTTAAATCGCAGTCTTTGGATAGATTCTGGCTGTGTTCCAGGAATAATTACCCAGGAAAACTCAGAAGAATTTAAATCACTTCGAACTCCTGGGTAGCTATAGTACTGGCCCCTCCCGAACCCCCACAGGACGTCCCGACTACCCCCCATGTCCCACTACATTCCCAACCCCTAACAAGACCACCCAAACTGCCTGCTGACCTCTGACTGTCCTCCCCACACTCCTGATAATTGTCCTGATCTCCGACAGGATCCTCTGACCACCCTCCCACCTCCCCAACTGTCCTCCTGACCTCCCACTACTCCCCTAACCCCTGTTGATCCTCCTGAACCCCCGACTACCTCCCACTCCCACGACTACTCCCCTACCCCCTGACTATCCTCCAGCCCTGACTATCCTTCCAACCCCTCATGGGAACCCCTGACCCATCCTTTAACCTCATGCCCTCCTTGGCAACTCATCCAGTATCCCCCATGGGAAAGACCTCAGGAGCTGCGATGAAACAAGATAAACTACAAAATATCTATAATAAAAGCAAAATACTGCAAATTCTGGAGATCTGAAATAAAAACAGAAAGTGCTTGAAAAACTCAGGCAGGCTCACAACATCTGTGAAGAGAGAATAGAGTTAACATTTTGAGGTTAAAATGGTTCTTATTCAAAACTGAAGAAAGGTGGGAATGTGATAGGTGTTATGTTATTGGAAAAGGGAGGAGGGGCAGATAGAACAAAAGGGAAGGCTAGGGATGAATTACAGGGTTGGGGAGATTATTTGACAATGATGTGTGGAACACAAGACAAAAGGAGAGGTAATGATGATATTAAAGACACAAAGCAATAATCCAGAGTAAGTGTTAAAAGCAGGGTAAAGGTCAACATTGTCTAATAGTAAAAACATGGAAACAAGATATAGACTGGCGGCTGAGGGAAAGAAATTCGAAATGGAGAACAATGTTTGTGGAGTGAAGTTGTTGAACTCAAGGTTGCATCCAGAAGGCTATAAAGTATCCAATCAGAAGATGAGGTTCTATTCCTCCAGCTTGTGTTGGTCTTCGCTCGAACATTGCTGCAAGCCAAGGGCAGAAATGTGAGCAAGGTGGTGAACTGAAATGGTAAGTGACTGGCCACGTTTGAGGTCTGAGTGGAGGTGTTCTGCGCAGCAGTCACTCAGTGCAGAGGAGATCACGTTGTGAGCAGCAAATGCAGTAGGCTAAATCAAAAGAAATACAAGTAAATCACTGCTTCATCTTGGATGGCACGGTGGCACAGTGGTGAACACTGCTGCCTCACAGCGACAGGGACCTGGGTTCAATTCCTGGCTTGGGTCACTGTTTTTGCAGAATCTGCACCTTCTCCCCATGTCTGTGTGGGTTTCTTCCGGGTGCTCTGGTCCAAAGACGTGCTGGTTAGGTGCATTCTCCCTCAGTGTACCCGAACAGGCACCGGAGTGTGGCAACTAGGGGATTTTCACAGTAACGTCATTGCAATGTTAATGTAAGCTTTACTTGTGACTAATAATTAAACTTTAATAAACTTTAAGGAGTGTTTGTGGCTGTGGACAGTGAGGAGGTAAAGGAACAGGTGTTACACCTCCTGTGCTTGCACGGGCATGTACTGTGGGAAGGGGATGAGGTAACATGCTGCTGTGCAGAGGGACCTGGGGGTCCTTGTGCATGAGACGCAAAAACCCAGTCTGCAGGTGCAACAGGTGATCAAGAAGGCAAATGGGATGTTGGCCTATATCGCGAGGGGGATAGAATATAAAAGCAGAGATGTCTTGCTGCATCTGTACAGGGCATTGGTGAGGCCGCAGCTGGAATACTGTGTGCAGTATTGGTCCCCTTATTTGCGGAAGGATATATTGGCCTTGGAGGGAGTGCAGAGAAGGTTCACCAGGTTGATACCAGAGATGAGGGGTGTTGATTATGAGGAGACTCTGAGCAGATTGGGTTTGTATTCGTTGGAATTTAGAAGGCTTATAGAGACCTATAAGATAATGAAGGGGCTGGATAGGGTAGAGATGGAGAGATTCTTTCCACTTAGAAAGGAAACTAGAACTAGAGGGCACAGCCTCAAAATAAAGGGGGGTCGGTTTAGGACAGAGTTGAGGAGGAACTTCTTCTCTCAGAGGGTGATGAATCTCTGGAATTCTCTGCCCACTGAAGTGGTGGAGGCTACCTCGTTGAATGTGTTTAAATCACGGATAGATGGATTCCTGATCGGTAAGGGAATTAGGGGTTATAGAGATCAGGCGGGTAAGTGGAACTGATCCACTTCAGATCAGCCATGATCTTATTGAATGGCGGGGCAGGCTCGAGGGGCTAGATGGCCGACTCCTGCTCCTATTTCTTATGTTCTTATGTTCTTATTTGGGGTAATGGAGGAATCAACCAGGACATCGCAGAAGAAATGGTCTCCTTTGGAATGCTGACAAGGAAGGGGAAGATGTGTTTATTGGTGGCATTATGCTGAAGTTGATGGAAATGGCAGGGGATGGTCCTTTGAATACGGAGGCTGGTGAGGTAGGAAATGAGGGCAGGGGGGCCTCTCTCGAGGTTTTGTGAGGGAAGGGAAGAGGACGAGGGCAGAATTTGAGACATGGACTGGACACGGGGTCCAAAGTGTAAAGGTTGCCTCCTTCTGCACTGTAGGAACTCTATAATTCTATGAGATGGTTAAAGCCGGGAACCGGGAAATTGGCATTAGAAGAATGACAAATGTAAACGGAAAGAGCCGGACAAGGGAAGGAAGAAATAGAGCCAAGACAGAAAGAAAGAAATAAGTTCAGTGGAGCAGGGATATGGTGAAATAGTGAGTCTATCAGGACTGTGCTGTTTGTGAAGTTTGGGAAGGAGGGAGAAGGCTGTCCAGGATGGGGTGGGGTGGGGGACGGCTGTGACGTTAGATGCTTTTGAGGGTCTTGTACTGTATGATTCTATGTGAATTGTTGAAAAATATTTGTTTCATAATTGAGCTAATTTGCATAAGCGAATATAAAATTTGCAGGTCGTTCAAGTAAACTTCTGCAATTTACAATCGTCATAGTTTTATTTTATCACACCCAAACTGTCTTTCCCTTTAAGGAATAATCTACAGGGCAGAAGGAGGCCATTCAGCTCATCGATCCTGCACCGACAACCATCTCACCCAGGCCCTATCCCCGTAATCCCATGTATTTCTCCTCCTAATCCTTTGACCCTAAGGGGCAATTTAGCATGGCCAATCAACCTGATCCACACATCTTTGGAGTGTGGGAGGAAACCCACACAGACACAGGAAGAATGCGCAACCTCCACACAGTAAGAAGTTTAACAACACCAGGTTAAAGTCCAACAGGTTTATTTGGTAGCAAAAGCCACACAAGCTTTCGGAGCTGCAAGCCCCTTCTTCAGGTGAGTGGGAATTCTGTTCACAAACAGAGCATATAAAGACACAAACTCAATTTACATGAATAATGGTTGGAATGCGAATACTTACAACTAATCAAGCCTTTAAGAAACAAAACAGCATGAATGGAGAGAGCATCAAGACAGGCTAAAAAGATGTGTATTGTCTCCAGACAAGACAGCCAGTGAAACTCTGTGGGGGTTACAAATAGTGTGCCATGAACCCAATATCCCGGTTGAGGCTGTCCTCGTGTGTGCGGAACTTGGCTATCAGTTTCTGTCTTGGACACACGCATCTCCATTAAGGATGGTCACCTCAGCACCTCACTGTACCGCAAGCCCACAGATAACTTCACGATGCTCCACTTCTCCAGCTTCCACCCTAAACACGTTAAAGAAGCCATCCCCTACGGACAAGCCCTCCGTATAGGATCTGCTCGGATGAGGAGGATCGCAACAGACACCACCAGACGCTGAAAGATGCCCTCATAAGAACAGGATATGGCGCTCGACTCATTGATCAACAGTTCCAACGCGCCACAGCGAAAAACCGCACCGACCTCCTCAGAAGACAAACACGGGACACAGTGGACAGAGTACCCTTCGTTGTCCAGTACTTCCCCGGAGCGGAGAAGCTACGGCATCTCCTCCGGAGCCTTCAACATGTCATTGATGAAGACGAACATCTCGCCAAGGCCATCCCCACACCCCCACTTCTTGCCTTCAAACAACCGCACAACCTCAAACAGACCATTGTCCGCAGCAAACTACCCAGCCTTCAGGAAAACAGTGACCATGATACCACACAACCCTGCCACAGCAACCTCTGCAAGACGTGCCGGATCATCGACACAGATGCCATAATCTCACGTGAGAACACCATCCACCAGGTACACGGTACATACTCTTGCAACTCGGCCAACGTTGTCTACCTGATACGCTGCAAGAAAGGATGTCCCGAGGCATGGTACATTGGGGAAACTATGCAGACGCTGCGACAACGGATGAATGAACACCACTCGACAATCACCAGGGAAGACTGTTCTCTTCCTGTTGGGGAGCACTTCAGCGGTCACGGGCATTCGGCCTCTGATATTCGGGTAAGCGTTCTCCAAGGCGACCTTCGCGACACACGACGGCGCAGAGTCGCTGAGCAGAAACTGATAGCCAAGTTCCGCACACACGAGGACGGCCTCAACCGGGATATTGGGTTCATGGCACACTATTTGTAACCCCCACAGAGTTTCACTGGCTGTCTTGTCTGGAGACAATACACATCTTTTTAGCCTGTCTTGATGCTCTCTCCACTCATGCTGTTTTGTTTCTTAAAGACTTGATTAGTTGTAAGTATTCGCATTCCAACCATTATTCATGTAAATTGAGTTTGTGTCTTTATATGCTCTGTTTGTGAACAGAATTCCCACTCACCTGAAGAAGGGGCTTGCAGCTCTGAAAGCTTGTGTGGCTTTTGCTACCAAATAAACCTGTTGGACTTTAACCTGGTGTTGTTAAACCTCTTACTATGTTTACCCCAGTCCAACGCCGGCATCTCCACATCTTAACCTCCACACAGACAGTGACCCGAGGCCAGAATTGAACCTGGGTTTCTGGCGCTGTGAGGCAGCAATGCTAACCACTGTGCCACCATGCTGCCGTTGGGGACGGGGGGGGAGTGGTGGAAAATTCCTAAACGGATTATTGAACCATGTTATGAACGTTTCTTCCTGAATCAGCAAGTCCTGGTATTGGACTTGAACCTGGAGCTTCTGGTCCATAGGTAGGGGCAATACCACTATGCCACAAGATCTCCTCTGTCATAAATCAAGGTTATCGTACGATATTATGCTCAATTTCTCATTTATGTTCTGCAATCGATAGTTCCCTGATCTTAGGGCTGGCTATCGATGTGCAAAGGTTTCTACTGTGTTATGTTTGCACTTGCTCAACCATTTCACAGTTTGATACACTGCGTGAGATTCAAGACTGCTGAAGCTGCCACTTCCATAAGTTGAAGAGAATTTACTCCAATGTGACTCTTCCTTCGCTAGTTTATTCGTAGGCTTACATTAACACTGCAACAAAGTTATTGTGAAAATCCCCTAGTCGCCACATTCTGGCGCCTGTTCAGGTACACTGAGGGAGAATTTAACATGGCCAATGCACCTAACCAGCACATCTTTTGACTGTGGGAGGAAACCGAAGCATCCAGAGAAAACCCACACAGACACGGGGAGAATGTGCAGACTCCACACAGACAGTGACCCAAGCTGGGAACTGAATCCATGTCCCTGATGCTGTGAGGCAGCAGTGCTAACCACTATGCCACCGTGCTGCCCCATCATCAAGCCTTGCAGATCTAGAAGAGCTGAAAAAAAAACAACATGTTCTCTTGGGGCGAAAGAAAAACTATTCTTAAAACTGGAAATGAAGATAATTGAGTTTTAATTTGTTTGCCCTGGAAGTGGGCTCTCTGCACAATCATTGTTCCCAAGTCTTTGCAAAGCATAATAAATAACAAATGCATTCTTTATTCAGACAGGCATGTCTGACAATCACTTAAATCTGAAATTACAATTCAAGGTCAGTCAAATCAATCTGTAGATAAGGATTCCATCTCCTTTACATTATTAAACTGTGTAATTACGGTTTTGATTTGCCAGTGTGTGCTAATCTTTAGGGAGTCATTAGCCCTCCGATTACCCGAGCAATTAGACCGTTGGATGCAGTGTGATTATTCACTACCGTAGGACCCTATGCAACAACACATGACTCACCCAATGTGTGGGAGAGCCATTAAAGAGTACATATTTCATTTAAAAAAATTGTCCTCTGTTGCACATTTAGAAAATAAATAAACACCTTTTTGTTAATGTTTCAAGCATTGAAGCAAACTTAATTTCTCGCAAATCTATTTAAAACGTTGCTGAGTATAATGCCAGGCTTTGGCGCTAAGAGATCAAAATGAATTGAGCTTTACCGAATGCTAAGGCTTCAATGCAAAGGTTGTGGCTTATTCTCCCAGAGAAGTTAATATTTCATATATGAACCTGAACAATAAGCAATCTGTTGTTCTCTCAGCAGATACTGCCGGACCTAGATTTTCTGTTTTTGATTCAGGTTTTCAGCATATTTGTTCATAATCACATCTCTGCCACAGGAGCATTTATAGATCAAGCTAATTATTAACAGCGAAAAATAATGTTCGGGGAAACCTTCCGACAGCAGCACATTGATAGGTGGATGTGCAACCTGTGATTGTTTTATAGAATCATACAACCCTACAGTGCAGAAGGAGGCCATTTGGCCCATTGAGTCTGCACCGACCACAATCCCACCCAGGTCCTTTCCCCATAACCCCACGCATTTACCCTAACTAGTCCTCCTGACAGTAAGGGGGGAAATTTAGCATGGCCAATCCACCTAATCCACACATCTTTGGACTATGGGAAGAAACTGGAGCACCCGGAGGAAACCCACGCAGACACGGGAAAAATGTGCAGACTCCACGCAATGACCAAAGCTGGGAATCGAACCCGGGTCCCTGGCGCTGTGAGACAGCAGTGCTAACCATTGTGCCACCGTGCCGCCGTGTTATGCTTACTAAATTACAATCAGCTGCGTACGATCTGGTGTGGGACCATTAGCATTTAAAATGAAATCTGAGTATCTAGTTTTCGTCGATAGAACTGTAAATGTTGTGGGATTCTGAATCACTGACAACAAGGACTTTCAACAAAGAGTAGTCTATTCACTAGCTTAGAAGCTAATTCAACACTTATGCTCAGTCCATTCTTCCGGGGATAACTACAGCGCTTCCGCCACATGGCCTCTTTTGTGGCCGCGCTATCACATTCTCACATGGCCATTCAGTCTACATCCTCTTCACTGAGCTGGAACACCCGGTGGCATGAGACGTGACAGTGTGCACCATCGAAAACTATGTACAGACCATTGTGTAACATCCAAATTAAATAAGCTAATAATGCATGACTATTAAGATATACAGTGAACCATGGATTGACCTGTTGCAGACTGGTGCATAGCTCATCGTGTCCAACACCTCCCTAGCTATGATGTGAAGATGCTGATGTTAGAATGGGGTGGGCACAGTAAGAAGTCATAGCCAAGTTCCTCACGCATGAGGATGGCCTCAACCGGGACCTTGGGTTCATGTCACATTACATGTAACCCCCACCATTTGGCCTGGGCTTGCAAAATCTTACTAGCTGTCCTGGCTTGAAACAATTCACATGTCTTTAACCTGTGATTATCCTTCTCTCCACTCGCACTGTTTGTACCTGTAGAGACTCGCATTCCAACTATTCTTCACATTCCAATCAGTAATTATATTGCAGTTGTGTCTTTGCCTATATCTGCCTTGTTTGTGAACGTACCTCTCCACTCACCTGATGAAGGAGCAGCGCTCCGAAAGCTCGTGATTCCACATAAACCTGTTGGACTTTAACCAGGTGTTGTGAGACTTCTTATTGTAGAAAGCTGAAATTCGAAAGCCAGTTAGGCTAAGTGCAAATAAAGTTCTGGAACTTCGTTTTGGTTTGCTCAGGCGTGTTGAGTGGTTATGCCAGTTATTGGTGTTGTAGTCTTCCTCTGGCCGGTGTCCTTAGTGTGGGTGACCCGGAATGTTCTGTCAGCCTGTTCTGCGGGTGCAGGACTCACTCTGTTGGCCTCTGGAGTAGTCTACATGTCCACTGGTGTAGGGCGCCTGTGCCATAGGCCTAATGATTAAATTGCTGAATCATCTGTTGGTGCTGGTTCTGCTCCCCGTTGAAGATGCTGGCGGCTGTGTACACAGTGGCTGAGGCTACCAGGTAGCTATTTGATTGCAGAGCATTGCTCTGTATCACAATTATGGTCACCATTGGTCATGGTGACGTGTGGTCTGAATCCTGATCATTTGACCAGTCGTTAGAGGGCTGAGTCTGTGAGCATCTCAATAGTAATGGCATTTTGCTTCTCAATCTGCATTGCATGAGGGCGTCTTTCACATCGGTTTCAAATCTGGGCTGCAGCAGAGTCTTATCAATAGGAATCGTGGAGCTGGTGTGCCTCAAAAACAGTCTTTGTGGTGACGAGGGCTGGCCCCGGTGTGGTAGATTTCACAGACTGAGGAGTGCAGCATAATAATCCGTGTGATCCATGACACATTTCTCTGGAAGATGCTTGGCTGAGTGAACTGCCAGACTGTTTGACTTTGATATAAGGGGTTGCTTGTAATATGCTTCAAGTCTCACACCTGTGCAAAGTTCCAAAAATCTGTGAAGACGAATTGGCGAGCGTTGTCTGTTATGTATCTCTGAGAGATGTTGTGCGTTGCGAAGTGTCTCTTTAGCTTGATGATCATGATGTGGAGATGTCGGCAGATACCTACCTCTCCACTTACCTGATGAAGGAGCAGCGCTCTGAAAGCTCGTGATTCCAAATAAACCTGTTGGACTTTAACCTGGTGTTGTGAGATTTCTTACTGTAGCTTGATGATGACTGTGGCACTCGTCATGTTCGGCAGGTAGTTGAGTTCAAATGATCCAGAATACAAATTCACTAAAACTAAACATTATTTACCACTCCATTTGAAGATATCAGCTGTTGTGAATGACCATGAGAGGTCCGGGACCTCATGCAAGTACAGCGGTTCCTGTGCTTGATGTGGTCTGAGTGCATTGCATGGTGCACGTCGGGAAACTTCCCTTTCCATATCTGTGTATATGGAGGGTCACTGCAGTGATTCTTCGGCCCTCTCCCTAGTTGCTTCCAATGTGGGGTGCCCCTAGTGAGTTTGTTATGTGTAGTACCTCTGAAGAGCAGTAGAGATGATGAATCGCTGGTTACATAGTGTGAATTGCAGCCCTGCAGACACAGCGTGGAGAAGCTTTTTCAAGATAGTTATGAGTGACTGATGATCCATTTCAACAGTTGCAGAATGACCATATATGAACTCATGCAATTTTTGACAGGCGAAGATGAAAGCAAGTTTCTTTTCGATCTGTGCAAAATGAATCTCAGTGCCAGTGAGGGCCTTTGAAGCAAAGGTTTATTAGTCTGCCATTCTGGATGCAGACTACACCAACTACTGTGAATTCCACAAACTATTTATTCCCTGATTAGTTCATCAGTGAGAGTTCCAAACACACATTCCTTTGCCAATATTTTCAGGGTGGTCGTCTAAGATTGTATTGATTCGTCTGCTCTTTGGTTTGTTGAACTGAATGCAATTACATTTTTTACCGGGAGACAGATATTCTCAAACTTTTTTAGGATTATTTCAGGGTACTCGTCTTCCCTCCTCCATCTGGAAAACACACAACTCGAATTTTTCAAGAGCTTTAGGGCCCGCTATGTTGAATAGAGTACAAGCCTGTACCTATTTTGACTTGTCAGACATGTAACACTGCAGTAAATATAAGAACATAAGAATTAGGAGCAGGAGTAGACCATCTGGCCCCTCGAGCCTGCTCCGCCATTCAATAAGATCATGGCTGATCTTTTCATGGACTCAGCTCCACTTACCCGCCCGCTCACCATAACCCTTAATTCCTTTCCTGTTCAAAAATGTATCTATCCTTACCTTAAAAACATTCAATGAGGTAGCCTCAACTGCTTCACTGGGCAGGGAATTCCACAGATTCACAACCCTTTGGGTGAAGAACTTCCTCCTCAACTCAGTCCTAAATCTGCCACCCCTTACTTTGAGGCCATGCCCCGTAATTCTAGTTTCACCTGCCAGTGGAAACAACCTCCCTGCTTCTATCTTATCTGTTCCCTTCATAATGTTTCTTTAAGATTTCCCACTCTTTCTCAAACCTTTCTCAACTATCCGCAATATTTTCATCAAAGATGAATGGGTCAATGTGGTGAATTCCTTGTGCCATACTGTCAACTCCTGACACCATGTAAATGTTGTGTGTTCCCATATCACTGATATGCTACTGATACAAAGAGTAGTTTGTTCACTCGCTTAGAAGCTACTTCAACACTTGTGCTCTACCAGATCCCAGGGATAACTAACATGTTGCCACCACATGATCTCTTTTGTAGCCACGTCATCATGTTCTCATATGACCACTTGGTCTACAAGAACTATGCCACGAGAACTTTTTAAACAGAAAACTAAAAGTATTTTGTATAAAAGAATTAAATAAAACAAACATTATTAACCTGATGATTTATGTACTGAGGTTTATTTCCTGTTTCCCCCAATAATTCTCTTATAAGACACTGCAATTGTAAAGTTATGTAGGGACCGCCAGTATGAATGTTACAGTCCTCTAGAGAACTCTCTTCATATCCAGCTATTTATTCACAGAGATAAAACTTACATTTACCCTCACTTGTCTGTGGACACCTTGGCCCCTTGTTCTGGTTACTTTTCAATACTTCCAAGCTGGTTCCAACCTCCTGGTTACTTTCTTTTACAATAATGTACAGCGAGGTTGACTGCAGTTTATCCCACTAGTGTCAAACTAGGCAATCTTCGAGCTTCTGTTCCTCGCAAGATTCAAACTGAGATTATGCTTCACTGACTTCATGGTGGCACACTGCTGCCTCACAGCACCAGGGAGGGACCTGGGTTCAACTCCTAGCTTGGGTCACTGTCTGTGTGGAGTTTGCACGTTCTGCCCTGTTTGCGTGGGTTTCCTCCAGGTGCTCCGGTTTCTTCCCACAGTCCGAAAGACGTGCGGGATTAGGTGGATTGACCGTGCTAAATGTTCCCTCAGTGTACGTGAACAGGCTCCGGAGTGTGGCGACTAGGGGATTTTCACAGTAACTTCGTTGCATTATTAATGTAAGCCTACTTGTGACAATAATAAATAAACTTTAAAACTCTTTCATATGCAGTAAATGAGAAAGTTAGTGTTTTATTCAAGTGTGGGTCTGTCTGTCATTTATTTTGGCTGACTTCTCTTAGTGAGCTGCAAATACACAAAATCTAAATTGCCGCTACAAACCTTTCCCAACAAATATCCAGATAAATTGAAACCAGAGAGATTTCTGAAGCCATCGAACTCCGTGATAACATCTACTGCTCTGGGCTATCCTTAAATTGATCTTTAAGCTAATTATCCCCCATTTGCAATTTCTACAGCTAAGTAAACGCACTTGCTGTTTTATAGCTCCATCTCCACTATTCTGACTCTGCTAACCAAACATGGGTAACCTCCTGAACTGTCGTTACTTTAGGTGTTCTGGCAATCATTAAAATATAATCAAGAACACAAGAAACAGAAGCAGGAGTGGGCCACCAGACCTTTCAAGCCGGCCCCGCAATTCAATACAATCGTGGTTGATCTACGCCGGCCTCAACTCCTTTTCTGTGCCATTTCCCCATAGCCTTCTGTTCCTCGATCAATCAAATATCTATTCACCTCCACTTTGAATACTTAATGATCCAGTCTCTATCACCCTTTGGGGCAGAGAATTCCGAGATTCGCCACCTTCTGCGAGAAGAAATTTCTACGCACCTCAGTTTTAAATGGCCGGGCCTTTATCTTGTAGCTCTGTCCCCTTGTTTGAGACTCTCCCACCACTAAAAACATCTCACCATCATCTCCCCTGTCAAGCCCCCTCAGGATCTTATATGTTTGAATAAGGTCACCCCTCACTCTTCTGAAGCCCAAGGAATACAAACCGAGACTATTTAGTCTCTCTTGATAGGTCAACCCCTTCATCCCAGGAATTAGCCTGGTGAATCTCCTTTGGACTGCCTCCAGTGCAACTATATCCCTTTTTTGGTAAGGGGATCAGAACTAAAAATACAAACCATGAACTAGATATTTGCAATAGCTGTGGAACAGAAATGAAGATTCGATCGAGCTCTTTCCGGAACAAGATTATAGAAACGTGCAGGAAAATTTGGATATATTTACCATGTACGATATATTCTGCATACCGTGTTGTATGTAGAAATGTGTGCAGATTAAAATACACACAAAATACTGCATGTATTGTGTAGTAATTCATGCACTCCAATAACTGCAGAGTGGTAATGTCCAGAGTGTGTTATCCTCGGGATGCAGTACTGTGTTGAGTCATGAGATGATAAAAATTGAATCCTACCATGATGGTACCATAGAATCAAAGAAACCCTTCAGTGCAGAAGGAGGCCATTAGGCCCATCGAGTCTCCACCGACCACAATCCCACCCAGGCCCTATTCCCGTAACCCCTCATATTTATCCTGCGAATCCCCCTGACACTAGGATCAAATTAGCATGGCCAATCAAACTAACCCACACATCTTTGGACTGTGGGAGGAAACCGGAGCACCCGGAGGAAACCCACGCAAACATGGGGAGAATGTGCAAACTCCACACAGGCAGTGACCCAAGCCGGGAATCGAACCCGAGTCCCTGGCGCTGTGAGGCAGCAGTGCTAACCACTGTGCCACCGTGCTGCCCCTGGTGGTGATGTGGCTCTTCCTTAGTCTCTGCACCAAGTGACTTCTTACCTTCAGTGATTTCAGCCACCAGCTTAATTCATTATGCTCTCCCGACTGGATTTCACTTCCTTCCATATGTTCACGCCAACCACATCAATCTTGCCATCTCACGCAGCCCTACTACTCCCAGTGTGTCAATCACAGACAAGGCCATCCATGGTCACTTCCTTGATCATTTACCCCTTAAAGCCCACTTTCTCTGTGTTCGCCCTTTGAAAATCTCTTTCCAAATCACTTATAACAACATTTTCATATTCCCAACCTGTATACCTTGCCCCCTCAACCCCGACCCCCACCTCAATTTTAGCAACTCCTAATCTGCGCAATCCGACCCTCACTTCAACATTTAGTGTCCTTGTCCTCACCAACACTAATACTGTCACCCTAATCACTCCCCCGGACCGATCTTCATTTGTATTTCTTTCCGCCCAAGGGATGCAGGCTTGCAGCCACATATCTGCTCCATTACAAGACTGCCTATAGTCACCTCCATACTCTCCGCTTTCCCCCAAATGCCCTAGCTCATCTGCTGCTTTTATCAATGCATTTGTTACCTCAAAACTTGACCATTCCAAAATTCTCCTCGCCAGCTTCCCATTGTCTACCCAACAAAAACTTGAACTTATCCAAAATACGGCCAACAGAGTCCTAATTCGCAACAATCATCCTTCACCCACCGCCCTCTGTCCCTTGGCCCACTTTAGCTTTTGGTCTGCCAGTGCCTCAGATTTGAAATTCTCATCCTTGTTTTCAAGACCCTTCATGGCCGATTCCTCCCAATCTCATATCACCTCCTCCAGCCCTACAATCTTTCACAATCTCTGTACTCCTCCAATTCTGGCCAATGTGCATCCCTGTTTTTAATAATTCCACCATTGGCAGCTACACCTACAACTGCCTGGAACCTAAGCTCTGCGATTCACTCCCTAAATCCTTCTGTGTCTCCATCTCTCTCTCCTCCGTTAAGCTGTTGCTTGAAACCTACTGCTTTGACTAAACTTTTGGTCACCAGCTCTAATATTGCCGTAAATTGAAAGCAAAATACTGCGGGAATCAGAAATAAAAGCAAAAAGTGTTGTAGGGTCATAGAGTCATAGAGGTTTACAGCATGGAAACAGGCCCTTCGGCCCAATTTGTCCATGCCGCTCTTTTTTTTTTCAAACCTCTAAGCTAATCCCAATTGCCTGCATTTGGCCCATATCCCTCTATACCCATCTTACCCATGTAACTATCTAAACGGTTTTTAAAAGACAAAATTGTACCCGCCTCTACTATTATCTCTGGCAGCTTGTTCCAGACACTCACCACCCTCTGTGTGAAAGAATTGCCCCTCTGGACACTTTTGTATCTCTCCCCTCACCTTAAACCTATGCCCTCTAGTTTTAGACTCCCCTACCTTTGGGAAAATATATTGACTATCTAGCTGATCTACGCCCCTCATTATTTTATAGATCTCTATAAGATCACCCCTCAGCCTTCTATGCTCCAGAGAAAAAAGTCCCAGCCTATCCAGCCTCTCCTTGTAACTCAAACCATCAAGTCCTGGTAGCATCCTAGTAAATTGTTTCTGCACTCTTTCTAGTTTAATAATATCCTTTCTATAATAAGATCATCAGAACTGTACACAGTATTCCAAGTGTGGCCTTACCAATGTCTTGTACAACTTCAACAAGACGTCCCAACTCTGTATTCAATGGTCTGACCAATGAAACCAAGCATGCTGAATGCCTTCTTCACCACTCTGTCCACCTGTGACTCCACTTTCAAGGAGCTATGAACCTGTACCCCTAGAACTCTTTGTTCTGTAACTCTTCTCAATGCCCTACCATTAACTGAGTAAGTCCTACCGTGGTTCAATCTATCAAAATGCATCACCTCGCATTTATCTAAATTAAACTCCACCTGCCATTTGTCAGCCCACTGGCCCAATTGATCAAGATCCCATTGCAATCCGAGATAACCTTCTTCACTGTCCACTATGCCACCAATCTTGGTGTCATCTGCAAACTTACTAACTATACCTCCTATATTCTCATCCAAATCATTAATATAAATGACAAACAGTTCGGATAGTTCGGATGGAGCAGTTTTTGTGCAGTGTGTGCAGGAGGGTTTCCTGACACAATATGTGGATAGGCCGACAAAAGGTGAGGCCACATTGGATTTGGTACTGGGAAATGAACGGGGCCAAGTGTTAGATTTGGTTGTGGGAGAGCACTTTGGAGATAGTGACCACAATTCGGTGTCTTTTGTTATTGCAAAGGAGAGGGATAGGGCCGTACGGCAGGGCAAGGTTTACAATTGGGGGAGAGGTGATTATGATGTGATTAGGCAAGAAGTAGGGGGCATAAGTTGGGAACAGAAACTGTCAGGGAAAGGCACTAATGAAAAGTGGAACTTTTTCAAGGAACAAATACTGGGTGTCCTTGATAGGTATGTTCCTGTCAGGCAGGGAGGAAATGGCCAAGTGAGGGAACCATGGTTCACGAAAGAGGTGGAATGTCTTGTGAAAAGGAAGAGGGAAGCTTATGTAGGGATGAGGAAACAAGGTTCAGATGGCTCGATTGAGGGTTATAAGTTAGCAAGGAATGAGCTGAAAAAGGGGCTTAGGAGAGCTAGGAGGGGACATGAGAAGTCCTTGGCGGGTCGGATCAAGGAAAACCCCAAGGCTTTTTACTCTTATGTGAGGAATAAAAGAATGACCAGGGTGAGGTTAGGGCCGGTCAAGGACAGTAGTGGGAACTTGTGTATGGAGTCAGTAGAGATAGGCGAGGTGATGAATGAATACTTTTCTTCAGTGTTCACCAAGGAGAGGGGCCATGTTTTTGAGGAAGAGAAGGTGTTACAGACTAATAGGCTGGAGGAAATAGATGTTCGGAGGGAGGATGTCCTGGCAGTTTTGAATAAACTGAAGGTCGATAAGTCCCCTGGGCCTGATGAAATGTATCCTAGGATTCTTTGGGAGGCAAGGGATGAGATTGCAGAGCCTTTGGCTTTGATCTTTGGGTCCTCACTGTCCACGGGGATGGTGCCAGAGGACTGGAGAGTGGCGAATGTTGTTCCTCTGTTTAAGAAAGGGAATAGAAATGACCCTGGTAATTATAGACCAGTTAGTCTTACTTCGGTGGTTGGTAAATTGATGGAAAAGGTCCTTAGGGATGGGATTTACGACCATTTAGAAAGATACGGATTAATCCGGGATAGTCAGCACGGATTTGTGAAGGGCAAGTCGTGCCTCACAAATTTGATAGAATTTTTTGAGGAGGTAACGAAGTGTGTTGATGAAGGTAGGGCAGTTGATGTCATATACATGGATTTTAGTAAGGCGTTTGATAAGGTCCCCCATGGTTGGCTTATAATGAAAGTGAGGAGGTGTGGGATAGAGAGAAAGTTGGCCGATTAGATAGGTACCTGGCTGTCTGATCGAAGACAGAGGGTGGTGGTGGATGGAAAAGTTTCGGATTGGAGGCAGGTTGCTAGCGGAGTGCCACAGGGATCAGTGCTTGGTCCTCTGCTCTTTGTGATTATTATTAATGACTTAGAGGAGGGGGCTGAAGGGTGGATCAGTAAATTTGCTGATGACACCAAGATTGGTGGAGTAGTGGATGAGGTGGAGGGCTGTTGTAGGCTGCAAAGAGACATAGATAGGATGCAAAGCTGGGCTGAAAAATGGCAAATGGAGTTTAACCCTGATAAATGTGAGGTGATTCATTTTGGTAGGACTAATTTAAATGTGGATTACAGGATCAAAGGTAGGGTTCTGAAGACTGTGGAGGAACAGAGAGATCTTGGGGTCCATATCCACAGATCTCTAAAGGTTGCCACTCAAGTGGATAGAGCTGTGAAGAAGGCCTATAGTGTGTTAGCTTTTATTAACAGGGGGTTGGAGTTTAAGAGCCGTGGGGTTATGCTGCAACTGTACAGGACCTTGGTGAGACCACATTTGGAATATTGTGTGCAGTTCTGGTCACCTCACTATAAGAAGGATGTGGAAGCGCTGGAAAGAGTGCAGAGGAGATTTACCAGGATGCTGCCTGGTTTGGAGGGTAGGTCTTATGAGGAAAGGTTGAGGGAGCTAGGGCTGTTCTCTCTGGAGCGGAGGAGGCTGAGGGGAGACTTAATAGAGGTTTATAAAATAATGAAGGGGATAGATAGAGTGAACGTTCAAAGACTATTTCCTCGGGTGGATGGAGCTATTACAAGGCGGCATAACTATAGGGTTGGAGTGGTTGGGGTGTGGAATGGACTGCCTGCAGTGATAGTGGAGTCAGACACTTTAGGAACATTTAAGCGGTTATTGGATAGGCACATGGAGCATACCAGGATGATAAGGAGTGGGATAGCTTGATCTTGATTTCAGATAAAGCTCGGCACAACATCATGGGCCGAAGGGCCTGTTCTGTGCTGTACTGTTCTATGTTCTATGTTATAAACAACAGTGGACCCAGCACCAATCCCTGAGGCACACCACTAGTCACAGGTCTCCAGTTTGAAAAACAATCCTCTACAACCACTCTCTGGCTTCTGTCATCGAGTGGAGATGCCAGCGTTGGAGTGGGGTAAACACAGTAAGAAGTCTCACAACACCAGGTTAAAGTCCAACAGGTTTATTTGGTAGCAAAAGCCACTAGCTTTCGGAGTGTTGCTCCTTCATCAGGTGAGAGGGGTTTCAGTTCACAAACAGGGAATATAAAGACACAAACTCAATTTACAAAATAATGGTTGGAATGCGAGTCTTTACAGGTAATCAAGTCTTAAAGGTACAGACAATGTGAGTGGAGAGAGGGTTAAGCACAGATTAAAGAGATGTGTATTGTCTCCAGACAGGACAGTTAGTGAGATTTTGCAAGCCCAGGCAAGTCGTGGGGGTTCCAAATAGTGTGACATGAACCCAAGATCCCGGTTGAGGCCGTCCTCATGTGTGTGGAACTTGGCTATCAGTCTCTGCTCAGCGACTCTGCGTTGTCGTGTGCCGTGAAGACCGCCTTGGAGAACGCTTACCCGAAGATCAGAGGCCGAATGCCCGTGACCGCTGAAGTGTTCCCCAACAGGAAGAGAACACTCTTGCCTGGTGATTGTCGAGTGGTGTTCATTCATCCATTGTCGTAGCATCTGCATGGTCTCCCCAATGTACCATGCCTCGGGACATCCTTTCCTGCAGCATATCAGGTAGACAATATTGGCCGAGTTGCAAGTGTATGTACTGTGTACCTGGTGGATGGTGTTCTCACTTGAGATGATGGCATCTACGTCGATGATCCGGCACGTCTTGCAGAGATTGCTGTGGCAGGGTTGTGTGGTGTCGTGGTCACTGTTCTCCTGAAGGCTGGATAGTTTGCTGCAGACAATGGTCTGTTTGAGGTTGTGCGGTTGTTTGAAGGCAATAAGTGGGGGTGTGGGGATGGCCTTGGCGAGATGTTCGTCTTCATCAATGACATGTTGAAGGCTCCGGAGAAGATGTCGTAGCTTCTCTGCTCTGGGGAAATACTGGATGACGAAGGGTACTCTGTCCGTCGTGTCCCGTGTTTGTCTTCTGAGGAGGTCGGTACGGTTTTTCACAGTGGCGCGTCGGAACTGTCGATCCATGAGTCGAGTGCCATATCCTGTTCGTATGAGAGCATCTTTCAGCGTCTGGAGGTGTCTGTTGTGATCCTCCCCGTCTGAGCAGATGCTGTGTATACGGAGGGCTTGTCCATAGGGGATGGCTTCTTTAACGTGTTTAGGGTGGAAGCTGGAGAAGTGGAGCATCGTGAGGTTATCTGTGGGCTTGCAGTACAGTGAAGTGCTGAGGTGACCATCCTTGATGGAGATGCGTGTCCAAGAATGCAACTGATTCCGGAGAGTAGTCCATGGTGAGTCTGATGGTGGGATGGAACTTGTTGATGTCATCATATAGTTGTTTCAGTGATTGTTCACCATGAGTCCAAAAGAAGAAAATGTCATTGATGTATCTAGTGTATAGCATTGGTTGAAGGTCCTGTGCAGTGAAGAGGTCTTGTTCGAACCTGTGCATGAAGATGTTGGCAGATTGAGGTGCGAATTTGGTCCCCATGGCTGTTCCGTGTGTCTGGATGAAGAACTGGTTGTTGAAGGTGAAGACATTGTGGTCCAGGATGAAGCGGATGAGTTGTGAAATTGCATCTGGAGATTGGCAGCTGTCGGTGTTGAGTACTGAGGCAGTTGCAGCAATGCCATCATCGTGGGGGATGCTGGTGTAGAGTGCCGAGACATCCATTGTGATGAGGAGTGCTCCTGGTTCAACTGCTCCATGTGTGCCGAGTTTCTGTAGGAAGTCCGTAGTGTCGCGACAAAAGCTGGGGGTTCTTTGTACAATGGGTTTTAGGATGCCCTCGACATAGCCGGAGAGGTTCTCGCACAGGGTCCCATTGCCCGATACGATGGGACGGCCAGGTGTATTTGCCTTGTGTATCTTCGGGAGGCAGTAGAGATCTCCAACGTGGGGAGTACATGGGATGAGAGCACGGAGGGTGCTCTGAAGGTCCGGATCAAATATCTTAATCAGTCTGTTGAGTTGACGGGTGTATTCTTTGATCGGATCTGCGGGTAACTATCTGTAGTGTTCCTCCTTGTTCAGTTGTCGGTACACTTCTTTGCAGTAATCCGTTCTATTCAGTATGACGATGGCCCCTCCAACGGGATCTTGGGTTCATGTCACACTAACTGTAACCCCCATGACTTGCCTGGACTTGCAAAATCTCACTAACTGTCCTGGCTGGAGACAATACACATCTCTTTAATCTGTGCTTAACCCTCTCTCCACTCACTTTGTCTGTACCTTGATTACCTGTAACGACTCGCATTCCAACCATTATTTTGTAAATTGAGTTTGTGTCTTTATATGCCCCATTTGTGAACTGAAATCCCACTCACTTGATGAAGGAGCAGCGCTCTGAAAGCTAGTGGCTTTTGCTACCAAATAAACCCGTTGGTGTTGTGAGACTTCTTATTCTGTCATCAAGCCAGTTTTGTATCCATTTAGCTACTTCACCCTCGATCCCATGAGATTTAACCTTATGCAACAACCTACCATGCGATACCTTATCAAAGGCCTTGCTAAAGTCCATGCAGACAACATCAACTGCACTGCCCTCATCTATCATCTTCATTACTCCTTCAAAAAACTCAATCAAATTTGTGAAACATGATTTTCCACTCACAAAACTGTGACTGTCCCTAATCAGTCCTTGCATCTCTAAATGCCTGTAGATTCTGCCTCTCAAAATACCTTCCAACAACTTACACACCACAGATGTGAGCGTCACCGGCCTGTCATTCCCAGGCTTTTCCCTGCAGCCCTTTTTAAACAAAGGCACAACATTTGCCACCCTTCAATCTTCAGTCACCTCACCTGTGACTATCGATGATTCAAATATCTCTCATAGGGGAACCGCAATTTCCTCCCTACCTTCCCACAATGTCTTGGGATACACTTCATCAGGTCTCGGGGATTTATCTGCTTTGATGCGCTTTAAGACTTCCAGCACTTCTCTGTACAGACTTCTCTGTAATATGTATACTTCTCAAGACATCACTTGTTGAAAAAGCTCAGAAGGTTCAACAGCATCAGTGGAGAGAGAAACAGAGTAAATGGGTGGAATCTTCCGGCTGTTCACACCAGTTGGATTTTCTGGTCCCGCTGCAGTGAACGGAGATTTGGTTGAGTGTCAAACTCTCTGTCCTCGCTTGGAGTGACAGCGGGTGTGAGCGGACGGTAAGATCACATCCCAGTGTTTCGAGTAGAATGACTCTTCTTTGGAATCCAAAGAAGGATCATACTGGATTAATGGAGATGGTTCTACCAAGTTGGGAAGTTTCCTGGCTCAATCTTCTCACCGCCTCCACAAAGGTCAATCCTCCAAAGTAGTCTGAGCTGTTCTGGGCACCACACCTGTTAGAATGTAACCAATGATAACATTTGCAGTGTGGCCAATGGTAACCAGATGTAAGGGTCAGCTGACCCAGTAAACTATGTAACCAATGACAAAATGATGGGATGATCAGCTCACTCGGTATAAATAAGAACCTGTTGGGAATTGTAGGGGAGCTTGGAATGGCCCAGCGTGAGTATCAAGTATTGGAGTAATGAAGTTTCTTTATTGAACCTTTTTCTTTGATTTATCTATTGGAGTAAGTTTTGTTTCATTTTATTGCCTATAACACCTTCTTCTGGATGAACAATAACTTGGGAAAGGATGTTTTGGCCTTCGAGAATGCACAGAATAAATGTACCAGAATGACATTTGGACTCAAAAGGTTAAAATATGAGGAAAGATTTCAAAAGCTAACCCTGTTTTCTCTGGAATTTAAAAAATTAAGGGGTAATTTGATCAACATATTAAAGGGGACAGATAGCGTTGATAGAAACTATTTCTATTGGTTGGTGAGGCTTAGACCGATGATCATAGTATAAAAAATTGAGCCAGACCTTTCCGAATATGAGGAAATATTTCTACAAAGGGTGGTAGAAATTTGGAACTCTCTTCCACTAATTGCAATCGGTGCTTAACTAACTGTTAATTTTAAGTCTGAGATTGATAGATTTTTGTTAACCAAAGTTATTAATAGAAATGGGGAAGAGGTTGGTGTATGGAGTTAGATTACCGAGCAGCCAAGATCTCATTGAATGGCAGAGCAAACTCAAGAGGCTAAGTGACTCTCGTTCCAATTTTCTGTCTTCCATTTTTCTAATTGGTTGTGAAAGAAGAGACCAGGTTTAAGCACCATCTCTGTGTCATGTGACAAGCCATACGTTACAAACTGAAAATCCTCCATTTATTCCTCAATGCTGATTTATTTTATCCTTGAGCCATCTCTATATCTATTCCACCATTCATAGAATCCCGACAGTGCAGAAAGAGGCCATTTGGCCCATTGAACCTGCACCAACAAAAACCCCACTCAGGGCCTATTGCCGTAACCTCTCATATTTACCTGCTAACCTGCCTGACACTAAGGGGCAGTTGAGCATGGCCAATCAACCTAACCCGCACATTTTTGGATTGTGGGAGGAAACTGGAGCACCCAGAGGAAACCCACGCAGACGCAGGGAGAATGTGCAAATTCCATACAGCCAGTGATCAAAGGCTGGAATTGAACCCAGGTCTCTGGAGCTGTGAGGCAGCAATGATAACCACTGTGTCACCATGCCATCCTAGGGTGTTCCAAATTGAAGTAAGAATCTACATAAAGGAATGACAGAAAAATAATGAAGTGACGAAGTAACATAGCATCATGTGGTGAGAGCAACATTTGGTGTAACACGTATTTAATGGAGACTGGGAGGGTTCACATCCGAATGCTAGGGTACAAGCCTTTCAGGCAAAGGGTTGGAGATATTGGCTGGAATTTTATTGTCCTGCCCACCACGGGAATCGGAGCGGGCGAGAGGCAAAGCATGGAAAGGCCCATTGACCTCGGGTGGGATTTTCCAGTTTTGGGATGAGGGAGGCCATAAAATCCCACCCACTAAATGAAAGTATATATACACAATGTTAAACGGGTGATTGTTCCTACGTGAATCAGAGAGCAATGTTAAAGAATACTTGTGGCTAGTGCTGGTTGAAAAACAGGCCCCTGAGAAGGACCAATTGATGCCATATCCTATTTTCCTGTGATTTTTTTTTTGCCCAGAGTAGTTCTACCAAGACTTTTGTTGTAGTTGAACATTATGGTAACAAATGGTAGTAATTACAGAAGATTCGATTACTTCCCAAGACTTGGCACCATTATTCAGGAACTACCAGAAGATAACTGCACTCAGTATGGGCTGCTCCACAGCTATTACCTTGCTGTTTGCTTCAGGGAGCTTTTTAAAGTTACCATAATTACACTCTGCAGGGAAGAAGCAACTCAATCACCCAGCAGCATTCAGCACTTAGTGCATGAAATAGCTTTTTCAATAACATACAAGGTTTTAGACACTCATTTTTGTCATTTGTACAAAGGTATACACATACTGCTGTAGTTCTCCTTACAATTCTTATAATTCTTATAACACAGCACTCTATTTGTTTATAGTTAAATTCACTCTCACTTTTCTTCTAAGAGTTCCCATGCTGAAGAAATTCTGCTTTTCTCTCCAATAGGATTTCTGTTTATCTCTTCTACCTTGTTCACTTTCATTGCTTTCTATTTCCCTTCTCATGGTTGCTCTATCAAAAGCTGCTTTCACAGCGATAACATTTCCTTCCTTAGCAACTGTCTCCAGCTCCAACTTATTCCACGTGGATTTCTCAAACAACTTTTCTTGTATCCTGAGATTCATGCTCAACTCAAGGGGCTGCCACATGCCCTCCCCCAGCCTTTCTTTAAGCAACGCCGACTCATTCTCAGAGCTGCTCTGCTCTTCTATTTCATTCCATCCATTGCTTCATCTGGCACATCAACCAAAAACCTTTTATCTGCCTTTCCGTTGTGAAGAATCGTAAGTTTCAACAACCCATTAGTAACAACATCCCTGTGGATCACTCTTTCCCTTCATTTCCTTCTGTCCCAATCCCATTCTTCAAATCTCCTCTCTTGCCATGGGTTCATGATATCCTTCAATTTTTCCCTCCTTGATCTTGAATGATCAGTCCTTAGCAAATGCCCAGCTTCATCCCCTTATACCCTCACCTCAATGAATTTCGAGCTTGGACAAAACTGTGTTCCTCTGTTGCTTTTCATAGAATTGAATCCCTACAGTACAGAAGGAGGCCATTCGGCCCATCAAGTTTGCACTGACCACAATCCAACCCAGGCCCTATTCCCGTAGCCCCACATATTCATGCTGCTAAAATCCCCTAACACTAAGTGACAATTTAGCATGGCCAATCGACCTAACCTGCACATCTTTGAACCGTGGGAGGAAACCAGAGCACCCGGAGGAAACCCACGCAGACACGGGGGAAAATGTGCCAGGAGTTTTCCACCCATTCAGCAGATCTTTTACCCACCTCCAATATTGTCTCTCACCTGTCTTAATCATTTATTTATTAGTTACAAGTAGGCTTACATTAACACTGCAATGAAGTTACTGTGAAAATCCCCTAGTTGCCGCACTCCGGCACCTGTTCGGATACACAGATTTAGAATTTAGCATGGCCAATGCACCTAACCTGTACACCTTTCCAACTGTGGGAGGAAACCGGAGCACCCGGAGGAAACCCACGCAGACACAGGAAGAATGTGCAAACTCCGTACAGATAGTGACCCTAGCCGGGAATCGAACCCAGGTCCCTGGCGCTGTGAGGCAGCAGTGCCAACCACTGTGCCACCGTGCCTTTGGCCTCTTACCATCTTTTCATTGAGAATTGCCAGCCATCAGTTTCTCTGCCCTCCTCACTCACGTTAACTTGTCTCCGTCTAAACTTAAAGCACTCCTCTCAGGTCCAGCCCAAAATTGTCGTTAAACCTGCTGAAGTGGATATGCTATTGTCTGGTATACTGACCTTTACCGAGCAGAGGTTCAACACTAACTCTCTGACATTTCCTCCTATTCCCCTGGGCCACGCTCCCAAATATCAAACCATTACTTCCAGGACTGAGACTAACCTCATCTGCTACCAGTTTCAAAACTTTCATGTTCACACTCTTCATTTCCCGCAGCACTGACCCTCTGACAGTGCGGCACTCCCTCAGCACTGACCCTCAGTGCGGATTTTCCAATCCCAACCCCAAATAGGTAGGTTTATAATTTTAGCCTGTTCAGCACCATTGAAATGATTTCTTCCTATCCCGACTTCTATTTTCTCCCCCTTTGCCCGGGCTGTTCCTACCTACATCCTTGAATCTTCCAATCTCCTCCATTACTTTAAGAAATTCTTGAACATAATCATCTCCTTTTCACCATGGACATCCAATCTCTACACCTTCATTCCAAACCAAGATTGTCTGAGAGCCCTCTGCTTTTCAAGGAAGAAGTGAAGAAGTCTCAGACTGTCCTAGTTGGGGAAGTGTAGGGCGGAATTCTCCCCCAAAATTTCAAAGTGTCATAACGGTGAGAATAATGGAGTGATCTGCGCCGGTCTCTCAGCCGTGCTCTGCACTGCAACCCTCCCACACTCGGTCACTTTTTGGAGATTTGGGAGTTTCACGCCAGTACCCGGGGGAGGGGGGCATTTTGCAAGGGCGCCCCGATCTCAGAGTGCACTGGGAGATCTTCTCCCTTCTCCCACAGACATCGGGACCTTCCTCCTCTTATCAGCGGGAGGTTCCCCCACTCTCTCTCTGACATGGGTCACCAGTATGGGTCCCCCGGCCCAACCCTGATATGCCCCCATCAAGACATCCCCCAAACATGCCCACTCATCAAGATCACCTTCACAATCCACCCAAAATGATCCCCCCCACCGTCATGGCCACCAGTCAGATTCTACTCTCTCAGCACTGCCTCTGGCACACTGGCGGAGCCGAAATGGCACCACCGAACTGTCTGGTGGCCACTGCCAGGCAATCCCCATGTGTCAGTTGGGCACTGCCAGGTGGGCATTGCCCAGGGGCTTCAGTGGCCTCTGAGCCAGGTCTCCACTGGTGGTTTTCAGCCTGGTTCTCAGAATGTGGTGAGAGCAGTGCTTTGAAGAGCGCTCTCGACCTCTCTCTTCAGCAGCACAAGCCCACACAGTCTGCTCCCCACACATGAGGAAGACTATCCCTCCCTCCTCCAAAGGGACAAACCAAAATGAGCCCTAAACCAAAGAGATGCCTCGCTCCCAATAAATGAGGTATAACACCAGAAACTATCGCAAGATGCAAGTGGGGGTGCAGGCTCCTCACAATGAGGATATCAAGACGAGATAGAATCATATAATCCGACAGTGCAGAAAGAGGCCATTCAGCCCATCGAGTCTGCACCGACCACAATCCCACCCAGGCCCTATTCCTGTAACCCCTCATATTCACCCTGCTAATCCCCCTGAAACTAGGGTCAATTTAGCATAGCCAATCAACCTAACCTGCACATCTTTGGACTGTGGGAGGAAACCGGAGCACCCGGAGGAAACCCACGCAGACACGGGGAGAATGTGCAAACTCCGCAGAGACAGTGACCCGAGGCTGGAATTGAACCTGGGTCCCTGGCGCTACTCAATGTACCATGTACCCGAGGAATCTCGTACAATGACCCCAAGCATCACCACACCCAATATGATGAGTTCCATACACCTCTCCGTAGAAAAAAACCCTAAAGATATTGTTCACTTCACTCGCAAGAAAATTGTCTCATGGTGGATAAACCAGCAATGGGAGTTCACAAAGGGATCATGTTCCATGAGCAGAAATGCTTTAGTTTAAGTTGAACGACACGAGAATCCAGTGGGAACTTGGTGTAATTATGTACTCCCGTCACTAAATTAACCTCCGAGGTACTTATCATCTTGTGCGTGAAGAACGGGGTCAGTGATTCACACTGACAGCATGAGGCAAAAGAGGATATATCACATTCTGAGCCAATGCCAGTGCCAGCTGTGTGCAGCTTTTTGGAATTACAGCTAAGCTTGTCTTATTATCAACACATGACAACTCCATTCTGGTATTCTATATTTTACAATGCAAGCGAACAAGCTGCGAGGTAGGATGTGGGGTGGGAGGAGGTGAGGGAAGAAAGGTTGTTGGAGTACACTATTCCCCAGCTGTTCTGCCAGAGGGAAGAACACTCAGTGCATTCAAGTTCTGGCACTTACAAGGAGGAGGACCATTTAATGGATGAGACGTGTGGCAGAGCGCTTTCAACCGTGTGTTCCATCTATGCTTCTGGGGAATTTTATATGAGGCATTCTTTATGTGCTTGGGATTTAAGACAAGATGTTCTTGTCTATCTTGCTGGGAGGTACAAAACAGTGTTCCTGGCTGTGTTGCTGGGAGGATTTAAGATTAAATCTTGTTGCTGTAAGGTTTAAGTCAAGGTGTTCTGGACTTTTTGTTAGACACTTTACAGCCTTCTGGCCTTAACATTGAGTTTAACAACTTCAGATCTAAATCAAGCCCCAACTCTCACTTGGACAGCATGTTCTGGTAATAGAGAATGGCTGTACCAGAGTGACTGGGAATAGAGGAGGTGTGGGGTGGCACTTACTGGGGTGGGATTCCCTATCAGCACGGGGCCGGTGGGGTGGTCTGCATCTGAGAGGTCCACCAGCTTTACTTTGTTCACTTCTGGGCCAGCGGAGGCAAGAAGCCAGATTTTCGCTGTTTTCCTCCTTGTCTGCCTTGTAATCACTTAATTCTGCCTTGTAACATCTGCATTTTTATCATTTAGTCAGGCCTGCCCTTCACACTATCACAGACCTCTCCCTTTTTAATATCATTAAGTGGAGAAGAGAGAATTTGTTCACTCTGATCATAAGTTGCACAGCAGTTAGCACTGCTGCCTCACAGCGCCGGGGACCCGGGTTTGATTTCCAGCTTGGGTCACTGTCTGTGCGGAATCTGCATGTTCTCCCCGTGTCTGCGTGGGTTTCCTCCCACAGTCTGAAAGATGTGCTGGTTAGATGCATTGTCCCTGCTAAATTTTCCCTCCTCAGTGTACCCGAACAGGCGCCGAAATGTGGTGACTAGGGGGTTTTCACAGTAACTTAATTGCATTGTTAATGTAAGCCGCCTTGTGACTAATAAATAAACTTTAATACCTTAATAGGTTCAGCCGGGAGGAGGAGGGTGATGGCTGATGGGAAACTGCAGAACCTCTATTCAAGGAAGAAGGTGAAAGGCCTCATAGTGTTATGGTGGTTGATTGAGGTGTAGAGAGTTTGGATGTCCATGTGAAAAGGAGACGGTTAAGGTCAGGAAACTCGAAACTGCTAAAATGGTGGAGGTCAACTGGGAAGTAGGAGAAGGCACCAAAGAGTTGGCCTCTGAAAGAGAAACGTGTTTTTTGTTAATGTGTCGGCTGGGTGAAATGGAACAGGAGACAAGGATGGAGTATACATGTGGTGATGCATGGCGTTGAGTACAAATCTCATGATGTATTGAGAGCAGTGGTTTGAGGCCTGCTCTCAAACTCTCTCTTCAGCGCTGGCTCACTCTATCAGCTCCACACATGTGGGAGACTCGTATGCGGCAGACCACACATAGCTCAACGCAAACCAAAGCAAGAACCAAACCAAATATATAGCGCATCTGTAATAAACTAGAAAACGCACCAGCAAGGAAGGAGGCCATTCAGCCCATTCTGTCTATGCTGGATGTTGGTAGGGCTATACAGTTCTTTTTTTTTATTCGTTCATGGGATGTTGGTGTCACTGGCTGGGCTGGCATTTATTGCCCATCCCTGAGGGCAGCTAAGAGTCAACCACATCGCTATGGAATCACATGTGGGCCAGACTAAGTAAGGACAGCAGATTTCCTTCCCTAAAGGATGTTAGTGAACCAAATGGGTTTTTACGACAATCTGCAACTGTTTCATGGTCATCAGTAGACTTTTAATTCCAGATTTTTATTGAATTCTAATTTCACTATCTGCTGTGGTGGGATTTGAACCGGGATCCCCAGAGCATTATCCTGGGTCTCTGGATTACTGCTCCAGTGAAAATACCACTATGCCACTACTTTACTATTCTGCTACTCTCTTCCTATAACCTTGCAAATCTTTACTTTTAAGTACTAATCCAATTTCTTTTTGAAGGCTATTATTGAATCTGCTTGCTGTAGTTATTGACCCTCTGTCATTGGAAACAGTTTCTTTATATTTACTCTATCAAAACCATTAATGATTTTGAATACATCTGTTAAAGCTCTACATGACATTTTATCTTCTCTACTTTATTGACCATTTTCTGAAGGTTCAAAGACACATAATCGACTAACTGCACTACCCTCATCAAACTCCTTACTTTACTTTGTCAAATAATTCAATCAAGTTGGTCCAATTTTTTTAACAAATTCTTGCTGGCTGCCATTATTAGCCCATATTTTCTTCAGTTTGGCTCTTAATTAAAAAAATCCAACCTGTTCCTCGAGAAACAAATCTATACTTCTTTGAGAATTTCACAGTTGATTTTCTTTCTGAGAGTGTGGCCTAGCCTTGATGGAAGGCTGATTCCTAAACTGAGACAAAGGCCAAAAAGAAGGTAATAATGTAAAACAATAATGCAGAGTAGCGATTGAAATTGGCATGGAGCATAGCAAAAAAAATCAAATACTTCTTCCAATCCCTTGCAGGAGACCTACATTGTTTAATTGTGAAACAAAGAGTTTCTCCCGGTAGCTATGGAACAGACTTTATGAAGGGGATTGGAAACAATGAATGGGATTTTCCATCCCCTCACGGTGTGCTTTGTGGCAGGGGAAGTGGCCCACCATTGGCCGGCAGCAGGATCTTCTGGTCCCGCTGCTTCAACGGGTTTCCAGTTGTTCACACCTTCTGCCGCCGCGGCAGCGGCTCACCGTTGGTGGGACCGGACAATCTCTCTGGCGGACATGGCCGGAACATTCCACCCAAGGGCTTCAGTCTTCCCAATATTTTGTTTATAGACTCCCTACAGTGTAGCAGGAGGCCATTCAGCCCATCAAGTCTGCACTGACAACAAGCCCACCCAGGCCCTATCCCCGTAACCCCACATATTTACTCCGCTGATCCCTCTAACCTATGCATTCCAGGACACCATGGGGCAATTTAGCATGGCCAATCAACATAACCCACACACCTTTGGATTGTGGGAAGAAACTGGAGCACCCGGACGAAGCCCATGCAGACACAGGGAGAACGTGCAAACTCCACACAGACAGTGATCCAAGCCGGGAATCGAACCCAGGTCTATGGAGCTGTGAGGCAGCGGTACTAACCACTGTGCCACTGTGTTGCCCTTTGTTCTAGGAAATTTCCACTTGCTGAGTACTGGATATCGGAGAAGTAGTCTGATAATTTAGCAACAATGGAAGAGCCAAGAGAGATAGTGACAAGGTAAAACTGAGTATCCTCAATGTACGTGTGAAAACCAAGACTCTGGCTTCAAGTGATGGTTGCTGAGACACAGATGAGAAATAGAAAGACCCAAGTACAGATATTGGACAGTACCAGAGGTAACTGTGCACTGGCAGGAAGGGAAGCCATTGGAAGTGATATTCTGGCTATGATTAGATAGGTAAGAATGCAAACCAGGTGAGAGCAGTCCCTCCCAGCTTGTTGACAGTGGAGAGGTATGAGATGAAGATGGTGTGGTTAACTGTGTCAAAGGTTGCGAATAGATCAAGAAGGAGGAGGATGGATTACCTTTGTCACGGTCACATGGGATGTCATTTCTGATTCTAATAAGAGCTGTTTCAGGTCTGTGGAAGGGATGGAAACCTGGGGCAGAATTCTGTTGCGGCATTAGCTGGAAAATCAGCAAAAGATCTATGCTGCCTGTCTTCGAGAAGGCCCACCAAACCACAAGCCACCAAACCACAAGCCAATCAGGCAGTGGTGAGGCTAGTGACGGGCCTATCCTGGAATCAAGACCAAAGGGTAGAAGACTTGCCTACCAAAAGCTGCTAGCCAATCAGAGGCTGGCAGCTCTTATGCTCAGCAGTGCTACTGTGGAAGCCTAACTGCTGCTGGGAGGACAGGTACCAGAGTCCCAGGATTGTGCAGTGAGCCAGGCTACAAAGTAATGTGGGGAGGTGGGAGATTTGTGGGGTGGGGCCGTGGGGAGAGGGATGCAAGGCGGGGGGGCAGTAGGAAGGACAAGGGCTAGTTCTCAGTGGGCTCCCATTGCTCTTGATGGCCTGTCCTTTGATCAGGCACTCTGATTCTACAATCAAGGGATTTTATGGCCGCCATCCACTCCCAATTAGCTGCTATGCATGTTGCATAGCAACAGGCCCACCTGCAGCTGTATTAATACCAGCGCAGTGGGATGAGGCCCTTAAATGTTCATTAATTGGCCTCTTAAGAGCCTCAATTGGCACCAGGGCAGGAAGTTCAACCATGGGTCTCCCCACACAGAACCCACATTCTATTGGAGACGGGGAGGTGGCAGGGTACATGTATGCCACCGTCCTGCCTAACTAAATGCCCTCATCATCTTCAAGCTTGCCAACACAGAGAGCAGAAAATTTTGTCTCTGACTGGTGGAATTATGGGCAGTGCCAACCCATGTCAGGACTTTGGAGAGGGGAGGTTGGAGATGGGTCTATAGTTTGCAAGGACGGTGGGGCCAGGGGTTGTTTTTAATTGAGGGGAGTGATGAAATCCGATTTAACGGAGAAAGGGAGAGTGACTGAAGAGAGAAAATCATTAATATCTGCCAACATGGGGAAAGAGGGAAGTCGACCGATTGACAATTTAGTGAGATTAGGGTCGAGGGAATTGGAGGTAGGTTTCATGAACAAGGCGAGCTTGGGGTGAGCATGAAGAGAGATTTGAGAGGAAATGAGAGTTCAGGATGAGTTCAGTTCAGAGAGAAGCTTGAGAGGAAACTTGGCCTGGTGTACTAGTAGAAGGGAGGGAATCGGCAGAGAGCAACTGATTCGATCGTCTCAGTCTAAGTATCAAATAAATCTATGATTTCCTTGCGCTTATTTTTGTAGATGAGGATGGAGGAGGCCAGGGAAAAAGGGTTTAAAACAAAAATATATTGTCTGAATATGCAGGCTGTTTGTCTGGTACAGGAGACAATAAGTCCATCCAAGCAGAGGCTAACAGGATTCATTCATCTGAAGTTAATTAACTGGATATGTCTGTTACTATTGCAGGGGTTATTGCAGGGGTGACCAATAAACTGTACAGAAATGCATTATAAGGGCAAGAACAAAATTAGGCCAGAAGTTAAATCTAATTCAAATTGTTCGCATGATGCCAAAACCACGATCAAAACAGACTGTTGTGGAATTAATTGAATTCTGGAATGCTGCCAATTTTAACTTTAGCATTGCCCCGATGAGTTTAATAGGCTGTATTTAACTCCGAACCCAATGAATTAGGCCGGATTAGTTTAACATGCACTAGGGCTGGGCTCAGTAACTACAGCAGTGTTTGAGTAGAATATCAGGAAGTTATTTTTCAATAAAACCCACATGAGATAAAAAAGACAAAATAGTTTACTTAAGTCTTACTTAAGCCCTTCTTCCATTCAACCAATTGCTCTTAAATCTGTACCCATGTGATAAAAGGATGATTACGATCATTAAACAGGTCCTGATGTTATGGCCACTAAAGCAATCTGAGCTGTGCAGTGTCAAGCTGACTACATTCATTCTGAATCTGTGGCCTTTGTCACTGCCAGAGGGCAGAGGTGATGTGTGCTACCTCTCATTTTGATCCTTATAAGCTTGACTGCAGTCCCTGCTCTGTGAATTATTGCCGCGAACCTACGTTTTGACAACAGTATCCTGTGTAGACGGGCATGGTGAAATTGATTGTGGTGTAAGATGTGTAAGTACCACAATGACAATTGTTTCCAAACACTTGAAACATTGTGTTGCAAAAGCAACCATGAGCTAAGCCACATACTTTAGACAAGTTTATTGCTCCCTTCTCTCTCCATATTTTGATTTCCATGAACATAAGCAGTAGAAGGTGTTGCTGAGCCTTATTACCTTTATCCCTGTCAGAGATATCTGGACCACAAAAATTAGGACACTTCATAAGCAAGTATAGATTAAAAGCAATAACTATGGATACAGGAGGCTTACAACATATCGGCCAATATCCAAAAGAGAATGCAACACTTGTGATTAGGCACATCATCTGCAACTTTAACCGTTTCTTCCTCTTTCGGGCACTGAGTAATCCACAGCACATTTCCAAGATGTCTCTGTTGTTCTGTTCATGTTTTGGAAGTGTTTTACACTTCTCTCCAGTGCTCATTGTTCAGCCAGCAGGGGCTATCTCTCACAGATGGTGGAATCTGTCAATTTGCTGGTAAGAGAGAAATAATTAGCATTATCATGTCCTCCAGATGTCCCAAGGTGCTTACAACCAATGAATTGCGCTCGAAGTGCAGCCTGTTTAGTCAGCAACATAAGAGCCAATTTACACACTGCAGGGCTTACAAACATTGAACAACCAATATTTGCCTTTTAAACAGTTAATTTGTTCTTGACAGTGTTGGTTAAGGGATGAATGTTGCCCAGGAGAAATGCCGGCCCTTTAATTAGTGCCTTGGGATTTTTTACATGCACCTTAACAAGTTTAACTTCTGATAACACAGTGCTCCCTTCGTACTGCACTGAAGTACCAACTCCAAGCCTGCGATGGGGTTTGAAACTGCAACTTCCCGATTCAGAGGAGGAAATGTCACTATACTTGGCCTGTCACTTTATGATCTGAATTGATTTGATTTATTGTTGTCACATATATTGGTATACAGTGAAAACTACTGTTTCTTGCATGCTATACAGGCAAAGCATACTGTTCATGGAGTATGTAGGCGAGATGGAAAGGAGAGGGTGCAGAATGTAGTGTTACAGTCATAGCTAGTGTGTAGAGAAAGATCAACTTAATATATGGTAGGTCCATTCAGAAGTCTGATGGCAGCAGGGAAGAAGCTGTTCTTGAGTCGGTTAGTACGTGACCTCAGACTTTTGTATCTTTTTCTTGACAGAAGAAGGTGGAAGAGAATTTGTCTGGGATGCGTGAGGTCCTTGATTATGCTGGCTGCTTTTCCGAGTCAGCGGGAAGTGTAGATGGAGTTGATGGATGGGAGTTTGATTTGTGTGATGGACTGGGCTACGTTCATGACCCTTTGTGGTTGTGTGTGGTCTTGGTCGGAACAGGAGCCAATTTCTGGACATGGAGCTGTGGAATGAATCAAAGTAAATTGTATTTTTAAACTGGAATGATTGAAGCTCATTCCAATTCTTTCAGATTTCATTTGGTTTGGTTATCAGCTGTGACTTGATTAGTAGCACACTCATTGAGTCACAAAGTTGCAGCTTCACGCACCACACCAGGGCTTGAGCACAAAGTCAAGCCTGACATTCCAATGCAGTATTGAGGGAATGCTGCATTGTCAGAGGTGCAATATTTTGGATGAGAGTTTAAATTGAAGCCCGGTCTGCCTGCCGAGGTATATATCCAGCACGAAACCCTTGGGCGGGGATGCGCTGCTGACCGAACCGGAGAATCCCGCTGCCGTGAACGGTCAGAGAGTTCCGACGCTGGTCTTTATCACATTGCTGCTCATGGGGGGTTTGCTGTGTGCAAATTGGCTGCCATGTTTTCTATATCGCAAGAGTGGCTACACTTAATTTCGACCCCTTTGTTTTCATTTTATTTAATTTTTAACTGTTTGCTACCTTTTATTTCTTTATTGACTTTCATTTTTTTCTTCCTCCTACCCCCTATTTTATCCCCCTTTCCTTACCTTTTCTCCTCCTTTCCCCCTTTTTCTCAATTTTACCTCTCTCCCACCTATCCCCTCTCTCCTCCCACATCTTCATCTGTCACAGCTTACCCTCTGATTTCAGCTACTCTGCTGCTTGGCCATTCACACCTTTTGTTCTCTCTATGGGCTGCTATTAACAGCCTTTCCCTTAGTTTTTGTGGCTATGGTTCATCTTTCATTCTCTCACCCGACAGTATAAATATCTCCCACTTTCGATGCCTTTTAGCTGTGACAAAGGATCATCTGGACTCGAAATGTCAGTTCTTTTCTCTCCTTAGAGATGCTGCCAGACCTGCTGAGATTTTCCAGCATTTTCTCTTTTGGTTACACTTAATTTCATTGGCTGTAAAGCACCTTGAGACATCTGGCAGTCATGTCAAATGTTATGAAGTTGCAAGTCCTACTTTTATTTGTTCTAATAATACTATGCTCACAATTCCATATGCATTTCTTGCTTGCGAGAGAAGTTAGATCTGAATTATGAATTTCTGGGTGTTTTGAGACCCTGTATAAAGGCTTGTGCAGCAACTCCACTTGCAGTTAATGTCCATCCAACCTCAAAACCATGGAAATGTCACAGGGGCAATTACTAATGCCCCACAGATGCCTTAAAGAAATCTGAAATGCATCAGCTGAAGATTTACATTTGTTAATATTTTCCATAATCATTAGCGTAGCTTCATTTCCTCCAAAATCAGACTAAAATTTTAATTGCCCATTTCATGTTCTCAGTTTGGCATTAGTGCCCTGAGCACTGCTAGTTTTCTCTTTTTGTCAATGTAATGTTCTGCCTGTTAATTACAACTAAATACTTCCCCTCCCCACCTCCCACAAAACAATAAAATGTTTCCTCAGCAGTCTCGCAAATGTAACTCCAGTCCGGTTGAGACAATGGCAATCTCTCACCAACAGAGTACAGGGAAAATAGTGTGGGAAATTGAATTATCTAAAAAGCTAATTACTGCACGTCGCTGTGAAGGGTTCTCTGCTGATGGTTACAAACTGATCAACAGGGAAGATCCAATGGACTTCTAAATAGATTGCAATTGAAACAAATCCAATGGATGGGAGTTTGGGAATTGTCACAGTTCTGCTTTAGAAAAAGATTTGAAGAAGAATTTATTTAAAAGGGATAGAATGTAGAACAGTGCAGCACAGGAACAGGCCCTTCGGCCCACAATGTTGTGCCGAACATGACGCCAAATTAAACTAATCCTTTCTGCCTGCCCTGGTCCATATTTTTCCTTGATATTCATGTACTTATCTAAAAGCCCCTTAAACATGCCTATCGTACCACTATCTCTGGCAGCATGTTCCAAACACCTCCCACTCTCTGTGTAAAAAAAAACTTGCCCCTCGCATCTCCTTTGAACTTTCCCCCTGTCACCTTAAGTGCGTGTCCCCTAGTACTAGAGATTTCAACTTTGGGAAAAAGATTCTGGGTGGGATTTTGTGACCTCACTCAGGCACAATCGTAAAGTTCCGCCCGAGGCCCACAAGGATTTCTGTTCTGCGAGGTGGTAAAATTCCGGCCTCTGACTGTCAAACCCTATCTATGGAGCAGAGTTGTGGAGCTAGCATTAACTTGGCGGGCTGAATGGCCTATTTCGTTCGATTCTGTGATGGTTTTGCAGGTTCTTTCCGAGAAAGGAGCAGAAACATTTTGCAACACTTAATGCGCACCTCATATATGTTTCAGAAGGTAAGAGTCAAAATAGATTTGTTAGTCCATTTATGTTAAACATTTTATCACTCTGGTGAAATGGTGGATAGATAAATGTCACAAGGATACATTCCAGAAATGTGGTGGATAGGTTGACCGCAGTTTGACAGCCAGCACTTAGCAGCTTATGGTATTAAAAAAAAGGATTTTATCATTCTCTTGAGACCAGAGCAAGACTATGTAATGTCTCAAACTATTAGAATACTGGAGTCTGGCCTCAGCAGGCATCATTTAATTGATTTACCCCCCAACTGGAGAACTTTCCCATTTCTGGCTGACCCAGCTACACCAAACAATATTGGTAAATGGACAGAAAATGCGGACTAACACATTTGAGGTGATCTTTTAAATCCTAGATGGAAGCATGTACTTTCTGACATGTTCTTATAATTATATAAGTCCTTGAGCTTATTTGCTGCATAACAAGACACCAGGAAGGACCTAAAGAAAGAGCTAAGAAGAGCCAGGAGGGGACATGAGAAGTCTTTGGCAGGTAGGATCAAGGAAAACCCTAAAGCTTTCTATAGGTATGTCAGGAGTAAAAGAATGACGAGGGTAAGATTAGGGCCAGTCAAGGACAGGAGTGCAAAGTTGTGCATGGAGTCTGAAGAGATAGGAGAGGCACTAAATGAATATTTTTCATCGGTATTCACACAGGAGAGGGACAGTGTTGTCGAGGGGAGTACTGAGATGCAGGCTGTTGGACTGGACGGGATTGAGGTTCATAAGGAGGAGGTGTTAGCAATTCTGGAAAGGGTAAAAATAGATAAGTCCCCTGGGCTGGATGGGATTTATCCTAGGATTCTCTGGGAGGCTAGAGAGGAGATTGCAGAGCCTTTGGCTTTGATCTTTGTGTCATCATTGTCTACAGGAATAGTCATGTGGAGATGCCGGCGTTGGACTGGGGTGAACACAGTAAGAGTTTTAACAACACCAGGTTAAAGTCCAACAGGTTTATTTGGTAGCAAACGCCATTAGCTTTCGGAGCGCTGCTCCTTCATCAGATGGAGTGGAAATGTACCTGGTGTTGTTAAAACTCTTACAGGAACAGTGCCAGAAGACTGGAGGATAGCAAATGTTGTCCCCTTGTTCAAGAAGGGGAGTAGGGACAACCCTGGTAATTATAGACCGGTGAGCCTTTGTGGGGAAAGTTTTGGAAAGGATTAGAAGAGATAGGATTTATAATCACCTAGAAAGGAATAATTTGATTAGGGATAGTCAGCACGGTTTTGTGAAGGGTAGGTCGTGCCTCACAAACCTTATTGAGTTCTTTTGAAAAGGTGACAAAAGAGGTGGATGAGGGTAAAGCGGTTGATGTGGTGTATCAGGATTTCAGCAAAGCATTTGATAAGGTTCCCCATGGTAAGCTTTTGCAGAAAATACGGACACATGGGATTGAGGGTGATTTAATGGTTTGGATCAGGAATTGGCTAGCTGTAAGAAAACAGAGGGTGGTGGTTGATGGGAAATATTTATCCTGGAGTTCAGTTACTAGTGGTGTACCGCAAGGATCTGTTTTGGGGCCACTGCTGTTTGTCATTTTTATTAATGACCTGGATGAGGGCGTAGAAGGATGAATCAGTAAATTTGCGGATGACACTAAAGTCGGTGGAGTTGTAGACAGTGCAGAGGGAAGTGGCAAGTTACAGAGGGACATAGATAAGCTGCAGAGCTGGGCTGAGAGGTGGCAAATGGAGTTTAATGCTGAAAAGTGTGAGGTGATTCACTTTGGAAGGAGTAACAGGAATACAGAGTACTGGGCTAATGGTAAGATACTTGGTAGTGTGGATGAACAGAGGGATCTGTGTGTCCATGTGCATAGATCCCTGAAAGTTGGCACCCAGGTTGATAGGGTTGTTAAGAAGGCGTACGGTGTGTTAGCTTTTATTGGTAGAGGGATTGAGTTTCAGAGCCAGGAGGTCATGCTGCAACTGTACAAAACTCTGGTGCGGCCGCACTTGGAGTATTGTGTACAGTTCTGGTCGCCGCATTATAGGAAAGATGTGGAAGTGTTGGAAAGGGTGCAGAGGAGATTTACCAGGATGTTGCCTGGTATGGTGGGAAAATCGTATGAGGAAAGGCTGAGGGACTTGAGGTTGTTTTCGTTAGAGAGAAGAAGGTTAAGAGGTGACTTAATAGAGGCATACAAGATGATCAGAGGATTAGATAGGGTGGATAGTGAGAGCCTTTTTCTCGGATGGTGATGGCTAACACGAGGGGACATAACTTTAAATTGAGGGGTGAGAGATATAGGACAGATGTTAGAGATAGGTTCTTTACTCGGAGAGTAGTGGGATGCCCTGCCTGCAGCAGTAGTGGACTCGTCAACATTAAGAGCATTCAAATGGATGAACATATGGATGATATTGGAATAGCATAGATTAGAGGGGCTTTAGATTGGTTTCACTGGTCGGCGCAACATCAAGGGCCAAAGGGCCTGTACTGCGCTGTAATGTTCTATGTTCTAAATCTCATAGATGATTGGTTAACCACATTCTGAGTCTATTTATTAAGGCACAGTCTTGTATTGTTGTATAGTTTGAAGACATTACAGGTGTGTGTGCTCTGCTCAAAGCAAAAGTAAAACAGACTGCATCACAAGATATATTTCTCTGCTACTGATATGCTGATATCACTTAAAGGCATATTACAGCACTATCTATAGCATGAGGAAACAGTTGGTATGTGATAACCCGGCTCTCCTGTATAAAGATATTAAAATACACAAACTTTATCAATAATATGACTGAAAATTCCAATTCATTGCAACACATCTTTGCCAAGGATCTCCGAGGCATTTAAGAAATCTCTTCAAGCCCATGCAGTTCTAAATTGCATAATTCCCTCTCAACCCAACTTAATAGCACAGAGCTCTCTTTACTCATTTTCCAGTTTAATACTTTGATACCCTACCTGCCCAAATAAACATGGTGTGTCACCTCATTGAACACATTCACTCTGACGATATCCTCTGCAGTTTCAATATTAATTTACTTAAAACTGGCACATAGGTACTCAATATTGTGATTGTTCATAGAATCCCTGCAGTGCAGAAGGAGGCCATTCAGTCCATCGGGCCTACACCGACAACAATCCCACCCATCTCCTATCCCCCTAACCCCACATATTTACCCTACTAGCCTCCTAACATTAAGGAGCAATTTACCACGGCCAATCAACTTAACATGCACATCTTTGGACTGTGGGAAGAAACCAGAGCACCCAGAGGAAACCCACGCAGACAGGGGGAGAATGTGCAAACTCCACACACACAGCCACCCAAGGCCGGAATTGAACCTGGATCCCTGGTGCTGTGAGGCAGCAGTGCTAACCACTGTCCACCGTGGTCTAACACAAGATACTGACAGCTTGTATTCATACTCTAAAATTACCAAACGACCCAAGGCACTCCGCTGTGGTGTTACAAAATAATCTGACAAAACCCGAATAAGGAGATGTCAGGACAGATGGCTCAAGAAGTAGGCTTTAAGGAGGATGTGAAAGAGAGAGGAGAGATAAAGAGGCAAGGAGGTTTTAAATGATTTTTAAAACGCAGCCATCCAAGGTAGAATGATTAAAATCAGGAAAGTCCAAAAAGAGGTGAAGCACATATATTGTAGGGGTCTGCAAATTTGAAAGAGATTGCAGAGATAAGGGAGGACGAGACTGTGGAGGGAATTGAAAATGGGAATGGGAATTTTAAAGTCAAGGTGTTGTTGGAATGGGAGCCAATTTAAGTCAGCAAGCACAGGGCTAATGGATGAATGGGACCTGGTGTGAGTTGGGATACAGGCAGCGAAACTTTGGATGATCTCAAGTTTATGAAGGATAGACTGTGGGAGGCTAGTCAGGAGTGTGTTGGAATAGTAAATCAAATGTAAATTCAGTGCAGGCACTATTGTTTGCGTCCAGGGAAGTGCCTCCATGTAGATTATGGTGTCTGTGTATTCTGTGCATATGTGGGTCTCTGTACATTTATACACTTGCATGTCCAGATGTGCCTATACATTTGAATATTATATGTAATTCTACTGTTTCCGATGCTTGCATTGGAAGAAAAATAAAGAATAAACTTGCATTTATATAACATCCTTCATGATCTCAAGATGTTTCAAAGTGCTTGATACTAACGACATATTATTGAAGTCTGAATCAATGGACAGATATGGCGGCCAATCCATACACAGCGAGGTCCCACAAAGAGCAGAGAAGATAATGGCCAGTTAATCTATTCAGTGATATGAGTTGAATAATCAATATCTGCCAGGATATTTCAGGAGAATTAAAATTCATTTGTTCTTGTGTACTAAGAGTTAATATTTTAGTAGGAAATTAAGCAATAACAAATACAATTATTTTACATGTTCCATCCCACAATATAACTCAACTCCTCTGCGGTTCAGAGGTAATTAGGGGAAAGCAAGGCTTATTTATCACCTACCATTTCCTTTACTCCTGAACACGGGCATACTTAGTGAAGATTCAATAGACGATTTGCTGACAAATCACTTATGGCAAAAGCAATAAGCAGCTAATGCTGTTAATTACAAAACCTTTGATGTAGAAAATATTTCAGATTAGTTAAAGCTCAAGAGAATATGTTGACAAGATCTTCTTGATGGATAAGGAACCCGTAAATTTAAATGATAATTGTTGCTTCATAAATGCAATAGTGCTTTATTGTTAGATATAAGCTGATTACAGCTGAGATAACAAGGAAGGTTGCACAGACAGCTGTAACATAAGATGTGTACAGGGATGGCATTTTCTATTGCCGAGGTGCCTCATAGGCATTTAATAAGTCATAGAACTCCACTTCATTATTTTCTATGGGTTATTGGGATCAGACTCAAATGATGAGTTCAAAATGTGGTATAAGAATTCAGGTTCTGCTTGTATTTGAGTGTCTTCCAAACACTCATGAGATGTGACCTCCAGCATACAGTGTTGAAGAAGTAGCTCACAGTTGCTGCATTCACATAGATTAACTTCCTTGCTGAACCTGATCATTACCTTTTCTGTCACTACATCTGGATGAATGCCAACATTCTTATACAAACTGAAGCAGGAAGAATCCTGGAAGACATTGGTACAACAAAAAAGGGGTGACTTTTCCAATCTTAGCTTCATCCAAGGTGGTATGGGCAGCACGTTTGGCACAGTGGTTAACATGGCTGCCTCACAGTGCCAGTGACCTGGGTTCAATTCCCGGCTTGGGTCACCGTCTGTGCTGAGTCTGTGCGGGTTTACTCCGAGTGCTCCGGTTTCCTCCCACAGCCTGAAAGGTGTGCTGGTTAGGTGCATTAGCCATGCTAAATTCTCCCTCAGCGTGCCCGAACAGGCGCCGGAGTGTGATGACTAGGGGATTTTCTCATTAACTTCATTGCAGTGTTAATGTAAACCTACTTGTGATACTAATTGATAAATAAATAAATGGATGCAATGTTGGGGTCAAAAGTGATGCCAGAGAATTATGCTTATCTGAACTTCACACAAAATGTACATCGCATGCAATTCTAATCAGGTGGGACTTAGGCACAAGAAATCTCAGCTAAAAATCAGGGCGGTCCTTCATTTTAATGTGAAAATGCAACATGAATTATTGATAATGAGAGGCCTTGTAATTTCTCTCTGGATATGCTATGATACAGGTTTCCATGATTGAAAGCTTCTTCTCTGAAAGTGTGAGAATTTAGAGGAATGTTGCCATTTGAATTCTTTTCAAGGCTGCATTGTGGGAATATTTTGCTCGAGTCATCTTATTTGAATCATTCCTTGCACTGTAACTGTTCGTGGCACTTTAGGGTTTGATGCCCTCACACTAAAGTGCAGAGCCCAGGGTTGTACCCAATACTCTAGCTGGGGCCAAGTCTTTATAAAGATTCATGATAACTTCTTTGTGTTTATACTCGCTTTCCGGCCTTTTGGCTAAAATCAAGTGTCAGATCAAGCCTTATCTTGTCAGCTTGGATCTTGTTTGCTTTTTTTAATGGGGTCCTTGAATTGGATTCAATTCGAATTTGTTTTTTGGAGCAAGTAAGGAATGGATTTAGGCTTGCCTGGTCCATTCTGAGCATCGGCTTTGTAACTTTAAGGATGGAGTAAAAATAATTTTAAAATAGAAATTCTACGCCTGCATTTATGATGCCCAGGATCCAATATGCCTTTATAACCACCTCAAACTGCCCTGTTACCTTCAATGATCTGTGTATACACATTTCCAGAGTTCTCTCTTGTGATAGTTACACAAGTTTAAAACATGCAGTCAAACAAATGAATGGCTGACTCAGAATTTTCTGGTCCCAGTTGGTTTTGGTTGCTGCTTCAGTTTTATTTTTTGCAGAGAATTCTATTAAAAAGCAATACATCTGTAATGAGGCATTGCTGTTCTTCAACAGCAGTTTTGGGCTTCTTCAATCTTCCTTATATTTTGGTTTATAGAGTATCTGTTGAATTATTCCTGTCCTGTTGCAATAGTGAATATACTCCCCTGGAGCCAAGAAGCTAAATTGGCTTCAGTAAACACCGCTTTAAAACTCTTTCGTGGTCATTTTGGGAAAGGTATAGGCAGAAGGCTGAATTAATGCAACAACAAAAGCCAGTCAGTCCAGATATGTGAGATTCTAAAAACATGCAAAAACATAATTTAGAGAAAAAGAAACAGTCAGGAGTGACAAACAGCTTGTAGTGATGTGACATATTAGTGATACAACATATTGGATAGGGTGGTGTGTTTTCAGTTGATTTGTGATGTGTCTCTTTTTATCCAAATTGATTGTAGGATCGGATCAGCCAGGTAGTGTTTCCCTTTAACCCTTGCATTCCATCATCATTGTCCGCAGGGGCTTCACAACGTACCATAAAACTCCCCATAGTGCCGAAGGAGGCCATTCGGCTCATCGAGTCTGCACTGACTCTCCGAAAGAGCATCTTACCCAGGCTCTATCCCCATAACACCACACATTTACCCTCCTCATCCCGCTAACTTACACATCTTGGGACACTAAAGCAATTTATCATGGCCTATCAACCTAACCTGCACATCTTTGGACTGTGGGAGGAAACCGGTGCACCTGGAGGAAACCCACGCAGATACGGGGAGAACATGCAAACGCCACACAGTCACCCAAGGCCGGAATTAAATCCAGGTCCCTGGTGTTGTGAGGCAACAGAGCTAACCACTGTGTGGAACTGAATCAAATGTTGGAAAATATCAACAACATTGTAGATCAATTGATCATTCATGATCATAAATGTAGCCTTAGTCTGTTACAAATAACATTGTGATAAAGTTAACTGTCTGAGAAATTCTTCAATCAAGATTCAGATTGAGGCTTCATCCAGGGAATGGCCCAGTGTTTTGCTTTGAATTTCGAAAGAGTTGTAAGCAACCAATGGAGGTAGCATTAGCAATTTGCTATGGAGTAAGTCATTTACAGAGGCATTATGAGACCTGGAGCAGGTCATCATCCTGCTTTCTGTACTAGTCATCTTTGAGGCCAGGTCTGTATCATTTCTGCCTTTACTGTGTTAGAACCATAGAAACATTACAGCACAGAAACAGGCCTTTTGGCCCTTCTTGCCTGTGCTGTGTTGGTGAGGAAATACCCGGGGGAGGGAAAGTACAGCATCCATTGACTTGAAGTATGATTGACAGCATTGACACACCTTGATTGACAGCCCTCTCCCAAAAAGACTAAGCAAATTTTGGTTAGGTCAATTAAGTTTACTTTTTGGAAAAATCCTGACTCCCAAATTCAGCAACATAAAAAATACATTTATTTCCTTTGTGTATATTTTTAACATGATCCTAATTTAAAATCTCTACCAAGAGGGTTTCAGAGCTTACCTGTTAGATCAGACTAGAAACTCTGTCAGCATGCACTAAAGGTGATCTCATTTTTGTGATTTAGTGGAGTAATTCTGATGGAGAAACAATGCCATATTCATATGTAATAATGCTTGAAATATGCTGTAAGAACCAATGTTTCTCCATGACAATTGTGTTACTTTAAGCCTTCTGAACACCACTTCAAGAGTCAAGAGGCTATCAAATTGATTTTGGCTAATACCCATTCACACTATCTCTTAAAGCCAAACTAAGCACCCAGACACTGAATTCCTGCCTCTATGGATGGAGCTAAATGTTGGGATAGCAGGAGGAATTGAGTACAGATGCCTTTGGTCCCAGCCTCAGTCTCACCATATTCTTCCAACAACTTGATTCATCTGTAAGAATGATGTATTTTGCTCCTGTTTCTGATTAACGTGGTCCACTGGGGTAAATATTGAATTTCTTAACATCCAATGATGGAGTGTCTGGAATCAAATCTGGGTTTCTGGTGCCGTGAGGCAGCAGTGCTAACCATTGTGTCACTATGTTGTTCAACTCCAGATGCGGTGGCACAGTGGTTAGCACTGCTGCCTCACAGCACCAGGGACCCGGGTTTGATTCTGGTCTCAGGTGACTGACTATGTGGAATTTGTACATTCTCCCCGTGACTGCATGGGTTTGCTCCGGTTTCCTCCCGCAGTCCAGAGATGTGCAGGTAATGGGGGTTGGCCATGCTAAATTGCCACTTAGTGTCCAAGGATGTGTAGTTTAGATGGATTAGCCAATGGAAATGTGTGGGGTTACGGCGATAAGAGTTGGGGCAAGAGCTTGGGTAAGGTACTGTGTCAGAGAGTTAGTGCAGAGTCGATGGATTGAATGGCCTCGTCTGCATTGTAGGAATTCTATGATTCTAATAAATAGTGTGGAGTTGAAGCATAAGAGACATTCCATTATTGGATGCTAAGAAATCCAATATTTGCTCCAGTGGGCCATGTTAATCAGAAGGTAGAGTAACATATATCATTCTTACAAATGAATCACATTGTTGGGAGAATATGGTTTATCTGATTGCAACAAACAAATCAGATTGCCAGAAAGAGGCACAGACTGAATTATTTGCTCATTAGGTAATGATCCAAACTCAAGTGCTTCCAATAATTTAGATAAGATCTTTAAATTAAGAAGCCACATTATTAAACACTGTTTACTAAACTCCCTTTTGGTGGAAATAAAATCAAATAAAAGTGATGGAAACAACAAGAAAAGAATATATGCTAAAAAGGTTATGGCCTGAAACTTAAATTAGACTGGATACATATAAGCTGAATTTTTGTTATCTGCTGCGTTCTAATTATTAACATCAATGAGTATTTAAGAGGATCTGGAGAGGTTAATTAAAATTTTAAATTATTCTCAACCTTCACTGAAACAGTCCACACGCCCCTAATCTATATTTATGAGGTCATTTAAACATGAACGTACAGCCTCCTAATTGCAGGTTTTATTTGACACTTCCTCTAGTGGTCTCATACCCCAGTGACATGTGCATTCCGCAACTGGGTCTCAGCAGGAGCCTGATCTCGGTTGTAAGAGCTTCTCATTAAATTCTAATGAAGAACAGTGAAATTTCTTGGAATTCGTACCATGTTTCACTTAAGAGGCTTCCCAGCAAAGTTAAACTCTAATTGGATTCCAGCATGTGTGGAGATACCTACAGAGTATTCACTCTCTTAAAAAGATAAGATCTAAAAAAAGAAGTGTATTGCTGTAAAGAGAGTTGCCAAAGTTTTTCATCCTGCAGTCATCAAGACAACTGCAAGAGTTCCAAATTTCAAAAGAGCACAGCAAGTTATACAACAGGAGAAAGACCATAAGACATAGGAGCAGAATTAGGCCGCTCGGCCCATTGAGTCTGCTCCACCATTCAATCATGGCTGATATTTTTCTCATCCCCATTCTCCTGCCTTTTCCCCATGAGCCCTGATCTCCTTATCACTCAAGAACCTATCTATCTCTGTCTTAAAGACATTCAATGATCTGGCCTCCACAGCCTTCTGCGGCAAAGACTTCCACAGATTCACCACTCTCTGGCTGAAGAAATTCCTCCTCATCTCTGTTTTAAAGTATCGTCCCTTTAGCCCTCTAAGGTTGTGCCCTCTGGTTCTAGTTTTTCCTGTTAGTGGAAACATCCTCTCCATGTCCACTCTATCCAGGCCTCACAGTATCCTGTAAATTTTAATAAAATCCCCCCTCATCCTTCTAAATTCCAACAAGTACAGACCCAGAGTCCTCAACCGTTCCCCATATGACGAACTCTTCATTCCAGGGATCATTCTGGACCCTTTCCAAGGCCAGCACATCCTTCCTTAGATACGGGGCCCAAAACTGTGCAAAATACTCCAAATGGGGTCTGACCAGATGGCTGCTGTTTGGTTGGTAGGTTGACCCTGACTGGCTAGGGCCTTGCCATGGAGAACGTGAATGTTAAATCCGAGTGTCAATTTCCGCACGTACGCTGACAATACCGGCAACCAACGCTCATGATACTCTCTACTGTCTCAAAATTGTTCAGCTGTGTGACAACCAGAAGTCTCCTCCAATTAAATAGTTCAAAGACCAAAGCCATTGTCTCTCCCACGAACTCTGCTCCCAACCCACCAATGTCATCCTTCTCCCCAATTGCCTGAAGATGAACCAGACTGTTTGCAAGCTTGGTGTCCTACTTGATTCCAAAATAGCTTCCAAACACGTGTCTGCACCATCTCTAACATTATCTGCTTCCACATTCGTATCATTGGTCAACTCTTTCCCTGTCTCATCCATGTTTTTATTACTGCTTGACTTGACTATTCCGATTCGTTCATGATTTTCACATTATCATCTTTGTTTTCCAATCCCTCTTTGGCCTCATCACTGCCTGGCTCATTCCCAGTCCCTTCTGAGATCAACATCCATTCCCCTGACCTGAAATATATGGCACTAAAGCAGGCAATTCTGCACAAATAGCTCATGATAACACTTATGCTTCATTCATAGAGACACAGATGATAGGAGCAGGAGGGAGGCCATTTGGCCCTTCGAGCCTGCCCCATCATTCATCACGATCATGGCTGATCATCCAATTCAATAGCCTAATCCTGCTTTCTCCCCGTAATCTTTGATTCCATTCGAGCCTTCTCTCCATCTAAATCTACCATTGTAACTATTCTTTTTTCCTCATATACTTCCACTTAAATGCACCTCTACTATTCAATTCAACCATTTTCTGTATTACTGGGTTCTGTCCTGCAGTGAGTTCCACAATCTTACCATTCTTTGGGCAAATAAATGTTTTTTCTGAATTCCTCTTCGCATGTTGATAACCTCTACTTACACTCTTTCCCCCAAGGGAAACATTCTCTCTGTATCCACTCTATTAGAACCTTTTAAAAAGACCTCTATTAGATCATCCTTCAGCTTTCATTTTTTCAAGGGAACAGATATCCATCTCATCAATCCCTTCTTGGTATTATCTCAACACTCCTTACTGTGTTTACCCAAGTCCAACACCGGCATCTCCACATCCTGATTTTCAAGCCAGACATGCAAGTCAGAGCAACTATTAAAAGCAAATTACTGCGGATGCTGGAATCTAAAACCAAAAGAGAAAATGCTGGAAAATCTCAGCAGGTCTGGCAGCATTTGTAAGGAGAGAAAAGAGCTGACGTTTTGAGTCCAGATGACCCTTTGTCAAAGCTTTGACAAAACACCTTTGACAAAGGGTCATCTGGACTCGAAACGTCAGCTCTTTTCTCTCCTTACAGATGCTGCCAGACCTGCTGAGATTTTCCGGCATTTTCTCTTTTGGTTTCAGAACAACTATATCTGGGCCACAAAAACAGTGTGGGAATAGAACAATGAATGTGAGAATCGGCGCATTTTGGGTTAAGTTATATATCCAGGAACAGGCAGCTTTGGTATTTAGTCATCTGAGCCAGATGTATTTGAGTGGCAGGCAACCCTGGGACCCATTTCTCAGAGGCAGGTAAGTTAAAATGACAAACAGCACTGAGACTCATTTCTGAAGCAGACAAATATGAATGATGGACAATACTTCAACTCGCCCGCCTGAAGAAAGTTATTTCAATGACAGATGTTATTGGAATTGATTCAACTCGCAAGTTTAAGTACTCTTGCATACAAGCATTTAGATGCCAGTTAACGTTCTGTTATGCGGAGGAACTATAGTTGCTATTGTATTAATAGTGCTAAGTCATTACAATGGTAAAATTAGAACTCTGCAAATTGTCTCAAGGGTTGCCTTTGAGATCTGTTGGGGAAATATCCGAAAACGCAGTTCTAGTTTGAAAACTGACCTTGCCAAATGAAGTTCAGCTGTTGAACTCAATGTTGGAAAGGGCTCTGGAGTGTCAGCCTTGATATTTGTGTCTAAGCCTCTTTAGGCGAGCAACTTGAAGTATTGTCCATCGTTGTCCAGGGTAATAAGTGGTTAGGATTTGGAATGCGCTGCCTAAGAAGGTGATGGAAACAACTCCAATATTAACCCCCCAAAAAATTAAACAACTAAATTGCAAGGGTATGGGGAAAGAGCGGGGCCTGTGGGATTAACTATGGGAATGCCACAGTGTTGGAGGTGTTGTCTTTCAGAAGTGCAGAAGCCCCACCTTCCTTCTCAAGGTAATGCAAAGAAATCCCATGACACTATTTTGAAGAAGAGTAAGGGGCATTATCTCCATGTTCTGGCTAATATTTATTGCTTAATGAACATCACAAAACAGACTACCTGGTCATTACCACAATGTTGTTTGGGGACCTTAATTGGCTTTGATTGTTTTTATTGGCTGCCATGTTGCCTACAATGCAATAGTGACAACACTTGAGCAATATTTCATTGGTTGCAAAGATTTGGGGAATTCTGAAAGCCCAATATAAATTCTGGTCTTTTTCAAAAATCTCAAACTATGCCATAATTCACAGAAAATCAAAATAACAGCACAAAATAATATTTAAATATATTTCATTTTGACCTTTTCCAATTGGGCAGAATAGAGAAAACAATTAGAATCATCTAACCCATGCATTCTAAGTACAGACAAATGGAAGGTTTTCTCAACCCATTTAAAAATAACATCATTTGGCTTAACTTTGCAGCAAACACATTTACTGCCATCATCATTCAGGAATTTCATGTCAACCAAAGTACAAATTAAAGATGTTTCCAAATATTCAACAGTGCACCAACACGGCCAGAAAATGTTAACTCGTGGAAGCACTGTATGTTCTAAATATATTTGTGTACATATTGTGTGTGTATTATGTCATTTTTTAGAACCCTAATGAGGGTGGGGGCAACATGAGGGTAATGAGTGGTTAGGATTTGGAACGCACTGCCTGAGGGGGTGATGGAAACAACTCCAATATTAACCCCCCTAAAATTTGGAGAACAAAATTTGCAAGGGTATGGGGAAAGAGCGGGGCCTGTGGAATTAACTGAGTTACTCTTCAAAAGAGCTAGTGCAGACTTCAGGGACCAAATGGCCTCCTATTGTGATGTACTATTCCCTGAAACAGAAATAGTTTCCCAACTGAGAGCATTTTAACTAAGCTGAGATGAGATAGAGTTCATGATAATAGTAGAATGGCAATTGACAGTCTTGCAACGAGCTGCAACAGATATTGTCTCTGAAATTTAAGTTTCAAGTTTAAAATTTATTTATTGGTGTCACAAGTAGGCTTACATTAACACTGCAATGAAGCTACAGTGAAAATCCCCTAGTCGCCACACTCCGGCACCTGTTCGGGTACCCTGAGGGAGAAATTAGCATAGCCAATGCACCTAACCAGTCATTTGGACTGTGGGAGGAAACCAGATCACCCAGAGGAAACCCACGCAGACACGAGGAGATCGTGCAAACTCTGCACAGACAGTGACCCAAGCCAGGAATGGAACCCAGGTCCCTAGCACTGTGAGGCAGCAGTGCTAACCACTGTGCCACCGTGCAGACAGCAATACATTAATGTATACACTTAAAAGCAATTTGAAATTCTTCTATCCACTATTTCAGCAGAGATACCAACCCTTCTGAAAGTTGGATTCATAATTGGCTTAGTGGTAGGAGACAGAGGGTGGTGACAGACGGCTGCTTTAGTGACTGGAAGCCAGTGACCAGTGGTGTACCACAGGGCCCCTTATTTTTCGTCATTTATATAATTGACATAGATGACTGCGTGGAGGGCAGGATCAGTAACTTTGCTGATGACACAAAGATTGTTAACAGTGAGTGTTGAGTGTCTTGGGTTACAGGAAGTTATAGACGAGATGGTCAAATGAGCCGATAAGTGGCAGATGGAATTTAACCCTGAAAAGTATGAGGTGATACACTTTGGAAGGAGTATTTTTACAAGGAAGTATACTATGAAAGGTCTGACACTGGGAAGTTCCAAAGAACAAAGGGACCTTGGTGTGTTTGTCCATAGATCTCTGAAGGCCGAAAGGCAGGTTAGTAGGGTGGTGAAAAAAGCATATCGAAACCCTACAGTGCAGAAGGACTGCATTCGGCCCATCGAGTCTACACCGACCACAATCCCACCCAGGCCCTATCCCCACATGTTTACCCGCTAATCCCTCTAACCTACGCATCTCAGGACTCTAAGGGGCAATTTTTAACCTGGCCAATCAACCTAACCCGCACATCTTTGGACTGTGGGAGAAAACCGGAGCACCCGGAGGAAACCCACGCAGACACGAGGAGAATGTGCAAACTCCACACAGACAGTGACCCAAGCCGGGAATCGAACCCAGGTCCCTGGAGCTGTGAAGCAGCAGTGCTAACCACTGTGCTACCGTGCTGCCCCAATCGCGCCTTTATCAATCGGGGAATAGATTACAAAAGCAGCGAGGTCATGATGGAGTTAGAGAGAGTGCAGAGAAGGTTTACCAGGATGTTGCCTGGTATGGAGGGTCTTAGCTATGAGGAGAGATTGGGTAGACTGGGGTTGTTCTCCTTGGAAAGACGGAGAATGAGGGGAGATCTAATAGAGGTGTATAAGATTATGAAGGGTATAGATAGGGTGAACAGTGGGAAGCTTTTTCCCAGGTCGGAGGTGACGATCACGAGGGGTCACGGGCTCAAGCTGAGAGGGGCGAAGTATAACTCAGATATCAGAGGGACGTTTTTTACACAGAGGGTGGTGGGGGCCTGGAATGCGCTGCCAAGTAGGGTGGTGGAGGCAGGCACGCTGACATCGTTTAAGACTTACCTGGATAGTCACATGAGCAGCCTGGGAATGGAGGGATACAAACGATTGGTCTAGTTGGACCAAGGAGCGGCACAGGCTTGGAGGGCCAAAGGGCCTGTTTCCTGTGCTGTACTGTTCTTTGTTCTTTGTATAGAACTTTGGTGAGGTCGCAGCTGGAGTACCGTGTGCAGTTCTGGTCGCCACATTACAGGAACGCACTGGAAGGGGCGCAGAGGAGATTTACCAGGATGCTGCCTGGGATGGAACATTTAAGTTATGAAGGGAGGTTGGATAGGCTTGGATTGTTTTCGTTGGAGCAGAGAAGACTGAGGGGTGACCTGATTAAGATGTTCAAGTTTTAAAAAGTACCTGGATGAGTACTTGGCACATCGTAACATTCAAGGCTATGGGCCAAGTGTTGGCAAGTGGGATTAGGTGGGCAGGTCAGGGCGTTTCATGCATCGGTGCAGACTCAAGGGTCCCTTCTGCCCTGTTGTATTCTGTGAAGTGAAGGAGAGTATCAGATAAATATATTAAACATTTATTATGTAACTATCCCGAGACTACATTTCGGGTCCTTTATGCTGCATATCAAATCCTGCTAAGGACATAAGCATGGGTTATACAGAGCGGCCAGTGAAAGGTGGCATGTAACATTTTATGCTATGTTCTACAGTTACCTGGAGTCTGTAAAATAAAACTCATTTTCAGCCACTCGATTTTGCAGGCATGCATTGCCTTGTTATTAAGGTGTGCTATAGTGACACCTAATGACAGTGCATCAACACTGCAGCCAGGTAATTGTAAATAGGGTTGAAAAGTGGTGCATGTTATTGCATTGTTATTAATTTGAATTCTCCCAGGAGCTCACCAGACCTGGTGAGTAGAGTACAATTTGTTACTACAAATCTCTCATCATGCCTCACTGCTTCCTAATCTTTTTGGCAGCTTTTAATGCAACAATAAGGCCAGCAACCAATTCCTCACTGAGAGCAAGAACTTGCATTTTTATTCTTTCATGGGATTTGTTGCCCATACCTATTTGCCCTTGAATGGAGTGACTTGCTAGGCCATTTCAGAGGGTAGTTAAGAGTCAACCACATTGCTGTGGATCTCAAATCACTAGGCCAGAGCAGATCGGGTAAGGATGACCGATTTCCCTCCCTAAAGGACATTAGTGAACAAGGTGGGTTTTAGTGACATTTGATGATAGTGGTCACCACTACATAGCTTTCAATTTCTAATTAGACTTAAATTCCACCAGCTGCCTTTTGGAGGGTGGGGGGAGGGTGGATTTGAATCAGTGTACCCTAAAGCATCAGCCTAGGCCTCTGGATTATTACAACAAAAACAGAAAATGCTGGAGAAACTCAGCAGGTCTGACAGCATCTGTGGAGAGAGAATAGAGCCAGTGTTTCAAACCTGGTTGGGTTTTTCCAGCATTTTCTGTTTTTGTTTCAGATTCCAGCATCCGCTGCCTTTATCTCTGGATGACTAGTTCAGCCATGTTGGCGGGCTGAGGGATCTGTGAAGAGGAAGTTGATTTCAATGGTGACGTGTTGGCTTCATTCCTGCTGTCACAGGGCCTCTGCTGTTATTGCTTGGCATGGTGGTCTTAGCCATACAGGCTGGCATGATGGGAAGCGGGCAGCCATTGGATTGGTAAGGTCTTGTGCAGCGGCCGGCTAGGGTTGATGTAAACCAACTCCAGGAGCTATCATGTTCAAGACTGGGAGACAGGGGAGATGATACACATTGTTGTGTTGAGCTGGGTATATCTATAAGACTAGTGTGGGATGAGCTTTACCATACTGTTGCACAATACTCTGCATTTGAATAGACAATGCCAAGAAGTCCTTAAGGTTTGAGCATCTATGCCCCATGAAGAGCCAGCAAGTTTGCTGAGGAGGTTATTTTGTGATTTGATCTTTGCTGCTGTCTTGCTCGGGTGTTTTAGTATGTCAGTGTTCGATCAAGGATAACACCAAGATTAACAGCATGTTATTCGAGATTCAGTCTCTTGCCACTCAAGAAGATGCCAAGTTCCCTCTTGGTGCTGGCATTGTGGAAATGGAATATACTGGAGACTGCTTTGTTGCTGCTGGGCTGAAGGTGCCATGTCTTGCTTTTGTCGGCCAGCTTTGTAACATCATTGGGGCGGCACGGTAGCACAGTGGTTAGCACTGCTGCTTCACAGCTCCAGGGACCTGGGTTCGATTCCCGGCTTGGATCACTGCCTGTGTGGAGTTTGCACATTCTCCTCGTGTCTGCGTGGGTTTCCTCCAGGTGCTCCGGTTTCCTCCCACAGTCCAAAGATGTGCGGGTTAGGCTGATTGGCCATGCTCATTGGTTGGCTCATTGTCCCTTAGTGTCCTGAGATGCGTAGATTAGAGAGATTAGCGGGTAAAATATGTAGGGATATGGGGGTAGGGCCTGGGTGGGATTGTGGTCTATGCAGACGCGATGGGCCAAATGGCCTCTTTCTGCACTGTAGGGTTTCTATGATTTCTACTTTTGGTGTTGCCTCTAGTTTAGAAAATGTCCGAGCTTGAGAGGCACAGCCGACATCATCAGCATATGGGAGGCAGTGACCCAGTCGTATTGTCACTGGAATAGTAATCCAGATAAGAGCAGGATCTGGGGCGTGTATTCAAATCCAGCCACGGGTAGATGGCAAAATTTAAATTCAACGAATATCTGGAATTAAAATGCTGTCTAATGCTGACCATGAAATTGTTGTGAAAACCTATCCGGTTCACTCATGCCCTTCAAGGAAGGAAATCTGCCACCCTTACCTGGTCTAGCCTACATGTAACTCCAGATCCATTCTCTCAAAATGCTCTCTGAAATGGAGGGCAGTAAGGGACGAGAAATAAATGCTGACCAGCCAGAGACCTCACATCCCGTAACAATGAATTTTAAAAATGCATAGATGAACTTCAGAGACAGGGTTGGAGGCAAATTGTTACTATAGAGATTGAAAAGGGTTGGGGCTCAAACAGATGCTGGGAAAGTCCGTTGGACTATTTCCTCCAAGCATTTGTCCCTCATCACCCATGTGCACCATGAACTGTCTATCTTGGAGTAATCGTTCGATGGCATCAGTAACCCATAAATGGAAGACTTTTGAGATTTTGACAGAGTGTGTCGGGTTGTGTTGTACGCTGGAGTGTGTTGACTGATGTCAGTTGAGAGATAATATTGGCCAGGACAGTGGAGGAAATTTCCCGTTCTTCTCTGAATAGTGCTATAGGATTGTCTCCCAGAGAGGTCAGCCAGTGTCTTGCTTTAACATCTCATCTGAACGATGGTAGTTCCAACACACCCAACACCAACATGCTATGATGCTGAAGTGTCAGTCCAGATCAGGTACACAAGTCACTGGAGTGATTTATTATTGCCACATGTATACAGCGAAAAGTATTGTTTCCTGCGCGCGATACAGACAAAAATATATCTTTCAGAGAATACATAGGGGAGAAGGAAAGGAAAGGGTGCAGAATACAATGTAACAATCATGGCTAGGGTGCACAGAAAGATCAGCTTAATATATGGTAGACCCTGTAACTTTCTGACTGAATGCTGCTCTGGAGCTGGGACTGACGCAATGTAAAGATTAATATTCAAATATGATAAAACATAATAAGATCTGATGAACCCTGCCCCTAAAAATGACATTGTTAAGAGAGTGAAGGAGAACAGGTTTCAGCCCTCTGAGGGATTGAATTGATTACACTGAAATAAACTATCTTCTTCTGTCACTCGCAACAGAGGGAGTTTAGTGATAAATGTATTTGATGGATTTTACTTCCACATAAAAACATTGTTAGGCTGGGACTGCACTAATCTCGACCCTCTCCTTCATCCATCAAGGAAAATATTAAAGCCTATCTGTCACTCACTGAGCACTTGAACGAACAAGCCAACAGATTTCTCAATTCAATCTGAGGGGACGGATGCTCCTTGACATTTGATGAATGGCTGAGGTGGTTAAAAAACCTCATTGCCACACAACGACAAAAAAAGACAGTGGCTCTTAACTGGGTGGCAATGTCAAGTTAACAGCAGCTGTAATGCAGCCTTTTCCACCACACAATGGTGCTCTGGCATGCCACTCAGCTTACTGATTCACTGCAAATTCCTCCTGAGAAATTCCTGTTTAACATGCACTCTTAAAAATTTAATTAGGCTTATTATTAGATGACATGGGAACAGGTGAACCTATTCTGTTCCTGTCACCCCACCTGCTGATTGCAGTTGGATTTAACAGTTGAGTAAATTGCTCCCTCAAGTGTTGTCTCAGACTCAATAGGAAAAAAAAAGACTTAAACATCCAGTGACAACTTCTTATGACTCTTTCGTGGCACTTGCAGTGCTGACTTTAAATTCCATGGGCAGAATTCTCTGGCCTCCCAGCCCCGTGTTTCCCGCCGACAGGAAGTGGTGGGTTGTTTGCTCGTGGCAGGATTCTCTGGTCCTGCCGCTGTCAATGGGAATTCTCATTGACGTCACCCCACGACGGGCGGGGGTACGTTGCTGGCTGGATCAGAGAATCCTGCCGACGTGAACGGCCAGGGAATTCTGGCTCATGTTCTTTCCTCTGCAAGAGCCATTTCGCAGTCCCTTCAAACTTCATTAGTGCTCACAGTGTACTAAGAAGTATAGACATAAGAATGAGATAGACTATAAGCCATAGGGGCAGAATTAGGCCACTCGGCCCATCGAGTCTGCTCAGCCATTCAATCATGGCTGATATTTTTCTCATTCCCATTCTCCTGTCTTTTCCCCATAAGTCCTGATCCCCTTATTAATCAAGAACCCATCTATCTCTGTCTTAAAGACACTCAATGACCCGGCCTCCACAGCCTTCTGCGGCAAAGAGTTCCACAGATTCACCACTCTCTGGCTGAAGAAATCCCTCCTCATCTCTGTTTTAAAGGATCGTCCCTTTATCCTGAGATGGTAGCTGGAATTCTCCGATCTCACCCATGGCCTGGATTCACCCTCCCGCTGCTGTGAATGAAGATTTGGCTAAGCACCAAATTCCCTGTTCTCTCTGGCAGTGGTGGTGGGGCGTACAAGGCCGGATAATTCAGGCCGGTGTATATAAACCCACCTGGCAATGACTGTTGGTAACCCAGAGTCTTACCTGTTCCTCTTTCTCTATTTCCTCCCTGTTGATTCAACCACTGCCACATCCCACTATTCGAAAAGCAGAACCCATTCCTTGGGTAACCAATGGGAGACTCTTCCCATGTATGATATACTGTGCCGATGAATACAGAGCAAGGAAACCACCTGATCATTAACCTCATGCATTTTGTTCTGTGCCCTTTGGAGTCCAGACTTATTCATGGCCTTGCCCTTAGAGGTGGTAACGGGAAGGGGTTGGTGGCTGGGAGGGAGACGGTGGTGACTGGGGCTGGGAGAGGGTTGGGGGTGGGGGTGACTGACTGGGAGCAGGAGGGGGAGATGGTGGCTGAGAGGGAGGGGGTGGTTGGGCAGGGAGAGGGTTGCGACAGTTGAGAGGGGGTTGTGGCGGTTGGGTGGGGGGGTGGAATGGTGGTTGAGAGGGAGGGGTTGGTGGCTGGGAGGGGGTTGCGGAAGTTGGAAGGAGTGCGATGGCGGCGGGGAGGGGGGGGTGACTGATTGCTGAGAGGAGGATTGAGGTGACTGGAGGGTGGGGGGGGCAGCCGGGAGGAGTGGGGTGGTGGCTGGGAGGAGGAAGGAGGTTAACAGCTCTATGACTCACTGCAACTTCCCTCTTCTATACAGCATTATTGTGTTCCTTTTTTGCCTGTTTTTTTTCTGTGCTGCTTCACATTTACACAGCATTTTATTTCCACAGCTCCCATTTCGCTACTTAATTTCATGCCCTAGCAGCTGGTGATCTTCCAATTCCCTCAGTCTCTAACTTTATCCTTCTATTTAGTGAGAGCTGCACAAATTCACGCTGAACTGGGAGCTATGAATGCTCCTTTATTAGGTTTATTCCCTAGTTCATCCTTTTGGTCATTTCATTCTATTTTCCCCTCCCTTTGTCTTTTCACCAGTGAAATGCTACTTGGTAAATGTTGGAGCTCTGCTGAAGGCTCGATTTAACAGTCAGCCTGAATGAAAGTATCACAGAAGTGGGAGCTCTGATTGTTAACAAGCGTGGGGACCTATGTAGCCGCATAGACAGCCTTGACAGTAGCTTTGTTCAGGCTTGTACAAATTTCCCAGGGCATTTATACAAACCTGTACAGATTCCGAGTTAGCTTCTTGAAAGCCTGTGAATTTGAATAAGTCTATACAAAGCACTGCTTGTACAGAGTTACTCTCACACTGGCCCTCCATACCTGATTATTGCTTGCTGTCGATTGGCAAAGTTGTTTATCTCCCTCTGATGTGAATAGAAAGAAATCTAGACTCTGGCTTGAATTTTCACAGAGAAGGAAGTGGTCCAGGCCTTAGCCAAAATGGCACCAGAGCCCCAAATCTGGATGATCCACTCCCAAACCACCCGCTTCACCCCCCCCCTCCCCCCCCCCCCCCCCCCCCCCCCCCCCCCCCACCCCGCACCATTTTCGCCAGGGTGAGGGGGGAGCAGGAGCAGGTTGTGCTTTGCACACCCATGGTTCACAGAGACCGCTATACATTTAGAAGTATGGTTGCCTTCATAGAATCATAGAATCCTACAATGCAGAAGGAGGCCATTCGACCCATCAAATCTGCACCAACCACAATCCCACCCAGGTCCGATCCCCTGACACCAAAGGGCAAATTAGCATGGCCAATCAACCTAAGCCACACATCTTTGTTTCACTTAGAAACAATTTTGGTCTCGGTTTTCAGAAGCGTGTCTCATAGTTTTTTTTAGACATCTGAGGAAATTGTCTAAACCTGCTACAATTCTTTAGAGAGATAAAATGCCCTTTAGAGAGGTCAGGTAGACTTTTGGGAGAGGACAGGGACCCTTTGGGATTGTTAAGAGTATACATTAATGTGCGTAAAAAGTGGATAAGGTCTATTGAATTGTCAAGTCATTTAAATCCCCAGGCCTTTTACATTTTTGAACAAGAAAAAAACTGGCAGTTGAAAAGAATAGGAGCCTGTAATTTTAATAGATGCCTGTTGATATAAGTCTGAGGGCTTGAACTGATTTCACAGTGGGGGGAGGTGTTGGGCACTGTATGTTTACAGTTTGATTGACAACTCCAAGTGGTTATAAAGAGATCGGCTGCCTTTTATGTGTGGCTATGAATGTTTGTTTTTGTAAGGGATTAAGTCGCTTCAGGGGATTTAAAGTTTTGAAAATGAAAGTGTTTTATTTAAATATAGTTAAACCTATAATAGATACTTCAAACTTTATTTTATTTCAAATCAGCATGGCTCCTGAGGTTTGCCCATAGTGGATACGAAGTCATTTCGCATGGAGGGTTTAGGGCAAAGGGTGATCAGTGTGGGGACATGGTTTGGCATGTGTTGGCACTAAGTTGGTATGGGGGATGAAATGAGATTTGGGGTGGGTGGAAGGCCATGGGCTGGAATGGATCTGGCTTGGGGACTCACTTGTGATGAGGGATGTGGGGATGAGGGCTAGATGGCTGTTTTTTGTTTTTACCCTATTTCCCACAATGGGGGCAAAGTCCCAGAACTTCAAGGCAGGCTTTTTAACCATCCTGCTTCAGCACCTTACAGCCTCTGTGGCTACCTCTGCACCTTTTCCAGGCACAACTGACTCCAGACAGCACCCACCACAACATAATCATAGAAATCATCATAGAAACCCTACAGTGTAGAAGGAGGCCATTCGGCCCATCGAGTCTGCACCGACCACAATCCCACCCAGACCCTACCCCCACATATTTACCCACTAATCCCTCTAACCTATGCATCTCAGGACACTAAGGGGCAATTTTTAACCTGGCCAATCAACCTAACCCGCACATCTTTGGACTGTGGGAGGAAACCGGAGCACCCGGAGGAAACCCACGCAGACACGAGGAGAATGTGCAAACTCCACACAGACAGTGACCCGAGCCGGGAATCGAACCCGGGACCCTGGAGCTGTGAAGCAGCAGTGCTAACCACTGTGCTACCGTGCCGCCCCACAATCCAAATACCCCCGCATTAGGAGATTAGAGTCATCGAGGTTTACAGCATGGAAACAGGCCCTTTGGCCCAACTTGTCCATGCCGCCCTTTTTTTTAAACCCCTAAGCTAATCCCAATTGCCCACATTTGGCCCATATCCCTCTATACCCATCTTACCCATGTAATGTCTAAATGCTTTTTAAAAGACAATATTGTATCCGCCCCTACTCTGGCAGCTTGTTCCAGACACTCACCACCCTCTGTGTGAAACAATTGCCCCTCTGGACCCTTTTGTATCTCTCCCCTCTCACCTTAAACCTATGCCCTCTAGTTTTAGACTCTTTTTATTTGTCTTGTAATCAAGTTCTTCCCCTAGATTCTAGCCCTCAGCCATCCCCACAGACAGCACATTCAGGTATAGATAACTCCATGGTGACAATTACCTACACAGGCAGGACCATGTAGCTCTTGAACAGCTGCACAGTGAGTAATAGCCATCCCATAGACATCCCTACAGATCCCTTTAGGCTCTAATGTCCAGGAAACAAACTATAATGAAGAGAGAATTGATGTTGTGTCAATCTTCCCACACCTGGATGATTCTGCCAAGGACAGTGAGAAAGACACTTGAGCCACAGAGGATGAAAAATCCAACATATTTGGAACAAGTCGCACAAAGAAATCAATTCCTTCATACGGGATGCTGCAGGAGAAAGTGAAAGAAGAAAGAGGCAAAACTTGATATTCAGTTTTGAAGGAAAGATGGCCATGAGCGAAAGGAGGAAAGGGACAGGATTGAAATGGAACAAATTTACATTTATATAAAGCCTTTACTACTCGTGACATGCCAAGATGTTCCACCGAGACAAAGATGGATTCTGCACAGCAATGGAGTGAGGAAAAATAATACTGGCACAATCAAGGATGTGTTGTGGAGGTGGAGGGGGGCAAGGGGGAAACGACAAGGGAGAGCGAGTTGGGCAGAACATGCTACGGTGTAGGGCCAAGAAAACTAATTTGTTCTGCCACTGAAGGTCAGGTCAACAGGGAGAACGTGCAGAAGGGGCCAAATTTCTAGCTTTCTGAAGCTGCACCCAGGCGTAAATCTCAAACTTCCCCTGGATGCACAATGTCAATTTCTGGGAAGCCGCTTTGGAAGAGCCTGATTAGTGCTTTCGAGCTGACATTTCTAATCCTTATTCCAGCTTTGAATTCATTCCAGAACTACTGTCCCAGTTCTCCAAGCTTTAACTGTGACTTCCAGCAAACATTTCTACTTTAGCAATCATTCTGCCTCACTTCACAGTTCATGCCTACAAGCAGCTTTTAATTTGTGATGAATAAACACGTCCCATCAGGATTCCATTTACTGACCCCTAACCCAAGAATTACATTTACGCAGAAGCGCATGCTAAAAATAACCTCCCAAATTAAACACAGCAGACTGCAGGTTACCCGGAGATTACCAAAAGCCTCTGGATCCACATCTGAGGCACAGGACTTGGTTGAAGCTACTGCTTCATTTCTTTAATGGCATTTCCAAGTCGTCTGCATCTGATGTTATTTTAGCTTTATTCATTTCCAGATGCAACATTAGCCAGAGTCACAGCAGCCTTAATCCAAAGATAAAGTTTTTTTTTGACTTATTCATTGAATCATTGAATGGGTGAAATCTTGTCCCTTGCATTTTTCTCTGAGCAGGATTAACACTGAGGCTGTAAAGACCTTTACTTGGGATGTGGGTGGCACTGTCCAACTCTACTTACCCTGAAAAGGTGGTGAGTTGGAGATGCAATCCTTGTGATGGTGCCACCCCCACAATGGCACCAGCAGAGATGAAAGAATGGTGATTAGTACGTGTATAAATACGTTTGGTTTGGTTTAAAGTTTATTTATTAGTATCACAAGTAGGCTTACATTAACAGTGCAATGAAGTCACTGTAAAAATCCCCTAGTCGCCATACTCTGGCGCCTGTTTGGGTACACTGAGGGAGAATTTAGCATGGCCAATGTACCTAACCAGTACATCTTTTGAACTGTGGGAGGAAACCGGAGCACCAAACGGGTGCATGGTGGTTAACACTGCTGCCTCACAGCGCCAGGGACCTGGGTTCGATTCATGCCTTGGGTGACTGTCTGTGTGGAGTTTGCACATTCTCCCTGTGTCTGCGTGGGTTTCCTCCAGTTGCTCCGGTTTCCTTCCACAGTCCAAAGATGTGCGGGTTAGGTTGATCAGCCATGCTAAATTGCCCCTTAGTTTAAGGGGTTTAGCAGGTTAAATATGTGGGGTTAAGGGGATAGGTCCTGGGTGGGAATGTGGTCGGTGCAGACTCGATGGGCTGAACGGCCTCCTTCTGCACTGCAGGGATTCTATGAAACGCACACAGACACTGGGAGAATGTGCAGACAGCGACACAAGCCAGGAATCGAACCCGGGTCCCTGGTGCTGTGAGGCAGCAGTGCTAACCACTGCCCCACCTTGCGTAGCTTTGGCAAAGGACTCTTCTTTTGTAAAGAGCAAAGTATTCATTTAGCACCATGGTCTTGCCTTCTGCCTCCACCAATAGTTCTCCATTTTCATCTCTAATTGGTCTCACTGCTCCTCTGACAACCCTGTTAAAATGTCTATAAAAACTTTTGCTTCTCTTTCATGTTTGCCAGACTTGTGAATGTTCTTTTATCTTAGCCAAGCATTTGGATTCCCTTTGATATTAGTCAGACATTTGGATGCACTTTCATGCCAGCTTTCTTTCATAAAAGAGGAAAGAAAAAAGATAAACTTTGGATTGTCGGGGCTATAAAAGTCCACAGATGGGAACGTCGGTGCTTTTGAACCTGGGAAAGTATCTAGTAGAAAAAGCGTTAATACTTAACAATAGCATTGTGGTACAGCTGGAAGCAGATTGAAAGGCAGGGTTGAGAATGTTTCTAGCAGATAATGCCTCTGACTGTGCCAATCCCACGTTTCACATTAATTGCCTACCCAGACGCTGGGAAGATAACTCTCCCTGTAGTTATTGCCAGGTGTGTTTTCCTCTCCCAGGCATGCCCTTTTTCAGTCTTCAGGAATATTTAGAATATGAAATACAGTGAGCAGTATTTCATGTTTTGGGGACCTGTGTTCGAATCCTATCATGGCAGGTGGTGGAATTTGAATTCAATAAAAAATATCTGGAATTATTGATAATGAAACCATTGTCAAATGTTGGAAAAACCCATCTGCTTCACTAATGTCCTTCAGGGAAGGAAATCTGTCATCCTTACTTGGTCTGGCCTACATGTGACCCCAGAGCCACAGCAATGTGGTTGACTCTCAACTGCCCTCCAAGGGAAACGAGGGATGGACAGTGAATGCTGGCCAGCCAGCAATGCCTATGTCCCATGAATTAATAAAAAAAAATCCACCCTTAAACATAGGAACAGGAGTCGGTCATTCAGCCCCTTGACACTGCTGCCATTCTATCAGATCATGGCTGATTTGGATCGCAACTCCATTTACCCACCTTCGCTCAGTTTCCTTGCCTAACAAGAGTCTATCCATCTTGGCCTTCAGAACATCACTTTAACCAGGCTTATGGAGATAGTTCCAAATTTTCACTACCCATTGTGATAAACATGAATTTCAGTTTGAAATCATACAGCTCTATGATTAACTTCACCCCTCCCCACTTTCTTCTGGATTCTTCCACCAGAGAAAAGTCTCTCCATATTAACCCTATTGGATATTTACAAACATATGAAATAGGAGCAAAAGTTGGCCATTCGGCCCCTCAAACCTGCTCCATCATTCATTAAGGTCATGGCTGATTTGTTGGAATTTTGAGTTCCACATTCCCAACTACCTCATATAACCTTTGATTTCCTTGCGTAGACGTGGCGTATTGTCACTGGACTAGTATTCCAGCGACCCAGGGCAATTCTCTGGTGGCCCGGTTTCAAATCCCACCACAGCAGATGTGAATTCAATAAAAATCTGGAATTAAAAATCTAAGGGTGACTGATCGTGAAACCATTGTCAATTGTCATAAAAATCCATCTGCTTCACTTACTTCCTTTAGGGAAGGAAATCTGCTGCCCTCACTTACCTAATCTGGCCGACGTGTGACTTCAGATCCATACCAATGTGGTTCTCTCTTAAATGCCCCCTGAAATGGCCTAGCAAGCCACTCAGTTCAAGGACGATTAAGGACAGGCAGCCCAGCCAATGACACCCGCATCCCATGAACAAATAAAAAAATAATAAGACTCTATCTACCTCTGGCTTAAAAATATTCAATGATGCTCTTTCTACTGCCTTCTGGGGCAGAGTTGCGCAATCCTCAGAGAAAAGGAATCTCATCTCTGTTCGATAAGAAAGATCCCTAAGTTTAAAACAGTTCTCCCTAGTTCTGGACTCACCCACAAGATTAAACATCCTTTCTACATCCACCTTATCAAGGCCATTCAGAATCTTATACACTTCAATCAAGTCACTCTTCTAAACTCCAGTGGCAGCAAGTCCAGGCTATCCAATCTAACCTCATAAGACACTCTGCTTATTCCAGGTATCCTTTGAACTGCCTCAAATGCATTTACATGCTTCCTTAAATAAAGAGAACAATATTGCAAATAGTATTCGAGATGTGGTCTCACCAATGCCCTGCATAATTAAAGCGTAACATCCTTACATTTGTTTTCAATTCCTCTTGTAGAAAAAGGATAATATCCCATTACCATTCTTGATTACAGGTTGTAACTCCGGACTAACCTGTTGTGACTCATACACTAAAACATTTCTGCATCTCAGAATTCTTCAGTTGGTCTCCGTTTAAGTAATACGCTGCTTTTTTATTAATCCTGCCAAAGTGAACAGCTTCATGTTTTCCCACATTATTCTCCATCTGCCAGATTTTTTGCCCACTCACTCCATCTGCAAACTCCTTGAGTCTTTTTCACAACATACTTTCCTACCTATCTATTGAATTCCTTATCATGTTAAACATTTTATTAAATCACCCATCAACCAAAGGGACCAAGTTTATGCAACCTGTCCTCATCATTTAGCACTGAATGGCCCAGAATCATTGCAGTGAATCTGCAATCTACCCCAGTCCCCAAGGCCAATACATCTCTCCTGAGACCGAGTGCCCAAGATTCAAAGCAGTCTTCTGGTGGAGTCTGACTAACAAAATACAACCAAACATCACTTCCACTGTTTTGTTTCCCGGCCCTCTTGAGATGAAAACCATCATTTAATTCGCCTTTTTGATTCATTTTGTATCTGGACATTAGCTTTCAGTGATTTGTGTGCATGGACATCCAAACTGCTTTACTCCTGCACAGCTCCTAGTTTTTCATCTTTAAGCAAATATTTTGATTCTGAAGTGGGTGACCTTGTCCTTTCTAACATTGAACTCCATCTGCCATAGTTTTTTAGACGCATTATTCCAGCCGATCTCTTCACCCTGTGACAGTCGATTTCTCAGTGTGACAAATGGAAAGTAGAAAAAACTGATGCATCAGTGACGACTTCGCTGATGTCAGGCAGCGAGTGTCAGTCATAGCTTTATTGGTAGCACGGTGGCACAGTGGTTAGCACTGCTGCCTCACAGCGCCAGGGACCTGGGTTCGATTCCTGGCTTGGGTCACCGTCTGTGCGGAGTCTGCACGTTCTCCCCGTGTCTGCGTGGGTTTCCTCTAGGTGCTCCGTTTTTTTTCCACAGTCTGAAAGATGAGCTGGTTAGGTGCATTGGCCATGCTAAATTCTCCCTCAGTGTACCCGAACAGGCACTGGAGTGTGGCGACTAGGGGATTTTCACAGTAACTTCATTGCAGTGTTAATGTAAGCCTACTTGTGACATTAATAAATAAACATTGGTACCTCTGATTCAGAGGATCGTGAGAACAAAATCCATTTTGTTTTATTCATTTGTGGGATATGGGCGTCGCTGGCTGGCCAGCATTTATTGCCCATCCCTAGTTGCCCTTGGAGGGCAGTTGTGAGTCAACCACATCGCTGTGGCTCTGGAGTCACATGTCGTCCAGACCAGGTAAGGACAGCAGATTTTCTTCCCTAAAGGACACTGGTGAACCAAATGGGTTTTCCTGACATTCAACAATGGTTTCATGCTCAGCAGTAGATACTTAATTCCAGATATTTTTTTAAAATTCAAATTCCACCATCTGCTGTGGCGGGATTCGAACCCGGGTCCCCAGAAAATTAGCTGATTTTCTGGATTAATAGTCAAATGATAATACCAGTAGGCCATCGTCTCCCCTAGTGCAATGCTAAGGGAGTGCTACACTGCAGGAGGTGCCACCTTTCGGATGAAGCATTAAACTGAGGCTCTGAGTGCTGGGTGTAAAAGATTCCGAGATATTACTTCGAAGAGGAGCACGGGGTTTATCCTTTGTGTCCTGCTCAATATTTATCCCTCAACATTCAAAACCAGATAATGTGGTCTCGAGCACTTTGGTGTTTGTGGCAGCTTGCTGTGCAACAACTGGCTACCACATTTCCTATATCAAAACAGTGATCTATCTTCAAAAGTACTTAATTGGTTGCAAAGCCCTTTGGAGGACATCATGGGTGAGATTCTCCACCACTGGGAGGTGGCGTGTTGTTTGCTAGCAATGGGATTCTCTGGTCAGTCAATGGGAATTCCCACAGACGTCACCCCACGCGGGTGGGGATGTGCTGCTGGTGGGGCCAGAGAATCCCGCTGGGATGAACGGCCGGAGAATTCTAGCCCATGAGTTTGTGCAAATGTTTTATAAATATGTATTTTTTCTTTAAATTCATAATGAAATTTACCACTGTTTTCCCTGCATCCCTGAGTGGTGTGTGTGTGTGAGTGCGTGTGTGTTACATTTTGAGTTCCTGTGTTTTAATATGCTGTTTGAAGTAAATTTAGAAATCCCTGTGTCTGATGTATCCTTATTTATTTGTACATCTAAACAGGTTTATGAAGTCACGGGTGTAACTTGGTCTATACATTGTCCATATTCACCCTAATGTGCACTTTTAAGATTCCAGTTCTGTTCCTCCGCACCATTTAGATCAGAGTCACAATTGTTATCATCCCTTAAAGTGAAAAGAGGATGCATCAAAAGCTTGGCACGAAACAGAGAATCAAAACAGCGACTTGTGATAAAACTTGGGGCTAACAATATTAAACAAAATCGCAAGAAAGATCAAAAGTGTATCGTTGAGTTGTAAGGGAAGATTAGAGGAACCAAAAGGGGAGATGAAAAGAGAGCTCAGATAATGTGAAAGGAAATAGAAAGGACTTTTCCAAGCATATTACCAGGGAAAAAAGGAATAAGAGAGAGCTGTATCTCCAGAAGGGGATATTTAATTAAACTGTTTTGACAAACCGTGGCAGGAGACAGAATGGCGACATGTGAGAGAAGGTTAGCGATTTCAAATGTGTTGGAGAAAACTAGGTGAGTTGCTGCATGGACAGTACATACTACTGCCAATGTGCATTGGTGCGAGAGGAAATTAAGTTTAAGATAGTGGATGGGGTGCCAACTTCTTGCTGATGCTGCGCTCACCCAGGCGAGGAGTATTTCATCACATTCCTGACTCCTGACTTGCACACAGTGCATTTGGGGAGTCAAAAGATGAACAATTACTCGAAACAGAATTCCAAGCCTCAGACCACCACATTTATGTGCGTGGTTGGTTAAACTTCTGGCTAGTGGTAACCCCCAGGATGCTGACAGTGGAGGAGTGAAGCTTTTCTTTCTCTGATTCGTCCACGGGACGTGGGTGACGGTGCAAGGGCAACATTTATTGCACACCCCTAACTGCCCTTGAGATAGTGAGCCACTTTCTTCAACCACTGCAGCCCTTGTGCTTTAGGTATATCCACAAAGCTGTTCAGGAAGGAGTTCCAGGAGTTTGACCCAGTGGCAGTGAAGAAATGGCAAAGGTGTGTAACTTGGGAGCAAACTTGTAGTGTTTTCCCATGCATCAGTTACTCTTATTCTTCTAGATGGTAGAGGTTGCAGGCTTTGGAAGGCACCATTGAAAGAACCTTAGCGAATTGCCACAGTGTATCTTGTGGATGGTACATACTGCTGCTACTGTACGCTGGTGGTGGAGGAGCTGAATCCTTAAGATGGTGGATTGTGTGCCATCAAATGGACTGCTTTGTCATGGATGGTGACAAACTCTTTGAGCATTTTTGAAGCTGCATTCATTCAGGTGAGTGGAGAGTGTTTCATCACACCCCGACCTGTGATGGTGAATAGATTTTAGGAGTCTGGAGGTGAGATTCATGTGGCAGTATTTCCGGTCTCTGAGCTGCTCTTGTAGCTGCAGTCTTTGAATGGCTGGTCCATTTAATTTTCTGGCCAATGGTAACATCCAGGATGTTGATAGTGCTGATTCAGCGATGGTAAGGCCATTGAATGTCATGGGGAGATGGTTAGATTTTTTTCTTGGTTGGAGGAGATGTTCATTGATTGGCACTTGTGTGATGCGAATGTTACTCGAAACCTATCAGCCCATGCCTGAATGCTGTCTCGGTCTTGCTGCATATGGGCATGGACTGTTTCAGTATCTGAGGAGTTGCGAATGGAACTAAACACCATGTGATCATCAAAGAACATTTCCACTGTATATATTGGAGGGAAGGTCATTGATGAAGCAGCTGAAGATGGCTGGGCCCAGGACACTGTCCAAGGAACCTTTGCAGCAACCTCCTGGGATTGAGATGATTGACTTCCAACCACCACAACCATCTTTCTTTGTGTCAGGTATGACTACAACTATTGGAAAGTTTTCCCATCAGATTCCCATTGACATCAGTTTTCTAGGGTTCCTTGATGCCACACTCAGTCAAATGTTGCTTTGATGTCAAAGGCAGTCACTCTCTGGTCATCTCTGGAATTTGGCTCCTTTGTCTACTTGGGCACCAACGATCGAAATGAGCTCTGGTGCTGAGTGGCCTTGGCGCAATCTAAACTGATACAGGTGATCCAGTCTGCAGTTGAGACGGATCAAAGGTCATTGACCTGAAAAGCTAATTGTGTTTCTCTCTGTTTGACAAGCTGAATATGCCCAGTGTTTTCAAAACCTTCAGCATTTCTTTTCCTTCAGCTTTCCAGCATCTGCAGTATTTTATTTTTGAGTAGAATATTATGTTGTATCAAATAGTCCCTTCGTTGTTCTGTGAACCTCTCGCACTCACTTTCCTCCTCTGTTTAGGACACTGCCTTTAAGTTGTTCTCCATTCAAGTGTGTTTTTGCACAGGGTTTGATTTGGCCTGATTTATTAATGTCACATTGTGGTCAGTGCAGACTTGATGGGCTGAATGGCCTCCTTCTGCGCTGTGGGGAATCTATGATTCTACATATTGGGATGCAGTGAAAAGTATTGTTTCTTGTGTGTTATACAGACAACGCATACAGTTCATAGAGTACATAGGGGAGCTGGAAAGAAGAGGGTGCAGAATATAGCATTACAGTCATAGCTAGTTGTAGAGAAAGATCAGCTAACGTCCATTCAAAAGTCTGATGGCAGTAGGGAAGAAGCTGTTCTTGAGTCGGACGGTATATGATCTTGAGACTTTTGCATCTTTTTCCCGATGGAAAAAGGTGGAATAGAGTATGTCCAGAGTGCGTGGGGGCTTTGATTATGCTGGCTGCTTTTCTGAGGCAGTGGGAAGTGTAGACAGAGTCAATGGATGGGAGGCTGGTTTGTGTGATGGACTGGGTTATGTTCACAACCCTTTGTAGTTTCTTGCGGTCTTGGCCGGAGCAGGAGCCATACCAAGCTGTGAAACATCTGAAAAGGATGCTTTTGATGATGCCATTCTTGCGTGGCACAGTGGTTAGCACTGCTGCCTCACAGCCCCAGGAACCTGGGTTCTATTCCTGGCTTAGGTCACTGTCTGTGCGGTGTCTGCATGTTCTCCCCGTGTCTGTGTGGGTTTCCTCCGGGTGCTCCGGTTTCCTTCCACAGTCTGAAAGATGTGCTGGTTAGGTGCGTTGGCCATGTTAAATTCTCCCTCGGTGTACCCGAACAGGCGCTGGCTTGTGGCGACTAGCGGATTTTCACGGTAATTTCATTGCAGTGTTAACGTAAGCCTACTTGTGACACTAATAAATAAAACTTCAAACTTTAAAAAGTTTGTGTTTGGGCCCCGACTCCAATACATGTGGGATTACAGCTGAATCTACCAGCCCCGCTTCCAAATAAATAGCTGTGCGCCTTCACGAGCCATACACAAACAGAGCTGGAGGCAATCTGAGCCAGTTAATGCCAGGGAGTCGCGATTAGCTTGGATTTGGGTTTGAGCTTCTCAATCACAAACCAGACGTTTATTTTCCAATTATTTTTGGTTGATGACCAGCTGGTCGTAGTTATACGAATAATCCTGGAGCGTGACTCTGGCGGTATAATCATACAGTCAGGGGAAAAAAGCAGCTTGTTTACTCCTGAATGTGCTAATAATGGAAGATTGTGGGCAGGAAGGTGACAGGCATCAACCCTCCACCGTCAGACAAAGTGACAGAGGTTAGAGTCAGCCTCAGCCTCAGACTTTTTACGCAGCTGGGCACAAATAAAAATTTATACCCAAGTGCGAGTGACCTTTCCGTTAATCTCCTCATAAATATGACAGAGCTGTCCTTTTATCTGAGCTATTTTTTTTTTGCTGGCAAACACCCCTAACTTCCCTTGGCTTTCATCCAGGCAAAATGCTGCATTGACTGACAGAGGAGTCCGCCCACCGAGAGGAAGATTTTGTGCAGCGTAAATCAACAACCTCAGGACACACACCGCCGCCCCCCAACCACTTCATTGCCAAGGAGGTGCGTTTGCAGTCACTGTTGCAATGTAGGGAAATGTGTCAACCCAACAAGCACATAGCAGCAAGTTCCCACAAACTGCAGTGTGATTTCTATCTGTTTGCTCTTGTTGCCCATGCCCTTTGTGGGCAGCGGGCTGGCATCTGGAGACTCTGTGCCATTGGGCGAATCGAGTCTTAATCAGCCGCCAGCATACTCTCCATCTGTCCCCAGTTTTATTTACACTGGTTGAAGTCATTGGGGGAGATGTACATCACGCTCCCCACTAGTGAATGCCAGTTTTACACCATCGCATAGTCAGATGTCCACGGAGTAGACGATTCCTCAGAATTGTCCCGAGATTGAGGTGGGGTGAGGGGGTTGGGCCGGTCTCATCGGTGGGGGGGACCTTACTGGCTCGTCCCGCCGGTCGGTCAGCGTGGTGAGCTGGCAAGATTGCGTAAAGAGGTGAAAAGCCAAGTTTGTACTCGGTTTCTCGCCCCTCACAATATTATCAGCCCCAATCTGCCGGCGTAATCAGCATCGCGCCTGGGTAGGGTGCGAGGCTAATTTTAATGTTCATTAGGCTATTTAAATATTATTAGTGACCCTGGGGCATAATCGTCCTGGCTCACTTGCCTTAGCGGCTCTGCCAGTGGAGGTCCTCACTGGTGAGCCTCACATATGGCCCCCAGCATTGGGGAGCAGATATGAGAGTCGCGCCGGTGGGACTGGAGGACATTGAAAATCATGGGTAGTTGGGGGAAGAGGCGGAAGAGACTGGAATCCTGGCAGTGCCCACCAGGCACCCTGGCACTGCCCACCACACACCAGGCAGTGCCAAAGTATGGGGCCTAAGGGGAGAGGTGGGACCTGAAGGGGGCAGGGCATGAAAGGGAGGCAGGGTGTGGGAAGCTGCGTACTCTGCATTGGGGATCGCCAGGGCAGTGATCGGCTAGGAGTGGGAAAAATCAAGGATGGCGATTGCCTGGTGGTGGGGGGAGGAATAGGGGGCAATAATCAATCGAGAGGGGAATTAAGGCCGGTAATCGATCAGAGAGGGAAATCAGGGGTGGGTATCGGGGGTATCTGCAATGGGGAGGTGGGGGAGGCGATGTCTGGGGGAGTGACACATTCTACCAGTGCATTGTTTACTCCTGCACATAGTTCACTGGGAGATCAGGCACCTGCGTCATAACGTCCTCTAGCAGTCAGCAGCCGGCTTCCTGGTGTGAATAGACTCCATCCACTCCCCCCCCCCCCCCCCCCGCCCATTGCTGTGAATCACATTTTGCCTCATTTGGTTTCCCTAAGTGCCATAAAATTACAGCTAGGAGTTCACCCAAAAAATGGGCGCGATTCTCACCCGTTTTCACGTTCGTTCAGCACTTAGAATTTTTTTGGTAACATCGCCCTCATTCTCTTTCACTCTCTCTGTCAATCTTTCTGTTTGTCTCCTTTTGTCTGTCACTCTCTGCCTCCACCTGGAGGTTCCCCTCCAAGTTATTCACAATTGTGACTTGGAAATATATCGCTGTTCCTTCACTGTCGCTGGGACAAAATCCTCAAATTCCCTCCTTAACAGCTTGCATACCAGCCTTCACAATCCCTTTAAAGCAAGGGGCACCCCGACATGAAGAGAGGGTAAGGGTTGCAAGTGATCCCTTTGGACTCTTCTGCTCAAAATGGCGATTCAGGACCTCCCCCACTACCAGCCCCAAGTTGAACTTATCTGTGTGTCCCCTCCAAGTCGTCTCCGGTGCCCCCTGATCAGTGCCCACCCTGAAGGGTGCTAGTTGCCTGAGCACTCACCTCCAAAATCCCACTCGGAGGTGAAGGTGCCAAGTTCATACTTACCTGTTGTAATTGGTGTTGGTGTAACCTGCTGAATATCCAGTGAGCGGTGGTGCAGAGGAAGTCCCAGAGGGAATTCTTGCTAATGACATGCTAATGTATTGAAATGAGTGCGAATCGCGCTCTCCGGATTTTGAGTAAGTGCCGCCATTCCTGCAAATGGAGACTGCGGGCTCAAAGTCGCCCCCTACAGGTGTCAAGGGCATGGGAAAAGAGGAGGAGGATGGAAGATTAGCCATGATCATATTGAATGCCGGAGTAGGCCAAATGGCCTGCTTGCATCTACTTTCTATGATAATGACCAGATAATCAGGGCGGAATTTTCCAGCCGCGCTCACCCCAAAACCAGAAAATCCTGCCCGAGGTCAACAGACCTTTGCATGTTCGGGGAAAATTCCTCCCTCTGTGTGTTGGGTTGAGTGATTGGCCAGGATCTTGGGAAGGGTTGCCCTTCAGATTGTCAATATCCACGTAGGGGGGCAGGTAGGGGACTTCTTTTAATGTTCCCCTCGAAAGATGGCACTTCCAGCAGTTGGAGTTTAACCCTGATAAATGTGAGGTGATTCATTTTGGTAGGACAAATTTAAATGTGGATTACAGGGTCAAAGGTAGGGTTCTGAAGACTGTGGAGGAACAGAGAGATCTTGGGGTCCATATCCACAGATCTCTAAAGGTTCCCAGTCAAGTGGATAGAGCTGTGAAGAAGGCCTATAGTGTGTTAGCTTTTATTAACAGGGGGTTGGAGTTTAAGAGCCGTGGGGTTATGCTGCAACTGTACAGGACCTTGGTGAGACCACATTTGGAATATTGTGTGCAGTTCTGGTCACCTCACTATAAGAAGGATGTGGAAGCGCTGGAAAGAGTGCAGAGGAGATTTACCAGGATGCTGCCTGGTTTGGAGGGTAGGTCATATGAGGAAAGGTTGAGGGAGCTAGGGCTGTTCTCTCTGGAGCGGAGGAGGCTGAGGGGAGACTTAATAGAGGTGTATAAAATGATGAAGGGGATAGATAGAGTGAACGTTCAAAGACTATTTCCTCGGGTGGATGGAGCTATTACAAGGGGGCATAACTATAGGGTTCGTGGTGGGAGATACAGGACGGATATCAGAGGTAGGTTCTTTACGCAGAGAGTGGTTGGGGTGTGGAATGGACTGCCTGCAGTGATAGTGGAGTCAGACACTTTAGAAACATTTAAGCGGTTATTGGATAGGCACATGGAGCACACCAGGATGATAGGGAGTGGGATAGCTTGATCTTGGTTTCAGATAAAGCTCGGCACAACATCGTGGGCCGAAGGGCCTGTTCTGTGCTGTACTGTTCTATGTTCTATGTTCTACTGTAGCGGAGTGGGAAGCAGATTGTGTGCTCAATTCCAAGGTGCGGGACTTGAACTCACAATCTTCTGACTCAGAGACGGGATTGCTACCCATGAAGCCACAGCTGACACTAAGTGCTGGTTTGCTCTTGGCAGCAGAACACCCGCTGATTCTAGATTTCAAAACCTTTCCTTTTTTACAAAAGTCTGTTATAATAAGCTGCTGGAAAAATCAAGCACCATAGCATGTTTTCATTCTTCAAGCCTTCAGACAGATTAAATGTGGAGTGCCCTTGGAAAGCCACAATACCTTCAAGCAACACCAGTTCTGGAAATCTAATGATTGTTTAAAGTAAATTCCATGGCAGACAATTGATTAATAAATGTTAAATATCACTAAGTCTCTGATAACATGCTCTGAGGAGGAAAGAGCTATAAGATTCAGAGTGGCGGTATTTCTGTGTCCACTGTGTAGGACGATTTGAGCATCGTGGCAGAGTAACTCTATTTTTAGCTGGACCACATGCACTGATCCCCAACTTCAAACGTTAAGTAGTGGGAATAAAATGCAGATTACAAAAAAAGAAATGACATTTGATAAAACTTTCCAGCAAGTGTGTTGTTCAATGGAGTTGCCAGCTGCAAAACCAAAGCCTGAGTGGGATTGTTGTGGGTGCAGGCTCGATGGGCTGAATAGCTTCCTTCTGCACTGTAGGGATTCTATGATTCACTGATCAAACGGCCTGAGCCAAGTAGCCTCTTTACAATGAGTATGGGTTGAATCAAAAGAACAAAAGAACAATACAGCACAGGAACAGGCCCTTCGGCCCTCCAAGCCAGCGCCACTCCCTGGTCCAAACTAGACCATTCTTTTGTATCCCTCCATTCCCACTCTGTTCATGTGGCTATCTAGATAAGTCTTAAACTTTCCCAGTGTGTCCGCCTCCACCACCTTGCCCGGCAGCGCATTCCAGGCCCCCACCACCCTCTTCCTGGTTTGGGTGGGAATTTGGAGATGGGTTCATTTCCAAGATGCCAACCTGCCCCCATGGGAAGTGGAAACTCATTGATATTTTGATGGAGGTGAGTTGTCAGTTGGGTCAGGGTTGGGTTTGCTGTTGAATTGGACAGAGTGGGGAGGGCATGGAGGCTGGTTGCTGTGGCTACCATGTGAAAAGTATCTTTGTTAATTTGATAAAATGGAAAGTGCATTCTCACGTTTTGGAGGGCAGGTGATATTCTGGAACCCGGGATAGGAGGAACTTGAGAATTTATTAATTTCTTTTACTTTTCCCCTGATGGGATAGGCCCTGTATGCCCCATGAAGCCCCTTCATTGTAATAAGTTGATCTTCTCCATTCAGAGCACAGCTAATCTTGTCCTCCCCAGCCTTGAGTTGGTTTGCATTAGACAGCCACTGAAGATTAACTGCCCCCATGAAGATTTGGAAAGATTTAGAGCTCTGAATGATCTCCTCAAGAGGCCTGATCATTGCTCGGGTAAGTTTGCTAACCCGCCCTCCTCCCACTCTCTACCCACCCTCATGAAAATCGCCTGAGTTCCGAATGGAGGTGGAAAGTCATAATGCAAGATGTTAGCACAATTTCTTTGCTGCCCACCTCCACCCCCATGCCGACACTATAGTTAAGAAAGCCCACCAACGCCTCCACTTTCTCAGAAGACTAAGGAAATTTGGCATGTCAGCTACAACTCTCACCAACTTTTACAGATGCAGCATAGAAAGCATTCTTTCTGGTTGTATAACAGCTTGGCATGGCTCCTGCTCTGTCCAAGACTGCAAGAAACTACAAAGGGTCGTGAATGTAGCCCAATCCATCTCGCAAACCAGCCTCCCATCCATTGACTCTGTCTACATTTCCTGCTGCCTCGGAAAAGCAGCGAGCGTAATTAAGGACCCCTCGCACCCTGGACACATACCTTCTTCCACTTTCATCCGTCGAGAAAGAGATACAAAAGTCTGAGATCACGTACCAACCGACTCAAGAACAGCTTCTAGACTTTTGAATGGATCTACCTCGCACTAAGCTGATCTTTCTCTACACCCTAGCTATGACTATAACACTATATTCTGCACTCTCTCCTTTCTTTCTTTATGTACGGTATGTTTTGTCTGCATAGCGTGCAAGAAACAATATTTTTCACTGTGTACTAATATATGTGACAATAATAAATCAAATCAAAATTCAGACCCGATCCTGGCAGCGAAAATCCATCACTATGGCGGGATCTTACCAACTCGTCCCACTTGACTTTCAGCGAGGCGAGGTGGTACGTTCGGGCGGGAGGTGAAAAATGAGAAACACGCCCGGTTTCTTGCCTCTCCCGGTCGTACCGGCCCTGTTTTATTGGCAAAATTGCATACTGGCACTTTTGCACCACGGTGACTCGGAACTCACCCAGAAAACCAATGCGATTCTGTCCAGTTTTCTCGCTCGTTTGGCATTTAGAATTTTTTTCCTCAGATCGCGCCCAAACTGGCCCGTGAAAAGGATGCTTGAAGCTGTTTTATTCTAATGCTAGGTCACCTGTGGAGTTGCTCATTATAGACCACCGTGGCCTGCACCTATAAGGACACTGTCAGGGAAATCTAGGTCATTCTCGTTACCTGCCGTTGAGGGTCTTTGGAGGCCAATAAATGCCTTATAAAATTCCAGGCAAATAAAATAAAGACCGATAATATGAAAATAAGCCAATTTGTAACATATTCTCAACACTAGATCATCCTCATAAGATCCTGACTGGGGTCTCCTACCACTGAAATCATTTTCCTTCCTCCCAACCAGGACACTGAGTGAATCTATGAAAATGAGGCCATTCTAATTTGTTCGTCCTCCACTTCCTCAGAGTCCACAAATGTGTTCGCTGCTTTGGATCTTGTCCATCCCTTCGCCCTACCCAATTTGTCCACACCATTCCTTCCCCCTACCCAATTATGGGCAGTTAGCACTGCTGCCTCACAGGGCCAGAGACCCGGGTTCAATTCCAGCCTTGGGTCACTGTCTGTGCGGAGTCTGCACATTCTCCCCGTGTCTGTGTGGGTTTCCTCCGGGTGCTCCGGTTTTCTCCCACAGTCCAAATATATGTGGGTTAGGTTGATTGGCTGTGCTAAATTGCCCTTTAGTGTCAGGGGGACTAGCAGGGTAAATATGTGGGGTTACAGGAATAGGGTAAGGGTGGGATTTTGGTCGGTGCAGACTCAATGGGCCGAATGACCTCTTTCTGCACTGTTGGATTCTATGAGTCTATGATTCTATGAATTTTAAGCTTGGGGCATTTGCTGATAATTTATTGCTGTGTGTTTTCCCTTCTTTGTTACTCACTTACTTGTAAATCAATTGGTGCAATAGTTAAACCTGGATGTTACAGTTTAGAAGGGAGCAAGACATTGTTTTGCTGGGCTTTTCATTTAGTCTCTGCTGTTTAAAACTATAGAAAATCCTCAATTTTAATTGTGCCACCATTGGTGGTCGTACCTTAGTTACTCGATCCCAGGCTCAGAAATACGCTTCGTGCACCTGTTATGGCCAGCTGAGGACCCAGTCAACTGTCTCATCTCTTTCCCCACTCCTCATTTAATGGCAATAGCTTTGACTGCAAATAGGTTGTTTCTTTTAAAGAATATGCTTCCCAACTCAGTGAGGTTTAACTGTTTGTGTGCTGTGACTATAAAGAACATGATGTGGAAATGCCGGCGTTGGACTGGGGTAAACACAGTAAGAAGTCTCACACCAGGTTAAAGTCCAACAGGTTTATTTGGTTGCACAAGCCACTAGCTTTCGGAGCGCTCGCTGCTCGTTCGTCAGGTGAGTGGGAGTTCTATTCATCAACAGGGCATATAAAGATCCAAACTCAATTTACACAATAATGGTTGGAATGCAAGTCTTTACAGGTAATCAAGTCTCAAAGGTACAGACAATGTGAGTGGAGAGAGCGTTAAGCACAGGTTAAAGAGATGTGTATTGTCTCCAGACAGGACAGTTAGTGAGATTTTGCAAGCCCAGGCAAGTCATGGGGGTTACAGATAGTGTGACATGAACCCAAGATCCTGGTTGAGGCCGTCCTCATGTGTGCGGAACTTGGCTATCAGTCTTTGCTCAGCGACTCTGCGTTGTTGTGTGTTGTGAAGGCCGCCTTGGAGAACACTTACCCGAAGATCAGAGGCCGAATGCCTGTGACCGCTGAAGTGTTCCCCAACAGGAATAGAACTCCCACTCAACTCACGAAGGAGCAGCAAGCGCTCCAAAAGCTAGTGGCGTTTGCTACCAAATAAACCTGTTGGACTTTAACCTGGTGTTGTGAGACTTCTTAATATAAAGAACACACAGGGACAGGTCTTCTTGAGACTTTTGTAAAGAAAAGTGGATAGCTTATACTGTGGTGTGCCATCTACAAGATGCACTGCAGAAACAGTGGTTAGTTCTGCTGCCTCACAGTGACAAGGACCCAGGTTCAATTCCAGCCTTGGGTGACTGTGTACAGTTTGCATATTCTCCTTGTGTCTGCCTGGGTTTCCTCCGGGTGCTCAGGTTTTCTCTCACAGTCCAAAGATGTGCAAGTTAGTTTCATTTGCCATGCTAAATTGCCCCTTAGTGTCCCAAAATGTGTAGGTTACAGGGATTAGCATGGTAGATAGGTTGGGTTATGGGGTTAGGGCCAGGGTAAAATTCTCTGTCGGAGAGTCGATGCAGGCGCGATGGGCCAAATGGCCTTCTGCACTGTAGAGATTCTATGGTTCTAACTCACCAAGGCTCCTTAAGCAGCACCTTCCAAACCCACAACCACTACCATGTAGAAGGACAAAGGCAGCAGATACCTGGGCACATCACCGCCTGGAGATTCCCCTCCAAGCCAGTCACCATCCTGATTTGGAAATGTATCACTGTTCCTTGGCTGTTGTGCCAAAATCCTGGACCTCCCTCCCTAACTGCACTGTGGGTGTACCTACATCTCAGAGACTACAGCATTTCAAGAAGGCAGCTCACCACCACCTTCTCAAGGGCAACTGAGGATGGGCAATGAATGCTGGTCTAGCTAGCAACACCCACATCCTGTGGACCAATTTAAAAGATCATTTAAAATCTTTGGAATGTGGCTATAGTTTTAAAAAAATCAATTAGTGTTTTCCAGCCAGTAAATTCAAAATTCATTTTTTGACATAAAACATGGTTTCAGTCCTCTGTCCTCTCTGCTTCCTTACCTTGCTTTCCTGCTTCAAGACACTCCTTCAAACCTACCTCTTTGACCATTCTTTTGGGCATCTGTCCTAATATGTCCTTATGTGGCTCAGTGTCATACTTAATTTGATAATGCCCTTGTGAAACGCATTGGGGTGTTGCATTATGCAGTCTAAATACAAGTCGGTGGTGGTGGTAAAAGGGTCATTTTTTTGTCCCACAATAACACCTCTCGCATTATGCATAAAGATTCCTCATTGAAATGCATAAGAGGCACAGTGACTTTTAGCTGGTAACGTTGGTTAAAAATTTGGGGTAGTCAATTAGTGGTGGATATCGGACATGCGGCTTCTGTAAGTAAGGATGGTGGGCAGGTTCTTGAAACTGGAAGGGGATAGGGTGAGGGACAGGGTAAGATACTGGTCAGAATTTTACCAGCACGCCCACCAGAGGCTGATAAGATCGTCCCGAGGCCAAAGGAGCACGCAGTTCTGTGAGCCTCGCCCGTCTCGATTTTGGGGTGGGCGCGCCGGTAAAATCAGGGCCACGCTGTCAGAGAGCCGGTGCAGACTCGATAGGCCAAGTGACCTCCTTCTGCACCGTAGTGATTCTCTGATTCTACGAATAGAAGAGCCTCCAACTCAGAAAGAGTGGCAGGTTGTCTTTTGAGGTAAGTGATAGAGGGGGCACCCATGATTGACGTGCCCTCCCTCCAGATCTCTCTTCACTGAAAAATTGTGGTAAAATTGCTCGCACAGCCCCTAAAAATTGGACCAAGTTACAACTTCTTATTTTGCACATCTCAACTTCTCTAAACTCTTCTGTTTCACCAACAGGCGTTATTATCAAAATTCAGGGAATAAAAAGAACACAGAAATTACGAAGCTTACAAGTAAAATAGGGGATAATAAGAATGAGTGTTAGAATAGGAAAGTGGATTGAGGATAGCATCAAAATGGGCAGCAGTGCCTTCTTATAGTAATATTGTAGCATTACAGAACAGAAAAGATCTTTTTTACTGTCTCCATATCACCAGAGAATTTGCTCATCAAATTAAAATGAAAAATTGATGTCACCGACATGGGCAAAGATAAACGATACATCCTGGGGCTCCAGATTATCCAAGAAATTAATATCGGTCTTTATTGATACAAACTGTGGTCAAATTCCAGATCGTTCACAAGTGATCAGAAAACTATTAAATAAGTCGCAGCCACTGTAATGTATGCAATGAAGAAGCTGAAAGCAGAGTGACATTATGAAGCGATGAGAAATGGAAGACTGCATGTTTTTCTCTATAATTAAACACTTGGCTGGAAACTGTCCACTTTTTGAGAATATGATCTTATTAGACTGTTAATTGCAGATGAAAATCTGCCCCAGACTGCAATAAGGAGCTTCATCCCTTTATAAACACTTATACCTGAAGATGAAATAAATACATCATGGAGTTTTCAAAGTTAGGGGACAAGCAACGCTGTTGTTAATAATTGGTGGCACAGTGGTTAGCACTGCTGCCTCACAGCACCAGGGACCCGAGTTTGATTCCCGGTGTGTGGAGTTTGCACCTTCTCCTCCTGTCTGCGTGGGTTTCCTCCGGGTGCTCCGGTTTCCTCCCACGGTCTGAAAGATGTGCTGGTTAGGTGCATTGGCCATGGTAAATTCTCCCTCAGTCTACCCAAACAGGCGCCGGAGTGTGGCGACTAGGGGATTTTTACAGTAACTTCATTGCAGTGCGTAAGCCTACTTGTGACACTAATCAATGAACTGAACTAATAATTTTATTCATTTTTCACAAGTCAAAGTAGTGAAACTTTGAAGCTTCCTTCTGTGTTCATCGAGTGCCCCCACGTGCATACTTTTTTAGGAAAGGTCTCTGCATTATAGTTAGGAATTCGAGCTGGACTATAGTTTTTTTTTCCAGTTTTGAGGCCACATTGTGCTGTTCCATCTTCCTGCCCCATCTGAGATCAGTTCTCTGATCACAGATAAGCAATAAAACCTTTGAATTCCCTGGTCTTGAAGGCTTCAGTGTCATGCTGACCATGGCACACACTGAGTCATGAGGGCAATTGTTCAGCCTGTTCTAGAAGGAGCTTCAATGTAGCCTCGAGATTATTCATTGTCCTCAAAGATGGGACAGTTTCCTCCCCAGTAACACCCAATAACTAGCTCAAATAAACCCCATTAACAATGTTGTTGCATTATGAAAATAATATTGTACTTGTACACCAGTGTAATTATTTTATCTCTATCGCTGGAACTCAGTCTTCTTTTGGAGAATCTTATGAGACCAGCTCGAGTTTTGCAGACTTAAAACAAGAACTGTGTTCTTAACTATAAGACACTGTAGAAGAAATCTCATACATGTAAGCTATTAACCAGACAAGTATTACATTACAGAATTCAATAAACCACAGTATATCATGTTTCTGAAATAAAATACTACACTTCCATGTTGTAGCAATCGGAGTCCGAAAGTGGGGAGGGCAGTTGGGGCTAGTGGGCGTAGTTGGGGTATGTGGAGATTAGTGTGTAAGGGGTTGTAGTTGTAGACAGGGGGGCGAGCGGACGTCCAATGGGGGCTCTGATGTTGTGGGTGGGGGAAGAGTACCATAGTTATGCAGGAATTAGAAGTGGTTTTAATTCTTCTAACGTTTTCAGTGTAGTCATTGGTGTAATGGGGGTGGCACGGTGGCACAATGGTTAGCACTGCTGCCTCACAGCGCCAGGGACCCAGGTTCGATTCTGGCCTTGGGTGACTGTCTGTGTGGAGTTTGCACGTTCTCCCCGTGTCTGCGTAGGTTTCCTCCGGGTGCTCCGGTTTCTTCCCACAGTCCAAAGATGTGTGGGTTAGGTTAATTGGTCGTGCTAAATTGTTCTTCGTGTCGGGGAATTTGCAGGGTAAATGCATGGGTTACGGTATTGGGCCGAGATGGGATTGTTGTCGGTGCAGGCTTGATGGGCTGAATGGCCTCCTTCTGCACTGTAGAGATTCTATGTAATACAGGGGAAAATGGCAATGAATTTATGCAGAACAAAATCCCAAAAACAGCTATATGATGACTAGACCATCTGTATTTAAATATTGGTTGAAAGTTAAATACTTGAGTTTCTTCGCTCTCGATTAGAATCGTACCATGGGATCTCTTATGCCCATCTGATGTAGCATGTGGCAGTACAGCATTCCATCTTACAACACTAGAGTATGAACCAGATTTTGTGCTCAACTTTCTGAAGTGAAACATAGAACCCTGGAATCCCTACAGTGCAGAAGGAGGCCATTCGGACCATTGAGTCTGTACCGACCACAGTCCTAACCCAGGCCCTATCCCTGTAATGCTACGTATTTACCTTGCTAGTCCTTCTGACACTAAAGAGCAATTTAGCATGCCCACTCAAACTAACCCGCACATCTTTGGACTGTGTGAGGAAACCGGAGCACTCGGAGGAAACCCACGTAGGCACGGGGAGAATGTGCAAACTCCACACAGACAGTGACCCGAGGCCAGAATTGAACCCGGGTCCCAGGTGTGTGAGGCAGCAGTGCTAACCACTGTGCCACCCATGAACATGAACTCTCAACTGGGCAAGAATGCTCCCCACTAAGCCTTGGCTGACAAAAGCTTAGTCCTTGTTTGTAATTCCACAGGAAGTACTTATCAAGTATTATTTTAAAATAATTGACAATTGCCTTTCAATACAAATGCTCTAAATTACAATCGGTGTAAATTATAAGAATCAAAATTAATATGGGGCTTCCTGGCTCAGACTGGTCACATGATCATTGCCCCTTTGTACATGTGACTAAATACAGATATATCTTGGACTGAATTTTACCATCTCGCCCGCTACAGGAATCATAGCAGGTGGCACAGCGGTTAGCACTGCTGCCTCACAGCGCCAGGGACCCGGGTTCGATTCCCGGCTTGGGTCACTGTCTGTGTGGAGTTTGCACATTCTCCCCATGTCTGCGTGGGTTTCCTCCGGGTGCGCCGGTTTCCTCCCACAGTCCAAAGATGTGCGAGTCAACTTGATTGGCCATGCTAAATTGCCACTCAGTGTCCGGCGGACTAGCAGGGTAAATACGTGGGACCACGGGGATAGCGGTGGGACTGTGGTTGGTGTAGTATCGATGGGCCAAATGGCCTCCTCCTGCACTCTAGGGATCTTCACCCTGAGGTCCATTGATCTCAGGCGGGATTTTCCGTCTTTTGGGTGAGCGCGGCTGAAAAATCCCGCTCCTTGACTTGTAAAGTTCTTTACTAATATTACCAAACCAGCTTCAGGGCAAATTCTAACGGAGCAGCAGAGAGTTACTGTTAAGTCTAATGGTTGAGATAATTGTGATCTAACTTGATAATTGTACGATAAAACTCTTTGAAGAAACCTGCAGGGTAGGTTTAACTCCTCTGAAGCTTGCACTAGGCAGTCAGAAGGATGTTGTCTCTTTACATTGTATACAACATTAGCTCTTGCCTCTGGAATATTTTACTTGCTATATTCCCCATTGTCTCGGAGATTTGAGCCTTGCAGTAAACAAAGAACATTGATTCTGCTGTTCCAAAATGTACTCCTCCCTGACATACTTTCATTTTAGCATGTTCACACACTGCCCTCTTCTGAACAACTGGTTTCTTTATGAGTTAATCTTGTCAGTAATAACAGTATTTAGATATAATTAAAAAAAACAAAATTTACTTTTGGAATGTACTTGGATAGGAAAATGTCAGCATAAAATGTGACGTTTTGGAATGTAGGTGACATTTTAGAATGTGTGGTTACATTTTCCACTCTGACTGACTAATCTGCCTTTAGATTGTCCTTTTGACATGCTCCTCAGACCTGACCTGTACTTATCACTCATAACTGGTCAGGAAATTGGTATGAGCTGCCCTATAATCAGTCATTGTCATTTATTCCCACGCCATTAGGGACTGCATAAGTAGAATCTAAATAATTGTCCATTATGAATCTTCCTCTCAAATCGTTAATCCTATTTTCCCTCGAGTTACTAAATGCAATTGCTTTAATGACGCTTTACAATGAAATTTAAATCGTACCAAGTATTAATCAATTAGTTGACATTTATTGGTAGCTGGCCACCCTATTTCTTTGACTGTTTTAGTGGTTATAGGCAGTATAGTCTCAGGTATGTGGAGGCGGCAGTGGAAGAAGGGGTCGGGAAAATTACACGAAAAAGCATTGCAATGGCTCACTAATGTGCTGCTGCCTCTTTGTGGTCTGCTTGGTGATGGTGATGGCAACCTATCTGCCGCAGAATGCAATCAAGCTAATTAAGGAACCACTTAAGGCTGATTGTTGAAGGAGCACAGCGATGATGCCAGTGTCACGCAGCCCTCCTGCTGGACCCACACCATGCAGAGGCGACTGCACTGTGCAAGGTCGAAACTATTGGGCGAGATTTTCCCTCCCGATATCGGCAAAGGCCGGAAAAGCAGTATTGAAGCCGCCGATGGCAGCGGAGGCTTTTTTAAAAAATTCATTCATGGGACGTGGGCGTCGCTGGCTGGCCAGCATTTATTGCCCGTCCCTATTTGCCCTTGAGAAGATGGTGGTGAGCTGCCTTCTTGAATCGCTGCAGTCCATGTTCTGTGGGTTGACCCACAATGCCGTTAGGGAGGGAATTCCAGCATACGGTCCGGGACGTAAAAAAACAAAACTGCAGTCACGAGTTCCATGACATATCGCTGGTGGGCAGCCTCTGATTCACCCGTCCCGCCATCAAATCGGTGACGCAAAGGCCTAGGCACCATTGTTAAAGGCCGTCCCAGTGCACAGCGAGCAAATCAGTAACCAATCTTCACTCAGGTGTACCCTGCTCACACCCCTGGCATCAAGATGGCACTGCCCTGGCATTTACAGGGACTACTCTGGCATTACTCTGGCACAATCCCTATTCCCCTGAGTGCTGCATGCATATCTGAGCTCCCCTGCAAGTACTGCTGGCCAGGTGCATACCTTCTGAAACCTATTGTGCATCACACCATTCTGACATAATGTTGCTGGCATGGATTTTTTGGTGTGGAGGCACGAGTCCAGTGAATGTGTCTGATCATTATGTATTAATTTATTTTTGATTTGATTTATCATTGTTACGTGTATTAGTGTACGGAGAAAAGTATTGTCTCTCTTGCATGCGATACAGACAAAACACACCTTTCATCGAGAAGGAAAGGAGAGAGTGCAGAATTTAGTGTTACAGTCATAGCTAGGGTGCAGAGAAAGATCAGCTTAGTGCGAGGTAGGTCCATTCAAAAGTCTGATGGCAATAGGGAAAAAGCTGTTCTTGAGTTGGTTGGTACGTGACCTCAGTCTTTTTGTATCTTTTGCCTGACAGAAGAAGGTGGAAGAGAGCATGTCCACGGCGCGTGGAGTCCTTAATTATGCTGGCTGCTTTTCCGAGGGAGCGGGAAGTGTAGACAGAGTCAATGGATGGAAGGCTGGTTTGCATGATGGACTGGGCTTCATTCGCGACCCTTTGTAGCTTCTTGGGTCTTGGGTAGAGCAGGAGCCAGACCAAGCTGTGATACAACCAGAAATAATGCTTTCTATGGTGCATCTGTAAAAGTTAGGAGGCTACAATGATGTTCCCGATGTTCAAAGGCAGGAAACAAGGCCCATCATTAAAGGGTGAAGCGAACATTAGCTTTGTGCTTTTACATCATTGTACATTTCATGATACTTTTTGCTCTCAAACCTGCCTGTGCGAATGGGAGCAGAAAATCTCAGTCTATCTACAGCTGATTGTGAGCTAAACATATCAGATGGAGAGTGACGAGGCCGTTGTCTTGCCTTGTCATGATCTTGCCCAGTGAATGTGGAATTCCTGAAGACCGATTGGGCCTAATGATGATGCTTCAGCCACTCTCCTGATAATGATGGCAGCCAGAGTGTTTCCCTATCTTTCCTGCTGCTTGAACCTCTGCTCCCATTGGTCACCCAGTTACTGGCCCCTCCTGAAGTGGACCATGCTGCCGGCAGCTTCCTTCACTGGAACCCACTCGCCAGCCTGACCTAGATGACAGCGAGGCAACCGAATTGGCAATCTCCTGTTAAATTCAGCTGGCAGGAGTTCTGCTGTCCCAAGCACGTTCATTAGCCAGAAATATTCCTGATGTCAACTTCACAGCTTCATGTGAGCACAAGAACTCCATTTTACAAGGAGCAATAAAACCACAGAGCGGCAATTAAGAAGGATTAATTGTGGCACATCCTCACCTAACTGCAGAGTGGTACCCATCCTCCACATCTGGCTCTACCCAGCCTACACACTGGCATTGATGTTATAATTTGCACTTCAGGGATGTTGGGCGGAATGTTCCCATAATTTCTCCAGAAGCACAGCTGAGCTTTCAGGCCAGATCTTCAGCCACTCTGACAAAAAGGCTGTCCTGTCTGGAGACAATACACATCTCTTTAACCTGTGCTTAATGCTCCCTCCACCCACATTGTCTGTATCTTTAAAATCTGGCTGGCTGTAGGGATTCGCATTCTAATCAGTATTCTGTAACTTGATTTTTGTGTCTCTGTGCCCTGTTTGAGAGCACATTTCCACTCCATCTGACGAAGGAGCAGCGCTCCGAAAGCTAATGGTATTTGCTACCAAATAAACCTGTTGGACTTTAACCTGGTGTTGTTAAAACTCTGACTGTGTTCACCCCAGTCCAACGTGGGCATCTCCACAAAAAGAAACCAGTCCAGGGGCATGGGGCCTGATAGATCCGGCAAGGCCAGCTCCACAGAAATTGGGACGCCATCTTAAAGGATCCCCAGTCAGCATTGAAGTTGAACTCCCCCACCCTATCACGGCATGGAGGACCCCACCGCCACCACAAGCATAGGGGTGACACCCCTAACCACCACCCCGACGTCCCCAACCACCACCACAAAGGTATTGGGGGCTTCCCCTTTGGCCACTCAAGGTATCCAGGGGTTCTCCACCTCCCCCACCCACCCAAAATTATTACATATCTAAACGGGAGTGTACATGACACTTGGAATGTAAATAGAAGATACAGAAGTATCTGATGCTGACCTGCTTTGATCATGCACTGTCTTGTGTAGGGCAATATCTCCATCTTAAAATAAGACAACAAAATTAACAAGCGTTCCCCTGATTAAGTGGAAGCTGAAGGTGTCTGCAGCCAGGTTAACGTGACTCCATTTATTGAGATGTAAATAACCCAGATATAAAAATAGGTGGCAGAGCTGAAGTCTGTCAGAACAGAGAAGGTAACACGTTTAATCCATGTACTAACCTAATCATGGATACCTGGAAACTTGAAGCTCACAACCATATGCTCCCCATGGAGTTTTTAAAAAAGCAAATGAACCAAATGTACTGATTGACCCCAACAAGAAAACCAATGGACAGAATTTCACATTTTTATTACTGTTACTTTTAACACTCGAGTAAAAATTAACATAAATCAAACATGAATTAACAAGTAGAATTGTCACCAATAAAACCTATAAATTAGACTTTAAATAGCAGATAAAACAAAGATAGGATTTAATAGGCAATCTATTTAGCATATGTGGCACTAAAGCACAAAGCCACAAAGCTCTGAACTTCCTCCAGTACAATACCAGTTTGTGTGACGCTTTCCCACCAATTTCTATCCAACTCCACCTGGAGAAGGGTCATCCTGACTTGAAATGTTGGCTCTATTCTCTCTCCGCAGATGCTCTCAGACTTGCTGAGTTTTTCCAGCATTTTCTGTTTTTGTTATTCCGCCTGAGTTCCATGCGTTCGATTTTCACCAGAAGGCACATTTTTTCCAAGCCCCTCTCAGGTGTGCTCTTGGATCCCACCTTCCTGGACTTCTTTCCCAGCTGTGGGTCATGACCTACTTCTCCCAAACCTGGTTACGTGGGCCTGTCTTCACATCACATTCTGGGTCATGCGGTTACGGGTTCTAACTTTGTTTACCTGTTTCCCAGTGTGTCTCCAGCGGAGCTTTGGATATATGGTTCTGTTCCGCCTCCTGTAAAGGTTTCCCAGGGCCGAGGCTTTTGCCCGAGAACCACGCAGCGACAAGAGTCAGAATCATTCACGACCGCCTCCCCAATAAACGTAGTCACCATGTCAAGGCCCACTCCTGAATGTGCAGCCACCCCAATCCATGATTGTGCACCAACTCTTCCAGTCAGGTCTACACTAAATGATGCCAGCTTCAGCTAGCCGGACGCCCTGAGATAAAAAAGCCAAGACAAGAATATCATTGTGGAACTTGTGCTGTAAGGTCACACATACATATGAAATGGCAAAAGATTGCTACAGAAAAGAGTCAGTGAAAAATGTAGGTCAAGTGTTATAGTAGAACATTTACAAAGAACTTTCTGAATGTGCATTGTGTTATGGGCTTGCTGTTCAAAATGACATTATTTCAAGGGGATTTGACATTTTACAAGGTTTCTGATCCTATTATTTGAGATCAATGTCTTTGTCAGTCGCCCCTTCTTCAGATTCTGCATCAGAGAGGTTAATGCTGCAACACTCCTGGGCTTTACGGTTAATATAAAAGACCGATCTTCCAAAGATTACTTCCTTCTCTGTTAAAAAAGAAAGAACTTATACGGTGACTTTCACAACCTCAGGCCATCCCAAAACTGGTTCACAACCATTGAAAAGCACTTTTGAAGCATAATCACTGCTGTAATGTTGAAGAGGCAACAGCCAATTTTCTACAGCAAACAGAAACACAACAATGACCAAATAATCTTCTTTGAAGCCATTTTGATTGAGGAATAAATGTTGGTCGTGACATCTTGCTCTTTTATGTTCACCTGAAAAGTCAGATGGCGCCTCCAAATGAGCTATTCTCCCTCAGTACGGCATTGAAATGTCAGCCAGAACTTTGTTCCCACGATTCTGAATTGAACCAACAGCAACAGCAACTTGCATTATATAGCACCCATTAAAGTAGCAAAACATCTCAAGTGGCTTCAAAGGTGTGTTATTATCAAACAAATATTTGATACCGAATTACATTAAGATGTATTGGGATGGGTGCAGGTGGATTTTAAGGAGGTCTTAAAGGAGGCAAGTGAGGTGGACATCCAAGGACACTTAGGGAGGTAATCCAAAAGCTTTGGACCAAGGCAGTTGAAGACATGATCGCCAATAGTGGCGTGATCAAAAGGGTGGATGCACAAGAGGCCAGAACTGGAAGAACCTTGGCTGAGATTCTGTCGGGCTGAACGGGGTCTCAAATTTATGAAAAGGGGACTGAGGCCGTGGTTTGACTGGAAAACAAACCCACAATATTTCTGACTTGGGCAAACATGCTTCCTCTGAACAATTACCACCAAAATCTAATTTCATCCCCTTACTGAAAAATGGCTGGTTTACCCTACTTACCAAGTGTGGCCAGGGTAGAAGGGCTGTACGCCTGTAAGCGACTGTGTTTGAGTGGTATGAAGACCACTTTACTCCCTGGACCATGTTCAGAAACGAAAAATATATTTTACACTGAGCAAACTTATAGATTATTGCAGTTAAAGTTTCTCTCCTTCGGGGACTAACTTGAATAACTTTGCCGAAGCTTCCCCTGGCATTAAGTCTTATTCGACTGTGTAGGATCTTTATGCAGTGAATGTAGCAGCTTCCTTTGTTATTCCTTCAAAGGCCTTTCAGCTGTTTTTTGCTATCACATTCTGGAATAGGTAGCATCAATTATATTCAAAAGAGAGCATGCTTATTTAGTCTATGTATTTGCAAACAAACCAACAAATAGCATTTATAAAGCACTTTAAACATTGAAAATGATTCCACCACAATTTGCAAATGATTCATTGTGGAACAAGTCCACACATAAATGAAGAATTCAGTGAAACATTGTCTTGTCATATGAGGAATGTTTGAGGACTCTGGGTCTCTACCTGTTGGAGTTTAGAAGGATGAAGGCGAATCTTATCGAAGCTTACAGGATACTGTGAGGCCTGGATAGAGTGGATGTGGAGAGGATGTTTCCACTAGTAGGAAAAACTAGAACCAGAGAGCACAACCTCAGGCCAAAGGGACGATCTTTTAAAACAGAGATGAGGATGAATTTCTTCAGCCAGAGAGTGGTGAATCTGTGGAACTCTTTGCCACAGAAGGCTGTGGAGGCCAGGTCATTGAGTGTCTTTAAGACAGAGGTAGATAGGTTCTTGATTAATAAGGGGATCAGGGGTTATGGGGAAAAGGCAGGAGAATGGGGATGAGAAAAAAAATCAGCCATGATTGAATGGCAGAGCAGACCCGATGGGCCGAGTGGCCTATTTCTGCTCCTATGTCCTAGGGTCTATCAACAGCTTCATCTATCTTTCCACTGCCGAAGGCAGAGGTGGATAGATTCTTTGAGAACAAGGGGGTGATAGGTCATCAGGAGTAGGTGGAATGCAGATTTGAGATTACTATTAGATCAGTCATGATTTTATTAAGTGGTGGAGCAGGCTGGAGGGGCCGAATGGTCTACTCCTGTTCCTTGCTACTCAGTCTCAGCATATCGTATTTATTGCATTTGCCTGCATACATGAAGTATCTTGAAAAGTCTTAAGCTTTGATTGGAGTTTACCAGCAGTGTTAAGTTAAGCCTTTGTATTTCAACATTTGAGGCAGTCTTGTTTGGATGTTAAATTAAGGAAATTACCATTCTCTTAAAGTGTGAGACAATCCAGTCCCTGTCTCTCACTTCCATGCATGTTTGCAATGGAGAAGTATCATTCTCTAAATATCTTAGGGTTGACATTCTGTGAGTTATATCCAGTAGATATAGCCAGATAGGTTTTTTTTTCTGTTTATTTATTAGTGTCGCAAGCAGGCTTACATTAACACTGCATCAAAGTTACTCTGAAAATCCCATAGTCGTCACATTCCGGCGCTTGTTCGGGTACACTGAGGGAATATTTAGCACGGCCAATGCACCTAACCAGCCCATCTTTCGGACTGTGGGAGGAAACCGGAGCACCCGGAGGAAACCCATACAGACAAGGGGAGAACATGCAAACTCCACACAGACAATGACCCAAGCCGGGAATCGAACCCGGGTCCCTGGCACCGTGAAGCAGCAATGCTAACCACTGTGCCACCGTGCCGCCCTCAGATGCCCCCAGGTGCAGACGATTGTGGAATTTTAAATGCAAATTATGTCCACAAAACAGCTCATGGGGGCGAATTTCCGAGGCCCCTAGCCCCAGGTGAGAATCCCTACGGCCTGTTGAATTGGGCGAGAGGGCCAAGTCAGAATTCCCGCTGTGCGTTAGTCCCATTCCACAATTCTCCCCAGTTTCCTCCGCCACCCCTGCTGCGAATGTAAAAATCAGGTTATCATCCAGAGTGGGCAAGAACCTGATTGAAACTGATTTAAATGGGATTCAATATAATTAGCAGGCTGGAAGCCCAGTTCTCCAGCCTCCTGGTGTCCTCCACCCACAACCACCCCTCTCCCCCCCCGACAGAAGCTGCTCGGGCACCAAGCAGTAGAAATGCTTTTCCAGTACCACTTTATTTTACTATTAGTTTCTTTGTCTTGTCTGCAAAGCTTCTCACTGAATCATTTTAATGCTTTTTTCATTTACCGTATTTTTTTTACTCTGCCAAAATTCAAGATTGGATAGGCTGGGGTTTTTATCTTTGTGAGAAGGAGGCTGCAGGCATATTTAGTTTAACTGCATAAAATAATAATACGGCATTGAATTCAACAAAAAATATCTGGAATTAAGAATCTACTGATGACCATTGTCGATTGTTGGAGAAACCTGTCTGGTTCACTAATGTCCGTTAGGGAAGGAAATCTGCCATCCTTACCCGGCCTGGCCTACATGTGACTCCAAAGCCACAGCAATGTGGTTGACTCTCAACTGCCCTCCAAGGGCAACTGGGGATGGGCAATAAATGCTGGCCCAGCCAGCGATGCTCATGTCCCACGAATGAATAAAAAATAAAATAATGAGGTGGCCTTGATAGAGTGAATGTATAAGGAGCTATTTCTAAAGGCAGAAGAGTCACCAGGGAGGCATGGATTAAAATAGAGTGGCTGAAGGAATAATGAGCAGTTGAGGGAGGAAATTTAAGCTGAGTGTGGTCGGGGGTTAGAGGCAGAAAGCTTATGAGTGCGATTGGGAGAATTGCTGTCTATATTTCTGTTCTGTGATTTTATACAGTGATTTAAGATACAATTTGCTCTATTCAGGCCTCCTAAACAAAATCTATGATGCCCCCAGATTGGTATTACAAGATTCAGATTGCACTCATTTTCTAGTTTTAAGTTTTTTATTAGTGTCACAAGTAGGCTTACATTAACACTGCAGTGAAGTTACTGTGAAAATCCCCCAGTTGCCATGTTTTGGTGCCTGTTCGACTACACCGCGGGAAAATTTAGCATGGCCAAAGCACCTAACCAACACGTCTTTCTGACTGTGGGAGGAAACCGGAGCACCCGGCGGAAACCCACGCAGACACGGGGAGAACATGCAGACTCCGCACAGACAGTGACCCAAGCCGGGAATCAAACCCAGGTCCCTGGCACTGTGAGAACATAGAACATAGAACAGTACAGCACAGAACAGGCCCTTCGGCCCACGATGTTGTGCCGAGCTTTATCTGAAACCAAGGTCAAGCTATCCCACTCCCTATCATCCTGGTGTGCTCCATGTGCCTATCCAATAACCGCTTAAATGTTCCTAAAGTGTCTGACTCCACTATCACTGCAGGCAGTCCATTCCACACCCCAACCACTCTCTACGTAAAGAACCTACCTCTGATATCCTTCCTGTATCTCCCACCACGAACCCTATAGTTATGCCCCCTTGTAATAGCTCCATCCACCCGATGAAATAGTCTTTGAACGTTCACTCTATCTATCCCCTTCATCATTTTATAAACCTCTATTAAGTCTCCCCTCAGCCTCCTCCGCTCCAGAGAGAACAGCCCTAGCTCCCTCAACCTTTCCTCATAAGACCTACCCTCCAAACCAGGCAGCATCCTGGTAAATCTCCTCTGCACTCTTTCCAGCGCTTCCACATCCTTCTTATAGTGAGGTGACCAGAACTGCACACATTCCAAATGTGGTCTCACCAAGGTCCTGTACAGTTGCAGCATAGCCCCACGGCTCTTAAACTCCAACCCCCTGTTAATAAAAGCTAACACACTATAGGCCTTCTTCACAGCTCTATCCACTTGAGTGGCAACCTTTAGAGATCTGTGGATATGAACCCCAAGATCTCTCTGTTCCTCCACAGTCTTCAGAACCCTACCTTTGACCCTGTAATCCACATTTAAATTAGTCCTACCAAAGTGAGGCAGCAGTGTTAACCACTGTGCCACCGTGCTGCCCAGACACACAGTGTTAGAATGTAACCAACGATAACATTGGATCTGTTGTAGTGTGAGCAATGGTAACAAGCTGTAAGGGTCAGCTGACCCAATAAACTATGTAACCAATGACAAAATGATGTGATGATCATCTGACCAGCTGGCTCAATATAAATAAGAACCTGTTGGGAATTGTTGGAGAGCTTGGAAGGCCCAGGGTGAGGCCTCAAGTGTTGGAGCAATGAAGTTTCTTTATTAATCCCATTTCTTTGATTTATCTGTTGTAGTAAGTTTTATCTCATGTTATTGCCTATAATTGAAGAATATCTTTCTGCTGGATGAACGCATAGTTACCTATAGGTATACTTTAATTTTTTTTATCATCAGAAAATATTTAACTAAGAAGCTGGCCCATGTACACCAATTAAAGTAGTAAATGACCCGGTATAATTCTCTTACATTATTTTCATTTTAAATCAAGTTACTCAGTCAGATAGAGGATTGGAAAAATACTTACTTTTGGGAACAACCAGATTTTTAGCCATATTGGCGGGGGGGGGGAGGTTTAACACGGATATCAGAAGGACGTATTTTACATAGAGGGTGGTGGGGGCCTGGAATGCGCTGCCGAGCAAGGTGGTGGAGGCGGACACACTGGGAACGTTTAAGACTTATCTAGATAGCCACATGAACGGAGTGGGAATGGAGGGATACAAAAGAATGGTCTAGTTTGGACCAGGGAGCGGCGCGGGCTTGGAGGGCCGAAGGGCCTGTTCCTGTGCTGTATTGTTCTTTGTTCTTTGTATTAGTAAAACTGCACTAGGTTATCAATCGTAAATAAATTGAGGAAAATCTTTTAACGGAAAGACAAAACAAGCAAACTAGAATGTTCCATAAAGCCACCCCAATTGGAAAAAGTTATGTTTGCGATGTTGCAACTGAAAACATGACGCTAACCTAGCCAGCGCAATTTCGAGATAGTTTTGGGGTTAGTTCTAGATTGTCCCAAACTCTACTCTTAGGGTGGTGTAATAAATCCATGGAGGCGAAGGTCACCAAAGGTTCCTTTATTTACAAGACGTACTACATAACAGAGTTCTCCCTGTGTGCTCCCTGCTTCAGCAGGCAGAGACCTGACACACCTGTTCTAAATAGGGAACATGAGGCTCCCTGATTGGGCCATCAATTAGGACTCAATCAGGGACATCTTTTTGTGCTCAACCAAATAAACAAAATCAAATTAACTGAGGGAGAACTCAATCAGGGAGTTCATACTCTAACAGTCCAACCTCATTTGCCTGACTGAAGTCATCACAGGTGGAATCTTACCAGCACATCCACCCGAGGTCGTACAATCCCGCCCGAGGCCAAACGAGAATGCCATTCTCTGAGCCTCGCCCGCCCCCGGAATCGGCGCGGGCGTGCCAATAAAATTCCGGCCTTAGGGTGAGATTATCCGGCCTCGCTCGCCCCAAGGCCGGGAATTCCCACCTGAGGTCGACAGAACTTTGCAGGGTCCGCGCCTGCCTGCTACAATTCCCGTGGCGGGCAGGATGGAAAAATTCTGCCCTTAATCTGCGAAGTGCATCCCTGAACGCACTCATTCAAATTGCATTTCTGACCTCTGGAGAAAGGTTGAAATTAAGAGCCTACGATTCTTCTGGCTTTTGATCGCTTTAAAAATAAAATGAGGGAGTGACATTCCAAAGTGCTGACTACGAGAGAACAATTTTTAGTGGCAGCAATAACGTAGCAGCCTGTCGCACTGAATTTGCAATAATGACTCTTTTTCTAATGCTGCTGAAACATCCAACTTGACCCCGACATCATAAAAAAATCTGTAAAGACCAACTTTGGAGAAGATTATTCAGGTTGAAATTTCACAAAGGCAGAGACAGTGCAAAAGGTGCCGGGCTCTCTATGGTGTGATGGAACCAGAAAACAGATTTCTTTTCCCCAAAAGCATGCCGAAAGTTCACATTGATCAGAAAATTGGTTGTAAACCCAAAAGGAATAGAGAACGGATTATATCTTCCTGCTACAATTATGAAGTCACTGACACATAGCGAGTGACCAGAAGAGATTTCTCTTCACAGTGTAACCTTTTGCAGTTTCATCCTTCTAGGGATTTCTGTCGGAATAGAGTTTTAAGAGCAGATTATAAAGGTTATCCTCTGACATTCTGGGGATATTAGTGATGAGAAAAGTAAAGGTTAGGGACCCACAGAGGCTGTTCTGGAAGCAACCTAAGCTTTGCTGTTCACTTTAATTACCTTTTAGCTCTGAATCAATGTGTTAAATCATATCGTGGTGCTGGGAGGGTCATGGTCTGTTTTTTTTTGGGGCAATTCGGATCGTCAGCACTGCCTCCCGATTAAAATTATTGTGATGATTTAAGGTCTGGATTGTTACAATAAATGAACTCTCAGAAGGTGATGTTTTAATTCTTTCCTGGGATGTGAGTGTTGACGGCAAGGCCAGTGTTTATTGCCCATTCCTTAATTGGCCTCTAAAAGGTCCCTTTTTGAACCACAACTGTCCATCTGTTGTAGGTACACCTAAGATGCTGATAGGAAGAGACTTCCAAGATTTGGACCCAGCAACAGTGAATCGTAGAATCCCTACACTGCCGAACGAGGCTATTCAGCCCATCGAGCCTGCATCGATTACAATCCCATCCAGATCCTATCCCCTAACTCCATGTATTTACCCTGCTGATCTCCCTGACACGAATGGGCAATTTAGCAAGGCCTACTAATTTAACTCGCACATCTTTGGGCCATGGGAGGAAACCCACGCAGATACAGAGAGAACGTACAACTCCACACAGTCACCCAAGGCTGGAATTGAACCTGGGTCCCAGGTGCTGCGAGGCTGCAGTGCTCACCATTGTGCCAACATCCTGCCCCTACAAGGAATGGTGATGTGGTCCAAGTCAGGATGATGTCGAGCTTGAGGGGAAACTTGTGGCGGAATTTTCCTGTACCGCCCGCCACGGGAATCGTAGTGGGCGGGAAACGGACCATGTAAAGGTACGTTGACCTTGGGCGGGATTTTCCGGCTTTGGGGCAAGCACGGCCCTTGGTGTTTCCATGAATATGCTGCCCTTGACCTTCTAGGTGGTAGAGGTCAAGCGTTTGCAACGAGTTATCAAATGAGTTGCCGAATTGCTTTAGCGCATCTTGTAGATGTTACATACTGCTGCCACTCTGTGGTGATGGAAGAAGGTGTGAATGCTCAAGGCGGTTCATGGGATGCAGGTCAAATGGACTAATTTGTCCTGGATGGTGTTGAGCTTCTTGAGTGTTGTTGGAGATGTATTCACCCAGGTAGCGGGGGAGTATCCATCACTCCTGACTTGTGCCTTGTAGATGGTGGACAGACTCTGGGGAGACAGGAGGTGGGTTACTAACCACAAAATTCTCAGCCTCTGACCTGATCTTGTAGCTACAATATTTATATGGTAGATCCAGTTAAGTTTCTGGTCAATGGTAACACTCAGGATATTGATGGTGGAGGATTCAATGATGGAATGTAGTTGAATGCCCTGAGAAGATGATTAAGTTCTCTTTTGTTGGAGATGATCATTGCTTGACAGTTAAGTGGCATGAATGCCAATTTCCACTTCTCAGCCAAAGCCTGAATGTTGTCCAGATCTTGCTGTACATGAACATGGACTGTTTCAGTTTCTGAGGAGTCGCGAACGGTACTGAACATTTTGCAATCTTCAACAAACAGCCCCACTTCTGACCTTAAGATGGAAAGAAATTCCTTGATGAAGCAGTTGAAGATGGTTGGGGCAAAGACACTACCCTGAGGAACTCCTGCAGTGATGTACCTGGGCTGAGATGATTGACCTCCTGCAATCTTCCTCTGTGCTAGATATTGCTCCAATCAAAGCAGAGTTCCCTCCCCTAATTCTCACCAACTTCAGTTTTGTTAGGGCTCCTTTTTTTCATTCATGGAATGTAAATGTCATTGGCTAATCCAGCATTTATTGCCCATCGCTAATTGCCCTTGACAGGTGATGGAGAGCCATTCTCTTGAACCACTGCAGTCCATGTGGTTTAGCTACACTCTTAGTACAGTGGTTCCAAGTGAGGATGGAATAGGGTCTTGAAACGGAACTTGCAGCTGATGGCATTTCCATGTATCCTGTGCCCTTGGTGTTAGAGGTATCACAATGTGCCTCACTTATATGCCACAGAAGTATTGTCTGTATAAGTACTTATATAATAATTTTTGAATTAGTATGTCTTTTGTTATTGCAATGGAGAGGGATAGGGCCGTACGGCAGGGCAAGGTTTACAATTGGGGCAGAGGTAATTATGATGCGATTAGGCAAGAATTAGGGGGCATAAGATGGGAACAGAAACTGTCAGGGAAAGGCACTAATGAAAAGTGGAACTTTTTCAAGGAACAAATACTGGGTGTCCTGTCTGAGGCATCTTTGCGAGTTGCTGCAGCGTTTCATGTATATGGTACGCGTTGCTGCCTCTGTGCATTGGTGGTGAAGGTAGTAAATATTTAAGGTAATGTATAGGGTGCCAAAAAAGTGGGCTGCTTTGTCCTGGATGGTGTTGAGCCTTTTGAGTGTTGTTGGAACTGCCCTCATTTATAAAGTGGAGAGTGAGAACCAGCAAGAGGGAAAATCCTACCAATCGCCAGAAACGCGGGTTCAATTTCGGCCTTAGGTGGCTGTCTGTGTGGAGTTGGCATATTTTCCCCATGTCTGTAAGGGCTTCCTCCAAGTCCTTCAGTGTCCTCCCACAGTCCAAAAATGTATAGTTCATCACATTTCTGCATGATGCCACCACCGAACACATCTTCCACTCACCTCCCCTATTAGCATTCTAAAGAGATCATTCCTTCTGTTACACTCTGGTCCACTCCTCTATCACCCCTAATAATTGATCCTCTTCCCAAGGCACCTTCCCATGGAATTGCAGGAGGTGTAACATCTGCCCCTTTACCTCTTCTCTTCCCGCTGTGCGTAGCGGGGGATTTGGAAACCTCTGTTTTCTGAAATTATTAAAACCAAGTAGATTAGTTCAAATTGGGACCACAGTGTGCCTTAAATATATTAAAGGTATCACAATGTGCCTCACTTATATGCCACAGAAGTATTGTCTGTATAAGTACTTATATAATAATTTTTGAATAAGTATGTCTTTTGTTATTGCAATGGAGAGGGATAGGGCCGTACGGCAGGGCAAGGTTTACAATTGGGGGAGCGGTAATTATGATGCGATTAGGCAAGAATTAGGGGGCATAAGATGGGAACAGAAACTGTCAGAGAAAGGCACTAATGAAAAGTGGAACTTTTTCAAGGAACAAATACTGGGTGTCCTTGATAGGTATGTCCCTGTCAGGCAGGGAGGAAATGGCCGAGTGAGGGAACCATGGTTCACGAAAGAGGTGGATTGTCTTGTGAAAAGGAAGAGGGAAGCTTATGTAGGGATGAGGAAACAAGGTTCAGATGGCTCGGTTGAGGGTTATAAGTTAGCAAGGAATGAACTGAAAAAGGGGCTTAGGAGAGCTAGAAGGGGACATGAGTAGTCCTTGGCGGGTCGGATCAAGGAAAACCCCAAGGCTTTTTACTCTTATGTGAGGAATAAAAGAATGACCAGGGTGAGGTTAGGGCCGGTCAAGGACAGTAGTGGGAACTTGTGTATGGAGTCAGTAGAGATAGGCGAGGTGATGAATGAATACTTTTCTTCAGTGTTCACCAAGGAGAGGGGCCATGTTTTTGAGGAAGAGAAGGTATTACAGGCTAATAGGCTGGAGGAAATAGTTGTTCGGAGGGAGGATATACTGGCAGTTTTGAATAAACTGAAGGTCGATAAGTCCCCTGGGCCTGATGAAATGTATCCTAGGATTCTTTGGGAGACAAGGGATGAGATTGCAGAGCCTTTGGCTTTGATCTTTGGGTCCTCACTGTCCACGGGGATGGTGCCAGAGGACTGGAGAGTGGCGAATGTTGTTCCTCTGTTTAAGAAAGGGAATAGAAATGACCCTGGTAATTATAGACCAGTTAGTCTTACTTCGGTGGTTGGTAAATTGATGGAAAAGGTCCTTAGGGATGGGATTTACGACCATTTAGAAAGATACGGATTAATCCGGGATAGTCAGCACGGATTTGTGAAGGGCAAATCGTGCCTCACAAATTTGATAGAATTTTTTGAGGAGGTAACTAAGTGTGTTGATGAAGGTAGGGCAGTTGATGTCATATACATGGATTTTAGTAAGGCGTTTGATAAGGTCCCCCATGGTCGGCTTATGATGAAAGTAAGGAGGTGTGGGATAGAGGGAAAGTTGGCCGATTGGATAGGTAACTGGCTATCTGATCGAAGACAGAGGGTGATGGTGGATGGAACATTTTTGGACTGGAGGCAGGTTGCTAGCGGAGTGCCACAGGGATCAGTGCTTGGTCCTCTGCTCTTTGTGATTTTTATTAATGACTTAGAGGAGGGGGCTGAAGGGTGGATCAGTAAATTTGCTGATGACACCAAGATTGGTGGAGTAGTGGATGAGGTGGAGGGCTGTTGTAGGCTGCAAAGAGACATAGATAGGATGCAAAGCTGGGCTGAAAAATGGCAAATGGAGTTTAACCCTGATAAATGTGAGGTGATTCATTTTGGTAGGACTAATTTAAATGTGGATTACAGGGTCAAAGGTAGGGTTCTGAAGACTGTGGAGGAACAGAGAGATCTTGGGGTCCATATCCACAGATCTCTAAAGGTTGCCACTCAAGTGGATAGAGCTGTGAAGAAGGCCTATAGTGTGTTAGCTTTTATTAACGGGGGTTGGAGTTTAAGAGCCGTGGGGTTGTGCTGCAAGTGTACAGCACCTTGGTGAGACCACATTTGGAATATTGTGTGCAGTTCTGGTCACCTCACTATAAGAAGGATGTGGAAGCGCTGGAAAGAGTGCAGAGGAGATTTACCAGGATGCTGCCTGGTTTGGAGGGTAGGTCTTATGAGGAAAGGTTGAGGGAGCTAGGGCTGTTCTCTGTGGAGCGGACGCGGCTGAGGGGAGACTTAATAGAGGTTTATAAAATGATGAAGGGGATAGATAGAGTGAACGTTCAAAGACTATTTCCTCAGGTGGATGGAGCTATTACAAGGGGGCATAACTATAGGGTTCATGGTGGGAGATATAGGAAGGATATCAGAGGTAGGTTCTTTACGCAGAGAGTGGTTGGGGTGTGGAATGGACTGCATGCAGTGATAGTGGAGTCAGACACTTTAGGAACATTTAAGCGGTTATTGGATAGGCACATGGAGCACACCAGGATGATAGGGAGTGGGACAGCTTGATCTTGGTTTCAGATAAAGCTCGGCACAACATCGTGGGCCAAAGGGCCTGTTCTGTGCTGTACTGTTCTATGTTCTATGTTCTATTATAGATTCGAATTGTATTTTTGTATTTCATTGTGACCTTTGTCCGGGGTGTGTGGGGTTCTTGATTATGCTGGCTGCTTTTCCAGGGCAGTGGGAAGTGTAGATGGATGGGAGGCTGGTTTGTGTGATGGACTGGGCTACATTCACAACCCTTTGTAGTTTTTTGCGGTCTAGGTCAGAGCAGGAGCCATACCAAGCTGTGACACATCCGGAAAGAATGCTTTCTATGGTGCAACTGTAAAAATTGGTGAGAGTTGTATCGGGCATGCCAAATTTCCTTAGCCTCCTGAGAATGTAGAGGCTTTGGAAGTCTGGAGCCATTCATTCGGCATACTTGACTTGATGAGCAAAGCTGGACTTTGCGAACCATATCAGTAATAGTGGTACAAAGTATTTTTTTCTGTGAGACTAAAACATTGCTTTTATGATCATCACAGAGAATTTGAAAGGATTTGTGTAAAGGGCATTGGTGTAAACATTTGAGATATCTTCTGAAAATAGCTTGGGATTTAGAGCCTTCGAGTAGGATTGAGTGAACAATGGGCTTTTAAGTCATGATCATTGAAGATACATCTGGTAAGTTTTCATCCAAGACCACAGCCTCAGGCTGCCATGCTGAATCTCATCATCAAAGTTAACATTCTTTGTTAGGTAACAAGCATGGAATGCAATTAATCTCCATTCTCTAGAATTTTTCCATTGCTGAGAGATAACCTATTAAAACCTTCATCTAGATATCTTTGGTGTGATTTGATTTGATTTATTATTGTCACATGTATTAGCATACAGTGAACAGTATTGTTTCTTGCACGCTATACAGACAAAGCATATTGTACATAGAGAAGAAAATGAGAGAGTGCAGAATGTTAGTATTACAGTCATAGCTAGGGTGTAGAGAAAGATCAACTTAGTGCGAGAAAGGTCCATTCAAAAGTCTGATGGCAGCAGGGAAGAAGCTGTTCTTGAGTCGGTTGGTACATTACTGTGATGACTTCAGCCAGACTAATGAGGTTGGCTTGCTCGAGTATGAACTGCCTGATTCCTAATTGATGGTTAAATCAGGGAGCCTCATGCTCCCTATTTAAAGCAGGTGTGTCAGACTCCCAGTCTGCATTCTGCAGGGAGCAACTGGAGAGCTGGCTGTGTACAGATGTATGGTGTAAATAAAGTAATTGGTGACGGGATGTTTTGCCTCCGTGGAGTTATTACAATGACCTCAGGATTTTGTATCTTTTTCCTGACAGAAGAAGGTGGAAGAGAGTATGTCCGGGGTGTGTGGGGTCCTTGATTATGCTGGCTGCTTTTCCGAGGCAGCGGGAAGTGTGAACAGTGTCAATGGATGGGAGACTGGTGTACGTAATGGACTGGGCTTCATTCACGACCCTTTGTAGATTCTTGTGGTCTTGGACAGAGCAGGAGCCATACCAAGCTGTGCTACAACCAGAAAGAATGCTTTATACCGTGCATCTGTAACAGTTGTGAGAGGCGTAGCGGACGTGCTGAATTTCCTTACCCCCCTGACAAAGTAGAGGCAGACCAAGGCCAACTAAATACTGGGCTAGCCGGCACAGCTCACACCCCGTAGAAGGATGAAAAATAAATCATTGCAGCATTATGGCTTCACACCATTGAAGGGAATAAGGAACTTTGCCTTTTGAATCCTCAAGATTGGTATTAAGAGAGATGAGTGTGACCAGAATATTTTCCATTGCACAGGATGGCAGCAAGTTTGAATCTTTGTTTCAAGTGAAATTTAATCTCTGGAGATGATTGAGAGTGATTCTGTACTAACGGATTTCAGTATCAATAAATAATAGACATAAATTTCACACCCCGATTATATGATTCCAGAAGATGCAGTTAGTCAGCATTTGTAAGGGTTGACATTGTCGTGAAATTCATTGTCTGTTCAATCATCTACTTGGCTGATCTGTTTCAGAATTTATCACTTTAATAAATCCCGAAATAACACAAGGGTAATTTGGAAAGCTGGTTGAAGATATTTCATCATAACACAACTTAGGTCAACATAGTTCGTGTAGTTAATGTCTTCAACAAATAAACTGTTAATGAGCAAAAACTGATTAACTGCAGCAGCATGGCTGATTAAGCAGTGACCAGACTGGAAACTATTGTCAATCAGAGCTCTCTGAATGATTTTGTTCCTTGAATTTGATATGGGATGGATTCATTTGAAATGAATAGAGATGCTTCAGGTTGCTTTCATATTGGTCGAGACCTTCCGGGAAAAATAATGGCAAGTTCATCATGCACTCGATATGCAAATCAGCAAATGTGTTCCACAAAGAACATGGATAGCTCGTTGCCACAGCGGTTAGCACTGCTGCCTCACAGCGCCAGGGACCTCAGTTCGATTCTCGGCTTGAGTCACTGTCTGTGCGGAGTCTGTACGTTCTCTCCGTGTCTGTGTGGGTTTCCTCTGGGTGCTCTGACTTCCTCCTACAGTCTGAACGACGTGCTGGTTAGGTGCATTGGCCATGCTAAATTCTCCCTCAGTGTACCTGAACAGGAGCTGGAGTGTGGCGACTAGGGTATGTTCATAGTAACTTCATTGCAGTGTTAATGTATGCCTACTTTTAAAGCTTATTTATTAGTGTCACAACTAGACTTATGTTAACACTGCAATTGAAGAGATAGATTGTTGGTCAAATCATTCACTGACTTCCCAGTTGCCATCGTTGTTATCAGCTGAAAGGTTACAGGGCAAAACACTTTCAAACTGAACCATGCAGAAAAATGTCTAATGAACTGTGTATGTAATGAAATGACCCAGTCCAGCAAGATTTGGGTCTTATGTAATCGCACAATTTGTTGCTACCACAGAAGTATTATGTTAAAAGTGAACATTTTCTCGTGCCTCCACTTGTCCTTTCCCAGTGGCTCAAAATTGTGGAACTCCTCACATTCTTGGATTTGTCATTCCTAAAGCAATCTTCAAGTTTTAGATCTGAAGCTAGTCTACGATTATGCCTTCCTAGTTGACTGTATCTTCATGATTGAACTGTTGCTGCTCAGTTGGTGATATTCTTACTTTTGAGTAGAGAAGGTTGTGGATTCAATTTTTACTCCAGAGCCTTGGGGTGAGATTTACAGACCCTTCCTCCTCCCACCCCCAATGCCATACACAGGATAGCAGACAAGATGGGGCATTAAATTGGGCTTGCTGGCAGTGGGGCCAAGCTGTTGCCTACCCCTGTCACCTGCCCCCGCATGTACTTTACCTGTGCTGGGGAAGGCATCAGGGCGCCCCACTTGGCTGTGGACCAATTGAGGTCCTTATATGGCCAATTAATGACCACTCATTGCCTGCTCCTGCCACCACTGGGAACTTTCTCATACCAGTGGAGGCCTAGTGTCCAGGCTGCTCCAGTAAAAGCTTCTGGCCTGGGAGAGGGCCAAGAGGATGGTTCCCCTGCCTTGGGCACTCTGTGTTTATCAAAGGCCCCACCCAAAGGTTCCTGCAATCCTTATTTTCTCTCCACCCCCAAGCCCTGATCCCATCCCTACTCACTGTGGCTTATCAGCCTGTACCCGGTGATTTCCTGGATTCATCTTAAGAGTCATAGAGTCTTAGAGGTTTACAGCATGGAAACAGGCCCTTTGGCCCACATTGTCCATTCTGCCCAGCTTTTACCACTAAGGTAGTCCCAATTGCCTGCATTTGGTCCATTTCCCTCCTTACCAATCTGATCTATATAACTGTCTAAATGCTTTTTGAAAGACAAAATTGTACCCGCCTCTACTACTGCCTCTGGCAGCTTGTTCCAGAGACTCACCACCCTCTGTGTGAAAGAATTGCCCCTCTGGACCCTTTTGTATCTCTCCCCTCTCACCTTAAACCTATGCCCTCTAGTTTTAGACTCCCCTACCTTTGGGAAAAGCTGTTTACTATCTGGCTGGTCTATGCCCCTCATTATTTTATAGACCTCTATAAGATCACTCCTACGCTCCACGGAAAGAAGCCCCAGTCTCTCCTTGTAACTCAAACTATCAAGTCCCGGTAGCAGCCTAGTAAATCTTTTCTGCACTCTTTCTAGTTTAATATAATTCCTATAATAGGGTGACCAGAACTGTACACAGTATTCCAAGTGTGGCCTCACCAGTGTCTTGTAGAACTTCAACAAGGGGTTCCAACTCCTGTATTCAATGTTCTGACCAATGAAATCAAGCATGCTGAATGCCGCCTTCACCACCCTGTCCAAGTTGTTCCAAGTTCCTGGTTTGTCGTCTTCAGGGACTTGATATGGTCCCAAATGTGGCCACTGCTGCTGGCACCACTGCTGGAACAAGGAAGCTGTCAGCCATTTGATTGACTGACAGTATTTGGAGACGGATCATCTTGTTGGCTGGGGGCAGAAGTCCTGTCTCAAGCCAACTAAAGGTCCAACCGCCATTTAAAGGCTGTGAGGTGAGCCAGATGAGCGCAGACAAGTTCACCCCAAATTCCATGCCAAGTGAGTGGGGGGTGGAAGTAGGGACTCCAGATAAAATTCAGTCCTCAGTCACAAGGTATAGGCTGACCTACCAGAGTAATAGTGAAGAAGTACTGCACTGTTGGAGGTACTGTATTTCAGATTATATGTTAAACTACAGCACTATCTCTCCTCTCAGCTCGATGTGAAAGATCCCATGATCCTATTGTGAAGAAAAGGAGGAGAGGTGCATTGGCCAACATTTCCCTCAGACAACACCACTTAGACCATCTGGCCATTATCATACTGCTGCTTGTGGGAGCTTGCTGTGCATGAATTGGCTGTCATGCTTCCTACAATTACAGCTGTGGTTCCAATTCAAAAACTACTGCAAAGGCTGCTAAGCACTCAAGATAATCTTAATGAAATGTCGTCATCTTTCCTTTTTCCTAATCTTCCCAAATCACTTTTCTTCCTTCTTTCCAATTTGCTCCAACCATTTGGTTGCTCTGTATCGCACTCCATGGAATTTCACCTGGCTCCTTGGAGAATGAAAAGAATGTCACCAGCTATAATGAACTGTCAAAAGCAAATCTATATTTTGTGGTATAATTACAGAAAGCAATATTCATTTTATCAGAGAATCCTTACAGTGCAGAAGGAGGCCATCAGGCCCATCAAGCCTGCGCTGTGAACAATCCAACCCACATAACCTCACCCTGCTAATCCCCCTGACACTAAGGGGCAATTTAACATGGCCAATCCATCTAACCTACACATCAATGGAATGTGGGAGGAATCCAGAGCACCCAGAGGAAACCCGCGCAAACATTGGGAGAATGTGCAGACTTCACACAGATAGTGATCTGAGGCCAGAATTGAACGCAGATCCCTCGCGCCGTGAGGCAGCAGTGCTAACCACTGTGCCAATTTTGTAACTTAACTATAGTGTGTTGTGTCTCTTTTTATTTGTTGGATTCTTGGATCCATAAGGCCCTCCATAATTAGGGAATAGTATTCAGAGCTCAGCATTTCATCACAATTTGTAGCCAGCAATAAAAATCAAAGTCACATTAACTTGTGACTTTTAAGTGCATGCATCAAGAAAAATTGGCTTTTTACGAGCCTGGGGTATAAGTGGGTTTCTGAAAGTCTGAAGTGTTAATGTCAGCCTACGTGTGACACTAATAAATAAACTTTTAAAGTTTAAAATCTTCCAATGTCATGCCTGACTCTTCAGCAAGCTTGCTTTAAAAGTTTATGTATTAGTGTCACGAGTAGGCTTACATTAACACTGCAATGAGGTTACTGTGAAAATCCCCTAGTCGCCACACTCCGGCGTCTGTTCGGGTACACTGAGGGAGAATTTAGCATGGCCAATGCACCTAACCAGCACCTTTTTCAGACTGTGGGAGGAAACCAGAGCACCAGGAGGAAACCCACGCAGACACGAGGAGAACATGCAGACTCCACACAGACAGTGACCCAAAGCAAGGAATCGAACTGAGGTCCCTGGCGCTGTGAGGCAGCAGTGCTAACCACTGTGCCACCCTTAGCATTGGAGGAAAAGAAAAGTCTGCCTGATTATTGTAATCCCACTTGTTCAACTCTGAATTTAATACCTATAGCATTTAATGTTGGTATTGAATATTTCCTTCCTTTGTAATACAGACGTAACAGAGGCATGGTTAAAACAGCAGAAATTGCTTCAAGATGCTTTAGTTAATGCGTACCATGTGCATTCCACTGATACAGTTTGAGCTGTGTGGATTGTACAATTGACAATTCTCTCCCATAATTTATTGAAAATTCTCTACTTTAAGCCGTCAGTGTTGATTTCCACATTACAATTGATGCAGCCTAGGTCACAGATATGATCGATATTATTCTTGTGCGAAGTGCATTGTGCTTATGTTGAATTGCATTTTGATAGATATTGTTGCCTGAAGCTGAATAGTGCTCCAATTCTGAAAGAGATTGGCTCTTTCATGTTTCTATTATTTTTTATTTGTGGATGTTACAAAAGTTAGCATTGGAATAGTCATCATGGAAAGTGACTCAATATAATGTTTTCAATTTATAAGATATATATATCTTCAGGACATTCAGTTACAAAATCTTTAATTTAGTGCTTCCTCTGCAGTTTTTCATTGCCATATGATTTCATATAGATTTAACTAATTGACATGCTCTGTAGTTATCGTAAGTTTTATTTTATTTATTAGCGTCACCAGCAGGCCTACGCTGCAATTAAGGAACTGTGAAAATCCCCAAGTCGCTACACTCCAGCGCCTGTTCGGATACACTGAAGGAGAATTTAGCATGGCCAATGCACCTAACCAGCATGTCTTTTGGACTATGAGAGGAAACCGGAGCATCCAGAGAAAACCCATGCAGACACGGGGAGAACGTGCAGACTCCACACAGACACTGACCCAAGCCGGGAATTGAACCTGTGTCCCTGGCGCTGTGAGGCAACAGTGCTAACCACTGTGCCACCATTCCACCTTCGAGCTATTTTCTGATAATTGACCACATGACTGACCTCCCAAATGTGAGAGTCAGAACCATCCTGTGCAAGGAATATTCTTGATGGAGATGAACATTAGGAAGATGAGAATGGAATTATATTTTGTGACTGCCAGCTCTGTGTTTGGTGGGATCACATAGAGCTGGCAGTCAAAGCTATCAAACCATACCTTCCTGAAGGACGCTCTGAATATAATTGCAACAGGCATCAAACAAAATAGTGACTGAAGATACAGCATTCAACGGATGCCATGAAGACCAAAAGAGAAAATGCTGGAAAATCTCAGCAGGTCTGGCAGCATCTGTAAGGAGAGAAAAGAGCTGATACTTCGAGTTCAGGTGACCCTTTGTCAAAGCTTTGTCAAAGGGTCATCCGGACTCAAAACATCAGTTCTTTCCTTACAGATGCTGCCAGACCTGCTAAGATTTTCCAGCGTTTTCTCTTTTGGTTTCAGATTCCAGCATCCACAGTAATTTACTTTTATGCTTTGATGCCATGAAGAGTTCTGTACAATGCTGCCTCACATGCAAGCATGGAAAACTATTTTTATTGCTGTTTTTTTCTTAAACTTGAAATGCTGTTGGGACAATGAAGGGCGGTGATGGGGATTTTCCATTCCTGTTTTCGGCAAATGGGAATGGTGGAGGGGGCAGAGAACAGATAAGAGTCCCAAAATGGCTTTTACACATTTACGCCAGCCGATTACCCCACTCGATTGTCCGTGCCACCCAACCCCCCAAACCAGCAACATCATGCTGAGCAGAGCATATAAAAACTGCATTCATCGTGGACCCAAATGTATGGATTTCATTTTTGATGAGACTTTGTAGAAATGGAATTGTTATTTTTAATTACGGGGATCCCGACTTTTAAATTTGTTTGAATAGGCAGTTTCGGTGTTTGCACCTCTGATAGTACCCCTATGTTAAACTGTCCATACATGTTGGCATATTATAACAGGCCCTCATGATGTACACCTGGTACAAAACTCACGGGGACGCAGAGGTGGGTGCAGCCCCCGGGGGGAGTAGGTCATGCCTGGGTAATGCCCATTGACACTGCCTGGGCAATGCTCCCTGGTGCTGCCCATGCATTGAGTGCCAGTGGTTGGAGGTTTCCATGGGGGATATGCCAGGGGTTCCATGTCCCTGGGGTTGGGGCAGCGTGCTGGTGTCCGTATCTATTCGGCAGGGGGTGGATTCTGTGATGTGTGAGTTACTGCTGTGGGGAGAGGGGGTGGTTCTGTGGTGGGAAGGGTTCCTTTATTCTATTGTTATCTCTTTTAGATTGGGGCATCCTTCAGGAGCTGAAGTTGCTGGCGGGACAATCTCATTCAGAGTCTGCCCTGCCAACCTGACATTGTGGAGCCCACATCGCTTCCTTGCTTTTTCTTTGACTAAGTGTCAAAACATATGGCAGTAAAAGCCAGCCGTGCAGCCAGCGGGCTACACCTGCTTTCCCTACCTGAGTTGACACTTAGTCAAAAAATGGCAAAATTCCGCTGAATGAATTATTTTATTTGTTCATGCTATTGGGGAGACAAAATTAACTGTTCATCCTTCTGTTGTCCTTTGAAGCCAGCTAGCAAGTTCCTCCTGAAACTGCTGTAATCTTTGTGGTTACGGTACTCCTGTGATTGTGATGGGCAAGATAAACGCCTTTCTGGGACAGTTTTCTACAATGCCTTGGAGCTCTGAATTTCTTTCCGAGACTTCAGCCTTGATGAAAGCCCTTAATGTAAGTAATTCAATTGTGCAAAGAAAATGGAACTATCACCCAGCACAGAAGGTAATTTGGGATTCTTCCATAAACCACTTAATAGATTATACCCTCCAAGCATCTGAAATTAATTCCTTAAATGGACCACCCATGTCAGAATATTTATTGACTTGCAGTTTGATTGATTGGCTAAGATCTTATGGACATCTCATTGAACACTGCATGATTGCTTTCATGCAGTCCATTCTGAAAAGACGTCCAGCCACAACGTTTATGACCACAAAGATCACATTTTGACACATGTTTCTTATGTCGGTCATTAGCCAATTTAGACCCCCTGGCACCTCATTGACAGTCAGAAGTTTAGCCAGTGCTCTAAGTCTGGTTGCTATCAGTTTTTTTTCTATTGGCTTTATCTACAATCACTCTTTTGTCTTTACCATGGGTGGCACAGTGGTTAGCACTGCTGCCTCACAGCGCTAGGGACCCGGGTTCAATCCCAGCCTCGGGCCACTGTCTGTGTGGAGTTTACAAGTTCTCCCCGTGTCTGTATGGGTTTCCTCCGGATGCCCTTGTTTCCTCCCACACTCCAAAGATGTGCGAGTTAGGCCATGCAAAATTGCCCCTTAGTGTCAGGGGGACTGGCAGGGTAAATACGTGGGGTTGTGGGGATAGGGTCGGGGTGGGACAGTGGTTGGTGCTGGCTTGATGGGCCGAATGGCCTCCTTCTGCACTGTCGGGATTCTACGATTCTATGTAGAAAGACTGAATCTTGGTTGCCATATCTATGCAGTGTAAAATGGAAATGTTTCTCTCTTTGTCCCACAATTTTAAATCCATGGCAACTATTCTATTTAAGTTTTGTGCTAATGGCAGACTTTTTTTTACTATGGGATGTGGTGGCATCCTCTGATGCATTTTACAGATGTAATTTGTACTAATCTCCTCAATGAGCCTTGTATAATCATCATCAACCACACCTGCATGCTTTAGCGTTTTTAACCGATGACAAAAGTGATGAGCAAATTGCATGTGTAACTTTAAAACAATTTGTTTTTTCCTTTCTCAATCTTTATCACCTGATCCCATTAACATCTCTTTAACATTCTGATTAGATATGCCGAGTTTTGCTTAGTGGAAGCAACACTGCCCTGAATGGATAAACCGAAGGCCTCCAAAAACAAACAATTGCTTTATCATGTTGCATTTCCAGTTTCATTTGTGCATTTTTCATGGAAGGCTTGTTTTTTAAAAATTCATTCATGGGACATGGGCATCGTTGACTGGCCAGCATTTATTGCCCATCCCGAATTGTCCGAGGGCAGTTGAGAGTCAACCACATTGCTGTGGCTCTGGAGTCACATGAAGGCCAGACCAGGTAAGGATGGCAGATTTCCTTCCCTAAAGGACAAGCAGCAAGGGTATCTTACTGGAGACTACCAACATGTCTTACTAGAGACTACCAGCATGAGACTTACTAGAGCCTTAATAAAGTTACTTACTCCAGCTAATTTGCATGGAATCGCCCTTTTTTTCGTGACCTCAAATGTGTTGTCATCTTAAAACAAGTAAAACTTTAATACCCCTTGACCTCACTCAATCTTTACTATTGAGTGAATCTAAACAACATTCTAACCAATCTGTTCCACACACACTGTCGAAGTACAACCATTATTTAGCACAGCACAAGTAAATGAATCGTGACTAATATACCTATTACTGGATTAAAGTTTCTTGTAACTCGTACAATTCCCTCAGGCTGATCATTATCATCACCTTCACTTTCGAATTCTCTGCGTCATGATTGCTTTGAAAACTCTGCTGTTCTGCTTTGAGCGTCTCATTCCATAATGATATTTTGAGTCATGTCTGAAGTACAGGTTAACTGTTCCCAAGGCATTTCTGGGTTTTATTCGCCTATTATTGCTATTCCAATCCTGTAGTCTGCCGAGATATCCTGATTGGCTAAAAGTTCATTCATCCTCATTTTTTTTCTGTCTGTAAATCTTCGGTCGTCCTGGAGTCAGCACCCCAAGTCTCTGGGGCGGCCGGGTAGCAGAGTATTTCGCATTGTTGCCTCACAGCGCCAGGGACCTGGGTTCGATTCCCACCTTGGGTCACTGTATGCTTAGAGTTTGCATGTTCTCCCGGTATCTGCGTGGGTTTCCTCGGGTGCTCCGGTTTCCTCCCATAGTCCGAAAGACATGCTGGTTAGGTGCATCGGCCATGCTAAATTCTAAATCTTAATTATCTCAAAAAGCCCCGATCCTTGAGTCTTCCATCCTTTGTGACACCACATAATATCCCACTTGCACCATCCAGTTAGTGTGAAATGATTACTTCCCCAGGATTTTTGAAAGCAGGGACGTTTGATCCAATAAGTGTGTATATTTCTAAGAACTGAACATTGGTTAACAGCAGGAGCCCCGCGACATCTTTGCACAATCCAGCAACTGCAATGTGAGCTCCAAAGAAGGAATCTCCAAATTGAAGTTGTGCAATAGTCATTTAAACTCTGTGATCTATTCCTCGATGGAATGAAATGACCATCCTTCTTTTGAAATCTATCAAATTCTGACCACGCCTTGTCAACATCCTTTTGTAAATGTCATCCAATAAGCTTAAGAGAAGATCTAAACATTCAGCAGTATCAAATTGACAGGCATCCAGCTCACAAAGTACCTCGCTTCCAATTTTATTTTTATTAGGAAGTGACAAAGCCAAAATCGTACCATGATTTTCACAGTAACTCCATGGCAGTGTTAATGTAAGCCTCCTTGTGACACTAATAAATAAACTTAAAAACTTCCTCTTCAATAAGGATGTAGCCATGTCCGCTTCATTTCTTCATTGCTTATACAGTTCAGATTCAGAGAACATCAGTGAGTTATCAAAATCTGACAATTTATGCTTGTTTTCAACCATTCTTCATGAACGTAACTCAGATTATAATCTTCTGTTCTGAAAAAAAATATTTTCCAATCTTCACCTTTAGGCAACCATTCCTTGCTACCATGCTGAACTCGTGACAACCAGATGGTCTAGTAGTAAACCAGATGACAATCTTTTACCGACTGTTAGATTTATTCAGAGAATGTGACATTACAACTGTACATCTATTTCCGAACCAACAATATTCTAGAAGTCTCTATTTATGCTGAAGGTACCAAATCAATAAATGACCACCTTCTCGATATGTTCTCCAAAGATGTGCAGGTTAGATGGATTGGCCATGCTAAATTGCCCCTTAGTGTCAGGGGGATTAGTAGAGTAAATATGTGGGGTTAAGGGACAGGGCCTGGGTGGGATTGTGGTCGGTGCAGACTCGATGGGCCAAATGGCCTCCTCTGCACTGTAGGGATTCTAAGACTCTATGTTTAACCTTGAAATACAATTAACATATTGGCCGAAATGTTCTGATAGTTACCGTTGGCGGGATCTTCTGGTCCCACCGATGGTGACCCTCTGCCGCAGGTTCCCTGATGGCGGAGGGTGCAAACAATGGGACAACGTGTTGACAGTGGTGGGACCACTGCCATCCAATTCATGTTTGAAATAGCTGCAGGGCACTCCATGTCAGTGGGGATGTGTTCCCCGTCTACTCTTCGAGTGGTGGGAAGTGGGACTCCACCATCTGAAAAATCCAGGCCTGTATTTTGCTTTGAGAGCTATGTGGATATTAGTAGATAAATGCTTCATGTATTCAAATGTGATTCCTTCATCCATTACCTTTTAACAAACATATAAAAACATCAATCAGAACAAGGAATATTTATTTGTAGACAAATGTTTGCATAGTGAAATTTGATTATGTGCAAATAGCACCCAACGTCGAGATGCTTATAACTGTAATACTTATTTCATGGTGTTTCTCTGTTCAACGCTTACTTTTCCTTAATTATTTATCTCCCATGTTAAGTTTTATTTTGCTTCTCCCTCCTCTTCTATCCTAAGCGTTATTTTCTTCTCAGCTGCACTACAGCCTGAGGTAATTTCACTTACTGGGAGATTATTCCACATTTTAGCATCTTTCTGTCATTCCATTCCTTCATGTATTGGAGACCTTATGCATGAAGCTGCTCACACGTTGTAAAGCCAATATACTCATGGCCTTAATGCTCAAAGCTCTTACAGCCAATTTTTCCCCATGTCCATCATACCCAGTGCTATTCATTCTTTTCTCTTACGCTTCCTATTCAGTGATTCCATAAACCCACTGCCAAACGCCTTTCTTGCTTGGCTGCATCCGCCCCCAGGGTCTTTCATTCACCTCTTGTGCCTCACTGTTTCTTAACCTTTCAGTATCTAATTCTGTGCTAGCTGCTGATACCATTCCTGGTGGATGCTTAAATCAGGTGAATTGAGATAGCCTTCCATTAAATCGGAAACCATTCTGTTATTATCGTAGGGGCGACACAGTGGCACGGTGGTTAGCACTGCTACCTCACAGCCCCAGTGACCCAGGTTCAATTCTAGCCATGGGTGACTGTCTCTGAAGTTTGCACATTCTCCCCATGTCTGCGTGGGTTTTGTTTGGGTGCTCTGGTTTCTGCGCACAGTCCAGAAATGTGCAGGTTAGGCTGATTGACCATGCTAAATTGCCCTTAGTGTACAGGTTAGGTGGATTAGTTATGATGAGTGTGCTGGGTTGTGGAGATGGGGCAGAGGGTCGGGCCTGGGTGGGATGTTCTTCAGAGGGTCAGTGTAGACTTAATGGGCCAAATGGCCTTTCCCTGGCACTGTAAGGATTCTATGATACTTTACTAAAGGTAGGGTCACAAATCTAGCTCCACTCTAATACTGGAAACATCTGCATGATAGAAGAATTCCTTTATGTATCTGTTTAGCAATGGGTGGGATTTTCCAGCCTTTCCCACTGGCAAGATCTTCCAGTCCCACTGAAGTCAATGCCGCCACGGGAATGGACGAATGACACAAAATGCCATGGATTTTAGCGGGGCAGGAAGATCCTGCCAATGACCAATAGCGAGCCACCTACAGTGCAGGAAAAGTTGCCATTATGGAGAGGGGCTGGTGGTCAGGGGGCTGGAAAGCCAATGGGCAGAATCTTCTTGCCATTCACGCCGGCAGGATTTTCTGGCCCTGCTGCAGTGACTGAGCGCCAAATTCTCCGTCCTCGCTTGGAGCGGCACTTTTCAAATAGTCATACCTGTTTTGAAATCATGGTGGGGAGCATGCAAAAAAGATTTGCTTCCAGGAATGATGGACTTCATTTACATGGATAGATTGGAGAAGTTGGAGTTACCCTTGTCGAAGAGAAGGAGATTTCAAAGAGATATTCAAAATCATGAGGGGTCTGGGCAGTGTAGGGAGGGAGAAGCTGCCAGTGGAAGGGAAGAGGACACCAATTTAAAGCAGTTGGCTAAAGAACCAAAGACAGCACGAGGAACAAGTGTTGAATTAGCGTGTGGTTTGGATCTGGAATGCTTTGTCTGTGGGTCTGCGGGAGGCAGATTCGATTGTGGCTTTCCAAATGGAATTAGATAATTATCTGAGGAGAAGGAATTGCAGGGCTAGGGGACTATGAGGAAGGGTTGTAGGAGTAGGATGAGCTGAGTGGCTTTTTAAGAACTGGTAAAGGTACAATGACCTCCTCCTGTGCTGTAACCATTCTGTGTTTCTGTGAATTGAAGCTAGAAGCCATTAATTGATTTGTCTTCGTAGAATCACAGAATCTCTACAGTGCAGAAGCAAGCCATTCAGTCCATCGAGCCTGCACCAACAACAATCCAACCCAGGTCTTATCCCCATAACCCCATGTATTGAACTTTCTTACCTTATCCCCCTGACACTAAGGGACAATTTAACTTGGCCAATCAAACTAACCCGCACATCTTTGGACTGTGGGAGGAAAGAGGAGCACCCGGAGATGGGGAGAATGTACAAACTCCACACAGACAGTGACCTGAGGCCAGAATTGAACCTGGGTCCATGGTGCTGTGAGGCAGCAGTGCTTCCATGAACACTTTGCCACAATGCCGCCCCAATATAGTTTAGTTTGGTCACCCATTATGAGTTTGTTGTAACTATAATTTAAAAAAATGAACCAAACGTGTGTTGTCTGCTACTAATGAACCCTATAATAAAATTACAATAAGCAGAATGGACAAACAACAACCGTTTACAGAGAATCCATGATTGTAGACTTAAGTTTATTTATTAGTGTCACAAGTAGGTCACTGTAAAAATCCCCTAGTCGCCACACTCGGGTGCCTGTTCAGCTACACTGAGGGAGAATTTAGCATGGCCAATGCATCTAACCAGCACGTCTTTTGGACTATGGGAGGAAACTGAAACACCCAGAGGAAACCCACACAACCATGGGGAGAACGTACAGACTCCACACAGACAGTGGCTCGAGCCGGGAATCGAACTCGGGTCCCTGGCGCTGTGAGGCAGCAGTGCTAGGCACTGTGTCCCGGATACATCAGGGATCAAAATGCCAGTTTTGTTGAGCATATTGTGGTAGATATAACTAGCTGTATGATGGTAGCTAAAGTAGATTTATGATGCTGTACATCAAAATATAGTGTAGCAAGAACACTGGTATATTAGTTATTTGGATTAGGGAGGAAATGCAATTCTGTATTGGCAATCAATAAACCCCTCCTTGCCGCTGTTTTGGGAAGCGTTTGATCTTGAGCACAAGGCTGGGGTTGTCTGGCAAGCCTTCTCTTCTGACCATGAACATGCTAGAATGAACAGAAATGGGAAAACTGTCAGGCTTTAATTTGGAGGACGTGAGGGGAAGTTTTGGACAATCTCAGATGATTCCAGTCAGGAGTTAGGAATTATTTTTGTTTATATATATTGTGAGAAATGTGCTATGTGAATTACACTGATATTTTCATGCAAAGATAAGTTACGCTAATTGATTTCAACAATTCTGATCGTATCTGTGATTGCACAGGGCTGATTTTAACTCCTTCCCATCTGGCATTCCTGGAACATTGGTGGCCTGTAAATGGCAGCAGGCTTTTTACAGTCATGTTTATGTTTGCACTGTGGCTGGCAATGTTTTAGATTGGGTGCTGGGATAGATCACAGAAGCATCTGCCTGTTTCAGGCGAGGGGATTACTTGTAATGTGCAAATAGGAGATCCTGTAGGCAGGGTTTACTGACCCCCCCCCCCTCCCCGCCCAGCCCCACAGCTCATTTTGCTGTGGTGAGGATCCACGCCCACCATTAGTGAGTGGTAGGATCTTCTGGTCCCACTGCTGCCACCAGGATTTTCCATTGTATGCATCCACCAACCACCGGGGAACCCGCGGCAGGGATTCACCCTCGGCCAGGCTGGAAGATCCTGCTGGCCGGAACTACTGGAGAATTTTGGCCTCTTAATCACAATTTTGAGGCACGGATGGATGAGTGTGGTGCTGCACATTCCTCAGTCAATTCTACCATATGGTCAGCTGCTTAACCAGTGTCCTTACAGGGGCAATCAGAGGCTGCTCACTGAACTTGCTTCTTTTTTTGGTGGATCCGTGAGGCGTGGTTGGTTCAGCATGCAAATTGGCTCATTTTCCACCCTTACGGAGTTAGTGAGCCACCTGCCTATTCGGTGCCTGCATCCAATGTGCCAATTTAATTGTAGATGAGGCCCAGGCTTCAAAAAGACTGAGGATCTTAGCAGTAGGGATGGTAGGTGGTTATGGTCAGGCTTCGTGCCTGTTTTTCACTGGTATTAAAATAAGTCTTAGTCCATTCAGTTGCAGCGTGATGGCTCTTACCAAGTGTTTTCTTGGCCTGCTTTCAGAGTAGGCGCAAGAGGATAATGTGTGAAGGTCAAAAAAGTCCAGTTCAAATCAGGTTGCACAACGCCTCTAGTTTGCACTATTGTTAAAGTAGATATTCAAACATGTGAGCAGATAAAAGGTATGGGATTTACTTATGGAAGAAGGTGGCAAGACTGAATAAGAAGATATATGGCAAATCCTGGCCCTGTAACACCAGGCTGCGCTGGACTACGTAGTACTGGGTGTTCTGGCATATGTGATGGTTGAATGTACATTTTCAACTAAAGCCACCATAGATGACACTTGCAGAGGACACTAAGCTGGATGGCAGTGTGTGCTGTGAGGAAGGTGCTAAGATGCTGCAGGGTGACAGGAAGGAAGATTATTATCTGAATGGTGGCAGTTTAGGAAAAAGAGAAGTGCAACATGACCTGGGTGTCAAGTGAAACAGTCGCTCAAGGTTGGCATGCAGGTACGGCAGGCGGTGAGGAAAGCTAATGGCATGCTGGCCTTCGTAGCAAAAGGATTTGAGTATAGGAGTAAGGATGCCTTGCTGCAGTTATGCAGGGCCTTGGTGAGGCTACACTTTGAATATTGTGTGCAGTTTTGGTCTCCTGGTCTGAGGATGGACATTCTTGCTATTGAGAGGTTCACCAGACTGATTCCCGGAATGGCAGGACTGACATATGAAGAGAGACTGGATCGACTTGGCTTGTACTCACTGGAATCTAGAAGAATGAGATAGGATCTCATCAAAACATATAAAATCCTGATGGGACTGGACAGGCTAGATGCGGGAAGAATGCTCCCGATGTTGGGGAAGTCCAGAACGAGGGGTCTCAGTCTAAGAAGAAGGGGTAAGCCATTCAGGACTGAGATGAGGAAGAACTCCTTCAGTCAGAGAGTTGTGAACCTGTGGAATTCCCTACCTCAGAAAGCTGTTGGGGCCAGTTCATTAGATATGTTCAAGAGGGAGCTGGATGTGGCCCTTGCGGCTGAAGTGATCAAGGGGTATGGGAATGGGATATTGAAAGCGTATGATCAACCATGATCATAGGGAATGGTGGTGCAGGCTTGAAGGGCTGAATGGCCTACTCCTGCACCTATTTTCTTTGCTTCTATAGTTTTGTTGAACATAACCATCGATCAGAATCTGGACCTGGATGTTCCATGAACCATAAGTTATGTGTTGAGGTTGCAGTTGGCTTGACATTTCAGCTTGAAATGTCCCTGATTGATGTTTAATCCTCCATAGAGGTTGTCACTCATATATCTTCACTAATGTGTCTGATGTGGGATTTGTGATCAGTCTCTACATTGAAGCAAACCAGCAGTGAGTGATTCTTCAATGAATATTGGATACATCTCTCGCAGTTGGTCCAAGAGATTTAAAGGCACATCTTTTTCTTTTAAATGGATCCTTTAGTCATGTTCATTTCAGTAAAGGCAAGTATTAGAGTGAGGGCGTAAGACATGTTGGAAATGGAGCAGATCTCTGAACTGCCAGCTGTGATAGCATTCTGTCCTTGGCTCTTCCCATTAAAAATGTATCTTACTCTTAAAAAATTATATCGAAAGGAGGAAGTTTTAGATGACTTCAAATCCATGAACGTTTGGTTTGAGAGTAAACCAGCACTGGATTATTGTGCCAAAGACACATTGGTCGCTTACCAACTCAGGGATATTAAAGCTCAGAAGAAGGCACCACCAAATGTTAATGCAAACAAAGCAGTGGTAAATAAAACCGGGAGCAGTGGCCACTGTTGGAACTGCACTCAGCCACCTTCAGAGTAAGGTGTGTGGAATAATGGGGTTTGGGAGTTCCCAGAGCTGAGCAGACAGTCTGGGACCCATCCCACGCCCTCAGGGAGGTTGCTAGGGTTCAACAGGTGGTGTCCCCACATGGAAGAGGGCCCAACGACCATTGCTAAAATGCCAGCGGTGGTGGGAAGAGATCCTTCATTGACCACTTCAGTGGCACAATTGGCCTTTGGGTAGGAGGGCCATCCTCCACATTCTTTGTCAAAGGCAGAATGCCAAAGTAGTGGGAAGGCAATGGGCACTCCACCAACCTTCATCCCCTCTGCATATTTATGGTGAACATAGAAACATAGAAAAACTACAGCACAAAACAGGCCCTTCGGCCCCACAAGTTGTGCAGAACATATCCCTACCTTCGAGGCCTACCTATAACCCTCCACCCTATTAAGTCCCATGTACTCATCCAGGAGTCTCTTAAAAGACCCTATTGAGTTTGCCTCCACCACCACTGACGGCAGCCGATTCCACTCGCCCACCACCCTCTGTGTGAAAAACTTCCCCCTAACATTTCCCCTGTACCTACCCCCCAGCACCTTAAACCTGTGTCCTCTCATAGCAGCCATTTCCACCCTGGGAAAAAGCCTCTGAGAGTCCACCCAATCTGTGCCTCTCAACATCTTATATCCCTCTATTAGGTCTCCTCTCATCCTACGTCTCTCCAAGGAGAAAAGACCGAGCTCCCTCAGCCTATCCTCATAAGGCATGCCACTCAATCCAGGCAACATCCGTGTAAATCTCCTCTGCACCCTTTCAATCTTTTCCACATCCTTCCTGTAATGAGGCGACCAGAACTGAGCACAGTACTCCAAGTGAGGTCTGACGAGGGTCTTATATAGCTGCATCATTATCCCCGGACTCCTAAACTCAATCCCTCGATTGATAAAGGCCAGCACACCATACGCCTTCTTAACCACCTCCTCCACCTGCAGGGCCGATTTTAGAGTCCTATGGACCCGGACCCCAAGGTCTTTCTGATCCTCTACAGTACTAAGAGTCTTTCCCTTTATATTGTACTCCTTCATCCCATTTGACCTGCCAAAATGGACCACTACACATTTATCTGGGTTGAAGTCCATCTGCCACTTCTCCGCCCAGTCTTGCATCCTATCAATTTCCCTCTGTAACTTCTGACATCCCTCCAGACTATCCACAACCCCACCAACCTTCGTGTCATCGGCAAACTTACCAACCCATCCCTCCACTTCCTCATCCAGGTCATTTATGAAAATGACAAACAGCAAGGGTCCCAGAACAGATCCCTGGGGCACACCACTGGTGACCGACCTCCATTTAGAAAAAGACCCATCTATACCCACTCTCTGCCTCCTTTGGGCAAGCCAGTTCTGGATCCACAGGGCAGCAGCCCCTTGGATCCCATGCCCTCTCACTTTTTCTAGAAGCATTGCATGGGGGACCTTATCGAACGCCTTACTAAAATCCATATAAACCACGTCTACCGCTTTCCCTTCGTCAATGCGTTTAGTCACATTTTTGAAGAACTCCACCAGGCTCGTAAGGCACGATCTGCCTTTGACAAAGCCATGCTGAGTATTCTTGAGCATAATAAAAATTGGAACCACATCCGCAATCCTCCAATCCTCCGGCACCTCTCCCGTCTCCATCGACAACGCAAAGATCATCGCCAGAGGCTCTGCAATCTCTTCCCTCGCCTCCCACAGTAACCTGGGATACATCCCATCCGGACCCGGCGACTTATCTATCTTGATGCCATTCAAAGATTCCAGCACAACCTCTTTGTTAAAGTCCACATACTCAATCTTTTCAGTCCACCGCAAGCCCACAGTACATCCACCCAGGTCCTTCTCCTCTGTGAAAACCGAGACAAAATACTCATTGAGCACCTCTGCCATTTCTACTGGTTCCGTACAGACTTTCCCGCCTTCACCTTTTATGGGCCCTATTCCTTCACGTCCCATCCTTTTACTCTTCACATATTTATAGAACGCCTTAGGGTTTTCCTTAATCCTACCTGCTAAGGCTTTTTCGTGACCCCTTCTGGCTCTCCTAATTTCCTTCTTTAGTCCCTTCCTACAAGCCATATACTCATATAGATCCCTATCTTCGCCAAGCTCTCTGAACCTTTTGTATGCTTTCCTTTTCTTCTCGACTAGGTCCCGCACAGCTTTCGTGCACCACGGTTCCTTTAACCTACCAACACCTCCCTGTCTGCTCGGAACGTTGTCCTGTCGAACTCTAGACTGACATTCCTTGAAAAACTGCCACCTCTCTTCAGTACATTTCTCCGAGGATACCTCCTTCCAATTTACTCCTCTAATTTGCTGCCTTATGTCTTCATATTTCCCCTTACTCCATATAAATGCTTTCCTAGCTTGCCTGATCCTCTCTTTTTCCAATGCAAGCATAAAGGAGATAGAGTTATGATCGCTATCCCCAAGATGCTCTCCCACTGAGAGATCTGACACCTGTCCAGGTTCATTGGTCAGTATCAGATCAGGTACAGCCTCTCCTCTTGTAGGCTTGTCCACATGCTGTGTCAGGAAACCCTCCTGCACACACCTAACGAACTCCTCCCCATCCAATCGCCTTACCCTTAGCTGAACGTTAGCTGCATGCTCACTAATACCTTCAGTGATATGGCATCCAGTGTGATTCGTGGCATACGTGCGTGCATGTGCATTAGATGCCATTTTGGTCCCCAGGAGCTGTCCCAATGGGGTGTTATCAAACCAATTTCATACTCCTTTAAATTGCACAGAGAGCCATCTGGTGGCTCTCTGTATTTTCTGTATGTGGTATTTTTTATGTTTTCTATCAATCATATAATGGCCGCAGTCTTCCTGCTCTTCATGGCGGCGGATCTTCTGGTCCCGCCAATGACACACCCCTGCCGCATGTTTCCTACCAGCATGGAGTGGAATCAATGGGAACCCCCATTGGCAGTGTCAGAACCAGAAGATCCCACCGCTGGCCAAGGGCGCACGACTGAGAGAAACATCGTGGGGTGTCAGAGAATCCCAGTGACTGTCGCTTATATCTCACTTGATCTAGTCTTGGGTTATAAACTTCACCTTTTCTCCTGAGTGTCAGTGAAAGCTCTCGTGATTCAATTTCTGTTTCTGCCTGCAGGATCTGTGAGCACTCCCTCGGCCAGCGCTGTTGCCTCTCGGTCAGAACGTTCTGAGTTCAAGCCCCTTTCTAGGACTGACACTCCAGTTCGATGCCAAGAGAGAATGGCACTGTGACATCCTTTGGATGAGAAATTGAGCCAAAACCCTGTCTGTTCCTTGATGTAGATGTAAAAGATCCCATGGCACTCGACCAAAAACGTCAGGCAATTATCCTCTGCATCCAGCCCAATATTTATCCCTCACTCAGCATTGCAGAAACAGATTATCTGGTCATTATCTAATATCTGTTTGTGGGAGCTTAATTTGGCTGTCACTTTTCCAAAGTTATGACTATAATTACATTTCAAAATAACTTCCCGAACCATAAAACACTTTGAAACATTGTGAGGCCATGAAAGGTGCTGTCTAAAGGCAATTCTGTCTGTCTTTCTTTGTTAGTTGCCAGTGAAATTCAAGGTTTGAGATGATTTTCTCGACACAAACAATGATGTGGATCTGAGCTTATTTGCCGAGGAACTATAAGAAGCCAAGTTGTTAATCTCAAGTGATGTCCAGCCACGAATACAGAGCATCAGATATTTTTTTTTAGCCCTGAGCACCAAAACACTGCCAAAGGGGTGCAGATGGTTAATATGATTGGGCACTTCAGATACACTTAGTTCTTTCAGATGCAATTATTCTAATGTTGCCTTACAGGATATCTTTTGGGGAGGGGAGAAACATGATCGCTCCTGCCCACAGGCAAGGTGCACTTGCATTCTTGCCTTCTTTATATGAGATCATAGAATCATAGAGAGCCTACAGTGCAGAAGGAGGCCATTCGGCCCATCGAGTCTGCAGTGACAACAATCCCACCCCAGGCCCTATCCCCACAACCCCACACATTTACACGGCTAATCCCTCTAACCTACACATCCCCGGGACACTAAGGGGCAATTTAGCATGGCCACTCAACCCAACTCCCCACGTCTTTGGAGATGCTTGCTTCCTCCTTCTTCGGATGCTGGAATCTGTAACAAAAACAGTAAATGCTTGAAAATCTCAGCAGGTCGGACAGCGTCTATGGAGAAAGAATAGAGCCAACGTTTCGAGGCTGGGTGACCCTTCGTCAGAGCTAAAAGCAAAGAAAGTCAAAAGAAATTTACACTATGAGCGGGGGCTGTAATTGGACAAAGGAAATGTAAATGTCATTATTTCCTTTGTCCAATTACAGCCCGCGCCCCCCCCACTCATAGTATAAATCTCTTCTGATTTTCTTTGCTCTTCACTCTGACAAAGGGTCATCCAGACTTGAAACGTTGGCTCTATATTCTCTTTCCACAGATGCTGTCAGCCTGCTGAGATTTTCCAGCATGTTCTGTTTTAGCTACTTATTGAGGTCTTCTTTGTCAACAGCTTCAATTTGGAGGGCAGCTTAGTTTCAGGTCAAGCAGTTGATGAGAATGTCCACTGCTGTCAGGTATCCCATATTTGCTGTAGCAGCTAGCCTGATCTCTTACTGACAGATCAAAAACTCTCGGGCTCTCCTGAACTCTCCATTTGATATGACAGCAGGCCCAGAACTCACACCTGGTCCAAAGATCAAACTGTGCTTTTCAGCCTGTTCCAGAAGTTCAACTCTATTACTCAGTCTGTGCAGGGCTTCAGCCAGGAGTTAGCAGCTAACTCCACAGCTCTCAATCATCTATGTCAGACAATACATCTGATGTGAGAGTTATATCGCACTTCTCTTGCTGTGACAGCATCTGTGGATAAAGAATAGAGCCATCGTTTCGAGTCTGGATGACCCTATGTCAGAGCTCAGAACAAAGAAAAAGGGCGGCACAGTGGTTAGCACTGCTGCCTCTCAGCGCCAGGGACCCAGGTTCGATTCCCGGCTTGGGTCACGGTCTGTGTGGAGTTTGCACATTCTCCCCGTGTCTGCGTGGGTTTCCTCCAGGTGCTCCGGTTTCCTCCCATCCTTCAAAGATGTGCGGGTTAGGTGGATTGGCCATGCTAAATTACTCCTTAGTGTCAGGAGAACTAGCTAGGGTAAATACAAGAGGTAATGGGGATAGGGCTTGGGTGGGATTGTGGTCAGTGCAGACTCGATGGGCCGAATGGCCTCCTTCTGCACTGTCGGGATTCTATGATTCTATGACTTGGCGAAGATTGCTGTCGCACAGACATGTAAATGACAGTACAATGTTGCCAGGAGATATTGATTACAAGCAAGATTTCCTTCAAGTAGTTGTAGGTATTGCACTGATTGTATTCGGAGGCTGTGAGGAGCTCTGCTTGTTCTTGCTATTTTAAGCTAGTGTCTTGTAGCGTTATGCTATTTCCTATTGGCTTTTCATAATGAACAGAGAATTCACCACGGTGCAAAAAGCTGTGACTGGCACTCTGTACATGCAGTTGAGCTCGTTAGTGCTCTGAAATTCATATTTTTGAAGTGCTGTGAAATTGCATACTTGTCTCATTCTTTGATAGTCTAATAGCTTTCATAATCCATGCATGTTAGAATTGGGCTGCTGGCTCAGTAGCAAAAAAGCGTAGATGTAATTGAATGTGTGAATATATAGAACTATAGAATCCCTACAGTGCAGAAGGAGGCCATTAAGCCTATCGAGCCTGCACCGACTCTAAGGTCACAGAACTTTACAGCATTTGAAGAAGGCGATTTAACTCGACATGCCTCCACTGGCTCTTTCAAAGTTAGTTGCACTCCCTTCTCTTTCTCCTTTGGTCTGCAATATTTTCCTTTTCAACCGTGTATCCATTTCCCTTATGAAAGTTAGTGTCAAATCTGCATCCATCACCTTTCAGGCAGCGAATTCCAGATTATGTAGCTGTATAGAACTTCCTCCTCATCTCCACTTGGATTCTTTTGTCCAAAAGCTTTGCCCTTTACTGACTAGCTTTCCTGCCAGTGGAAACAGTTTCGGCTTATTTGTTCTACTTACATCCTTCATAAATTTTAAGTGCCTCTCTTAAATCTCCCTTTCACCTTCTGCTCCAGGGAGGACACTCCCAGTTTCGGTAGTTTCGCCGCGTTAACTGAAATCCTTCAATGTGACGACCTCACGATTATGCAGAAAGGGTAATTGAGACTGGCATGAAGTCCGCTCATTTTCAATTCCACTGACTTAGCTTCGTATTGTAGTAATGTTAGCTTTTCACATTTACGTTTAAATTGGGAAAATAAGGCTGGAATTCTCCAGCCGTTCACGCTGGCAGGATTCTCCAGTCCCACCATGGGTTACCCGGCGGCATGGGGTGGTTTCAATGGGAATTCCCATTCTTTGCAGGACCAGAAGATCCCACGCCAGCGAACAGCGCACTGCCTCCCGTCACCATTAAAAATGCTGAGGGGAGGTCAGAGAATTTCACCCATTGATTCTTTAATTGTGATATCTTAAATGCAATAAGATGGTGACCACTGGATTTTTGAACTGAGACTGCGTGTACAACACAGGTGGATTTAAATATGAAGTAACTACCTGCTCAGTGAGAAATTAATTTTGTCCAAGTTCCAGGGAGCCGTAACCAATGATATGAGTGAAAGTAAAGTTATTTATTAGTCACGAGTAGGCTTACATTAACACTGCAATGAAGTTACTGTGAAAATCCCTGAGTCGCCACACTCTGGCGCCTGTTCAGGTACATTGAGGGAGAATTTAGCATGGCCAATGCGCCTAACCAGCACGCCTTTCAGACTGTGGGAGGAAACTGGAGCACCCAGAGGAAACCCACGCAGACATGGGGAGAATGTGCAGACTCCATACAGACAGTGACCCAAGCCGGGAATCGAACCCTGGCGCTGTGAGGCAGCAGTGTTAGCCACTGTGCCGCCCAAGGTCAACAAGGTCGTAATTTCACAGAATCAGAATCACTACAATGCAGAAGGAGGCCATTCGGCCCATTGAGTCTGCACCAATTCCCCTACAGAGCATCTTACTCAGGCCTTCTCCCCATCCTCTCCCCTTAATCCCACGTATTTACCCCACTAATCCCCCTAACCTGCATATCTTGGGACACTAAGGGGGTAATTTAACATTACAAATCAGCCTAACCCACACATCTTTGGACTGTGGGAGGAAACAGGAGCATCCGGAGGAAACCCACGGGGGAGAACGTGCAGACTCCGCACAGGCAGTGACCCAAGCTGGGAATCGAACCCTGGGTTCCTGGGGCTGTGAGGCAGCAGTACCAACTGCTGTGCCACCATGCCTCCATAATTTGCTGTCAATATCATGGTGAGGCTAATTGCAGAGATGTTGATGGGCAGTAATTAACATTCAGCCCACCGTTGGAAGTGTCAAGTCTTTCTGTGGCAAGTTTATATTGTATGTACTATGCAAGTGCAAGAACTCCATGTTGTTTAATGCAGTTGAATAGGAAGCTAATGACAAAATGATACATGCCCTTCAACTTTTCAATTTCTGCATCTAATCCTGCATCTGTCCTTGCCTGAGGTGACTCCGTCATTTGCTCATAATAACCACCGCACGCCATTAGCCCACTGTTATTTTGACAGCAAACTTTGAACCAATTATCACCCACTCTAATTTTACACTCTCCTCTATCTTTGTACTATTTATTTCACAACCTGTTCATTCCAGTTGGTCAAGCAGATACGCAGTCGCTTGCCCTGGCTGTTCACCCAGGCCCCTGAGGTTTGCTTTCCCTCGGTGCGATGTTTTCAGCTTACAGCAATGTGCCGCCCAAAAATGTGAAAAACCTGAACATGCAAGGAAAGGTTTAATTCGATGGCCTGCCACAGGAAATTATTTTTAAAATTTGAATTTCTGTAAAACGGGGGAATCAGTGAGTGCTGTGTGGTGCAGAATCAAATATAGACATAATTAAAAGTTTCACTTGGTAGAATAACTATCATAGGTAACTAGGACGAGTACTCTGGAAAGATAACAAAATGGGGATTCTGTTAACAAAATGGGGACTCTGTTAACCGGAAAAAGTGCTGAATGGGTAGGAAATCATCTTCTCGATGGAAGAAACCTAGATCACATGATTTCAATAAATCCCTTCTTTTTATAGAGCTGTTCTTACTTTTGATGTGACTATATGATGCGGAATTGTGTATTTGGTCACATGGCAGGGTTAAAAGATAAGAAGCCTGAGAAAAGGCAAGGCAAAGGAGGCCATCTTGAGCCCACATCTGCCGCCATTCATGCAAATGCCAGCTTGGTGGGGGGGGAGGAGGAGGGCGATGATTGGAGAGTGGAAAGACAAGGGGGGGGGGGTGGGAGCGAGAAGTGTTGACTCCAATTGTGGGTGGGGAGATGAGCCTGATCCCAATGCAACCATGTTTTGCCAGTGTGTTGAGCACCCCCCCCCCACCCCCGCATTGCTGTGCGAAACACACTCCCTTGATATTTTGTCACAGAGTATGGTGGAATCTGGAGAGAAAACCGACGTGTTTCCTGCAGAGAGGAACATGCCAGTTTTATCACTGCAAACAACGCTGCCATTTTTTTGGTAAGATTCCCCACCCTCAAGATATTTACATTTTCACCCCTGTCATTCAATGGAAGTGTTCTAAAATTTCCCAGTAGTCACTGTGCTCCAGTTTAAAGACACATGTGTACAAGATGTGATCAGGACTGTGTAACTTGCTGTAAGGAACGTGAGTGAATTTGTAGCTCAGAGTTACAACAAAAGGCAAACAGTGATGAGGATTTGGATTCAGATCGATTGACTTGAATATTGAGCTAGAACTATAATGGGCCAAAAGTTGCTGTTGCACAGCATCTGTTGTTAGCTAAACTCACCAAATTGCAGAATGTACGAGCTGGTAACGTCACAGTGAGGAGAAACTGAATATCTGGAAACTGACTGGCCAGAGCAAGCAGCTGTGTATCTCCTTAACCAACCAGACTGAAGGATTCTGAAATTAACAGAGCAAGTCTTGAGAGAGAAATGTAAATTAGAATGGGTAAAGTCATTGTCAAAGCAGATACAGGAAGAGAATTCTTTTGTTATTCATCTGCGGTATGTGGGTATTGTTGGCTAGGTCAACGTTTATTGCCCATCCCTTGAGAAGGTGGTGGTGAACTGCCTTCTTGAACCGCTGCAGTCCATGTGGTGTAGGTACACCCACAGTGTGGTTAGGGAGGGAGTTCCATGATTCTGACCCAGCGACAGTGAAAGAACGGCAATATATTTCCAAGTCAGGATGGTGAGTGACTTCTGCCTTTGTCCTTCTAAACAGTAACAGTCGTAGGTTTGGAAGGCAATTCAATTTACTCCACATGACATCAAGAAATAGCTGAAGGCACTGGATGCTGCAAAGGCCCTGACAATATTCCAGTAATAATACTGAAGACCTGTGCTCCAGAACTTGCCATGCCCCTAGCCAAGCTGTTCCAGTACAGCTGCAACACTGACATCCACCCGGCAATGTGGGATATTGCTCAGCTATGTCCTGTACTCAAGAAACAGAGCATATCTAACCCGGCCAATTACTTGATATTCAGTAAAGTGATGGAAGGGGTCATCAACAGCGCTTTCAAGCAGCACTTACTCAGCAATAATGTGCTCACGGATGCTCAGTTTGGGTTCTGCCAGGGTCACTCAGCTCCTGACCTGATTACAACCGCTTAGTTCAAACATGGGCAAAAGAGCTGAATGCCAGAGGTGAGGTGAGAGTGACAGACCTTGACATCAAGGCAGCGTTTGACCAAATATGGTATCAAGGAGGCCCAGCAAAACTGGACAAATGGGAATCGGGGGGGAAACTAGTTGGAGTGATACCTAGCACAAAGGAAGGTGGTTGTGGTGATTGGAAGTCAATTATCTCAGCTCTAAGGTACCACTGCAGGATAGGCCCGTTCATCTTCAGCTGCAATATTAATGACCTTCCTTCCATCTTAAGGTCAGAAGTGGGAATGTTTGCCGATGATTGTACAATGTTCAGCACCATTAGCAATTCCTCAGATCCTGAAGCAGTCCATATCCAAAGGCTACAAGACCTGGACAATATCCAGGCTTGGGCTGAGAAGTGGCAATTAACATTTGAGCCACACAGGTGCCAGGCAGTGCCCGTCTCCAACAAGAGAGGACCTAACCATCGCCTCTTGATGTTCAATGGCATTACCATCGCTGAATCCCTCACTACCAACATCCCGGGGGTTACCGTTGACCAGAAACTGAACTGGACTAGCCATGTAAGTACTGTGGCTACCAGAGGGGGTCAAAGGCTCGGAATCCTGTGACAGGTAACTCACTTCCTGACTCCTCAAAGCCTGCCCACCATTTACAAGGCCCAAGTCAACAGTGTAATGGAATACGCTCCATTTGTCTGGATAAGTGCAGCTCCAACAAAACTCAAGAAGCTTGACACCATTCAGGACAAAGCAGCCCCCTTGATTGCTACCCCTTCCACAAACATTCAATCCCTCCACCACCAGTAAACAATGGAGGCAGTGTGTACCATCTACATGATGCACTGCAGGAAATCACCAAGATTCCTTAGGCAGCAACTTCCAAACCCATGACCACTACCATCTAGAAGGACAAGGGCAGCATATATTTCGGAACACAACTACCTGCAAGTTCCCCTCCAAGTCACTCACCATCCTCACTTGGAAATATAAGACCGTTCCTTCACTGTCCTGAGCTCCCTCTCTAATAACACTGTGGGTGTACCTACACCTCAGGGCCTGCAGCAGATGAAGAAGGCAGCTCACCACCACCACCACGTCAAGGGCAACAAGGAATGGGCAATGAATGCTGGACAAGCCAGCATGGACCACATCCCTTAAATGAATTACAAAAAGATGCTGCCGAAAGAGTCTTGATGAGTTCCTGCCATGTATCTTGTAGATGGTGGACACAGCTGCCACTCTTTGTCTGTGTGGGGGGGAGTGAATGTTTGTGGATGGAGTGCCAATCAAGTGCATTGCTTTGGCCTGGATGGTGTCAAGATTCTTGAGTGTTGTTGGATCTGCACTCAAAAAAGTAAATGGAGAGTATTCCATTACACTCCTGATTTATTCCTTGTGGATTATGGACTGGCTTTGGAGGAGCCAGGAGGTGAGTTACTCACCGCAGGACTCCTGGCCTCTGATCTGCTCTTGTAGGCACAGTATTTATGTCAAGTTCAGTTTCTGTTCAATGGTAACCGCCATTGGAAGTGGGAGATTCAGTGATAGTAATGTTATTGAATGTCAAGGGGCATCATTAGATTTACTCTTGTTGAAGGTGTTCATTGCCTGGCACTTGGATGGCATGAATGTTACTTGCCACTTGTCAGCCCACGCCTGGATACTGTCAGCATTGCTGCATTTAGACATGGATAACTTCAGTATCTGAGGAGTTGCTAATGGTGCTGAACATTTTGCAATTATCAGCAAACATCCCTACTTCTGACCTTATGATAGAAGGAAGGTCATTGATGAAGTAGCTAGAACTAGAAACTGCGGAACTCCTGCTGTGATGTCCTGGAACTGAAATAATTGACCTCCAACCAACTACACCCATCTTCCTTTCTGCCAAGTATGACTCCAACCAGTGGAGAGTCTTCCCCTTGATTTCCATTGACTCCAATTTTGCTAGTGCTCCTAGGACAGCACAGTGTCGCAGTGGTTAGCAATGCTGTGTCATAGCGCCAGGGACTCGGGTTCAATTCCAGCCTTGGGTGCCTGTCTGTACCGAGTCTGCATGTTCTCCCTGTGTCTGCGTGGGTTTCCTCCGGGTGCTCCGGTTTCCTCCCACAGTCCAAAGATGTGCGGGTTAGGTTGTATGGCCATGTTAAATTGCCCCTTAGTGTCAGGGGGATTAGTAGGGTAAATATGAGGGGTTATGGGGATAGGGTCTGGGTGGGATTGTTGTGGGTGCAGGCCCAATGGGCCGATGGCCTCCTTCTGTACTGTAGGGATTCTATGGGGGGAACTTTCCCATCCTGTCCGCCACAGAAATCGCAGCGGGTGGGGGACCATGCAAAGGTCTGTTGACCTCGGGCGGGATTTTCTGGTTTTGGGATGAGCGTAGCTGGAAAATCCCGCCCAATGATTCTAGTCACCTCGGTCAAATGAATCATAGAATCCCAACAGTGCAGAATGCGGCCATTCAGCTCAATGAGTCTGCACCGACCACAATCCCACCTAGGCCCTCTTCCTGCAACACAACACATCCACTCCGCCAATCCCCCTGACACTAGGGTCAATTTATCATGGCCAATCAACCTAACCTACACATGTTTGGACAGTGGGAGGAAACCGGAGCACCCGGAGGAAACCCACGCAGACAAGGGGAGAATGTGTAAGCTCCATGCATTCAGTGACCCATGGCCGGAATTGAACCTGGGCCCCTGGCGCTGTGAGGCAGCAGTGCTAACCACTGCGCCACCATCCTGCCCTATGCTGCCTTGATGTCAAGGGCGGTCACTCTCACCTCAATAGAGAGTGAAAAAAAGACATGATTAAGACGGAGCGAAAAGAAGCAGAAAGGAAAAGCAAAATAACTGAAACCATGCAACTCAGGCAGCAAGTTGTGTCGTGTTTTATCCGCTCCTGACTTGTATTTGCTACATAACTTGTGGAATAAATAACTGAGCTCCGTTAAACTCATCATTGTTCTGACTGGAAAATTTGGACTCATGCTTGAGTTCCTAACCATTAGACATGGTTGTAAGTACAATATTACAGGTATACAACTGTCCTTGTGCATGTAATGGTTGTTTAATAAAACTATGAACGTTTGACCTCTATTTTTCAAGGATCATTCATTTCGAGCAACAGATAGTTTTTATTTATGATTAAATGTTTTATAGTCTAGCAGTCATAAACACACAGATTGCCAGATTGAGAAATGCTCGGTAAACCTTGAAAAAACTGTGAATAAAAGTAGACAGAGCTGATGGAATCAGGTTATTGCTGGTCCAATCAATCCTTTTGTATTTTGGCTGTTGAAAGCACGGCCAAAGTAATGTGACATTTATGTGTCTCTGAGTTTTCAAATGATTCCATTATGAGCAAATGTCAAAGCTACATCTCCAAACAATAAAGGCTATCAAATGGAAGCAAGATGCATATAGTTGATACGATTGACACATTAATATCAAGTGATAAGGTTGTTAATAGAACTTACAGTATCCAGGGCCGTATAAATGAAGGCATAGGGTACGAAAGCACAAAAGTTTTGTTGATTCTTTATAATAAATGTGGTGAACCATAGATGGTTACCACTATGGGTACTTGTACATATGTTACTCTTGTTACTGTTGGGGTTAGGGTTTGGGTGTTCCACCTGTTATCATTGTTTATGTGGTACACTCCATTCGGCTCCGCCTTCTTACAGGAGTATAAAGGTCACTGCTACTTCCGAGCAGCCCTTAGTCTGGGATAGTATTGTTAAGTAGTGTGCTCCAATCTTGTTGTGAATAAAAGCCTTTATTCCCGGGTACGTCCTAGCCTCCCGTGTGAATCAATCACGCATCAAGGCGGTTAGGCAATTCTGGGTATTATACTTTAGAAAGGATGTCCAGGCTCAGAGGATGCAGAGGAAATTCATTAGAATACTTCGATTGGTTGAGGAACTTCAGTTGTGCGGCGAGATTGGAGAAACAGCAATTTCCATCCTTCGAGCAAAGTACGGTAAGGGGAGATTGAATAAAGGTGCTGAAGATAGAGTCATAGAGGTTTACAAGCATGGAAACAGGCTCTTCGGCCCAACTTGTCCATGCCACCCTTTTTTTTACCAGTCAGCTAGTCCCAATTGCCCACATTTGGCCCATATCCCCTCTATACCCATCTTACCCATGTAACCGTCTAACTGCTTTTTAAAAGACAAAATTGTACCCGCCTCTACTACTGCCTCTGGCAGCTTGTTCCAGCCACTCACCACCCTCTGTGTGAAAAAATTGCCCCTCTGGACCCTTTTGTATCTCTCCCCTCTCACCTTAAACCTATACCCTCTAGTTTAAGACTCCCCTACCTTTGGAAAAAGATGTTGACTATCTAGCTGATCTGTGCCCCTCATTATTTTATTGACCTCTATAAGATCACCCCTAAGCCTCCTACGCTCCAGGGACACACCACATATGTAGGCAAGGAGGATCAGTGTTATATACTCATTAAGAGTTAGGAACTAATTGTTATGCACATGTATGTCCAGGGTACCACATTCACTGCTGCACTGCAGGTCTGTCAGTCAGTGGCACATGTTGTGTTCTGTGAAATAGATTCAGAAAACGGTTCAGTATTTTGTTTCTAAAAATCTAATTATCTTGAACTTCAGGCAAACACAAGAGTCAGTACCAGAAAACATAGAATTTAGATAATTGGCAGAAGACCTTGCAGTGAGATGAGGAGAATTTTCTGGGTTCTGCTGACTATAATTTTTATTCACACTTCTGGATGAATGGCCAAACCAGTGAAGTCCTTTGTTCAGTGTGCAGATTGGACATTGTCCGCAACTGGAACTCAGGCCTGAGTGAGGAGTTTGCAGCAGATTTCTCCTCCAGGTCACGAGTTGGGATGCGCTGGGAAGATTAAGTGACTCAAATATTTAAGTGTGTTGCAGTATTGTGGGGTTTGGAGGACCACCTTAATTTGTCATCTCATGGCACTTGAATCCAGCAAGAGAGGTATGCTTCGGCTATTTGGTACAGAGTTTGATTCAGTAGCCCTTGATAGTTCATCGATAAAGTTTGCATACTGGCCCCGTTGAGAAGCTGACTTCATATATCATATCTGTTGAGGTCCTGAAGTGCACGTGACTTTCCTAGGGAACATCCAGGTCATGTGATCAAATGCCACTTCGCTCATTGCAAATTGGATTCAGGCTCATCTCTCTCTGTAAAGCATATTGACTTGCCATTGAGTGCCCCTCCCCTGCCACTTCCACACTCTCCAACTCTATCTTTCACCAATATCCATGACCTGGTGGACACTTCCAAATTGCTAAATACCATCGCTCAACAGAGCGGATAACTTTCCATCTCAAAGATAAATATTGGCTGTGCCATTGCAGGAAAATATATATAGAATTGTAAGTGAGCAAACAAACTGTATTAACTTCATTGTTGAGAAGAGCAGGTAAATAAATCTGTTGGGAAGGACGGATTGTGCCGACTCACCTCTGGACTACAAGGGTTGCAGAGTCTTTTTCTTCCCCCTGGAAACGATAAGCTTTCCAGGCTTGCCAATTACATTTGACAAACGCTGAGACAGATGAACAAAGGTTGAGAGGAAATCGATGTATTCTCAAGAAATTCATCACTGTTGGCTTCCATTTTCTTTAAGGTTTATGATCAAGCCGTGCTATAATATTAATATTCTATGAAGCTTGCTGCTGGAAAGATCACTGACCCTCACACAATGAGAGTCTTCTTATAGGAACCTGCCAACTGACTGTTGCATTTGCCAAAAGGGTAGAAAACAAGTTGACGTTAGAGGATTTGTGGGGAAGAAATGTTGCATGGAGTGCACTCTATGGATTGGTATTGGAACCAATATTGTTTCCCATTCTCATTACTGACGTGGATTCAGTGACTCAATGCGAGTTGGTTACATTTTCCGATTTTAGCAAACTAAAGGGCAACTGATTGAGGCAATACATTGAGAAGTCCAAAATAAGGCAGCTATGTATTTGGTTGCGTTGATCCAATGCTCTGGAATTCCTTTTGTAATCATCTCTGCATCTTCACCTCACTCCCCTCCTTTAAGTTTCTCCTTTAAACCCACAACTTTTATGCAGCTTGTGGTCATCTGTCCTAATATCTCTTTTGCTGTGACATACCTTTGTTTAGTTATACACCAGAGGGGTGTTTTCAGCTTTATCAGACGAATAAGGGGGGATCTCATGGAGACTTATAAATTCTAACAGGATTAGACAGGGTCGATGCAGGAAGGATGTTCCCGATGATGGGGGCGCCCAGAACCAGGGGTCACAGTCTGAGGATAGAGGGTAGACCATTTAAGACGGAGATGAGGGGACATTTCTTCACCCAAAGAGTGGTGAGCCTGTGGAATTCATTACCACAGGAAGTAGTTGATGTCAAAACATTGAATATATTCAAGCAGCTGGATATAGCACTTGGGGCAAACAGGATCAAAGGTTATGGGGAGAAAGCAGGATGAGACTATTGAGTTGGACGATCAGCTATGATCGTGATGATTGGCGGAGCAGGCTCGAAGGGCCAAATGGCCTCCTCCTGCTCCTATCTTCTATGTTTCTATGTTAAGTGTTGTATAAATGCAAGCTGTTGCTGTTCGCTGTTCTGATGTTACAAGTTTCAGGTTTGCCTTAGTTATTCTCTTGTGTATAGTGGTGTTACTCTCAGTGGGTTCACCCTCTTGAGTCTCCTATTCTTATCCAATCTCTTATTTTCCTATAGGATCACCCAGGGTCTAACAATGTGGGCATTTGTGATCTGAACTGGATGCTCTGGGGAGAATCTTAGAAGAAAATGCCAGAGGGTGGGATTTTCTGGCTGCGCTCGCCCCAAAACTCCCACCTGAGGTCAACGGACCTTTCCATGGTCTGCCCTTCACCCGTTTCGATTCCCGTGGTGGACGGCTTGGGAAAATTCACTCCTGAGTGTTGGCTCCGGCGAGAAAAAAAACGTGTTTCTCTCCACATCTTACCAAACCCTGCCACAAAAAAACAGCTGGGTGTTTCACACTATCATGTCGGGAGGGTGGGGCCTCAACACACCAACAAAACCGACTTGTGAGTCTGGCTCAGACCGGATTCCAGAGAACTTTCCAGAACCTGGCTCCTGGCCATGGTGTTTTAGCATCACAGACTAGGTTTGAGGGATTTGTTTCTGACACTCAACTACTGTCCGATGAAGGGATGAACCACAGTACAACCAGGTAGCGGCATTTGGTGAACATGTTGCTGAGATTCTTCCCAAATACATCCAGCAGATGCAGGTGACCTGTTTCAATGAGTGGGACACTTTTATCCATCCAGATAGTATAATCCCAGTGCTGACATTTCTGCGGGATCACCCCAATAACCCAGTTCAAATCTCTTGCAAATGAGACTGCAATGCATATCCCTTCTTATCCATTTAGATTTGAGATTGTATATAACCTGCTTTTACTACAGTTTACCTCTTGTATCTGTGTAAAGACTTACACTGATGTGTTGATACCACTGGATTCCACGGTACCTGTATTCAAGGCTGCAAACTGGATGAGGGAGAGATTTGGAATATGTATGGTGTATTTCTTTGCTGACTGTCCAGATCTGAGACGCATTTTCACAGACTATGGGCCTGATTTTATCTGCCTTTTAAAAAATTCATTCATGGGACATGGGCGCGCTGGCTGGCCAGCATTTATTGTCCATCCCTAGTTGCTCTTGTTCAGAGGGCAGTTGAGAGTCAACCACATTGCTGTGGCTCTGGATTCACATGTAGTTCAGACAGGATAAGGATGGCAGATTTCCTTCCCTAAAGGACATTAGTGAACCAGATAGATTTATCCGACAGTCGACAACGGTTTCATGGTTATCAGTAGATTCTTCATTCCAGATGTTTTTTATTGAATTCAAATTCCACCATCTGCCGTGGCGGGATTTGCACCCTAGTTCCCAGGACATGAGCTGAGTTTCTGGATTAACAGTCTAGCGATAATACCATTAGGCCATCGCCTCCCCACATTTATACCACACTCCTGTTACAGTGAACTCGGAGAATTTGGCGGCCAGCCAAATCTCCCTTCACTGCGGCGGGTTGGGAAAATCCTGCCGGTGTGAACAGTAGTAAGATTCCAACCTATGGGTTTGAAGGCCATCTTTTTTGCAAAGACCTGGCGTTTTCTGGCTATGTAGAGGAACGTGATGACAATGAGGTCACTCCTGTGGAAGTTGAGCCTGTTGAACTTGCCCAAAAGTTCCACAAATTTGTCCTCAAAAGTCGATGTGAAACATTCCCAGCACACCATGAGCCAACTGAACTGCCCTAACTTGAGGATGGAGAGAAAAAAACCTGAGACGAAATGAAGAGACAGGCTCAATCTTTTGGGTAAATCATGACCAATATCAGTTTTAATGTGGACCGAAAAATAGCTGTTTTCTGTATAACCTAATGGCTTGTGTAAAACTGATGTAAATATATGACAATTATAAAACTCTATTAAAAAGCGTTTAGACAGTTACATGGATAAGATGAGTATAGAGGGATATGGGCCAAATGCGGGCAATTGGGACCAGCTAAGGAGTTTTAAAAAAGAGGGCGGCATGGACAAGTTGGGCCGAAGGACCTTTTTCTATGCTGTAAACCTCTATGACTCTATAAGATTAAAAAAAAGGTCGGCTGCACTGAGATCAAGGTGCCATGTTTTGGTTTCCTTACTTGAGAAAGGATATACTGGCACTGGACGGGGTGCAGAGGAGATTCACTAGGTTGATTCCGGAGTTGAGAGGGTTGGCTTATGAGGAGAGGCTGAGTAGACTGGGGCTATACTCATTGGAATTGAGAAGAATGAGGAGGGATCTTATAGAAACATATAAAATTATGGAGGTGATAGATAAGATAGAAACAGGGAGTTTGTTTCCACTGGCAGGTGAAACTGGGGGGCATAGCCTCAAAATAAGGGGGAGCAGATTTAGAACTGAGTTGAGGAGGGTTGTGAATCTGTGGAATTCCCTGCCCAGTGAAGCAGTTGAGGCTACCTCATTGAATGTTTTTAAGGCAAAGATAGATAGATTTTTGAACGGTAAAGGAATTAAGGGTGATGGTGAATGGGTGGGTAAGTGGAGCTGTGTCCACGAAAAGATCAGCCATAATCTTATTGAATGGCGGAGCAGGCTCGAGGGGCCAAATGGCCTAGTCCTGCTCCTAGTTCTTATGTCTAAAGGGCAAAACAAAAAGTAACCTCCGCCCCTCCCCCACCCCACCTTAGAGGTCTCAGTGGCTCCCCCTGACACCCCACCCCCTTATCGGAGTTGAAATCCTCCCCTCACCCCAATTCGGAAATTCGGAAACAGCATTCACTCCCGATCAGAGCTAACATTCACTGCCCCTCCCATCACCAGTAGTCAGTGCCAGCAGCTCCCTGCCTTCCCTCCAATTATTGGACCCCTTACCCCCACCCACAGAATCAATGCCAGCATCCCCTCCCTAAACAGCCATCACCGGAATCCCTAGCTCACACTCCCTCAGCCCCCCTCCCCACCACCACAAACAAATGAATTCTCCCCTCCCCATGAGGCTCCCACTGGGATCCGCCCCAGCACTGCCCAACTTGACAAGGGGCAATGGCAGTGGACATTGCCAGGCCTGTGTCTGGCCATGTCCCTCTCTCGCGGGAGCTATACTCAGCTTTACAACCCCAGGGAGATCCCCATGACAGGTTTACTTCTGGTGAACCTGTTGTAAACCGCGTCGACATGTTTGAATGTACGGCAGAGTGTCAATATCCAGCGAGGGGAGGGTTAATGAAATTCAAATGCATTGAAATGTATTCAAGCAGGTTCACACCCAATGTGGATGGGAACATGACCACATCACCGGTGAGGGGAGGCAAAAATCGGAAGGCCTGATCTTGCCTGTGAGATCCGTGACTTCCAGGGTTTAGCTGAATCTTAAGCCCCTGCTGTTATTCCCGTGGACCTCGAGAGTGGGCCCAAGATTCCGATCTGTGGGTTGGATTTTCCGACCGCGCCCAACCCAAGTCAACAGAACTTTGCATGGTTCGTGTCCCGTCCTCTACGATTCCTGTGGCGGGCGGGACTGGAAAATTCCGCCCTGTGTCTTTCTCAAGGTGGACTGAAGCATTTCATGAGGCGAAGCCAGATGCAAAGTATTAAGCTGCTTTATTTTAAAGACAACAAATTAATTTACTGAATGACAAATTGAAATTTTACCTCGAGCCTGGTAACTTCAGAATTTTTCTCATGAATGGGAAAAGTAATAAAAATATACAAATAATGAGGCCAATTTTCCAAACAGTATGGGTTAAGATTCCTCTCTGTCATAATTAGTGCTTTGGTGAATGCGTGTGTTCTATTTCTCTGAGGAATTTCAATTCTTTTGTATTTCCATTTGCTGTGTCGTGGCTCAGCGACTGCTTTGCGAACAGGGTTCCAATCCCACCACGGCAGTTGGTGGAATTTATATTCATGGAATCATAGAATCCTTAAAGTGCAGAAAGAGGCCATTTGGCCCATCGAGTCTGCACCCACAACAATCCCACCCAAGCCCTATTCCCGTAACCCCACATATTTACCCTGCTAATCTCCCCGACACTAAGGGGCAATTTAGCATGGCCAATCCACCTAACCCGCACATCTTTGGACTGTGGGAGGAAACCGCAACACCCGGAGGAAACCCACGCAAATACTGGGGCTGGAATTTGACCGGCACGTCTTCCCAAGGCTCGTAAGATCGTGCCCGAGGCCAACGGAGAATGCCTTTCTGCTAGCTTTGCCCGCCCCAGTTTCGGAGCAGGCGTGTCGGTAAATTCAGGTCCAGGGAGAATGTGCCAATCCCATACAGACGGTCACCCAAGGCCAGAATCAATTAATAATCTGGAATATAAAGACAGTCTCGGTGAAGGTGACCATGACAACTAGCACTGATTGTTGTAAAACCCATCTGGTTCACGAATGTCCTTTGGGGAAGGAAATCTACCAACTTTACCTGATTTGGCCAATATGTGACTCTAGACCCACAGCAATGTGATTGACTCTTAACTGCCCTCTGCAGAGTGGTGGGCGGCACAGTACCCCAGTGGTTAGCACTGCTGCTTTACAGTGCCAGGGACATGGGTTCGATTCCCAGCTTGGGTCACTGTCTGTGTGGAGTTTGCACATTCTCCCTGTATCTGCATGGGCTTCCTCCCACAGTCTGAAAGACATGCTGGTTAGGTGCATTGACCCAAACAGGCGCCGGATTGTGGCGACTAGGGGAATTTCACAGTAACTTCATTGCAGTGTTAATGTAAACTTGACTTGTGGCTAATAACTAAACTTTAAAAGTGGCCCAGCAAGTCACTCTGTTCAAGGGTAATTAGGGATGGCCGACTGGGGACACCCAGATCCCATGAAAGAATAAAGAAAAGAATAGACTGTGAAACAACCTATGTAAACTTTAAGTGCAGCTTTCAGCTACTTGTACTACCACACCCTCTCCACTGGGGGAAGCTGTAATTACAGTTTGACCAGTTTTACAATGGAGATTTCCACTCTGAATCAGGAGATAAGAATTTATCATGTAAACTGCTGACCAGAAGAACATACAGACTGTTTTTAAAAAATAACCTCGGCCAGATTGGAGATCGATAGGGATGTGAGCCTGCCATAGAGGATATGATCTAGCGTGTTTGCAGAGATGTAAGGTTCACTTTACGGTGGAAATGAATTTCAGGGCAACACGAGTGCAGAGGTTTTATCAGAGCAGCAATGTGATGACAATTGTACACACTGACCTGCTGCATAGCACAGATAAACCAGAGGCAGCAACATGATAAATACTGAATGGTTTGATCCATGTGAGTGCAGAAGCAAGATAGGTTTTTTTTAAACGCTTTTATTAATGACTTAAAATATAAGCTCTGATTTATATTGGACTGACTTACCAAGGTGCATCTTTCTGGTTTTTAATATGCAAAATTTTGCGATTTTTCTGTCCAAAGTTTCAACAATCCCGAAATGAATTTGTAGATTATCTGTTGGGAAATCAAATACCAAGTATGAAGGAACTGGTAAAGAGAGTTCAGGCGTTGTTTAGTGTTTGTATTTTTGGTTTGGTTTCCAATTTAAAAGGGTGTCAGTGTGCACTTTCTGGTGTGCATCATGTCAAACGTCATTTTGATGGGGTTAGCATCAGCGGCACGTTGGCACAGTGGTCAGCATTGCTGCCTCACAGCGCCAGGGACCTGAGTTCGATCCCCGGCTTGGGTCACTGTCTGTGTGGAGTTTGCACATTCTCCCCGTGAATTCTTCCTCCCACAGACGTGCTGGTTAGGTGCATTGGCCATGCTAAATTTTCCCTCAGTGAATCCGAACAGGTGCCGGAGTGTGGCGACTAGGCGATTTTCACAGTAACTTCATTGTGGTGTTAATGTAAGTCCACTTGTGACTAATAAACAAAATCTATTTACTTTATTTAGCAGGCACTTGGAATGTATGCCAGAAGCATGTAGAATTAGTGTGTAATGCTGATTTGATGCCAGCAGAGTGGCACAGTGGTTAGCACTCTGAGGGAGAATTTCCCCTAGTAACTTCATTGCAGTGTTAATGTAAGCCTACTTGTCACACCTAACCTACACATCTTTGGATACTAAGGGGCAATTTAGCATGGCCTATCCATTTAACATGCACATCTTTGGAGTGTGGGAGGAAATTGGAGCACCCGAAGGAAACCCACACAGACACGGGGAGAATGTACAAACTCTACACAGTCACCCATGAGGATAGGCTGAGGGAGCTCGGTCTTTTCTCCTTGGAGAGACGAAGGATGAGGGGAGACCTAATAGAGGTGCATAAGATGTTGAGAGGCATAGATCGGGTGGACTCTCAGAAGCTTTTTCCCAGGGTGGAAATGTCTGCTACGAGAGGACACAGGTTTAAGGTGCTGGGGGATAGGTACAGGGGAGATGTTAGGGGTAAGTTTTTCACACAGAGGGTGGTGGGCGAGTGGAATCGGCTGCCATCAGTGGTGGTGGAGGCGAACTCAATAGGGTCTTTAAAGAGACTCCTGGATGAGTACATGGAGCTTAATAGGATGGAGAGTTATAGGTAGGTCTAGAAGGTAGGGATGTGTTCAGCACAACTTGTGGGCCGAAGGGCCGGTTTGTGCTGTAGTTTTTCTATGTTTCTACCCATGGGTGAAATCGAACATGGATCCCTGGCGCTGTGAGGCAGCAGTGCTAACCACCGTGCCACTCTGCTGGCATCAAATCAGCATTACACACTAACTCTACATGCTTCTAGCATACATTCCCAGTGCCTACTAAATAAAGTAAATGGAGTTTATTTATTAGTCACAAGTGAACTTACATTAACACCACAATGAAGTTACTGTGAAAATCCCCTAGTCACCACACTCCGGCACCTGTTCGGGTACACTGAGGGAGAATTTAGCATGGCCAGAGACCTAACCTGCACATCTTTCGGACTGTGGGAGGAAACCAGAGCATCCGGAGGACACAGGGAAAATGTGTAGACTCCACACAGACAGTTGCCCAAGCCAGGAATCGAACCCGGTTCCCTGGCACTGTGAGGCAGCAATGCTAACCACTGTGTCGCCTGTAGCAGTGAAACAGTGATCTGTGTACTTTGTTTTTCTGTATTTTTGTGGCTTGTATTGTGTGAGCTGATGGTGGCCGTGGTCAGGGGGACAATGATATCATTTGGGGTGGGGCTTGATATCAATGGTGGGTGGGTCTTGACGGCACCAGGGTGCTAACCACTGTGCCACCGTGCCTATAATGACCATAGCAGTAAACTTCTTCAAGCTGGGCTCCTTCAAGACTGGAGAAGGGAACATATCCAACATCTCACTGTTCACCATTCATAACTAACTTTATAAATCAAACCATTCGACGTTCCATACAAACACGAACTGAATCACCTGTTTGCATTCACCGAGCACCTGTCTTCAATGAGCCTTTGTCTGTCCTACTTACTGCTACTGTAGCAGGGCTGGTGAAAGGCAGCTGACCTTCAGCAGGGAGATCGCAGATAGCCTTGCAGAATGACCTAGGCGGCTCTGGCCTACCAGGCCCAGCTATGGACTGCGGCTTTGCAGTTGAACTTGTGTGTGGCTTCGGGTGAGTTGGCACCTACGCTATACCCTTGCCCCTACTCTGGCTCTAGGGCACTGCTGCCAGGTGTTTCACCACCTGCAGATCGCACCTTTAAGCTACTCCCCAAACTACCGTCTGAGCTGATGGCTGCAGGTGTCAGAGTGAGTTACATATTTTTTCACCATCAGTCTCTTCTCCCTTTAGCACTTCTTCCTCCATGCAGTGATGCCTGGAAATGTTTCTATACTTGGGTATTAGAAAGGAAAAAGGTGTAAATGTATGATTGTGTGAGTGGACGCGGAGTGGGGGGGTGAGGTGCTGGTGGGTGAAGCAAGAGGTCCTCAACAACTGTGTGAGGGTTCACTAACCTCAATCAGCCATGTGAAATCATGATGCTTCTTGTGACATTGCATCCAGGTCCTTGGGATTACACTGCTTGCACTGATAGAGAACTGCTCACATTGCCTCCTGATAGATGACTGAAAGACCAGCTGTCTATCTCTGATAGTAAAGCCTTCCAATGCTGTATTTGAGAATCATGGACCATGCTCTGTCCCCCTTTGTGCATTACTTATCACCTGAATTGAATTGATTTATTATTGTCACATGTATTGGGATACAGTGTAAGGTGTTGTTTCTTACGCGCTATACAGATAAAACATACCATTCATAGAGTACATAGGGGAGAAAGAAAGGAGAGGATGCAGAATATAGTGTTGTAGTTACTCATGGGGTGAGGAGAGAGATCAGCTTAATAGGTGATAGGACCATTCAAAAGTCTGATGGCAGCAGGGAAGAAACTGTTCTTGAGTCAGTTGGTACATGATCTCAGACTTTGTATCTTTTTCCTGACGGAAGAAGGTGGAAGAGAGCATGTCCGGGGTGCGTGGGGTCCTTGATTATATTGGCTGCTTTCCCAAGACAGTGGGAAGTGTAGACAGAGTCAATGGATGGGAGGCTGGTTTGTGTGATAGACTGGGCTTCATTCACAATCCTTTGTAGTTTCTTGTGGTCTTGGTCAGAGCAGGAGCCATACCAAGCTGTGATACAACCAGAAAGGATGATTTCAATGATGCATCTGTAAAAATTGGTGATTAACATAGCAGATATGCCAAATTTCCTTAGCCTCCTGAGAAAGTAGAGGACTTGGTGGGCGTTCTTAACTATAGCATTGGTATGGAGAGACCAGGACAGGTTGTTGCTGATTTGGACACCTAAAAACTTGAAGCTCTCGACCATTTCTACTTTGTTCCCATTGATGGGAATGTCAACAGGGGCATGTCCTTCACTGCGCTTCCTGAAGTCGATGACCATAGAAAGCATTCTTTCTGGTTGTATCACAGCTTGGTATGGCTCCTGCTCTGCCCAAGACTGCAAGGAACTACAAAAGGTCATGAATGTAGCCCAAACTATTCATGCAAACCAGTCTCCCATCCATTGACTCTGTGTACACTTTCCACTGCCTCAGCAAAGCAGCCAGCATAAATAAGGACCCCATGTACCCCGGACATTCTCTCTTCCACCTTCTTCCTTCGGGATAAAGACACAAAAGTCTGAGGTCATGTACCAACTGACTCAAGGACAGCTTTTTCCCTGCTGCTGTCAGGCTTTTGAATGAACTTAACTTGCATTAAGTTGATCTTTCTCTACATCTTACCTATGACTGTAACATTACATTCTGCACTCTCTCGTTTCCTTCTCTATGAATGGCATGCTTTGTCTGTAGAGCGCACAAGAAACAACACTTTTCACTGTATGTTAACACATGTGACAATAATAAATCAAATCAAAGACTATCTCCTTCATTTTGTTGACATTGAGGGAGAGATTATTGTCGCACCAGTTCACCAGATTCTCTATCTCTCTCCTGTACTCTGTCTCATTATTGTCTGAGATCCGACCCATTACGGTGGTTTCATTGCCAAACTTGAAAATTGAGTTGGAGGGGAATTTGGCCACACATGATCTGCTACTGATGGAAGGAGAAAAGAAATTGGAGCTTGTCTACAATGTGCCTCCTCAGCTGCATTTTAGAGGAACATCATTTGACTTACCGTGGAACAGCAACCCAAAGGAAATATGTTCTAGCTTTACTCTTTCCATTCCATTTTTCTCTCATTAATCTCATATTTACAGAGCTCGAACAAATGGTGGAACATTGCAGTGTTAAAGGCTTTCCTTATAGTTGACAACAGTAGATGAGATCATAGAAATATAATCATCATAGAATCCCTACAGTGCAGGAAGAGGCCATTCCACTCATCGAGTCTGCACTGACTCTCTGACAGAGCATCTTAGCCAGGCCCACCTCTATTCCCATAACCCTATATATATGCCCCCCCAGTCAACCTAACCTAAAGATCTTGCAACACTAAGGGGCAATTTTGCATGGCCAATCCACCTAACCTTTGGAGTATTAAGTCAAACAATAATAACTATAAAACCCAGCTTGGCCGATGACATTCCATTGCCACAGTTACATTTATTATGTAGTTTAGTTACAACTTTGGCATCATCAAAACATTGGGGCAATATTCAGCATATTTAGTATTGCAACAAAAATGTTCAAGAATTCTTTTCCTGATTATATACTATAGATTATGCATTCACAGTGTTGAAATGTGCCACCTGGAAGCTGACTTTTCCATTCAGGTTGTACCATGTTTGATGGGCTTTCCAAGTAATACTTGCTACACTGAGGAGCACACTCAATTTTGCCTTGCATCTGAGCGTGCAGAGGATGTTTTGCTTGCTACCCTGCACAAGACAACAGGGGAACTGCATTAACTAGGGCTTGAGCATTTCGCATGCTGCTGTGCTTTTATCGAAGAGCAATGAAGAATTCTGAACAAGACCAAACTCCTTGGCTGGATCATCTGCAGAAGGATCTTCAACTTTCAGCATCAAAGGAAGTTATGATTCCCACAAAATCGTAAAAAGCAGCAAGGAAACTATTGTGCCTTTCCTACCAATGCTTTGCTTTTAAGGTGAGCCAAGGCCCATTAAGAGCTAACCGTGCACTTGAATGTAGTACTTGCTCAGCAAGTGGCAAGACAAACACTGCTATCATCTAGTCAAAATGGAAATGGAGCTTTTATCTGAATACTGGTGCGGTTTAGCTGCCTGTTTTACTGATGCTGATGCCTCAGATTTATTCCGCTACAAATCCATTTTTTGTGGCATTGAAAAATTGAGCCTATATCTTCAGCACAGCAATTTGCTACACTCCATGAAAGGGATGTTTATCATGCACAATGAAGGATAAATTGAACTACTGTTCCCAACAAAATATTTCGCATGCATCCCACAATCAACTAACGATAGAAAATCCACAATATCAATCAAATCTATGGAAAACAACATAATTCGAAAAGAACAAAAAGTATTTCCTCTATGTATTGTAAACCAAAAAAATTCTTTCCAGCTACTTGCTTCACTTGAATTTTCACCCTTTCTACTTCAGGTATTGTATCCATATACAGCCAAAGACACAGATAAAAGCTTTACTGCTCAGGTGTCAATGATAAGAACAATTTGAATATTTAAGCACATAACTAAATGTGTTTTACAATTTAAATGTGTGTGAAAATTCATTGAATTCCCATTATTCTCAGAAACAAAATCCCAGCGGATAACATACAATAGACTCCAATGAATAGTCTTGGTGATTGGATCTAACGGCATCCATTTTTTGTGCATAAAACAGGCGCTAACATACTAGCGGTGAGCAGTAAGATAGACTGTACCCAATCTCTGCAATGGCAAGTCCCACTGAAAAGTCATCAAGTCCAATTTTTTAGACACATGTACTGAGCATCTAAAATAGACACTTGGCTTTTTGAATCCAACACCCATTGATGCCATCCTTGTTAGGCATTGGGCCTGCTCGGCTCAGGCTCCCTCAGCAGGCCCTCGAGGCCACCAACCAAAAATGCTTGCTTTACATTCAATGTAAACCCCACTCAACTCCACAGTCCTCATGTTTGCCCTCCACTCTCACTAAAACTCACAACTCAGGGCCTTCATGTCTTGAAAGGGCAGCTGCCTGTGATGGGCAGCTTACCCCAAATATGTAGACAACGCCCAAGAACCAATTCATGGTTATTCTAGGGCATCTTACTTTGGGCAGGGAACTTGATAATGGTTTACACCACTTCCAAACATCTACTATCCAGCACCCACTATTCACCACACTGAAATAGCTCCTCCAAAAACCAATGTCCCTTCACCAAATATAGATTTATTTACATCGTAAGCAACACTCAGACAGGTAATTTCTCGTACAGAATATAAACCCACCAGTAACCCTGACACCTCACATTATGTACGCATGCAGGGCTCCCAGATTGGACGAGCCATGATTAATGTGGGAGCTCATATTCTAAGAAGTCCGCATCATGGGCCTCGTTAAAGTCATTACACACACACTCACGCTTTACTTTTTCTTTCATCTCCCACAATATTTAACTTGTGCTTGGTTACACGTGGACACCAGCAGCTGTCAACTGCCTCAGCCAAATGGCCACTTTTCACATGTAACCTCGGCACAGAGTGATAAACTATTCAATATCTGAGAGAATATTACTGAGTTTGATTGTGATTTCTGAATGGAGTCACGAAGTAGCAATCCACTTGATTATCCTTCTCCCTCTGACGAAGAGCCACTTTTTATTTTTTTTTTAAAATCCATTCTAGGGTTGTGTCCAACCTTCATTCCTTCAGTTGGCCTTGAGAAGCTGGTGATGAGCCGCCATCTTGTATTATTTTAACTGCTGCCCCATACAACACCAACTGAGTTTGGCTAACTCAGAACTGAGCTATGCTGGTGGGGCACCAATATGTAAGGAATGCTGTAGGATTAATGTCATCTTTCCAGATGTGTTCATGATAGCCATCAATAACTAGAAAATCAGAAATACATAGTGCAAAGCAAGCGGTAGATTGATCAATAAGCTGGGAGGAATAAAGCAGAATACATCTGCTGCCAACTCTGTACAACATGGTATCAACTGTGGCCTGCCAACACTTGCAAGCAGGTTCTAAACTTCCAATTACACTCATTTATGTGTCATTAAGTACAGCCATAAATACCATTCTCTAAAAAAAAGTCTACAGTTTGGAAATTTTCAGTTTCAAGTGTGGGAAGCCAATTAAAGCTGCTTTGTGTCGTCACTTGGTATTGTAATATTCTTGTCGTCTTTACTTCACTAATATTCCTCCAAGTTAGCACTAAAGATGAAGAGCGGCAGTAAAAGGCATTTCATGATTTCATAGAAACCCTACAGTGCAGAAGGAGGCCATTTGGCCCATCGAGTCTGCACTGACCACAATCCCACCCAGTCCCTATCCCTGTAGCCCCACTTATTTACCCTGCGCATCCCCCTTTTCAGTTCAGTTAATTACATAATTAGGTGAACAGATCCTCAAACTGGGATCCTCAAATGAGTTCTAGGGATCATTATTTGGTTTATAAGGAGACTGGTTATTCATGCGTATCTCCACATCTCACTCAAACATGACTTCAATATTTTTCACTCTCGTGGAATCATGTTTCAGAATGACAACTAGACAATGATGGCACAGTAGTTAGCACTGTTGCCTCGCAGCGCTAGGGACCTGGGTTCAATTCTGGCCTCCGGAAACTGTCTCTGTGGAGTTTGCACATTCTCCCCGTGTCTGCGTGGGTTTCCTCCGGGTGCTCCGGCTTCCTCCCACTCTCCAAAGATGTACGGGTTAGTTCGATTAGCCATGATAAATTAGCCCCTTAGTGTCAGGGGGATTAGCAGGGTAAATACGTTGGGTTACTGGGATAAGGCTGGATGGGATTGTTATTAGTGCATGATCAATGGGCTGAATGGCCTTTTACTGCACTGTTGAGAGTCTATGATTCCTTGAATTCTAATGCAACCTAAACTGGAGATGCTGGATCTGGATTTACTGGAGTGAGTCATCTTGAAATGCTCCCTGTTAGTTAGAATTGTTTGGGTATGTTTAGCTTTCAGTGGTAGAATGGTTAGCACTTCTGCCTCACAGTGCCAGGGACTCAGGTTCGATTCCCGGCTTGGGTCACTGTCTGTGCAGAGTCTGTATGTTCTCCCTCTGTCCGCATGGGTTTCCTCCAGGTTCTCCGGTTTCCTCTCACAGTCTGAAAGATGTGCTGGTTAGGTGCATTGGCCATGCTAAATTCTCCCTCCGTGTACCCAAACAGGCGCTAGAGTGTGGCGACTAGGGGATTTTCACAGTAACTGTATTGCAGTGTTAATGCAAGCCTCCTTGTGACATTAATAAATTTTAACTATAAAACTTTAACGGCTTTTGCCCACAAGGTTCTGCAAACATGATCTGATAATGGGGTATCGAGAGTAACAGGCTATCTGCGATTCAGTGAGTAATGAGGCAAACTAATTTTCTTAAACCTTTGGGAGTTAATAATTGAGCAATGAACAGAGAAAGGATTGAGAAGGAAGGTGAATTAGAGTGCATAAATTCAGAATCAAATCACTTACAGTGAAAGAAAAAAATGAGGGGGAGAGGAAGAGAGAATAAGGATGGGAAGATGATAATAAATAGAAAGGAAAATTAGGGAAAAAATGTTCAAATTTAAAAAAATCATTTTTTCATACCTAAAGCAATTCCTAATGTAAAGGAATCACTGGACAAATGCAACAGCTTCATAAAAATAAAAGCTGAAGGGAACGTTAAGTGAGGCTTCCATTTTCTCGAGGCCGAGTGGTAAAAATCAGCCGGCAAAGAGTAGAAATTCACAATTCATGGGATGTCTCTTTCTCACGACAAGCTACTGGTCAGTTTGAGTGTTAATAACTGTAGGCATCATTCAGACATTGCTATCTTTTTCTGCAAAATGTGGCCAACTCTGGAAGCTATAAAAGAAACGACAGAAACTAATTTGTGAGAGTGCATAGGAAATCAGCCTACTGCAAATACCCTTTGAAGTCCACGCATGTTTTACCAGCCTGTCCCACTAGGTGGTAGGTAATGACAACAGAAAACAGCACAATACAACTAGAAGTCAAAAATCTCTTCCAGTTGCGATATGTACAAGGCAGATTTTTCATCCCCAGTGAGACATAAGAACCTTGATGCAAATGTTACAGCTCAAGTGGCTGGTTGTTCAGTGCAATGACTTAAAAAGAGATTTAGTTACACATAATGCGTTGACATTCATTGTAGATCAATATCTCACAATGTGGTGGTGTTCAGGTACATGGCTGGAATCTTGTTGAGGCATCGGGGGTCTCACCTGCGGCTGGAGAGTCGGCGAGAGACCCTTACTGCCGCTTTTTGAGGAGACCTGTCAGCAGAGACACACTTACACTTTTGGGGGCTCCAAGTCCTGCTTCCACGTCCGGCCCCACCCCCCCGCTCCATGACGTGATATGCCACTCCACCCTGGTGCCTTCAAGACAACCCACCAGTGGTATCAAGCCCCACCCTTCATGATACCATTGCCCTCCTGACCACACCCACCATCAGCTCACACAATGCAAGCCACAAAAATACAGAAAGGTACACAGATCGGTGGCACGGCGATTAGTACTGCTGCCTCACAGCCCCAGGAACCCGGGGTTCGATTCCCAGCTTTGGTCACTGTCCGTGCGGAGTCTGCACATTCTCCCCGTGTCCGCGTGGGTTTCCTCCGGGTGCTCTGGTTTCCTCCCACAGTCCGAATGCTGGTTTGGTGCATTGGCTATGCTAAATTCTCCCTCAGTGTATCCAAACAAGCGCCAGAGTGTGGCAACAAGGGGATTTTCACAGAAACTTCATTGCAGTGTTAATGTAAGCCTACTTGTGACATGAATAAATAAACTTTAAACTTTTTAACTTATGAAAAGAAGCCTGCAATTGATTCATTCAAATCGATAATGCAAGCCACAGGAACCCAAAAAAGTAGAAGTATACAAATCACTGCTCACTGCTTCAGTGCTTTGTAACTGATGAGAATTCGCCTGGAATTGATTAATTCAGATTCAAATCCAAAATGCAAGCTGCAAAAATACAAAAGGAAACACAAATGACAAATCACTGCTTAACTGCGTTAGTGCTTTATAACTGATGAAAACAAGCCTGTAATTGATTAATTTAAATCCACGTCTACCTGTTGTCAGCATGACGGTAAAGATGGTCGATATTGCAATCTATGTGTCTTGATATGAGCAAACATGGAACTGACTGATGAACAACGAGATGGCAAAATCAGCCAGTGATATGCCGTCAGTGCAGCACAGGCCAGTGCAGGACAGAATGAGCACGAAAAAGTCCAGTGCAAGAAAAATACAACAAAAATAGTCCAGTGAGTCCAAGTCCAATATCAATGGCTTTGTTGGCAAATGGCAGGATTATACTCTCAGTCCAAACGTCCGAAGGCCAGTATTGAGAGGGATGAGGGATGGCAGTTACTCAGTGGTTATAACTGTCTGCATGTGACAGACAAGACGTCAGACCAAATAGTGGTCCCATGTGAAAAACAGAATTTAAACAAAAGAAAAGATTTACCAGGATGTTGCCTGGCATGGAGGGCTTTAGCTGTGAGGAGAGGTTGGATAAACTTGGTTTGTTCTCACTAGAACAACGGAGGTTGAGGGGAGACCTGATAGAAGTCTACAAGGTTATGGGGGCATGGACAGAGTGGATAATCAGAAGCGTTTTCCCAGGGTGGAAGAGTCAATTACTAGGGAGCATAGGTTTAAGGTGCGAGGGGCAAGGTTTAAAGGAGATGTATGAGGCAAGTTTTTTACACAGAGGGTGGTGGATGCCTGGAACGGGGAAGGTAGTGGAAGCAGATACGATAGCGACTTTTAAGGGGCATCTTGACAAATACATGAATAGGATGGGAATAGAGGGATATGGTCCCCGGAAGGATAGGGGGCTTTAGTTCAGTCGAGCAGCATGGTCGGTGCAGGCTTGGAGGGCCGAAGGGCCTGTTCCTGTCCTGTAATTTTCTTTGTTCTTTGAATATGGAAGATTTGCTTACTTCATCACTGGTAAATCTATGGCAATTTAGATCGCTTTTCCTTTGCACTTTTTCTTCACAAAATAATCAGTAACATCATGGGCAGCATGGTGGCACATGGGTGGCACGGTGGCCCAGTGGTTAACACTGCTGCCTCACAGCACCAGGGACCCAGGTTCAATTCAGGCCTCGGCTCACCGTCTGTGTGGAGTTTGCACTTTCTCCCCATGTCTGTGTGGGTATCCTCCCACAGTCCAAAGATGAGCGGGTTAAGTTGACTGGCCATGCTAAATTGACCCGAATGTCAAGGGGATTAGCAGGGTAAATGAAGATTATGGGAATAGGGCCTAGTTGGGATTGTGGTTGGTACAGACTCAATGGGCTGAATGGGCTCCCTCTGTACTGTAGGAATTCTATGGATCATCATCGATAAAATCATGTAAGGATACATTTTCAATCGTCAATATTGCAGAACTTGTCAAATGTTCCTGACCCATCCATCGTATTTCGTAGATAATTTTTAACTCATTTCAATATAGGGAAAGAGCGCTCACCAGAAGCATTTATGACAGATATTGTTTAACATATTTTCAGAATGGTCTCCACATTTGGATAGGTTGCCTGCAAACCATCAAGTACAAGTCTGTACAAATAAGCTGGTGATCTCAAAGCACAGTGCTTATCATTATCAATTAAATGAATGAATTGTTTTCCTTCATCTTCAAAAGGATTTGTGTCCACGTCCTCCCGATAGAATTCATTTAATTTCTTACTGCAGCGGCTCTTAGCATTCTCATTCAAACTTCTATCAAAAGGCACGGAAGATAATTCAACTTTCTTCAGAGATTCACTTCTATTCTGCAATTGCATCATTATTGTGTCACAAATAACACTGACAGTCTCAATTATGATCTTCTCTTTTCCTTTTAAATAACTTCCTGCGTCTTGTGTGCTTCACATTGTTAGAGAGATCTGTGTTTGTTAATGTTATTGCCTCTGCTTCGACTGAGATCTGTGCCAGAATTCTACTGCTCCAGCCGCCACAGGAATTGGAGCGGGCGAGGGGCGGACAATAGGAAGCTCCATTGACCTCCGGTGGGATTTTCCAGTCTCGGGTCAAGTGAGGCCGTAAAATCCCGCCATAGTAATTTAAAACTTCCATGATGAAACTTCTAACTGAGGCTAACAATTGTTGAAGTATTCAATCAAGTGATGTCAACATTTTGCAGCAATTTGCTGATGGCATTGACTTTCGAAGTAAACGGTTGCACAAAATAATATAAACTGCAATATCGTACCTTTCAAACTTCTCTGCTAAGGAATTTACTTCAGCTTTCACATGTGGTTTCTCTGAATTTAATGTGGCTTTGTCTGATAAACATACCTTTGTGTCGACAAAGTTTGGTTTCAAAGCCTAAGCAGCATCTGCACGAGCGAACTACCCAGTGTAACAAATTATTTTCACTGTCAAATGTTTCCCACGTACCTACTCCAAGCATCATTGCAGGAAATTCCACCGATCCATGGAAACTGAAAAAAAGGCATGCAGGTTTTGAACAAAGTGGAAAAAATGTATGCCTCATGTGATTCAGCTGCTGCAGTGTTGCAGATTAAATTCAAAGAGCGACTGGAACATGGGATGAATAATGCACAGGGGGTTGCATTGTTCAGCCTTGATCGTAAACCTGAATATTTTCCTGCCATATTTACAGCATTATCAAAGCTCTGCCCCACGACAATTTTTGGTTTCCAAACCTAAATTTGTAGATACTCTTTGGATTCTCCTTTGCCTTATCTGCCAAAACAATTTTGTGTCCCATTTTTGCCCTCCTGATTTCTCTCTTAACTCTACTCCTACATCCCCTATACTCTTCAAGTGATTCACTTGATCCCAGCTGCCTCTGCACGTCATGTGCCTCTTTCTTCTTCTTGACCAGGGCCTCAATATCCTGAGTCACCCAGGGTTCCCGACTTCTGCCAGCCTTGCCCTTCACTCTAAGAGGAATGTGTTTACCCTGAACCCTGGTTAACACACTTTTGAAAGCATGCCACTTACCAGGCATCCCTTTGCCTTCCCACAGACTCCCCCAATTAACTTTTGAAAGTTCCTGCCTGATACCATCAAAATTGGACTTGCCCCAATTTAGAGTTTTAACTTTTGGGACAGACCTATCATTCTCCATAGCTATCTTAAAACTAATAGGTGTTGAAACAACTAATTATGGAGTAATATTTTTCATCTTTAACTTCATTGGTGAATTGGTTTCTGAGCTACTCTTTCATTATAACGATAAATACCTCGTAGGTTCTGTGCGTTAAAAAGTTGATCTTCCCTGAACCACAATATTGATAGTTTTTCAAATGCTCTTTGGGAAGCGCATCAAATCCACTGAAATATTCAAGGCAGGCTAAAGGAAACACCTCTTCAACTTAATACCGCTGACTCAGGGCCCGATTTTACCAATTGGGACCGAAGGGCAGGATCCGGGCGTAATACAGATCCGAGCCCGGAATCCTCTTTCCGGCGCGCCAATACGCGTTATGCCGGTCCGATTTGCGCTGTGGGCGGGGCTTAGCACTGCCAGAACAATCAGAGCTCTGAACTGCACATGCGCAGTTTGAAAAAAAATCTGAAGCAGCACGCCCGGGCGGGGAGAAAAAAGCAGAGAGAGCGGCTCTCTGACCCAGATCATCTGGCGCGGGGGGGGGGGGGGGGGGGGGCGGAGGCGGGGGGGGGGGGGGGGGGGGCGGAGGCGGGGGCAGGGTGGGGGGGCAGGGTGGGGAGAGGAGGAGAGGGGGTGGGGCCCAGATCACCCTCTGGGGGGGGTGGGGGGTGGGAGGAGGAGAGGGGGCAGGACCCAGATCACCCTCTGGGGGGCGGGGGGGGGGGGCTGGAAGGAGGAGAAGGGGTGTGACGGGTCCATCTGGCTCACCAAGTCAGTTACAATACTGTGTTCAGCATCTACTGAACCATCTTGGATACAAAGGATAATGGCATTCGGGTTCCGCATGTAAGCCTTGCTTATGCTAAAAATTATATCCTTGGTGTCGGCAGCCATTCCTGATGTTACAGTACTGATAACACCAGGAAGATCGACCAGGGCAATTCATTATCCTTTGTATCCAAGATGGTTCAGTAGATGCTGAACGCAGTATTGTAACTGACTTGGTGAGCCAGATGGACCCAAAAGGCAGAAGGACCATCTTTGTGTTGACCAAAGTGGATCTAGCTGAGGAACATACAGCTTATCTTGCTAACAGAAGGATGGTGGAGGGAGACCAGCGATGGGGTAGGTTGGGAGTGTGCTCTGCCGAGGGGGGCCTGCCTCCCAGGGGAGTTTGATCGGGGGCAGGGGGGGGGTCTACCAGGGGGGCCTGCCTCCCGGGGGGGGGGGGCTGCCGGGGTGGTTAGCGGGGGGGGGTCCGCGAAGGATGGTCAAGGTCGGATGGGCTTTGGAGGTTCTCCTGCAGAATAGAAATCCGCTTCGGACTTTTATTCTGCAGGTCGCTAAAAGTGCGGATTCGGAACGGGCCAGAAGACGGTAAAGTGGGATTTGGCGGTAGAGTTGGGCGCGCGGTTCATTAAGTCGATTTAAATGCATGCTAATGCATTTAAATCGTCAGGCCGCCCGATTCAGGTGCGGGCCGGACCCGCGCCCGAATCGGGTGTTGGTAAAGCCGCGATCTGCTCGGAATCGGGTGCAGATCGTGGGAGAGGCCCGACGCCCAACTTTACCGCGATTTCAAGCCCGAAAATGAGTGCGAAGTTTTAGTAAAATCAGACCCTCAATGTGTCCTCTTAATAGAAGTTCCAAAGAAAGCAGCAATTTGACTGTGGCAACAACATGTCTTAGTACTCTCCTCCAGCAAGAACACTCCTTTTCAAACTGACCCGATAACAAACAATCAATTCTTCCAGATGATTTACATCTTTGAATGAACACACAAATAGCCTTTATTTTATTTATTAGTGTCACAAGTAGGCTTACAATGACACTGCAATGAAGTTACTGTGAAAATCCCCTGGTCACCACACTCTGGCGCCTGTTCAGGTACACTGAGGGAGAATTTAGCATGGCCAATGCACCTAACCAGCACGTCTTTCAGACTGTCGGAGGAAACCAGAGCACCCGGAGGAAACCCACGCAGACTCCACACAGACAGTGACCCAAGCCGGGAATCGAACCCGGGACCTGGTGCTGTGAGGCAGCAATGCTAACGACTGTGCCACCATGCCGCCCTTAATATGATTTCTTGAAGTTTCATCAGCAGAAATTCATCCAACCTTTTTTCAGTTCGAGTACTCATCAATGAATGTGTGTTTCCCTTTACTAGAGTCAGGGAATAATTTGCAAACGTAACAGTAGACTGCCTTAGAGGCTGTTGAAAAAAATCAACCAAAATTCTATGTTCTATGTTCTAATTTCTCTTTTCCATCATGCCATTTCTTTTCACTCTCAGAATGAAGAATCCCAAACTGCTTTTGGCAACAAATTCTTCTCAAATTTTTCATATTCACATGTTCTCTGGTCTATTTATTACAAAGTATTATTACAAAGTCCCAGTGGGACGGACTCTTGCCATGGGGCAATGTTTCCAGGATAGGTTTCTTCCCTCACTTCAGTTGCAGAAGTATGAGCTTGGGCGGTATCTTGTATTCCTATTCCAGAATCCACTCCTTGTTCTTACACTTCTTGTTCGACTTTTTCAGGCAATGTGGTATCTCTGGAAATCGGCAAGTCAAAGTCATCAAATAATTCATCCTTTTGTTTGGTGGGTGAGGATTAATGTGCAGTTTGTGCATTGCTCAACACTTCAAATTTTCTAAAGTAAAATAACAAACTGTCTCTTTGACTAGCTTTGTCCTCTGGCCTTGTCTTCAATTTTCTGCGCTGTTGGACTGCCAGATTGAGTGTCGCTTCATATTGACAGATCTTGCTTGATTTTCACTAATGAATTTTTGGCCTCCTCAGTCCTGTGGTTCAAGTTGACCCTGCGTTGACCCTGCTCGCTCAATGACCTCACTGTTCTGCTGGCTCACTAGCTGCTGGCTATGGTTAGGCCTCAGCTTAGGCCTCACCCTTGGTTGCCCAGCCCTCCTCAGCCCTGGCTGAGATTCAGCTTGCCCCTGCTCACTCAATTTCCCTATTGTTCTGCTGGCTCACTGGCTATCTGAGCTCCTCAGCCTTGGTTAAGAAATCTGGGCTGCTACTGTTTTAAAAAAATATTTCTAAAGATCCTCATTCTTGCTGCTCTCTCCTCCAAATTCACCAACCTCTCAGCAATCTTGAACACTGTTTTTCTGCTCTAAGGGGCCTCCACCAATCAGAACCTGATGTTGCTCTGCATTGGTTGCTCATAGGTTGAAGAAATCATCAGTATCAAATAAGTAGCTTATCAGTAAATTCGGAGCTCTCACTTTCTGATTGGTGCCTCAAAGCCACCAGCCAGCATGGTGCCTCCCCCCATTGGTTGGGGCCCTGTGCCGAGGCACGATGTGCTTCATTGTAAGTCTGCCTCTGCCTGCCGAACCAAAAACTGTTCAGGCAAAACCACTGGTAGGCCTTCCCCTGGAATCAAGACCTTGGGGCAGAAGTCCCAGCTACCAAAAGCTGCTGTTCAAGTGAGAAGCCAGCAGCTCTTGTGCTACTGTCCAGAACCAGGTCACAGGATCGCAGACTGTCCCAGGCCAGAGGTAAATAATGTGAGAAGATAGGGTTTTCACGAGCTGGGGGTCATGGGGAGAGATGTGTGGGGGATTAATTAGCCACTCCATAAGCAGCTGGGCAGAAAGGTCAACTATGGGCCTTCCTGCCCAGAACTTAGTTTTGGTGGAGTTGGAAAGGCAGTGGGGTTCCGTTATACCACCATCACTCCTAATTACAACTGCCTCCAAGCTCCCCACCATTAAGAGCAGAAGGTACCTTCCATGAAGGACACCAGCTCAGATGGTCATAGCCTAACAGAAGTCCAGCAAAGTTATACATGAATCGGCACAGTGAAAATAGCATTAATATTGATACTTGGTACACTGGAGTGCACAAAGAGCAGACCAGTGACACATAGGAGGTGAAATGGGTTTTGGGCAGTAACAGGTATAGCACCCTCTCCACTTTGTTTTCCCGATTGATGTAAAGTGGCCGTCAATTCGTTTTTGCCCATTTTGCTTTGTTACTCAAGTCCAATTTCACCCCGGAAGCATAGTTTGGTAATCGTAATGTACCCCAATGGCACACACAGCTTCCAACTGTCGTAACAGGGTTTTTGAGTTCTGTTCATAGTGGGTAATAGGTGAGGAGGTTGTGCGAATGACAGGCGTGAGGAGATAGGATGAGGGGGGATAATAATAATGGGAAAGGAACAAAAGCCATTTTGCTTACCCTTTTGAATTCTTCCTTCCTCCCATCCATGGTCCTCACCTCCGTGCAGTTGGGGTAATGTCCAGCCGTCTCCATGAAAATTAAAAACTTGCCCGGAACGAGCTCTTAGTGCGCACACAAGGTTGTCACTTGTTTCCTTAATGGAAGTTGGCAGGATCAGGTGCCTGGGCTCACTCTCCCTCGCCCTTGTGAAAATGACTGAGGATGCAGTTAGAGGCTGGGCCTCCAGCTGCCCTGCTTGGTGGCCATTTTCTTTTCAGTTCCACTTTCATTTTGTCCCATTTGGGATCATGAGAATCCAAACGTTCATCTTCTACCTTCATCCCTTGTGTCTATCACAATCATTTATTTAATTCTTTCCAAAATGTATCTAAAAGTGAAGAATATTATTATTAGGGATGGCACAGTGGTTAGCATAGGTCCCGGGACCCAGGTTCAATTCCAGCCATGGGCGACTGCCTGTGTGGAGTTTGCACGTTCTCCCCGTGTCTGCGTGGGTTTCCTCCGGGTGCTCCAGTTTCCTCCCACAGTCCAAAGATGTGCAGGTTAGATTGATTGGCCATGCTAAATTTCCCCTTAGTGTCAGGGAGATTAGCAGGGTAAATATGTAGGGTTACGGGGAGAGGGCCTGGGTGTGATTGTTGTCAGTGCAGACTCAATAGGTCAAATGGCCTCATTCTGTACTGTAGGGATTCTATGATCTATGATTCTATGACTATCAGTGCATTTTACTTCCTAATTTGCTGTCTGCGAGAATATGATTGGCTGCTTATTCTGCGAGACCAGACCTGGGCGCTGCCGGATGCCTGGAGATCCCCTTGACTTGGCCCCGGAATCAGGAAAAGGGAAATTCAAACTACAGAGCTCACTGGATCTTTGTTGACAGCTTTCTGAGGATAGCAGTGAGTGCCATCACTTCACTACCATCCACAGAATCTGAGCTTTTATCTATACAGTTCCCCGAAACGTGACAGTAATGTGAGAGTTTCTATCATGATTAGCATTGTGTGACACGGGCCAGCCACAGAGCTTTTGCTGCTTCAGAATTGCTCGAGTATCCCTGCCAATGCAAAGAAGGACTTTCAAAGCATGCAAAATTTATAAATATGTGGCAAAATTATGATGTATAACATATATGATTTGTATTGTATAGTTGCGCAAATTCTTATCAAATTGAAGCACTTTTGCAAAATGTAAGACCTGTCTCTGATGGGTTGCGGTGCACTGAGATTTTTAGTATTTTCTTTATTACTGCCATCACTCAAAGGTGACAGCTTGATGAAATTACTCCTCTCACACTAACTCAGTGAGTATTATAATGAAGTGAAAAGTTCTGAGAGGCTTCTAATCATATTGACGAACAGACCCCGAATGAGTGTGCTGCTATCGAGGTAGCAGATCCTGTAATACATCTAGACTGAACACTCTGTTCAAAATATTTAAGACACTGGGCCAGAAGTTGTCAGAGCAAGGCATCTCATGGGCATTAGCCATTAATTAAACTTTTCCTGCACTCTTCAGCTCCAACACTTTTCCCCCTCTAACTTGCTGCAAGTGGGAGTTGATGATAGCATTCTCGCCACGACATGGCATCTGGGACCTCAGTGAGTGACAGCAACAAGAATGTATCCCCTAAACAATTTAAGGATTGAGAAATAAACAGAGAAGGAACTGAGAAGGAAGGTGATTTGAAGTCATATTAGGTTCGGAAAGAGAAATAAAGAAAGGATATTTTTAAAATGTGGCATGTTTTAAAATCTCCAATAGCAATTCAATGCCTGAAGAAAGGAGATTCCAAAGTTGAAATTATTCACTTTCTGAACCTGTCACAAATAATTATTACATCGTTAAATGGTTGCTGATTGATTATGAGACTTAACTTTCAACAGTGGATTCAATGGGCAATTCGTGCGCAAATCTAGCCAGTTCACAGGGAGGCAAGGGACGGGATTTTCCAGCCGCGCTCACCCCAAGACCAGAAAATCCCACCCAAGGTCAACAGACCTTTGCATGTCCGTGTTCCGCTTGCTAAGATTCCCGTGACAGGTGGAATGGGAAAATTCTGCCCAAAGGGTGAGATACCCATTGCTTGAAACAAGTGTGACGAGGCATAAATCAGTGACTATATTACTGGGCTAGTCATCCAAAAGCCTGAAGCAATGTTCAGGAGCCATTAGTTTAAATCCCACCACAGGAGATGGGGAATTTAAATTCAATTAATTAAATTAACTCTGAAATTTAAAAAAATCTAGCTGCTATCAGAGTTGGTGACCAAGACTGCGTTGTTGTTAAAAACCCAATTTGTTCACTATTGTACTCTGGGGAAGGAAATTTGCCATCTTTATCTGGTCTGGCCTAGACGTTACCCAAGACCCGCAGCGATATGGTTGACTCTTAACTACCCTCTAAAATGGCAGGTAGTTAGGGATGCACAATAACTGCTCGCCCTGCCAGCAATGCCCGTATCCCATCAATGAATAAAAGGCTGTGGAGATTTGCTGCTCGAGCCAAATCTCTTAATCCTTGAGACACATAAGTGACTTTGAGGGATGTGCATGTCACAATATCAAAATTTGCAGGCCACACAAAAAATGGAAAGATTAGGAACTGTTGGAGGGGATGGAGGTAGACTTCAAGAGAACATAGACAGGCTGTTGGAATGAATGGACACATGGCAAAAGCAATTTGGTGAAGTTGTACATTTTGGTAGGAAGAATAAGGAGAAGCAATAAAAACAATAGAGGGCAAAGTTCTAAAAGGGATGCAGGAAGAGGGAGACCTGGTTCAGCCCCAACTCTAGTATTGTGTCCAATTCCCAGAATCACACTTCAGGAAGGATGTGAAAGCTTCTGAGAGGATGCAGGACAGATTTACAGAAATAATTCCAGGAACTTCAGTTAAATGGATAGATTGGAGAAGCTGCAGTTATTCTCCTTTATAAAAGAGTAAGTTTGAGGGAAAATTTACCATTCCAAATCCTGAGGGAGCTAGACAGAAGCAGTATCCAGTGCCTTCAGCTGGTTCTTGATGTTAGATAGAGTGAGTCAAATTGGCCGGAGACAGGCATCATGTGATGGTAGGAACCTCAGGATGAATCGTCCACTCAGAACCTCTGGCTGAAGGTCGTTGCATATGTTTCAACCTTATCTTTTGAACTGATGTGCTGAGCTTCCACCATCATTGTGAATGGCAATATATTTATGGAGCCTTTTCCTCCAGTTAGTTGTTGAATTGGCCACCACCATTCATAACTGGGTGTGGCAGGAACGCAGAGCTTAGATCCGATCTGTGGGATCACTTAGCTCTGCCTATCACATGCTGCTTGCACTTTCTGGCATGCAAATAGTTTTGCATTGTAACTTCACCATGTTCATACCTCACTTTAAGTATGTCTGGTACTGCTTCTAGCATACACTGCTGCACTATCCATTAAACCAGGCTTGATCATCTGGGAATGGGAGATATGGCGGGCCATGAGGTTGCAGTTTGTGGTTGAGTATGATTCTGCTGCTGCTGATGGCCCGCAGCACCTCATGGGTGCCCAGTTTTGCGTTGCTAGATCTGTTGAAATCCACCCTATTAAATCCACGATCATAGTGCAATAGAACAGAATGGAGGGTATCCTCAATGCAAGACTTTGTCTCCACAAGAACAATGTGATGGTCACTTCTACCAATTCTTCTGTCAATGGACAGATGCATCTGCAACAGTTAGATTGGTGAAGACGAGGTAGGGTATGTTATTCCCTCCTGTTGTTTGCCTCACCACCTTCTGCAGTCCCTCTAGCATCTATGTCCTTTAATACTTGGCCAGCTCAATCATTAGAGGTGCTACTAAGGCACCCTTGGTGATGGACATTGAAATCATCCATCCGGAGTACATTCTGTGCCTTGCAACCTTCAGTGCTTCCTCCAAGTGGGTGTTCAACATGGAGGAGTATTGATTCATCAACTGAGGGGGGTCAGTAGGTGCTTATCAGATGGTAGTGATCAGGTGTAACCTGATGTCATGTGACTTTCTGGTCTTTATGACTCCCAGGGCAACTCCCTCCCGACTGTGTACCACTGTGCCTCTCTGGTGGGTCTGTCCTGGCAATGGGACATAATATACCTAGGGATGGTGATGGTTTCTGGGACATGGTCTGTCAGGTATGATTCTGTGAGTGTGACTATGTCAGGCTGTTGCTTGACCAGTCTGTGAGACGGCTGTCCCAGTTTTGGTACAAGTTCTCAGGTGCTAGTAAGATGGACTTTGCGGGTTCAGTAGGACTGGTTATGCCACTTTTCGTTTCCAGTGCCTAGGCCAATGAGAGGTGGTCTGTCTGGGTCCATTTCTTTTTATTGATAAAGCTGAGTGGCTTGCTAGGCCATTTTGAAGAGCGTTTAAGAGTCTATTGCACGCCGTGAGTATTTTTTTAATTCATTCATGAGATGTGGGCATCGGGGGCTGGGCCAGCATTTGCTGCCCATCCCTAATTGCCCTTGAATTTAGTGCCATTTCAGAGGCAGTTTAAGAAGAATTGCTGTGAATCTGGATTCACACACATAGGCCAGACCAGGTAAGGATGGCAGATTTTCTTCCCTAAAGGTCATTTGTGAAGCAGTTGGGTTTTTATGGCAATCGACAATGTTTCGCGGTCATCATTAGACTCTGAAGTTTTATTGAATTCAAATTTCACCCTCTGCCATGGTGGGATTTGAACCCGGGTCCCCAGAACATTACTATGTCTCTCTGGATTACTAGTCCAGTGGCAATATCACGACACTACCGCTCTCCCCTGTAGAGTCACATATTGGTCAGAACAGGTAAGGATGGCAGATTTCTTCAGCATATTAATGAACCAGATGGGTTTTGGTGGTAATTCATTCAAGGTAATCATATGCTTTCTAATTCCACATTTATTAATTGAATTTAAATTCCACCCGCTGCCATGATGGGATTTGAACCTGTGTCCAGGGTCTCTGAGTTACCAATCCAGTGACATTACCACTATGCCACCAACCCCCTTGTGTTACAGAAATGAAGATGCAATATATCCCATGATAAAATGCGGTACCTTTATACTGGTCTTAGCCAAGCTGGTTTGACATTGGATGAGCTGCAGTCAGAATGGGATTGAATCAGAATTTTTATTTGTAGTCCTTATGTGATTTTAGGTGTATTTTTCCAGCTACAATTGGAGTCCTGTTTCCAATGTATGAAATGCAAGTATCTTCACCTGTTCAATGTGATGTATGTTTTCTGCTGCTTTGAAGATGTGACATGATTCAATAACAATGTGGTTTCACTCCTTAGCAATGTTACTGTTTCCTATGTGGGTGAATGTTCCATTTGCATACCTGTTACTTTTATCCAAATAGTCGCTAAGAGTGAGTGGATTCTCAATGTTTGATGGGCTGTTTATTCATTTATTAGAGTGCTGTGTTTTATTTTTGTCCATTTTTTGTGTCTTGTTGATTAGTTTAAGCAGGTTACTTTACTACATTAACACCATAGGGAAGAGAGTCATTAGCTACAGGCCTTTTCTCTAATATTAAGAGCTCTGCTATTCAGAGGCAAGTTGTTAATCAGCAACACTAGTGGAGTGTGAATCAGTAAAAAGTAAAGCAAAATAAAGTTTATTTATCAGTCACAAGTAGGCTTACATTAACACTGCAATTAAGTTACTGTGAAAATCCCCTAGTCGCCACACTCTGGCACCAGTTCTGGTACACTGAGGGAGAATTTAGCATAGCCAATGCACCTAACCAGCACAGCTTTTGGACTGTGGGAAGAAACTGGAGCACCCGGAGGAACCCCACACAGACACAGGGAGAACATGCAAACTCCACACAGACAGTGACCCAAGACGGGAATCGAACTCGAGTCCCTGACGCTGTGAGGCAACAGTTTTAGCCACTGTGACATCGTGCCACCCCATCATTTGAATACTGGCTTTGCGTCTCTGAAAGCTGCCTTGGAATTCAGTCCACACTATGGAAGACAAAGCATTTTGTATATTTGTTTCTCTCACTTCCCCCATACCCGCATCTTCCTTAACCGTAATGGGAAATTGGAGGGTGAAGTGTGCCAGACCAGGCCGAAGCTCTGCAACCCTCCCGCACTCAGTCATGGATGACCAAGCATCAAATGGAGGAGGTTCCATGGTCATTTCCATTCTCAATGAGGGCAGAACTCAGCGTGTGAGTGCAAAAGGCAATACTGAAACATTCATCATGTGGATGACCCTTTCCAGTCTCCTCCTGAGGTCCTAACCATCGTGGGTGCTGGTCTTCAGCCATTTGATTCACTCTACACAGCAGCAAGAAATGGCTAAGTGCAGTGGACAGAGCAAAGGTGTACACAGCAGGCTGCCTATCATGATGAAGCCAGTTAGTCAAGAAGAAAATAGCACTGACAACTCCAATATCTAACGGCACGGTAGCACAGTGGTTAGCACTGCTGCTTCACAGCTCCAGGGTTCCGGGTTCGATTCCCGGCTCGGGTCTATGTGGAGTTTGCACATTTTCCTCGTGTCTGCGTGGGTTTCCTCCGGGTGCTCCGGTTTCCTCCCACAGTCCAAAGATGTGCGGGTTAGGTTGATTGGCCAGATTAAACATTGCCCCTTAGAGTCCTGAGATGCGTAGGTTAGACGGATTAGCGGGTAAGTATGTGGGGGTAGGGCCTGGGTGGGATTGTGGTTGGTGCAGACTTGATGGGCCGAATGGCCTCCTTCTGCACTGTAGGGTTTCTATGATTTCTATGATTCTAACAGTAATGTTTACAAGTGTGTCCTGTATACAAGTGGTACAGCAAATTTAATTGGGCCAAATGCAGTGTGGGGAGATAGAAACTTTGCACCTTTAATCACCATTGCAGCTTGTTAGAACATGATTGCTGTATCGCTGCGGCCTCAGGAATATGTTAAACACCAACCCCAGTACATTTTGTCTGCCTATCTGTCGCTTACTTTGTTTCTCTCACATGCAAGTGCACATTATGAATCCTCTCCCTCTCTATTGGTGATTTCTCCTTTAAGGGAAAGCTAGATGAGTCCACAGGGGAGCAAGGAATAGAAGGATGTGTAAGAGATTGGAGCATAAGCACCAGCATTGACCAGTTCAGCTGAATATCCAATTTCTGTGCTGGTGAACTCTTACAATATTCTGCTTTCTGGAGACAATTGTTATCGGAATAGGGGGGAAGATAGTGGCAATGTCACTCGACTAGTATCCAGGGCCTGGCTAATGCTCTGTGTTCAAATTGCAGCATTGGCAGCTGGTGTCATTTAAATTCAGTTAATAAATCTGAAATAGAAACGTAGTCTCAATAATGGTGACCATGAAACTGTCATCCATTGTCATAAACCCAATCTGGTTCACTCATGTCCTTGATGGGAGGAAATCTGCTATCCTTACCTGGTCTGGCCTACACGTGACTCCGGATCCACAACAATGTCTTTGATTCTTAAATGCCCTCTGAAATGGCCTGGCAAACCCACTCATTTCAGGGGCAATTAAGGATGGGCAACAAGACCTAGCCTTGCCTAGTGAAGCTCACATTGCAGTTAGAAAAAGGCTGGAACACAATTTCTTTGGGTAGGATTTTCCGGCTGTGATCGCCCCCAAAACCAAAAAATCCTGCCCGAGGTCAACGGACCTTTGTGTGATCCGTCCGACCCCTCCGCCCGCTATGATTCCCGTGGCTGGCGGGACGGGAAAATTCCCCCCTTTGTATCTCAAATGGATTTTTTCTGATGGGCTCAGAGCAAAACATCATTCATTTCATGGGGTGGTAGTGGGAGTGGATTTGGCAGGGGTGGGGGGGAGGGAAGGGAGGTGGCATCAGATAAAGCTCAAGGCTTCTTTACCATCCATTGCTATAAATGTTCAGTACCAGCATCAAGCTGGTTAAATATTTAAAATATTGCAGCATAAAATTCCTTGGGCCATGCACTTAACTACTTACTGCTGCCAGCAAAGGCACTTCATACCCATTCCAGCTGCTCACATTAAGATCCAAGTCATTTTATTGACACTGTATTTCTAATTAGGTTTAACAGCATTCCTGCTTTCCCTGATCAAAAACAACTGGCTGGATTAAAGCAGCTGTATTTGGACTGCACTATATTAAGAGATTGATGGTGCAACATGCATACTGTATGGTAGAGTCTATAAAGCAGTTTCTTCACCCTGATTCCTGAAACAGGTCCTATCCGGGGAGTGAAAAATTGTCAACCTGGTATTGATCCAGCAAAGCAACTACTCCCGTTATATTTTCATATCACTTTGAAGTGTGGCATGCTGCTTAGTCCAGATCAATGTAAAATTTAAACAATGGCCAGGGTTCACCGATGTCATAAATCCTGCTGCCAGTGAGAATAGGGAATTTGGCACTCAGCCAAATCTCCATTCACTGCAGCGGGACTGGAGAATGCCAGCCGCGGGTGAGGTCTTGGAATGCAAACCTTTCTAACGGGGCCACCATTTAATTCCAACAGATACCAGATTAAGTTTATTTATTTGTGTCATAAATAGGCTTACATTAGCACTGCAATGAAGTTAGTGTGAAAATCCCCTCGTCGCCAAGCTCTGGCGCCTGTTCGGCTACACTGAGGGAGAATTTAGCATAGCCAATGTACCCAAGCTGGGAATTGAACTCAGGTCCCTGGTGCTGTGAAGCAGCAGTGCTAACCACTGTGCCACCATGCCGCCCACCAGTGTTACTTTTGAGTGCATGTTTGGAGGTGATGCTACAGTGACAGAATTTTAAAAGGTTCCACTTTTTGATGCTGCTTATCATTCATTATGGTGGACAAAATTGATTTAATTCCATTATATTGTCACAGACACTGGGATACAGTGAAAAGTATTGTTTCTTGCACGCTATACAGCTAAAACATACCGTTCATGAAGTACGCAGGGGAAAAGGATAGGGTGCAGAATATAGTATTGCAGCTACAGGTAGGGCGAAGAGAAAGATCAGCTTAATATATGATAGGACCATTCAAAAGTCTGATGAAAGCAAGGAAGAAGCTGCTCTTGAGTCAGTTGATACGTGTTTTCAGATTTTTGTATCTTTTTCCTGATGGAAGAAGTTGGAAGACAGTATGTCCAGGGTGCATGGAATCCTTGATCATGCTGGCTGCTTTCCGAGGCAGCAGGAAGCGTAGATGGAGTCAATGGATCTGAGGCTGGTTTGCATGATGGACTGGGCTACATTCACAACCCTTTGCAGCTTCTTGCGGTCTTGGTCAGAGCAGGAGCCATACCAAACTGATACATCTGGATAGGATGCTTTCTATGATGCATCTGTAAAAATTGGTGAGAGTCATAGTGGACATTCCGAGTTTCCTTAGCCTTCTGAGAAAGTAGAGGGAGGGATTGATGAGCTTTCTTAACTGTAGTGTCAGTGTGGAGGGTCCGGGTCAGATTGTTGGCGATCTGGACACCTGGGAACTTGAAGCTTTCGACCATCTGCACTTCATTACCTTTGATGCAGATGGGCAGGTCCTCCACTACGTTTCCTGATGTTGATGAAATTATAAATGGGCGGCACGGTAGCACAGTGGTTAGCACTGCTGCTTCACAGCTCCAGGCTCCCGGGTTCGATTCCTGGCTCGGGTCACTGTCTGTGTGGAGTTTGCACCTTCTCCTCGTGTCTGCGTGGGTTTCCTCCGGGTGCTCCGGTTTCCTCCCACAGTCCAAAGATGTGTGGGTTAGGTTGATTGGCCAGGTTAAAAATTGTCCCTGAGATGTGTAGTTAGAGGGATTAGCGGGTAAATATGTGGGGGTAGGGCTTGGGTGGGATTGTGGTCGGTGCAGACTCGATGGGCCGAATGGCCTCCTTCTGCACTGTAGGGTTTCTATGTTTCTATGTTTCATAAATATCAACAATTTCTCACGGCCCCCTGTTAATTGAAACTGAAAATATTGCTGCCTGCAGACTTAAATTGTAACAAATCGTTGTGATGAGATGTGATCCACAGTTAAAAATATTCTCTTAATCAAATGGATTTGAGGTGATTTACCATGGCAGGAGCAGCGTGACTAGACACTTTCTTATCCTTACCTCTATCCCCACATAGCCCTCTTCCCAACCTCTACAGCTATATAATCGCCTGTTGACATTCATAATTACAATTAAATCTGGCAAATGCGTTTTGGCAAATGCTGAAATGTTCATTGAAATGATGCCATGTCGTATGGGATAAGACCATTAGCTCAAAAATTGATGTGCGTACATTTAAATACTGATGGAACAGTAATTGATCGCCCTTTGTTCACATTCAAGAATATAGGTCTGCTTTTCTGTACCTGAGTTTCAGCCTGTATTTTTCCTAACTATTCCTTTCTTGTTCTCTGTCTTCCACTGTTCCTGCCTGTCTTTTTTTTTCTCTCTCCTTTTCAGTATCCCTCTTCAGTTTTGCCTCTGTTGTCCTTTGAGATCTCCATTTTATCTCTCATTCTTACTCCACACTACCAGCTTAAAATCCAACAGGTTTATTTGGTAGCACGAGCTTTCAGAGCACTGCTCTTTCATCAGGTGAGTGAGTGAGACTCACCTGATGAAGGAGCAGCACTCCGAAAGCTCGTGCTACCTAATAAACCTGTTGGACTTTAACCTGGAGTTGTGAAACTTCTTACTGTGCCTACCCCAGTCCAACACCGGCATCTCCACCTCATTACCCCGCGCTACCAAAAGGATGTGGAGGCTTTGGAGAGAGTACAGCAAAGGTTTACCAGGATGTTGCCTGGTATGGAGGGTATTAGCTATGAGGAGACAGTGAATAAACTGGGATTGTTCTCCCTGGAAAGACAGACTGAGGGACGACCTGATAGAAGTTTATAGAATTATGAGGGGTGTAGATAGGGTGAACAGTTGGAAACTTTTTCCCAGGGCAGAAATGACAATTTCAAGGGGCCAGAAGTTCAAGGTAAGGGGGGAAAGGTTCAGTGGAGATGTGCGAGGGAGGTTTTTTACACAGAGGGAGTGGTGGCCTTGAATGCACTGCCAACTGAGGTGGTTGAGGCAGATACATTAGCGACATTTAAAACTTATCTGGATAGACACATGAACAGAGGGGGAATAGAGGGATACAGATGGTTGGTCTAGATAGGACAACGTGATCGGCCCAGGCTTGGAGGGCCATTCGGCCTGTTCCAGTGCTGTACTGTTCTTTGTTCTTACTCCTACTTTTCTCTCTCCCTGACTCTGTTAATCTCCTCCTTCTGCTGCTGTTTATTTTGGTAAATCTCCCGATGCTATTTGTCATTGACATATATATCACTATGGGGTGGCTTCTAGTTCTGTATGTCTTCAAGAGGGTTCTTGAAGGGGCAGAAATTGCCTCATATTGAAGGTAAGTGAATATCTTCACAGGCTACACTCACTCCAGTTCATCTCCTGGACAGGTTTCAATTGCTGAGGAGATCAGACAGGAAATTTCCAAAGTAATCTTTCCTTTATTGGCCCTTGGAATTCTATTTGTGTCTGTTCCTCCCTCAGGAAAAGCAAATAAATGCTTGCATTTATATGGTTCCTTTTAGTCCCTCAAGCCATCTGAAAGCGCTTTAGAGGCAATGAATTACTTTTAAACTGTAGTCGCAGCTGGAACATGAAAAACACACCGGCCAATTTGTGTAAAGCAAACTCCCAGAAACAACAATGCGATAATGACTGGATAATCTCTCTCTGAGATGTTGCTTGAGGGATAAACATTAGCCATATCACGAGGGATAACACCCTGCTCAAATTCAAAATAGTGTCATGGGATCTTTTCGGTCTACTTCAGAGGACCTTGATTTACTGTTTCATCCAAAAGAAGTAGATTACATCGCAGTGTGTGGGAGGGTGGTGGGAAATCAGATAAAGGTAAGGAAGTCTTTAATATTGATGCTACAGCTACCACAATGTAGGGCGGGCTTGAATGTATAGCTAGTCTTTTCTTCCTGTCACTTTCGTCCCTTTGTCTATATTGCTTCATCGATTTACTCAATTGTTATTATCATGCTCATGCAACATAGAATGAAAGAATCCCTTCAGTGCAGAAGGAGGCCATTCGGCCCATCACGTCTGCACCGATTCTCTGACAGAGCATCTTACCTAGGCCGCCCCCCCTGCCCTATCCCTGTAACCAATATTTACCACCAGACCTGCTGAGACTTGGCTTAACCCTCAACCTACATCTGGGACACTAAGGGGCAATTTATCATGGCCAATCGACATAACCCGCACATCTTTGGACTGTGGGAGGAACCCGGAGGAAACCCACGCAGACACGGGGAGAATGTGCAAACTCTGCATAGTCACCCGAGGCTGGAATTGAACCCACAATCCTGGCGCTTTGAGGCAGCAGTGATAACCACTGTGCCGCCCCATGTCATCATGCTTACACACTTTAGACTTACGGAAAATGGACATTTTATTTTAAAACAAATGAATGGGAGAGGTCAGGTGACTTTTCTTTCCTGTCTGTACACATGGAATGACACAAAGCCATGGAGTTAGTGAGCCAAAAACAGAAAATGCTGGAAAATCTCAACAGGTTTGACAGCATCTGGGAAGAGAATAGAGCAAACGGTTCATAGAAATCCTAGAAACCCTACAGTGCAGAAAGAGGCCATTTGGCCCGTCGAGTCTGCACCGACCACAATCCCACCCAGGCCCTGTCCCCATATCCCTACCTATTTACCCGCTAATCCCTCTAACCTACACATCTCAGGACACTAAGGGGCAATTTTAGCATGGCCTATCAACTTAACCCGCACATCTTTGGACTGTGGGAGGAAACCGGAGCACCCGGAGGAAACCCACGCAGACACGAGGAGAATGTGCAAACTTCACACAGACAGTGACCCAAGCCGGGAATCGAACTCGGGTTTCGAGTCTGGATAACCCTTCGTCAGAGTTAGCTAGCCTCCATGTCTGGTCAAGGTATTAAAATGCAAATGAACTTTCAGGACATTTTACTGAGGTCATTAAAATGCAACAGACATCTCCTGTGGATGAATGGCCGACCTTATTCAAATAATTACAGAGGCTGATCCATAATAGACTTGTGGGACAATTTGGCTTTGGAGTGGAATTCCAAAGAATTCCACATTTTGGGTGGAATTTTCTGATTTTTGCCCAGAGTACTGGCTGAGGAGAGAAAACCAGTGTGCACTGCACGCCTGGTCTTTCTCACCTGATAATCCAGCACTCTGTGCAAAAGAAAATGCAGGCCCGGCTCACGCTGGCTCACTGGTGGGGTACGCTGGAAAAAGCCAGCAATGCTGGGAATCCCAAGTTTGGAAAAGGATGCCCCGATCAACAATTTTTAAAAATCTACCCAACGCCCCCCAGCTCCCCGCCACACACATGGACACAGAGATCACCCCCGTCACACAGAAACAGGGAATCCCCCCTCAGACTCGGGAATCGATATGGAGACCCCTCTCCCCCACTAACCCCCCCACCAATCAAAGGCAGACAGGGAAAACCATTCCATGGATACAGGGAACCCCAACCCCATGGATTAAGAGAAATGCATCCCCCCCCCACCATTGAGCTCCCCAGAGCAACCACCCGAACTCAAACCCTGTTGTATTTCAATGGTCAGGTGGTCAAAGAGAATTTGTGAGGACAGTGAGAAACAGATACTATGGTCAGATGACAGAAACAGGTTTCTGATAAGGGACATTTAATGAAGCACATTACTGGAGGTACAAGACAGAAAGAGAGTTCCAGAGCAGCAAAGGAACAAGACCCAGAAAGTACTGTTGTCCAAACCTGTGTTTTAACCACTATAGCGAATAAAGACATAAAGTTGACTTTAAATACTTAAACACGTTTCCTTTATTCTGCAGCAACTTAAACAACAGTAAATACTTCCAATGCATTAACGAAATACTCACTGTCTGTTACTTTACTTAACTTCAGGTTGATTTCCACTTGCAATTAAATCATGGCCAAGATTTTGTTGTCACATAAAATCAGTCCTTTGTCCTCTTCTTCTAGATGTTGTCTCTCCTTGTGAGCTTAGTTCCCGCATTCTTCACATTGCCTTTCTGAACAAGCTCTTTGTGTTAGCAGAGTTAAAACTCCAAAAGTTCCTGAATTGATCTGAAGCCTCAGTTGCTTCGCTTGATTAGGCCAATCAAATGCAGCCAGAATAGTTGCATCGGTCACTCCAGACCTCATCATCTCTAGGCTCCTTAAGTGCGTATTGTTTACGTTCTAATGCCCAGATACAGAACACTGGCTCCAAAGGTCTGTATATAACTCTCCCCTGCCAAGGACAAGCTTTTACATCTGACACCTTCTGCCCTTTGACAAATTCCAGGCCACTGGCCAAAGAAATCCTAGTGAAAAAACAACTTTAACCAAAAGCCAGATTTGCTTGATTGAAGATCTTTCAGCATATTAAAAGTGAAATCTCCCAACAGCCACAGCACCATCACAGGGCTGCAAATTCAAGCTGGCATTTACCTATCTTTTTGAAGAAGCAAACCCCCATTTTACTACAAGGGTTCGAATGCACCGCGACTGGAATGAAGCGATGGGCCAAATGGTCGTCTCCTGCACTGTGGGGATTCTAAGTCAGTCTAAAACCCAATTAATAATGAGTGGCATACACAAAGTGATCTTCAGCTCATAAAGCGGCCTGACAAAGACCATGGGTATAACATGGAAGGAGGGCTGTGCAAGGAGTGGGGTGGAAGGGTGAGGGCTCATGATGGCAGACAAAGGGACAAAAGAGGTGGATGAAGAAGACAATCAATGGAAGGTGCAGAGAAGAACGAGGAGAGGGAATCTGGACCCTGAGAAGGCTGCAAGAGATGCTGAGAAACCAGTGGGACTAAGGGACAGTACATATTACTGGAAGGAGCTGCACGCAGACTCCAAAAATGGGGTGGGGGCCTGTTAGTCTGGCGGATAGGGAAGATTCACGCACATATAGAACAGGTCAGGGATGCAGTGGTTTGTGAAGGTCACTGTTGTCCATAGTCCTCTTCTCAATGGGAACCATCTCAAGGCTCCTGTTTAAGTTCAGGGGCTGGCAGACAGGAGTCAGAGAGTGCAGACATTCCTGCTGCAAAATGGCAAGGAGTCACAGATGATCGGCAGTCCAGAGGCAATGCTGACCTCAGTCTGAAGTCAGAGATCGGAGACCGTGCAGAAGAGCAGCAGACATGCAGCAGGTGCAATTACTGGGAGCATGGTGTACACTCCAGCTGCAGGGAGGGGCAAGGCCTGTGTGTGTCAAAGGAAAAGGCACGGCTGGGTGTACAGGGTAAAAGTAAAGTTTATTTAACAGTCACAAGTAGGCTTACATTAACACTGCAATGAAATTACTGTGAAAATCCCCGAGTCACCACACTCCAGTGCCTGTTCGGGTCCACTGAGGGAGAATTTAGCGTGGCCAATGCATCTAACCAGCACGTCTTTGGAGGAAACCTACGCAGACACGGGAGAACGTGCAGACTCCACACAGACAGTCACCCAAGCCTGGAATCCAACCTGGGTCTCTGGCGCTGTGAGGCAGCAGTGCTAACCACTATGCCACCGTGTTGCCCCACTGTCCTACGGTGCCCTACAGTCAATGTCTCTGTGTGTGTTGGCCTCGCTACTGGGCTGCAGAGGGTATGGTGATGGTCACAGGGGGTATCTGCAGCCTGTAGCTGAAGAACACAAGAGCGGGCAAGGGTGGAGGGCAGCTCTGGTGGCACCTGTACCGCTAGCCAGAATGATGGATCCGTACCAGGTTCTGCACTTGAAACCTCATTAATTATGCACAGATGAGCCTCCTTCTTGCTATCCCTGGGTCTGGCAGCTGATTCATCTGCTTGCCCTCAGCTAGCAGGTTTGAAGTTCCCAGCACTATATTTAAGTATCAGTCCAGCACACTCATGTCACTCTCTCCAGCCCACTTGTCTTCACCAGACCATGCAGGGTGTCAGCAACCCAGAGGGAAAAGGCTAGTAGCTCAAGAAGAAGTCTGTTTTTTCGATTCAACCATCCACCCTCCAAGTCCATCACCTGTGAGGTGCCCATGCCCTCTAACCACCGCCTCTGAAATCTTCATCAGCCCCTTCCAGTAAACAATGTGATATCCCTTTTGCACACCCTTGTTTATGAGATTTTCTTGCAGCCTCGTTGGGATCCAGCTTCCCTCCCCTCAGTTTTTCCTTCTGCCTTCCATTGTTTATCTTCTTCATCCACCTCCTTGTCCCTCTGCCTGCCGTCATGAACCCACCCCCTCTCCTTATACAACCCTCCTTCCACATTGCCCCCCCCCCCCCTTTTCTTTGTCAGGCCCTGACCACAACCCCTCTTCACCTCGCACTCCCCCCGCCCCCCCCCGGTTGAACTTTTGGCCTTTGTTGAGGTGATTACATGAGTGCCACAGGATATTGCTGTTCAGGTAGGCATTGGTGTGTGGCACCAGGGTGAAAGGAGATCCCTGTACTTCCCAATCCCTGAACTGAGCCTAGATAGTGACACAGGAAGGTCCATGGGTCCAGCAACCCAGTGCTGTCCATAAAGACCAGCTTGGCATGGTGCTAGAGGGCAGGAACCACAGTGCAGCACTGTGGCAGAAAGGGTTGCACTGATCTCGAAGCCTCTGGCGAACTGATGTCAGCCTTGTGCGTGCCACCCTTTAGCAATCGGGGTTTGACTCCGACGTGATTTCCGACGGGATCGAAAGGCCTGATGGGACACTAGCAGGCAGCTGTTGTAATGAGCATTCATGAGATGCAAGTGACACTCCCTGCTGCCTGTCAGCAAATGATCGACCTGCCATTATCCCGCCATCGGGCGAAATGCAACATACCTCAACGCTGGCGGCCTTCCCACGTTTTGGCTTTCGCCAGGTTCTCTGCGCTCACTCGCCACCAAACCCATCACGGGCTGGTTGAAGAATTTCACCCTTAACTGAGTTTCTCTCTCCACAGACGCTGTCAGGCCTACGAAGCTTCTCCAGCATTTTCTGTTTTTATTCCAGATCTCCAGAATTGATGTCAATCATTCAGCGTTAAATCAGATCAAAGTAAAGGTGGCATTTCTTTTATAATTTTGCCAAACTCAAGGAGCCACCTTGCAAGGCAAGCTGGAAATACCCAGAAATAGTGGAGACGAGATGATTTTTTTTCTGTGATGAATGCCCTACCAGGAACATTAGTGGAAGCAGAATCCATTGACATCTACAGAGGTTATGAGAGACGTGTAATTGCCAGTTGATTTGATATAGCTCACCTTACCCCATTACCAAAGTCAAAGGATTCCCTCCCTCCCAACATCCCAAATTTGCAATGGTGCAGAAGTGTGGCTAATAAGTTTTAAAAGGGAAATGGATAAATACTTTTGGGACCGTGGAATGTAACCAAATGTGGGTAGCTCTGTGTGTTTTCACAAGTATGATGGCATCTATTTGGGTTATAAATGTTAACAATTCCACAATCTGAACTTGAAAAGATTTAGATCTTGAATTTCCTCCCATGGATGTTTTGCCATCATTTTTATTCATTCATGGGATATGGGCATCATCAGCTGGCCAGCATTTATTGCCCATCCCTAGTTACCCTTGGAGGACAGTTGAGAGTCAACCATATTGCTGTGGCTCTGGAGTCACATGTAGGCCAGACCAGGTAAGGATGACAGATTTTCTACCCTCAAGGATATTCACCAACCGCTTGGGTTTTTCCAACAATTGACAATGGGTTCATGGTCATCAGTAGATTCTTAATTCCAGATATTTTTTGTATTGAATTCAAATTCCACCATCTGCCGTGGCGGGATTTGAACCTGGGTCCCCAGAACATTGGCTGAGGTTCTGGATTAAATAGTCCCGCGATAATACCACTAGGCCATCGCCTCCCCCTAAATTGGAGGTAATACTGCACTCTGTAAAAATAAGGTGAAAGCAAATACTGTGAATGCTGGAATCTGAAGAACTGGAAAAGCTCAGCAGGTCTGGCATCTGTGGAGAGAGGAAATGGAGTTAACGCAATAATTAGTTTTGTCAAGGCACTCAAGTGAATTCATTGCAATGTTCTAAAGTTTATGTATTGCAGGGCTCCTCACCACGTTCATTCTGTGCCCCTTGGCCACTCTTTTAGACAAGGTCTTGTGCGTTCTGATAATGTACTTCTTAATGGGGTGAGTTGTGAGCAAGCATCTGAAGCAAAATATCAAACCACACTCCTGCCCCTAATCTATATTGACACTCCTGAGTCACTCTGATTCAATGCTTATTTTTTGTGACAAACCAATTTTCAATTGCATTCATCAAACTGCTCCAATTGAAACATCAAGGAAGTTCTTTCTAAAACAAAAATTTGGAAGGTTAAAAGGTACATTCTGGGATGCTGTCCGAACGTGTTGGTTCATGGCAGACTTCTGCGTTTGATGATATGCAAATATGATTCAGCAGAAATGTAAGGGAGAAAGTTGTATTTTTCAGAATGAATGCAATCTTAGTGCAATTTGTGTCCAGGTTGCCTGGGGTATGAAAAGTGGACACTTTGGGCAGAAGTTTACCAGCACGTCCGCCCGTGGTTCGTATGATCCTGCCCGGGGCCAACGGAGAATGCTGTTCTCCGAGCCTCGCCCATCCCCAGAATCGGGGCGGGCGTGCCGGTAAAATTCCGGCCTTTATCCCCATATGTTTCTCCACTGGGTCTAGGGAAAACATTCTGCAGTGACACATGATGATGTTCTTTAATGAATACATTGATGTTGCATCTTCTCTTTGGGAGAAAGAACACAATTGTTTCGGAGCCTTTTGCCACTGTCACTATATAAAGCTGCCCTGTGATGCAGGCTTTTAAACTTTTAACTGTCAGGGTTATGGAACCTCTAATAAATCATCTTAGAAGCCCAGACAACCATTTAGACTAGCTGAGGAGCTCACATGATTTGTACATAACGTGAATGTTAGCAACACCTTTCCCCTCGCGAACCACCTTAAAAATTTCCTGATCTATTTTCAACAAATTAGCAAATTCCATTAAGCAATGATTAGTTGTTGTGCTGCACACTACGCTTCAACTCTGACCAGCACCCTGATTCAATAAAGGATGGTTTCGTTTTTGGAATAGGAATGCACAGGATGAGATTGAGAGAGTTGGACTGAAGCTACTGGTCTGTGGGGTGAAAGAAGAGTGACCAGGGCCATGTTGATCAGTGTAAATAACCTTCTGTAGAAAGTGATTTATTCTCCAATATAAAGCACAATCTGCATAATCTTTAATTTAGATGCTTGTCTGCATTCTCTTATGAAGATAAGTGGTTGTCAAAACACAATTATTTTTCGGAAAATATTACATTGAAAGCAACATGATATTGAAAGTTGTCCTTGTGCTAGCTGGAATGATGAGTAATATTTGCCTTATGTCACTATACAGTATGTTTGGTCAGAAAACAGTTTTTTTAAAGTTTATTTATCAGTGTCACAAGTAGGCTTACATTAACACTGCAGTGAAGTTACTGTGAAAATCCCCTAGCCGCCACACACCGGCGCCTGTTTGGGTACCCTGAGGGAGAATTTAGCACAGTCAATGCACCTAACTAGCACTTCTTTCAGACTGCGGGAGGAAACTGGAGCACCAGGAGGAGACCCTCGCAGACATGGGGAGAATGTGTAGACCCCGCATAGACCGTGACCCAAGCCGGGAATCGAACCTGGGTCCCTCGTGCTATGAGGCAGCAGTGCTTGCCACTGTGCAGGCATGTAAGTTGTCCAGTGTGGGGAAAGGAAGTCTGCTATGAAGGTGGCATGTGCCACCTGGGAGTAGAATGTTAGAAGGTGGGGAGGAAATGGCTGGCATCAGGAAGGCGAAGTGGGCAGGTGCAACCTGGAAAATGAAACTGTGCTTTCAAAAAGGAGGGAGCTTCATGAAAAGGAAATTAATTTTAGCTGCAGGAGGTTGTGGGGTTTGGGCGCACAGTCTGGACGATGAGATCAGTGAAGTGAAGTCGGGGAGAGCAGCCTGTGAAATGAGACCAGGCAACAAGACGGATTTGATCCATTTGATGGATTTGGTGGCATGGTGGCACAGTGGTTAGCACTGCTCGTCACAGTGCCAGGGACCCAGGTTCAATTCCAGCCTTGGGCATTGTTGTGATTTCTGTGTGGAGTTTGCACATTCTCCCCGTGTTTGTGGGTTTCCTCCGGGTGCTCCAGTTTCCTCCCACAGTCCAAAGATGTGCGGGTTAGTTGGATTGGCCATACTAAATTGATCCTAGTGTCAGGGGAATTAGCAGGGTAAATCTGTGGGATTACGGGAATAGGGCCTGGGTGGGATTGTGGTCAGTGCAGACTCAATGGGCCAAATGGCCTCCTTCTGCTCTGTAGGAATTCTATGATTCTATTCTATGATTAAGCCCAATTTTCATACAACCCAAACCACATTATGCTTTAGTGTGGATTTTACTCAAACTATTTAAATCTTCTCAGGAAAACTTTCACAGCTATTCAAAGATAAATCAAACAAATTCCTCCTAATTTAGAAGACTTTTTTGTACTTGCTTTTGCAATTCTAATCATATTCCCCAGATATTACATCCTATTTTAAGTGGCTTTTGTTAATGTGACAATTCTTTGTTGCTAAATGTTCAGAAGCAGTCTTTTTCCATGCATCATTTAATCATCTGAATCTCTATTCATCCTTATAAACATTCAAGCTCATTTTTAACCGGTTAACTACCTTTTTTTATATTTTAAGTGCATTAACTGCACCTCTTAGTTCTCACACTCGGGAGGATGTGGGTGTGTGTGTGGGGGGGGGTGGGGGGGGGGGTGGAGAAAGGAGTTGATTGCCATCTTAAATTTTTCTTGAGGTATGTTGATGTTCTGCTCATATCTCCAGTCTTTGCTCACAGTCAAACTTAACTAATTACTTCACAAGTATTTTTTAAAAGATGTGAAAAGTATGTTTTGACTATTTTAACAGAAAGCTAACACCATTGTGTTTTCCTAAATGTCATTCTTAGCATAATTAGAGGGAATGAGTATTGCTCGATCACAACAATTTTAATCATGACTGTAGATTATTCAGATCCAGCTATAAGTAGTTTTCAAAGTACCCAAATAGGTGATGCGCGTTATCACACACGAGGCTTGACATGCTCAAGGAAATAAAGGCTTTTATTTACTGTTACAACGAAGCTACCATGTATAGTACACAATCCCAGACTGAGGGGTCCCAGACAGAGCAGTGACCTTTATGCCTCTCCCAGGAGGCGGAGCCCAACTGGGATGTACCATAATAACTATAATACAGGTGTAACAGCCCAACCCTAACCCCAACAGCAACAAGTAGAACAACCCATCCCTAACCCCAACAGCAACATATATACATGCTCGTAGTACTGGCCAGACCCTGGCTCAGTACTATCTAGTGGGAACCAACGATGGTTCACCACAATAGGTAAGTTTGCTTTGTTACTTAACCTCGGGCATGATTCTCCAGCCGTGCGTGCCCCATGATGGGAAATTCCCAACTGAGCTCAACGGCCTCTGAATGGTCCGCCAAATTTTTTGTCTCGCCCGCTACAATTCCCTTTCAGCCCTTTTTTTCATGTCCAAAATGACTTTATTGAGTGGACCGAAACCACAGGATAAGTTTTAAAAAGGCAATAAACAGTGGGCAGGATGGAACTGAAATGAGTGTTTCCCAGCTTGCGGTAAGCGTATTTAGTAACTGGCTAAGTTGTGAATAGAGGTCATGTTGCAGCAAGCTAATCCTTTATGTTGAGAAGAAACTGCTTTTCCAGATTGAGTCTGTCACAGACAGAGAATGAATGGGTAACAGCAAGTAGAGACCCACGTGGCCTTTCTCTCTCTTCCTCCAGTTGTTCAGAAGTGTGTGCCCTGCCTGTATATGTATCGACACAGACATCAAGTTTCTACAAACATGCAAGAAAGCAGACAAGATACCGAAAGGACTACGGATCACGAACCCACTCAGGTCAACCTTTAACACAGACTACGCTGAGAGACTTTGCCGTCGCACCTCTCTGTACCTTTAAGACCTGGCTGGCTGTAGAGATTTGCATTCTAATTAGTATTCTGTAACTTGATTTCTGTGTCTCTGTGCACTGTTGGAGAACAGATATCCACTCCATCTGACGAAGGGGCAGCGCTCCGAAAGCTTATGGTATTTGCTACCAAATAAACCTGTTGGACTTTAACCTGGTGTTGTGAGACTTCTCACTGTATATGACCAGCCAAACCACCACAGGCTTCAGTGTAAACCAATGACTTAGAATCATTGAATCATAGGATCACTGCAGTGCAGAAGAAGGCAATTTGGCCCATCGAGTCCGCACTGACTCTCTGACAGAGCATCTTACCCAGGCCCTACCGCTGTAACCCCATGTATTTACCCCACTAATTACCCCTAACCTACACATCTTTGGACACTAAGGGGCAATTTAGCATGGCCAATCCACATAGAACACTGCACATCTTTAGACTTCAGAGAAAAAGATGGAGATCATCCATTGGGACTTTAAATTGTCCCTGTGCAGAATTCAGAAAGAATCATTAAGCAAAGCCTAAGCACATCCAAGCCACAGCATCTGTAAATGATTGACCTTCTTTTCAACACTGTTCAATGACTTAAAATCTACCCTCTCTCCTTGAGATCTTTCGTGCGTGAGTGTGTGTTTCTTGGGTGCATGTGTGAGTCTGACTTGGAACATTTTCTTTTCATTTAACAGGTACTAAAAACGTTAAACTCTAATTTCTTTCTTTTAAAAATTGCACAGAAACCTGACTGTGTGTGTCTTTTACAGTCCCAGCACTTAAACTCATTGACAAGCAGATTCTTTGAAAACACCTTATTGGTGAACTGAGAGATGAAATGAGATTGAAGCGTTTCTCACCTGGCCAGGACAGCTGATAATATGCTACCTGTTCCGTTGACAGAGCAAAGAGAACCCAATCGATTACCAGTCACATGTAAAGACTACAATTCATCAAAAATTACCATTGCATTTCGAGCGATTAGCCATACAGTGAGTGAAAAATATCTTGAAGTTGATGTGAATAAGGCAGCACAGTGCGCCATAATGAATATGATGATAAACACACAGTGGTTAGCCCTGCTGCCTCACAGCGCAATGGACCCAGGTTCCGGGAGAATCGCCCCCAATAACTCAATAACAATGGAGGAACCAAAAATGGCTTCAGATAATGATTGAGAAAAAACATCAGACAAAGCTAATGGTTAGTGTTGCTGCCTCACAGCACCAGAGAGACCCGGGTTCAATCCCAGCCTCGGGTGACTGTGCGGAGTTTGTAAATTCTCCCTGTGTCTGCGTGGGTTTCCTCCGGTGCTCCAGTTTCCTCCCGCAGTCCAAAGATATGCAGGTTAAGTCAATTGGCCATGCTAAGTTGACCCTGTGGACATTATTTTCCAGCCGCACTCGCCCCAAGGCTAGAACATCCCGTCCGAGGTCGATGGACCTTTGAATGATCCGTATCCTGCCGGCTCCGATTCTCGTGCTGGGCAGTATGGGAAAATTCCGCTCTTCGTGTCGGGGATTAGCAGAGTAAATATGTGGGGTTACAGGGATAGGGCCTGGTGGGATGTCAGTACAGGCTTAATGGGCCAAATGGCCACCTTCTGCACTGCAGGGATTGTCAGTACAGGCTTGATGGGCCAAATGGCCACATCCTGCTCTGCAGGGATTCATTGATTCTATGATAAAGGACAAGGGGGTAAATTTGACTGTGGACAATGTAAAATGTAGTATTGGCGTACCCACTCATTAAAGACTTCTCCTGATATTTGTTTACATTGAAGATGACTGGCAGCTGAATGATATCACACATTTTATATTATCATCCAAGGTCAAATTCCTTCCCAAGGACTAATTCTGGTTCATGAGGAGCCAGCTGGTATAAGTACAGGTTGAAGGCTGAACCTGTTGATGCCCTTATTGATGAGTTGTATGAGAACGTCTATTGTAGGCCAAATGGTCATGTGAGAACATGATGACGAGTCTACAAAAGAGGCCACATGACGGGAGCACGGGCGTTATCCCCAGGAGCGCAGGCGGAGCAAGTGTTGTCTCCAACTGGTGAGCTCAGGAATAAGCTACCTTTGTTGGAAGCCCTTGATATTGCTGATTTAACATTCTACACCCGCGTTAGCAGTCTTGGTTTGAAAAGAGGGCTGTTCGAAAAGCCAGATTGCATTCAGGAATCATTTGGCTTCTTGTACAGAAGGTTGGAAGATGATATGGAGCTGCAGGGCAGGTGAGACATAGACATCTGGGCCCTGATTTTACAGGCACGCCTGCCCCGAAATAGGAGTGAGCAAGACTCGCAGAACCACATTCTCCATTGGCCTCGGGCGCAATTTTACGAGCCTCGGGCTGGCATGCCAGTAAAATTCTTGATGTGGAGCTTGTAGATACATAGGAGCATCTTTCATGAATGGTCATATATCTGTGAGTGGAGCATTTAGGCTCAAGTTACAAATAAAGTCTTGGGTGGCTTGAAAATGGAGAGGAAAAAGAATTGATCTGTCTTATCCATTTTCTTACTTCAAGGTGTTAAAGCACAAATGATAGAAACCATGCTCAGCAGATCAGAGAGAATTTGTAAAGAGAAAAATGTTGTTAATGTCACAGATCTGTGACCTTTCACTGGAGTTTTGATGAAATGTCACAGACCTGAAACATAGGCCACAATCTTCCGTGGAGTGGTCTCGGATTGTCACTTTGCTTCTACTTAATGGCCCCATGCTGGAGCTCCACATTTCTGGCCAGGTCTGCCAATCCCAGCTTCTAGGGAAATGTGGAGAGTACCTGAAATGGAGCAGCTTCTTCATAGCATTGGATCATCGACGCAATGCAAAGCATGCACCCTTCTTTATGGTAAAAGCCGCTGCATTCTAGAAAGTAATGTGTTGGAATGTCCCAAAGCTTATTTGAGAAGCTACGGAGAGAAGGTGAGGGGATAGGGTGGCCAGTGGGTAGGTGCGCATGTGGTAGTCTGGTTGTGGTGGCTGGGTAGAGTGACAGGTGGGTTGGATGGCAAGAAACTGGATAGAGTGGGAGGTGGCAGGTGGTTAGGTAGTCAGGTTAAGTTTATTTATTAGAGTCACAGGTAGACTTACATTGTCACTGCAATGAAATCACTGTGAAAATTCCCTAGGCGCCACACTCCAGCACCTGTTCGGATACACGAATTTAGGATGGCCAATGCACCTAACCAGCAGGCCTTTCAGACTGTGGGAGGAAACCAGAGCACCCGGAGGAAACCCATGCAGACACGGGGAGAACGTGCAGACTCCGCACAGACAGTTTAGGAAGGACAGACAGAAAGGAAAAGGTGGTGGAGTTGCGTTGTTGACGAAAGATGATATTGATACGATACAGAGGAAAGATATTAGCTTAGATGATGTGGAATCTGTATGGGTCGAGTTAAGAAACAATAAGGGGTAATTGCATTTGGAAGGCAGTGGTATAACCAGACAAAGTCAGCATGGATTTACAAAGGGCAAATCACGCTTGATGAATCTATTGGAATTCTTTGAGGATGTAACTCGTAGAGTTGACCGAGGAGAACCAGTGGATGTGGTTTATTTAGACTTTCAGAAGGTTTTTGACAAAGTCTCACATAACAGACTACTATGTAAAGTTATGTCTCAGGTTAGCAGGTGACTGAAGTGAGTAGGATAACACGCAGGTAGGGTGGCAGATGGGTGAACTGATAGGCCGACAGGTAAGTAGGGTGGCAGAGGGATAGTGTGGAGAGGTTCCAGGTGAGTGAGGTCAGTGGAATGGGAGGTGGATAGGGTGACAGGCATGTAGGGTGGCTGGTGAGTGATTGTGTAGGTAGTTCAGGGAGTAGTTGTGTCCAGTCGGGAGGAGTTTTCAGATTGGGGGGCTTCTCAGGTCGGGTCAGTTAGATTGGGGGAAGGGGTTAGGTGGTGCCGTTAGATCAGGTTGGGGAATAGTTGGGTGGGAGTGAGAGGAGGTGGGGGGGGGGGGGGTCACGGAAAGTGGATGCTCATCAGGTTGGGTTCAGGAGAAGGGGGGAGTCAGGAGTTCAAGGGGGGGCCGGGGGTTCAAAGAGGTAATCAGGGTGTCAAGAGGAGAGTTGGGGAAGGGGTTCAGTTTGAATGATTGAAATTGAGATGTAGAGTGAGCCAGTTGTTAGACTGGGTTTTAATCTGTCTGACATTTCGTGGATAACTACCCAGGTAAGTAAGAACCATCGAAGTCTTTGATTCTAACTCAGAATTGGAGACTTTTCCAAAAGGTCCTGGGTTCTGGTAAATTTCCCATTGGAAGCTCAAATTTCCCAGGAAATTTCCACAGAGTCAGTGTGTTAGCTCCTAGGCGTCTCTGGGTCATTAACTCCGTTTCTCTCCCCACGGATGCTGCCTACCCTGCTGAGAATTTCCAGATTTCCAGCATCTGCTTTATTTTTTTTTGTATGGGAATTAAGTTGCTTATGTGAGCTCTGGACCTGCATTAGAACTGAATCAGGAATAAAAATTCTGGTGTGCTGAAACCACTTTAGTTTCATTATTAAATATTGATTTGAACCAACAGTGACTTACAGAAACTATCAAAATGTCCTCTGTAATCCAAGCACTTCTGTCAAAAGTAGGATTTCTCAAAGGCAAATTAAATTCTATTACAACAGACTTATATTTATACCAGTTAATTTCCTGTGGAACGGCCTGTGGGGAGACAAGCCAAAATATAGTATTTAAAGAAAGAAAAGTGTAAAATAAAATACAGCAACTGTATGTGGAACTTTTCACAACCCCAGGGTTTCCCAAAGTGCTTTACAGCCAAGAAAACACTTTTGAAGTGTAGCCACTATTAGAAAGAAGCACGGAACCAATTTTACACACAGCGAGGTTCCACAAACAGCAATCATGTAAATGACCAGAGCCTCTGTTTGTTGAGGAATAAATATTGGCCAGGGCATAACGGAAAACTACTTACTCCGACTCTGAATGAGCACCAAGGGAGTATATGGAGCCTTGGTTTATCATCCCATCTGGAAGACAGCAGCCAAACATCTCCAACCTCACCCATGGCTGGGATTCTCCAGTCCCGCTGCAGTGAATGGAGTTTTGGCTGAGTGCCAAAATCTCCGTTCTCGCTGGCATTGGTAGTGGAGGTGGGGCGGGGGAGTATGGAATTGGAGAATTCCAGCCAGCATCTCCAAAAACACATCATTCCCTCGGCACTTTTTAAAAAGGATACTAGCTTCAAAAACAAACGATTAGCAATCCTTTATTTGTCTGGAGTGGTGGTGGAGGGGAGGGGGGGTTGGGGAGTATCCTGAAGAGTTGTGCATTTCATTCATTCATTCTTAACCATCTCCCTTCTGACTGACAGAAAACCATGTGGCTTAAGCCACTGTAGCCATGTACTCTGCAGATCTGTATGAAAGGAAATTACTTCATTGTCCAAAGGGCTTTAGGTGTGGAGAGAGTAGTTAAGGGCAGGTACAAGGGAACTTCCAATTTCCCCAGGAAATTATTCACCTTATATCTTCGAAAGACTTCAATAGAACTCACACCAGTTGGCTCCAACATTTATTGGAATAAGGTAACCATTTACGAGTGTCTCCAATGGTCCATTTATAGAACTCCACTCCATCTTGTAAGGCCTTGTGGCATAATGGGTAGCATCCTTGCCTCTGAGGCTAGAAGCAATATGGTGGCACAGTGGTTAGCACTGCGGCCTCATGGTGCCAGGGACCCGGGCTCAATTCCAGCCTCGGGTGACTGCCTGTGTAAAGTCTGCACGTTCTTCTCGTGTCTGTGTGGGTTTCCTTCGGGATGCTCCGGTTTCCTCCCACACTCCAAAGATGTGCAAGTTAGGTTGATTGGCCATGCTAAATTGCCCCTTAGTGTCAGGGGATTAACAGGGTTAATATGTGGGGTTGTGGGGATAGGGCCTGGGTGGAATTGTTGTTGGTGCAGGCTCGATGGGCCAAATAGCCTCCTTCAGCACTGCAGGGATTCTATGTTTCTATAAAGACCAAAAGTAATAAGATTATAAAACAAAAAGCTAATTGCTGATTAAAGTGGGAAGACAATCTGGGAATTCTGGGGCGGCACGGTAGCACAATGGTTAGCACTGCTGCCTCACAACGCCAGGGACCCGGGTTCGATTCCCAGCTTGGGTCACTGTCTGTGTGGAATCTGCATGTTCTCCCCATGTCCGCGTGGGTTTCCTCTAGGTGCTCCGGTTTCCTCCCATGCTCCAAAGATGTGTAGGTTAGGTGGATTGGCTATGCTAAATTATCCCTTAGTGTCAGGGGAACTAGCTAGGGTGGTGGGGTTATGGGGATAAGGGCCTGGGTAGGATTATGGTCAATGCAGGCTCGATGGGCTGAATGGCCTCCTTCTGCACTGCAGGGATTGATTTTTTTTTAAAGTAAGGAGATGGGCATCCATTTGATGTGTAGACATTAAAGGGGAGGATGACAAAAGGAAATATGAAGACCTTAGAAAAGAAATGAAAAAGTAAATTAGGAAGACAAAGAGGGACTATAAAAATATGATGTTATATTGTCTCTTTCAGTAAGCCTTTTGATGTTAATAATTCTTTCAGATAGATATCACATTACTGTAAGTAAGATTTACATAAATGAATAATGGTTTAGTCTGGCGGTATTTATCTCAATCAGTGTGCATTTGTACTGAGTACCTGGAAGAATTTCAGAAGGGGGGGTTCATTGACGTAGGAAAACATTGTGGTCAAGACTAATTACATATTAATTCCATTTGACTGACTCTTTAGCATTGGGTTCACTTAAAGTATTTTAAGCATAAGCTTATTTCCTTCAAATTATTTCCAGAAGAAGTTGACTCTTGCATGAATGTGGCTTCATAGGATCTAGCTTTCTTGTCCAAATGGCCATTTCTCATGTCTGACTTTAAACACTCGGGGCTCAGTTTTCCCTCGGACCTCTGAGCGCCACCTTCACGTGGGGGTCAGAGATTTACACTGTGTGGGAAACAGCCACTCATGATTTTCCCCAGAATTGCCGATTAATGGCCCAGATGAAGAGCTCACTGTCCAATTAAAGATGACAGGCATTTTTTTGAAACTGGAGGGGTCAGTCAGAGACCTTCCAAAGTGAAAGCAATGGCAGGATACCATGGCAAGTAAGTGAGGTGGACAACACTTCGAAAAGGAGGTACCCATCGAACCATGGAAGAGTTACAACACAAGAAGAGGTCTAGCCCATCATGTCCATGCTGGCCAAAAAATAAAAAAAATAGCCGCACATTCTTATCCCATTTTCCAGCACCTGGTCCGTAGCCTTGTTGGTTACAGCACTTCATACGGAGATCCAGGTACCTTTTAAATGTGTTGGCAGTTCTTGCCTCCACCACCAAACCAAGCAGTGAATTCTGGACAATTCCACCCCCTCGCCAACCTCTTAAAACTTAAATTAAAAACATAACTTTTGAAGTGAGCCCACCACAGTAGCAAGGGGAACCCCTCCACAGATGCTGAGCCCAGCCAAGCAAGGAGAGGGCCTTTAAACCTGTCTGGAGTCCAAGCCCCATGCCAATCCCGTTCCAGTCTGCTCCTCAAGATCATGTTGAGTCAGCTAATCTGGTCCCCGCTACCTCTGCAAACCTTCAATTGGCCTCCAGGAGTCCTTAATTAGCTTAATGGCTACCCGCCACATTTGGGTGCGGAGGCCTGTCACCCACTCCATACCACGTTTGAGAAAAGAGCACAATGGCAGCACAGTGGTTAGCACTGCTGCTACACAGCGCCAAGGAGCTGGGTTTGATTCCTGGCTTGGGTCACTGTCTGTGCAGAGTCAGCACGTTCTCCCCGTGTCTGCGTGGATTTCCTCCGGGTGCTCCGGTTTCCTCCCATAGTCTGAAAGACATGCTGGTTAGATGCATTGGCCATGCTAAATTCTCCCTCAGTGTACCTGAACAGGCGCCGGAGTGTGGCAACTACGGGATTTTCACAGTAACTTCATTGCAGTGTTAATGTAAACCTACTTTTGACACTAATAAATAAAATAGACTAAAAAAAAAAGGTAAGATTGAGCCCAGTAAGCAGCTAGCCGGCCGGTGACACTGTTTCAGCATCCGCCTGGTTTCATTCTCAGACCAGTTGAGGGTTCAAATTCATGATGTAAGTGATAACCGAATATTTATGGGTATTGCTGTGGCATGCATTAGGATACTTAGTTTGGAACAGGGAGGGAGCGGGGAGGAGCCACCCCCTTTGATAACTTGTTCCAAATGATTACTGAAAGCTGTATGCACGCAGAGGGGTGGCCACATATTAACCATGGAAGTCAAGGGCCCCCAAACCTATTTAGCAGCTTGTGTACAGGTTGCCAGCCATCGTTATACATGCTGCCTCCAATGGGATCCATTGGGCACCTCAATCAAGGCTTTATCACCTTGAAGACAGAGGATGTTTATTTGTTAATTCATTCCATGATTAAGCAGGTTGGGAGATTAAGCTCTGGACTGAAATCAACTGCACATTTCCGATAAATCTGAACCATATAATTAAATTTGGATTGGGAAATTATTCAAGAGCCCAGCTGGTAGGGGAGAATTTGAACAGATAAATACTTGCTTAAGCATTTAGAACAGTAAAACTCTTCCGTACTACATCGCTATTTTTATGTTATGTATTAAAGGAGGATTAGGTTAGGTGGATTGGCCATAATAAATTGTCCCTGAGTGTCAGGGGGATTAATAGGGTAAATACATGGGGTTACGGAGATAGGGTCTGGGTGGGATTGTTGTTGGTGCAGACTCGATGGGCCGAAAGGCCTCCTTCTGCACTGTAGGATTTCTATGATTTTATAAGGTGAGGGGGTCAGTTCAGCTCAGTTAGCTAGACAACTGGTTAGTGATGCGGAGCAATGGGTTCAATTCCCGTACCGGCTGGGGTTATTAAGGCACTGCCTTCTGAATCCTGCCCCTCATCTGAGGGATGGTGATCCTCTAGTTAAATCATCAGCCTATGGTCATCTGGGACTATGGCGACTTTATTTAAGGGGGTAACAGTATTTCAAAAGTGAATGCTTTCAAAAAGGCAAGTATTCCATTTCATTGAAATCTTTTCTTTTTGTCCAAGAAAAAGAAATTCCAAGTATGTTTTGAAAATTTTAGGAAGCCATGAATCGTTATTCATTAAACTCAAGGCCTGAATTATCCGACCATTCCCTGGTCCCGCCAGCAGTGCACCGCTTCCCCGTGGGTTTCCCAGTGGCATGGAGTGGCTTCAGTAAGAATTCCCATTGACAGTGGCGGGACCAGACGATGCCGCCACCAGGGAATGGCATGCCACCTCCCATCGCTGAGGGGAGACCAGAGAATTTTGCCCGACGATTCATATGCACATAAATTGATTTATGGGTATTTTCTTGGAATTGTGTTCGAGACCCATTCTCCTCTGCAAAATGAATTTGGTTTCAATTGATCTGCCCTCAAAGCAAGCTCTGGTAATGAGAACTAAAGTTAGGTTTAATTAGCAATATAATAAATAGGATTGCATTGATTTCTCGATTAACGGGATAAGATTATGATCGGGTGACAGCTAGCTGCAGTCCAGATACCTGCCTGTTCACTTGAAGTAAATGAAAAATGAACCTTTCTCAACTTCATGAGAAATACTTGTGAAGTCTAACCAATCTGTCAAAAGATTGTCATTGTCAAAAGACCTGAGAATGTTGCTTAAAAGACAAGTGCAATTCACTACCCAAAACCCTAAACCATGCACGGTGGCACAGCCAGGAGGCACGCTGGCACAGTGGTTAGCACTGCAGCCTCACAGTGCCAGGGTCCCTGGTTCAATTCCGGCCTCGGGTCACTGTCTGTGTGGAGTTTGCACATTCTCCCCGTGTCTGCGTGGGTTTCCTCCGGATGCTCCAGTTTTCTCCCGCAGTCCAAAAATGTGTGGGTTATGTCGATTGGCCATGCTAAATTATCCCTTAATGTCAGGGGGATTAGCAGGGTTATGGGGATAGGGCTTGGGTGGGATGGTTGTTGGTGTAGGCATAATGGGCTGAATGGCCTCCTTCTGCACAGTTGGGATTCTATGATTCTATGTACACAATGGGAAGTCTCGTGCAGTGGGAGCATCCACACCACTGGGCCAGAAACTCTGGCTTGAAGCCCTGCTGTGCACAGGTGTTCATTTTAAGTAGTTCAGGGATTTAGACAGTGAATTGTACTTGTGTCCTCAACATCATGTTCAGGGCTTTCAATAGTAAACTTTCCATTCTGGGACGTGATGGCCAAGGAAGGTACGTTTATAATGTGACCACACAAGTTGACTGTCAGTCCGCATTGACCCGATTGCAGGTGGTAAGAGCGGGAGAGTTTTCTGGTCAGCAGAAAGCAACAGGAAACTACTGCTGTACTTTGCCAAGCATAATCATGGACCAATCCAATGGAAGTCCTTGGTTGCCAATGCCCTCTTGGGGCACGGAACCCGAAGGAAAAAGAGGAGGATGTACACATCAGTGGAACGCTACACAGTTTGTTGAATTCAAACGGTCAGAGGCTTTGGAGTAGAATATGGAATTACTGTACTGTGATACCCCTCAGGACTTCCATGGGGAATCACTGATTGATCTCCCTGTTGGACGCATTGAATACGCGTTCCCTGATGATTGGTAATTACCTTACCAGGTGGAACTCGTATACCGAGTCCTGTATAAAGTAGACCCCTGAGTAGGTCTGTTATTGTATCGTCCCGGTTGGGACCTGTTTGTGTCCACCACAGGCTTGTGGTTTTGCTTTGCTTTATTTTGTGCAGTAAAGCACTGTTCCTTTACAACCAACTCCTGGAATGATTATCTGCACACATCATTGCAGTCATTCGAGGCAAACAGGTAGAAAGCATGTACTGAGAGTTTTACTAACCTGCATTGCAGGTGATCAGGAAAGTTTTCATTGTTTAATTTTATGATATATGCGTCAAACACTTGATGGCTGTTTGTGGATTTTGAAGATCAGTTTTATTCTGTCTCATTGCATATGTAGCTTCTATATCGTTGTTATCAATGTTATGTGTTTAGCAACTGAGGCAGTTGAAGGGCATCCTCGACTTTTATCTTCCAAATGTTTTTGTAGCAGATTGCCTTTTGACATTGTAGGTGCTTCCTTTTGTGTGATTGGTTTGACCCTTTGATCTGGGTTTGGTTTATTCACGAGACATTAGTCCAATGTTTCCTGAACTTCTGCCATCCAGGGAAACAAAGGAAATACGCCCTGCCGACCCTCATAGTCCATCTGCCATTTAACACTCTAACCAGCGTTGATTGGCAGCAGACAGGACTTTCATCCACCATCGGAAGGAAATCCTGCTCTGAAGAGTTGTTGGCCATTCACATTGGGGGTGGGAGGAGGAAGGAGGCCATAAATTAATTTTATGTCAGCATGTATCTCCCGCGAGATCTTCCGTCCATGATGGGGGATTGGGAAACCCACTGTAACAATATTGAAGAGGCATCTGGATGGGTACATGAATAGGGAGGGCAAAGAGGGATACGGCCTGAGTAAGGGCAGAAGGTTTATTTTTAGTTTAGTTAGGGCATCATGATCGGCTCAGGCTTGGTGGGCTGAAGGGCCTGTTCCTGTGCTGTACTATTCTTTGTTCTTTGACATGAAACTGATTTGCATTCCACGAATGGGATGCAGAAGATGGCCCAACTGGATTCTTCCCCCCCCGCATGCCCAAATTTCCGCCATACCAGGTGAAAACACGCTGGTCCAAAACACGTCTGGAACTATGTAGCACACAGACGTCAAGACTTAACTGAAGAATGCCTGGGCTGCCTCCGGAGTTCAGGATGGAGGCCATCAGTGACCCTGGAACACCACAGCAGTCGGGAGGGGAGCATCTATCAGGCGGATCTTCCAGAATCAGTGTCATTGAGGAGATCCACCTTCCAGCCTCAATGTTCCTGACGGTCCATTTTCTTTCTTCTGTGGTGGGTCAGTGATGTTCGGCACTTTTCTATATAGCACCTATACATGATGGTGAGACGTGTAATCGAGCTATGATATACGGCACTAAACACCTGTGGTGAACCATCGTTGGTTCCCACTAGATAGTACTGAGCCAGGGTCTGGCCAGTACTACAAGTATGTATATATGTTGCTGTTGGGGTTAGGGATGGGTTGTTCTACTTGTTGCTGTTGGGGTTAGGGTTGGGCTGTTACACCTTGTATTATAGTTATTGTGGTACATCCCAGTCGGGCTCCGCCTCCTGGGAGAGGTATAAAGGTCTCTGCTCTGTCTGGGACCCCTCAGTCTGGGATCGTGTATATAATTAGTAGCTGCCTTGTTACAGCAAATAAAAGCCTTTATTTCCTGAGCATCAAGCCTCGTGTGTGATAACGCGCATCAACACCCAAATGCATAATTAATGAGGTTGGGGCTGGAAGATATGCAGTGGTTTTCCTTCAGTCTCCACAGCGGGAAACACTCCCCACCCTCACCATGGGACTTGGTTCCAAATGGGAGAATTCCGCCCAAGTGTCAAGACATAGAGGCCAGTTAAGTGGTAGGAGTTCCAACAAGGAGAAGATAGGGGACACCCGAGGTCGGGGGGGTTAAAATGGGGGCACGGGCGATGCGGTGGTGATTGAAGTCCCGGGGGCAAGGGAGGTCTTCTATGCCATCACAGGGGGGCATCCATCATCAGAAGGAGGCTTCTGATGGAGGCAGATCAGCCACCACCCCCCCCACCCCCCCGCACATTTCTTACCTAAGATGAAGGCCGTCATTGTGGATGGGGATGTCATCCATCGGGCACCCTGTAGAACAGCTGTGACGCTCTGAACATCACTGCTGGGGGTTGCTGTGGGGGGGTTAGTTTGAGCCATTTAACTTAGGTCAGGCATCAATGACCCCCCCCACTCCCCCCGCCACCCCAACCTCCCACCCCATTTCCCCCCCGCCCCCCCCAAAACCACCTCAGCCGGCTTCAGTCTTGGGGAGAGGAGTAGGATGCAGGGATACCAACTCTCAGGGAAAAAAATTAAGGAGGACTTTTATCCAGTGTTGCGAGATGAAGTAAGAAAGTGAGACTCAATTTTCTTTTGTTCTTGTTCCCTTTGTTGCATTGTGCTTTTTATTGTGGGACAAACCTCAAACCATTGCTGAAGATTTCTTCTTTCACTCAGGAAGTTCAATTTCTTAAGTTTTAAAGTTTATTAATGAGTTACAAGTGGGCTTACATTAACACTGAAATGAAATTACTGTGAAAATGTCCTTAGTCGCCACACTCCGGCGCCTGTTCGGGTACACTGAGGGAGAATTTAGCATGGCCAATGCACCTAACCAGCATGTTTTTCAGACTGAGAGAGGAAACCGGAGCACACAGACCACGGGAGAACATGCAGACTCCGCACAGACAGTGACCCAAGCCAGGAATCGAACCCGGATCCCTGGCGCTGTGAGGCAGCAGTGCTAACCACTGTGCCACCGTGCTGCTGAGTTGCTCCTGAAAGATTAATGAAGTCTATGCTCCTTGCCCCACGTATTTAATGACATACCCTCCCTTTCCCAGCACACAGGGTTAGACAGCAATGTAACTGAGTCTATTCTGGCACTGGAAATGTATTAAAACATATGATCAGAATTTTGATGTTTGCCTTCAGCTACTTGGTTTGGTCTGGGGCTTTGGCCAGGACCTTGAAGGGTTATGGTTTTATGTTTTATATTGCACAGTTTGAATTGACTGATGCTAGTTATTTCTAGGATCTTTTCTCCAGGGTGGATAACAGGCCATTGCTCACACAGGAAGAAAAACAAATGGCTATTTCACTGTGAAAAACCAATGGTTCTGATTTCTGTCCAAAAAGTGACTACGGGTTGAATTGCAATAGGATCTGTTATCCAGAGTATTTAATGCTTTTAACGCATGTGATTTCCAGCAATTTTAGAAATCAAATTTAGAAAGAAACTCTCTTAAACAATGATATTGTTGCTCTAATGATTTTGCTATCAGGCCACTGATCCCTCTATCAGGATTGATTCAATGTATTGTTGCTTGTGAGTCTTGTCTCAAGTCTTGCTATTTGCTTGAATAGAAATTAATATTCACAGTTGCCTCCCTGTTTATGTAAAAGAAAATTGAATGCAGTGAAAAGATTTTAAAGTGAATATTCAGACCCCACTTGGAAAAGAAAATCAAATCATAAGATGCTAAATCCCTCAGCATATCATTGATCTAGATGGCTGCTTCTTATCCATTCCTTCTTGGATTTTAGTTCCAACAACAGCTGTTGAACATATTATCACTCAATATTGGGAATTAAATAATTTTTCTACTCTCCAGATCACTGCATTGTATGAATAAACAATAGAATGAAGAGGGTATGAAGAAACAAAGAGCTCACAATACTTTCTTTCCTTCTTTCACGGATGTGGGTGCATTTTTGCATGTACTTCCCACCTTTGTGAACGTATATATATATATATATATAAATGATTTGGAGGAAGATGTAGCTGGTGTGATCAGTAAGTTTGCGGACGACACAAAGATTGCTGGAGTTGCGGATAGTGATGAACATTGTCAGAGAATACAGTACAATATAGATAGGCTGGAACATTGGGCGGAGAAATGGCAGATGGAATTTAATCCAGATAAATGCGAAGTGATGCATTTTGGTAGATCTAATGTAAGGGGGGGGGGGGGCTATACAATAAATGGCAGAACCATCAGGAGTATAGACACACAGAGGGACCTAGGTGTACAAGTCCACAGATCCTTAAAGGTGGCAGCACAGGTGGAGAGGGTGGTCAAGAAGGCATATAGAAACATAGAAAACTACAGCACAAAACAGGCCCTTCGGCCCCACAAGTTGTGCCGAACATATCCCTACCTTTTAGGCCTACCTATAACCCTCCATCCTATTAAGTCCCATGTACTCATCCAGGAGTCTCTTAAAAGACCCTATTGAGTTTGCCTCCACCACCACTGACGGCAGCCAATTCCACTCGCCCACCACCCTCTGTGTGAAAAACTTCCCCCTAACATTCCCCCTGTACCTACACCCCAGCACCTTAAACCTGTGTCCTCTTGTAGCAGCCATTTCCACCCTGGGAAAAAGCCTCGGAGAGTCCACCCGATCTATGCCTCTCAACATTTTATATACCTCTATTAGGTCTCCTCTCATCTTACGTCTCTCCAAGGAGAAAAGACCGAGCTCCCTCAGCCTATCCTCATAAGGCATGCCATTCAATCCAAGCAACATCCTTGTAAATCTCCTCTGCACCCTTTCAATCTTTTCCACATCCTTCCTGTAATGAGGCGACCAGAACTGAGCACAGTACTCCAAGTGGGGTCTGACGAGGGTCTTATATAGCTGCATCATTATCCCCGGACTCCTAAACTCAATCCCTCGATTGATAAAGGTCAGCACACCATACGCCTTCTTAACAACCTCCTCCACCTGAGGGGCCGATTTTAGAGTCCTATGGACCCGGACCCCAAGGACCTTCTGATCCTCTACAGTACTAAGAGTCTTTCCCTATATGGCATGCTTGCCTTTATTGGACGGGGCATAGAATATAAAAGTTGGCATATGATGTTGCAGCCTGTTGGAATACTGCATCCAGTTCTGGTCACCACACTACCAGAAGGACGTGGAGGCTTTGGAGAGAGTACAGAAAAGGTTTACCAAGATGTTGCCTGGTATGGAGGGTCTTAGCTATGAGGAGAGATTGGGTAAACTGGAGTTGTTCTCCCTGGAAAGACAGAGGATGAGGGGCGACCTAATAGAGGTGTATAAAATTATGAAGGGCATAGATAGGGTGAACAGTGGGAAGCTTTTTCCCAGGTCGGAGGTGACGAACACAAGGGGTCACGGGTTCAAGGTGAGGGGGGCAAGGTTCAACACAGATGTCAGGGGGACATATTTTACACAGAGGGTGGTGGGGACCTGGAATGCACTACCAAGCAAGGTGATTGAGGCGGACACGCTGGGATCGTTTAAGACTTATCTAGATAGCCACATGAACAAACTGGGAATAGAGGGATACAAACAAATGGTCTAGTTGGGCACATGAGCGGAGCAGGCTTGGAGGGCCGAAGGGCCTGTTCCTGTGCTGTATTGTTCTTTGTTCTTTTGTGACAGTGAGCTGCATTGGTTAGCACTGGTGCCTCACAGTACCAGGGACCCGGGTTCAATTCCGGCCTCCGGTCATTGTCTGTGTGAAGTTTGCACTTTCTCCCATGCCTGTGTGAATTTCCTCCAGGTGCTCCGGTTTCCTCCCACAGTCCAAAGATGTGCAGGTTAGGTTGATTGGCCATGCTAAATTTACCCTAGTGTCAGAGAGGTTAGCATGGTAAATGTGTGGGTTTATGGGAATAGGGCCTGGGTGGGATTGTTGTCAGTGCAGGCTTGATGGGCCTTCTTAAATGCTATACAGACAAAGCATACCGTACATAGAGAAGGAAGGAAGAGGGTGCAGAATGTCATGTTACAGTCATAGCTAGGGTGTAGAGAAAGATCAGTTTAATATAAGGTAGGTCCATTCAAAAGTCTGATGGCAGCAGGGAAGAAGCTGTTCTTGAGTTGGTTAGTACATGACCTCAGACTTTTGTATCTTTTTCCTGACGGAATAAGGTGGAAGAGAGCATGTCCGAGGCGCATGGGGTCCTTGATTATGCTGGCTGCTTTTCCGAGGCAGCGGAAAGTGTAGACAGAGTCAATGAATGGGAGTCTGGTTTGCGTGATGGACTGGGCTTCTCTGGAGAACCTCAAGTGGTGCCTGAACAAGATACGATCATGATGGCTAAGTTTGCTTTAAGACCATACCTTCAACCTGGTGATCCCTTATCCATATTATTTGTCCAGGTGTTAATGTGGATAGTGTTTTTACTCCAAGCCTGTGATTATACCTTCTGCACTGGTTAACCTTTTAAATTTCCTCCTTATGCCTTTCTCACTCATGACTTTCTAAATTGACATTAGGTTTCAACTTATGCTGTATTAAAGGAAGTTGCATCTTTAGCCTTCTTCCCATTAGTAGATCTGGTGGGAGAAAGTCCATTACTTAATGGCATCACCCTATAATTAAGTAAGGCCAAATCAAGAACATTTTCTTTTTCATAAGCATCTTGATAGTTTCTACACCTCTCTCCACTTCTCCATTAGCCTGTGGGTGATGTGGTGAACTGGTCATATCGTTAAATTCATATTCTTTGGCAAATTGACTTGAAGTGTTGATTCACGAACTGGGGACTATTGTCCAACTTTACTTCATCTGGCATACCACGTGTGGAATAAATGCATTTTGAGGCTTTTACCATGGCTTCTGTATGGAATCTGCTGATCTCCAACCAGTGAGAGCAATCATAAACAGCTATGAGGTAAATTTTCCCTCTGAAATCGATTTAAATCAAGCATCAAATATGGACTTAATCCATTCCTAGTCTTTGCCAAATTCTAGATGGAAATGTTGATGGTAGTAATGTCTGTAGGTTGTAGATTGTTGATGGCACAGAGATGCCTTGTTGAAATAAGCTCGTGGCTTTTGAGGGAGGCCAGAATACTGGCTGTTGCATGCAGCTCTGCATGTTGTTATGTCCAAATGACCGCCGTGGTATTTTGGGAGAATGTGTCTCTCCGCATCGCCCTCGGAATTATCAGCCTGTCACTGAAGACTAGAAGGTCATCAACAATTGTCAGATGTTTTTGCTGTTCATGATATTGTCTTAACACCCGATTGCTTGAGACATATTCAGGCCTGCCATGCAAGCAGTATAGTCTCATCTGGATAACATTTTGCGTCCTTCAGCTGGCCTTCCCAAATCTCTCTGAACATATTTTCTGAGGCTGGTCGGGTACTTGTGGAAAAATACACTTGCATCTCAGAGATGAGTGCCAAGTCTTGCCTTGTAGCCTGGTCAACTAATTCTCGACAGAGTGTCTGCAATTGTCGGACTCTGTTGTAGAGCGGTATTGCATAAATCTGGGCCAGAAACATTGTAATGTCAGCGGCATCTTTGTGATTTCCTTGGAGTTCAATGGTTTATGGTCTGTCTCAATCCTGAGCTGTAAGCCGATTAGATCTTTTTTTCAGGCCCACGTTACCACTAATACTACTTCTCCAATTGTTGTGTAGCATGCCAGGGGAAACAACTTCTCACCCCGTCAACCCCTTCAGAATCTTGTATATTTCAATGAGATCATCTCTCATTCCTTCAAACCTCGCAGCCTCCCATCATAGGGTGGTAACCCTCTCATCCCAGGAACCAATCAAATGAAAACACATCCTGCTGCCAATACATCCTCCCCAAATTAATGCAGTACAGCCTCATTCAAGTCTCATTCAAAATGGCGCCAGAGCAAGGCGACTTCTTGCAAGTTGTCCCCATCATATCTTCTAATTCTATATTTTACTCTCATTCTATGCCTTTAAAACTGTATTCTAACTCACTTAAACTCTCTAATCATGTTCTATTTCAATCTCTTCACTATATTTTGCACCCTCTTTACGAGGATGCTACCGGGACTTGATGGTTTGAGTTATAAGGAGAGGCTGGATAGACTGGGAATTTTTTCCTTGGAGCGTAGGAGACTTAGAGATGATCTTATAAAGGTCTATAAAATAATGAGGGGCATATATCAGCTAGATAGTCAACATTTCCCAAAGGTAGGGGAATCTGAAACTAGGTTTAAGGTGAGAGGGAAGAGATACAAAAGGGTCTAGAGGAGCAATTTTTTCACACAGAGGGTGGTGAGTGTCTGGAACGAGCTGCCAGAGGTAGTAGTAGAGGCGGGTACAATTTTGTCTTTTAAAAAACGTTGGGACAGTTACATGGGTAAGATGGGTATAGAGGGATTATGGGCAAAATGCAGGCAACTGGGATTAGTTTAGGGGTTTAAAAAAAAAGGATGGCATGGACAAGTTGGGCCGAAAGGCTTGTTTCCATGCTGTAAACCTCTATGACTCTCCTTTCCTTCTCTCCTGCGTACTCGACGAGCGTTATATTTGCATAGCCCTCAAGAAATAACACTTTTCACTGTATCACAATACACGTGACAATAGTAAATCAAATCAGCTTCCAGTGGATCCCTTTAACCAGATGCTGGCAGGAGCCACTTTCCACCTGGGGCCATGGATGGGTCCTTGCAGGGTATGTTACTGGGCAGCATGTTATGCCATCCTAATTACCTCTCAGGACTCTGAATCTATGTCCAATGAAACTCCTGCCAATGTCCGACAGGCACACAGGCCATTAAAATGGCAGCAGTGGCCGTTGGGTTGGTACATTATTCACTTTGAGTTCATTATCTTCCTATTCCCAATGAAAAAGAAAAGAAAAAAGTTGCCTCCATCTTCATTAGCATTTTATATATCACATACCAAGTTATTTTGACTATGATTTTTCTTCTCCCTAAACCTCTATAATTATTTTAAATGTTGTAATATTCAGTTTTATATCAATTTTTAAATACTTGCATTCATTTTATTTAAATTTCTATTTGATTCAAACACTATGTATTCCTTGTTGTATAATATAACTCTTTTGATGTTATGCCCCCAACGACCTTTGAGCAACACCACATACAGTCAACAAGGATATATTTATAATTTAGACACAGGGATGTCTTCAGCAAAATCTTCACATTTTCAAATGATACCAAATCAGGTGGAAGTGAAAATAATGAGGAAGCATGCCAGGAAGTAAAGAAGAGGTTGGTCCTTTTAGAATCATAGGGCGGCATGGTGGCACAGTGGTTAGCGCTGCTGCCTCTCAGTGCCAGGGACCCGGGTTCAATTCCAGTCTCGGGTCACTGTCAGTGTGGAGTTTGCACGTTCTCCCCTGTGTCTGCATGGGTTTCCTCCTGATGCTCCGGTTTTCTCCCACACTCCAAAAATATGCAGTTTAGGTTGATTGGCCATGCTAAATTAACCCTCGTGTTCGGAGGATTAGCAGGGTAAATATGAGGGGATGCGGGAGTCGAGCCTGGGTGGGATTGTGATCAGTGCTGACTCGATGGGCCAGGTGGCCTCCTTCTGCACTGTAGGGATTCTATGATTCTTTTAGGTTAGTGAGTTGGTAGTTAGCGGATACAGATTAATGTGAATAAGTCTTTGGCGTGGGAGCAAACAAACTTGTTGTCCTGTCACTATACTTCCCTCATTGAGGTATTCGCTCAAGAGTTGAAGGCCTTCAGGCCTTCAGGGCTCTGGTGGGAGAGGGCACCTGAGGAAATGCTTCAACTTTTGGGATTCCTCTCTGCAGACACAGTCAATAGAATTCTGCATAAGGGCTTTGCCGGTCCTGAATCGATTGGGAAGCAACCAAGTTGACTATGTTTCTCTGACTCCTGATGCAAGGCATTCCTCTGGATCATTCTATAACTTTTGTACCTTTGCCTGTAAGTGCTGATCAATCAGGAAGGTAACAGTTGTAGTGGTTACAGTCTCCGGGCTGGACAATTGGTCAGAAACTCTATGTTGTTGGCTTTTTCTGGAAGAATGGGGGTCTGCTTTGTATGTTCAACTCTTGATGTAACTTGTTTGTAAGTTCTACTTTTGATGTAACTTGTCTCTTTGTGATGCGTGCAAGCATGTATGGATAGTCCACTTTAGTAGGTTTCAGGAAGCTTCTAATAGCTCTGGATCCTATTTCCAGGCAGAAATAAGGCAGACATATTTGGCTGCTGAATAGCATGGGGCAGTTTGTTCATTTGTCACCAGTTGTTCCCAATGAACGAAAAATCTAGAGCAGTCAATGGAAAGAACCATTGGATAAATAGGGGAGGCGATGGACTAGTGTCATAGAGGTTTACAGCATGGAAACAGGCCCTTCGACCCAACTTGTCCATGCCGCCCTTTTTTTTTTAAATCGATAAGCTAATCCCAATTGCCCGCATTTGGCCCATATCCCTCTATGCCCATCATTCCCATGTAACTATCTAAATGCTTTTTAAAAGATAAAATTGTTCCCGCCTCTACTACTACTACCTCTGGCAGCTTGTTCCAGACACTCACCACCCTCTGTGTGAAAAATTGCTCCTCTGGGCACTTCTGTATCTCTCCCCTCTCACCTTAAACCTATGCCCTCTAGTTTTAGACTCCCCTACCTTTGGGAAAAGATATTGGCTATCTACCTTGTCTATGCCCCTCATTATTTTATAGACCTCGAAAAGGTCACCCCTCAGCCTCCTACGCTCCAGAGAAAAAAGTCCCAGTCTATTCAGCCTCTCCTTATAACTCAATCCATCAAGTCCTGGTAGCATCCTAGTAAATCTTTTCTGCACTCTTTCTAGTTTAATAATATCCTTTCTATAATAGGGTGACCAGAACAGCACACAGTATTCCAAGTGTGGCCTTACCAATGTCTTGTACAACTTCAACAAGACGTCCCAACTCCTGTATTCAATGTTCTGACCGATGAAACCAAGGCATGCCGAATGCCTTCTTCACCACTCTGTCCACCTGTGACTAGACAATTAAGCCAGAAACTTGGCTAATGTTCTGGGGACCCGGGTTTGAATCCCGCCATGGTAGGTGGTGAAATTTGAATTCAATAAGAAGTATCTGGGATTAAGAATCTACTGATGACCATGAAACCATTGTTGATTGTTGGAAAAACCCATCTGGTTTTCACGAATGTCCTTTAGGAAGGGAAATCTGCCATCCTTACCTGGTCTGGCCTACATGTGACTCCAGAGCCACAGCGATGTGGTTGACTCTCAATTGTCCTCCAAGGGCAACTAGGGATGGGCAATAACTGCTGGCCAGCCAGCGACGTCCGTGAATGAATGAATAAATAAATGCTGGCTGTCATAGAGTCATACAATGCAGAAAAGACTCTTCGGCCCATCGAGTCTGCACCGACAATAACTACCACCAAAGGCCCGCTAAACCCTCAGTTTTCCATGCCTGTGAGGTTGAAAATGACTCTCAGTCACTGTTTAATGGAACAGTCATATGGTCTACTTATTGAGGGGAAAAAAAAGTCAGACTTATTCTGTAAAAATCTACAAAAGGCACGAGTCCAGTGCTTGGTTGTAATGAAAAAGTAATCACAGCTGGATTATCATAAAGATGGAGTGTAAATCAAACTAAGTTTTATTGTTGTATTGGTTAAAATCCATTGGAGCATCAGAGGCAATTCCAATAGCCTTAATAAAGGAACAATATTATTGCCCTTCACAGAATACGGAGCAAAAAGATGTAGGTATTGGAGCCCTCCGTTGTTAGGCATGTTTATAATAGTGGGCTTTCTTTACTTGGAGTTGTCTTAATTAAAAATTTTCGGATTATGAAATGAGAGTTGATTCAAATGATGAGGGCGGACGAATGGTGCAAATGCCTGTGAGTGAGGTTACCTCAGAATGGAATGGGTTTCTTGGATTCAATGGTCTTTGCCAGTTCTTATGGCGAACAAGTAAATTGGCTCGTTGAATTTCTGGACACTGTGAGGTGACCTGCGTGGAAAAGTATGTTATTTTTATCCAGTCAGATCAAGGGGAATTGGTTTTGGCCATTGAATTCCATACTATTGGCTCAAGTTACAAACATTGCTGCCCACTGGAACAAGAAGAATGGAATTATGTTTGGGCAGTGTGGTTGTTAGTTTTGTCTGCACAAAATATCCGACACTAAAATCGGATGGAGACCTCAAGAGGAAATATGACATTTTGATATGGATCATCTCAACCGCAGTCAGACAAATGACAGCAGATAAACATTCTTTGTGAGCTCCGATGAAGGGTCATCCAGACTCAAAACACTGGCTCTATTCTCTCTCCACAGATGCTGTCAGACCGGCTTAGATTTTCCTGCATTTTCTGTATTTGGTTGTTTGCAAAAGTGGGAGCGAAGTAGGTATAATTTCAATGTGAAAAACCAGGCCATGCAAGCCATCCAGACTTTGTTGTCGAGATTTCTTTGTACCACCGTAACTTGTGGTGGTTGGTGCTGCCTTGTCGCACAAAGGTTTGTCTTTTTTTTGTCTTGCTTTACAATACATTAACATTTAATTACTTTAATTATATCTATCATTACTACACACTCAGACTTCGATTCCGCAGCACAAAGGCCCGGCTGACAGGTTAACGATGTGCCTGTGCTGCAAGGAACAATAAATATATCAAATTCCAGTTGATCATACGCTTAATTTATAAGCCAGTCACTGTCACCCAATGGAGTTTAGTCTCTGTCTTTTCTCTTTAAAAAAAACGGTTTGACAGATGAGGGACTTTTAATTAAAAGCATTTGTAGCTGCAGTTGTCTTGTGTTAAATTTCTGACATCCCTATCTCCACTGTTAGTGGAGCCAGATCACAGTATTGATAAAAGCATTATAGAGGACAAACAGGGCCGACAGACATCAATAGCTCTTACAGTCGTGTGCATTGAAAAGGCAGATGACTTCACCGAAAGTGTTCCTTCTAATCCTGTAGCAAAGCAGATATCTTGTTTGCACCTGCTGATCTTTCTGATCCAACTTTGAGCCCAATAAAGGCACAATGTTATATAACCCCTTTGTGCTGCAGTGAGTCATCGGACTATCAACAGATTTTAAAGAGTGCTTTGTGCAAAGGCTTCTTCGAGAACTCTACAAATTATGTCAGGTTGTTATAACCCCAGCACCGAGAAATTGTACTTGGCACCGAGGCTTGTAACATTCAGAATAACAACCTGTGACTATTATGACGGAATAAACAAAAGGCGGTTGGCTAATTTTGAGCCTACCCTTTAAATTAGATACGTGTGATAACTCGCGTCATTTATTCCTGACAACACATTAATCTAGCCAACAAAATCTGAATGTAAAATACTCAAACTCAGGTAGAGTATGACATTAGGCCTGTGTCCAAAACTTACTGCATGAGAAATCATGAAAGTGGCTTTTCCGTGCCTTCTCTTCTTCCCCTTCTCAAAAAAATTGTTATTTTATATATACTGTCTTGATTTATGGCTCTCTCTCCCTGCCAAATGCAAGTCTCTCCTCTTCCCGTTTTGCAGCTACACATTTGGTTCAAACGGTTTGGCCAGAGATGTGGAGCATCACCATGTTACCCTTTTCCCACCAAAGTGTTCCCTCTGTATTTATTGCCTTCCCTGTAAACCATCATCTGATGCAAACAATCCACTAATGCATGAACTCACGACAACCCCGGCTGTGCTAAAAGCCTCTACTTCAAAAGCTTTTCTCGACAGCCGTTTTGGGAACATGACAGAGAATAGCAGACTATTTTGAGGAGCACAATTTAAACTAATCTTTTCCATATTATATTTTTGTCTCGATTAAAACTGAAACAATGCAAAGAATATATTGATATCCTTACAAAGGTCACTGAGCATTCTGGTCTGCATTTATTTTTATCTGAAGACCTCGCATTGAAAGATTTTGTGTGCAAATCTGTTTGGTGTATAATGTACATCAGGTTCAAAAATTTATTTTCACTCCATATGCTTGTCACATGTCCACACCTACTGTACTGCAGAGCCCAAAGGTACAGCTGTGGCCAGGATGACTTTTACTTATAGAATCCCTACAAAAAGAGGCCATTGGGCCCATCGAGCCTGCACCAATAACATTCCCACCCAAGCCCTTTCCCTGTAATCCCATGTATTTATCCTGCTAATCCCCCTGGCACTAACGAGCAGTTTAGCATAGCCAATCATCCTAACCTGCACATCTTTCGACGGTGGGAGGCAATCGGAGCACCCGGAGGAAGCCCATGCAGACACGGAGAGAACGTGCAACCTCCACACAGTCACCCAAGGCCAGAATTGAAGCCGGGTCCCTGGTGCTGTGAGGCAGCAGTGCTAACCACTGTGCTGCCCCCTTGATGCTGCAATATTAATGTATCTGTCTGTTCTGCTTTTATTTTCAATGGAGCACATGGAGAAATGTTTGGTAGGAAGAATAAAGAGGTCACTTATGACTTGAGAAGTGAGTCTCTGTGGGTTAGAGGAACAAAACGATCTCAGAATACAAATACTTAGATCAGTAAATGTTGAGCCACAGCATGGTCATAAAAAACAAAGCAAGCGCTAAGTTTTTTAATGTGTTTGAATTGAAGGAGGTTACAATTGAAATTTGGTTGGAGATTGAAACACTGCATGCACTGCTAGCTGCCAGATTACAAAAAGGATCTAGAGTTTCTGGGGAAGATGTAGAGAGGATTTACAAGGATGATGCCAGAAATGCTGGGATATTACATATCAGCCCTTGAAAGAAAAAGAGCTGAGCACTGACCTAATGGAAATCTTTAAAGTTCTGAAAGGTTTTAACAAGGTGAATACAGTGAGAATGTTTCCACACATGTGGAAGAGCATTATTAGAGACTTTTAATACAAAATAATCATCAAGAAACCAAATGGGGAATTTATAAGAAACCCCTTTACCCATTGAGTGGCGAACTTGCTCCCATAGAGAGTGGTTAAAGTGAATCGTATTAAGGCAGTTAAGAGAAAGTTAGACAACAATATGAAGGAGAGGGGAAATTAAGGGTTCTGCTGATAGATTTAGATGAAGAAAGATGGGACAAGGCTCAAGTGGAGCATAACACTGGTATGGACTAATTGGGCCGAATGGCCTGTTTCTGTTCCATATACCTGACCCGAAAGGAAGAGAAAGAGAAATTGGCACATTTTTAAATGTTTCATGGGTTGAGTTTTATTCGTCACCATGCCCCCACATGTTTGAAGATGGGGGGGTACATCAAATAAAGCAGGTGGCCAGCCCAGTGCCTTCTGCCCACTCCTGGCCTTTCCCCGTTCACAGGGGGCATTTGTGCCTCTCACCTGTCCTCTAAAATCCTATCCCCCCCCCCCCCCCACAACCCCCTCGCTGCGATCTCCAATCATTGTCCAATTAAAATGCTTGGAACTTATAAATCTGGGAGGTACATTCAGTCAGGACTTCTTGTTGCCCCAACAATGGCTGGCAGCTCGATGTTCTGATGCTGCTGGGACACTCAGAGCTCTTGAAGGTCAGTCCTCCTGTCCCTGCGGGATTGAAAGTAAAAGTTAAAGATTATTTATTCGTCACAAGTAAGACTTACATTAACACTGCATTGAAGTTACTGTGAAATTCCCTAGTCGCCACACTCCGGCGCCTGTTCGGGTCAATGCAGCTAACCAGCACGTCTTTCAAAGTGTGGGAGGAAACCCACGCAGACACGTGCAAACTCCACACAGACAGTGACCCAAGCCGGGAATCGAACCTGGACCCTGGCGCTGTGAGGCAGCAGTGCTAACCACTGTGCCACCACGCCGTCCACCTTCCGGTCATTAAGGTGAAGTCCCACCTTCAGGTCATTAAGACCCAGTGTATTATTGCTGCAGGGCAGTCAGATTTACAGTCAGTGTGATGCGAACTGAATTTGTATCCTGCTGTGGGATGGTGAGTGTGGTGTTATGGTGTTCAGGGTTGAAAGGGTTAATGTGTGGGCTGGGTGAATCAGTACCGATAATGTAAGTGACAGAGACACATGACTGAGAGTCGAAGGGGAAAGCTCATGGCCGAGATCGAATAGCACCTTGTATATCTGTAAATGGTTCTGTTCAGACATGTTTATGTCTCTGTAACTGTTCATTAACCATTCACAACTAACATGCCCCCATAGGTTTCTGCCTGTCAAAATTACTGGGCGGGATTTGAACCAGCCCTAGTCCTGCCATTGGCTGACAGGGGCCAATGTCCCGCTGATGTCAATGTTTTTTTCTTGGCTCACACCCTCTGCTGCCGGGGAACCTTTGACAGGCGGGCTGCCATCGGCGGGACTGGAAGATCCCGCCAGAGGGAAGGGCCAGAAAATTTTGCCCAGTGTTTTCATTCATATTCCCGAGGCGTAACTGCGTCCCAATCTGTAAAGTGATTTCCGGTATACACCTGCGGCAGCGCACTATTTGACCCAACAACTTCCACCAGAAAACAAACTTTCTAATGTCTTTAAAGTCATTAAATCTGTGTATTAGGCCTATGCTATATATCTATTGTCCCTTCAACCACCCTCACCATTGTGGCCATTCATTACCAGGGTCCTATCTTGTGCTTCTGTAGCTACATCTCTACACAAGTGTCATAGGCCTGAATCTCGTCACCGTTCACGCCGACAGGATTTTCCTATCCCGCTGCAGTGAACGGAGATTTGGCTGGCCGCTAAATTCTCCGATCCCGCTGCAAACAGGAGCGTGGCAGGTAAGATTGTATCCCTCGAGTCTATTCTGTTGCTCAATACAAATGTAGTTAGGTAGTGACAGATATTAATGTGGCAACATTTCAACTTCAAACTCTTTTGCCTCGAAGAGAGCAGATGGAACATTGAGGGTATAAGCAAACTTACTTATTTGGGTGCTGTTTTATGAAATTGGCTTATTCGGCAATTAACATGTATTCAACATATGTTGTAAAATTATGAAATATAAGACTAACAAATTGTACCGTGAATGCCTCAGACCTCCTCAGGTCACACCTCTGAGAATATCCCTTTCAAATAAATCATAATCTCCCCATATTCTGTGTGAGTTCACTGCTTATTAGTTCCGCCATTGGTTCCACTTCATGCCTTGCTAATGCGTGTGGGATTTGTTTTAAACATAAAAGCAATATAGATTAAGGATGATTTGGCCCATGGAAATTACTTTGTGGAATAGTTTCCTCACCATCACAGCTTGCGTAATGCATTTCCTAACCTTTCTTGGCTGGGTCTTTGTTAACATTTCTTTGTTCGTGCAGCCTTTTTTTGCGGTTCGTTTTAAAGCGTTTGTGACTTTCTTTCATGCCCATCTGATTTCCTTGATGCTAATTCACCGTAACATTATCCTGGAACTTGCAGTTGCAAAGACGTCAAAGCTGCCAGTGCTTGCCATCATTATTGTGTAAAACTGACACCAGCTAAGAAGGAGTTTTGTGCCCTCCCCTGTGACAAATTGGGTAATGGTGGGCTGCAGACGGCCTTCCTGCCCCGCCACCATTTAAAGTCCTGAAGTGGGCAATTAATGCCCACTTAAGGGCATCATAGTGCCACCAGCTGGTATGAGCCCAATGGTAGGCAGGAGGCTTGCCAAGTTGGGGGGCGGGCGGCGGGGGGAGGGGGGGGGGGGTGCACAACAGGCAAAACCCAGCATGTTTGCTTGAGGACTCCCTGTGGTGTGTCTTTCAAGGGATAATGGAGGGGAAGGCAGGATCAGGATATTGAATTTGATAATCAACCGTAGTCATAATGAATGGCGGATGGAACAAGCTCGAAGGGCCGAATGGCCTACTCCTGCTTCTATTTTCAATGTTTCTAAAGTGCTCAATGCCTGATCAAGGGACACAACATCAGGAAGGGCCAGACTACCGACAGCCACTCCCTGCCCAACACCCCCCCCACCACCCCCCCCCCCCCCCCCCGCCCCCCACCTCCTGTGAGGCTGGCAGCTCTTGCTGGGTGGGTCTTCCACCCCCATTATCCTTGAATGCACAGGATATAGAATCATAGAATCTCTACAGTGCAGAAGGAGGCCATTCGGCCCATCAAGCCTGCACCGACCACAATCTCACCCAGGCCCTATTCCCGTAGCCCCACAGATTTACCCTACCAATCCCCCTGACACGAAGGTCAATTTAGCATGGCCAATCAACCAACCAACCAACATATCTTTGAACTGTGGGAGGAAACCGGAGCACCCGGAGGAAACTCACGCAGATACGGGGAGAATGTACAAACTCCACACAGACAGGCACCCGAAGCCGGAATTGAACCCGGGTGCCTGGTGCTGTGAGGCAGCAGTGCTAACCACGGTGTCACCGTGCCGCCCTTCTCAAAAAGAGGCAATGCAAAAGTTCTGCCGGTTCTCCAAACGGCAGCATGAACCCTGTCACTGCCCCAAGATTCCACCATGGTATCTGAACATTCGCAGTTAAATGCAGAAATCCAAAAGTTGCTGGCAGCGATACCCTCCTCCTCCACAGGGTGCATGGTTGAAATCTTTGTGATGAAGTTAACACAGTCATTGATTAGATGTGAACACCAGCATTTTTCTTTTGATTATCACCAGTAAATCCATTGACGAAGTTAAGCCATGTTGAACGAAGTGCAGCTGAGTTTTTAACAGTATATTTGGTCAGAGTTACTATTCAAAAACCTCCCACACTCTGGAAAAAAACTAATTTCACAAGTTTGGAGCATCAATCCCTCACATTAACGTTTAAACATTCTAGGAGGGCAATTTTCCCTTTTTAAGCAGTGTGTTACAATGGTTGGGAAAGTCAGAGTTTAAGTGGCTGGCCCCTATGATGACTTTCTGCATTGTATTGTGAGGGAAATTAAAACAAGTAAAGGGGTGGCCCAGACGACATCATGCTAGCAGGAGGGGCTCTGATTGGGGTGCCATATTTAAAGGCTGCTCTGGTACACAAAAGTAAGAATGGAACCCCCGACACCTTCCACCGCACACAACAACCTCATGCAACTCCCGCCCCCACCAAGCACGACCGCTGCCACTAGTGGGCAGGACCTGGATCAGTGTGGGGAAGGTGTTAGTGGGTAGTGCCATGTGTGGTGCCCAGGCACTGCCTGGGTAAATCCCTCTCCCCCTATATGAAGCACTCACCTGAGCTCCTTCAGTGATTGTGCCTGCCAGGTACATGCCCTGGGAGACTAGTCATCATTCACATCAGTCGACGTGAAAAAATAAAATAAAAGCGAGGCCGGGAGGGTGGGGTGGGGGTGTGTGAAAATCAGGCACGGAGTGCTGATAATTAGATTTCATAGAATCCCTACAGTACAGAAGGAGGCCATTCAGCCCATCAACACTGCACCGTCCGCAATTCCACCCAGGCCCTATTTCCATAACCCCACACATTTACCCTGCTAATCCCCCTGACACTAAAGGGCAATTTAGCATGGCCAATCAACCTAACCCCTACATCTTTGGACCGTGGAAGGAAACCGGAGCACCCAGAGGAAATCCACACAGACATGGGGAGACTCCACACAGGCAGTGACCCGAGACCGGAATTGAACCCGGGTCCCTGGCGCTGTGGGGCAGCAGTGCTAACCACTGTGCCACCGTGGGGGTTCCTGAGACGTTCGATCTGGGGATTCGCATTACGTCACTAGCAGTGGGGGGCGGGGAGGGGAGGGTAGAATCGCAGCGGGACTGTGTATTAACGTAAAATGCGATACGGCCCACTCGCGCAAATACCCGTTACCAATGCCATTCACATCCGAATAGAAGGGGAGCGGAAAGTTCCTGTCCATGGTGTCAAAAATGGAGGATTTATTTTTGAAAAATCCTTTGATATTTCAACTTCTACCTTCTTCCCCTATGGCATGGCTAAATCTTGACCTTTACTTTCTGTAACAATCAAAAAAGTAAATTATAATCCATGCTTTGTCCTTCTCAACATTGTATCTGTGAGAATTCTTCAATTTGATAGACAGTATGATGACTTCACTCTCACTGGGTGCCACAGATACCATATAGATGGCAGTAGATTCAATGTCTCATCGGAATGGGGAAACTGATGCTCTCAAATTGCTAAATCTTTGTCGGCAGGTGTTGGCAAAGACAGCTGTGAGTGTTATCCTTTTGTCATGAACTATAAAATGCAGGCAATAGTTTCTTGACCTTTCTGTTCTTTTTGTTGTCCCACGATTTTTGGACCACCCACTAGTTATTCTGAGGAATGAACAGCAAATTCACATGCTCCGTCACGGATCTTCATGCTTCTCCCAGCTATGCTTTGGGGAGAGAACTGACTTGGCCCCTCCAGCCTGATAATTGTCCAGTTGTTTCCCCTGATAATCCATCAGGACAATCCGGTTCAGTCTCATTTTAGAATTCTAAAATTCCCAGCCTTGCCCAATATGGCCTCATACCATCCAATCACTGTAACCTTCTCCAATCCCACAACCCCTGCACTCCTCCAATTCTGGAATTTTGTGGATTTTAATCACTGCACCATTGATAGGTTGGAGCTCCTGTGACGCAGTGGGTGGCACCCCTGCCTCGGAGCCTGAAGCTCCGGATATGAGTTCCACCAAAGGATTTGATGGCCAAGGAAGGTGCATTCATAACGCAGCCAACAAGTTGGGTGTCAACCTGATAAATCCTTCTAACAAGCCTACAGCTGGCAGCAGGAGCAGGCGACACTCCTGGTCAGTCATACTTGATGGGTAGTGATGCTCCTCAGGCAAAAACTAACTATGAAAATGGATGAAAGTCTGCCTTGTACACCACTAGGTGAGGGAAGAGAAACAACAACAACCATTGATAGCCTTACTTTCAGTTGCTTAAGTCTAAAATTTTGGAATACCTACCAAACCTCTCGGATTCGCCACGGATTCATTTAAGATGCTCCTTAAAACCGACCTCTTTCTCTGTCTTAAATATGTCCCAATATCTTTGTACGTGGCTTCTTGGCATAACTTTTGTTTGATAATGCTCTTGATAATGCTCATCACTCAAACCAGCCTCCCACCCATTGACTCTGTCTACACTTCCCGCTGGCTCGGAAAAGCAGCCAGCGTAATTAAGGATCCCCATGCACCCCGGGCATTCTCTCTTCCACCTTCTTCCATCGGGAAAAAGATACAAAAGTCTGAGGATATATACCAACTGACACAAGAGCAGCTTCTTCCCTGCTGCCATCAGACTTTTGAATGGACCTACCTCGCGTTAAGTTGATCTTTCTCTACACCCTAGCTATGACTGTAACACTACATTCTTCACCCTCTCCTTTCCTTCTCTATGTACAGTATGCTTTGTCTGTATAGTGCACAAGAAACAATACTTTTCACTGTCTGCTGATACATGTGACAATAATAAATCAAATCAAATCAAATGTGAAGTGCTTTGGGACAATTAAAATGCTATATCAATGTAAGTTGTCATTGGCAAACCTATCTCACTCCTGGGCCATTTTGCAAAAGCACAGTGGGATCCATTGATTGGCTTCCAAAACTTTTACTATGAATAGCAGTTACCTGCCTCTTTGGCTGCTTAATAAATGTCAAAGGATCAATATTACATGCATTTAAAAATGTGATAAATTGTGGGCATCTTTTAGTAGCTAAGTTCCTTCAAAGTGATATTAGTTTGTCTGACAAATTTGATTGAATTTTTTGAGGTGACCAGGTGTGTAGATGAGGGTAGTGCAGTTGAGGTAATTTATATGGATTTCAGCAAAGCCTTTAACAAGGTCCCACATGGGAGATTTGTAAAGAAGGTAAATGCACATGGGAAACAGGGTAATTTGATAAAGTGGATTCAAAATTGGCTCAGTTGTAGGAGACAGAGGGTGATAACAGAAGGCTGCTTTAGTGACTGGAAGCCATGTTGGAGTTGTATAGAACTTTGGTGAGGCCACAGCTGGAGTACTGTCTGCAGTTCTGGTCGCCACATTTAAGGAAGGATGTGATTGCACTGGAGGAGGTGCAGAGGAGATTCACCAAGATGCTGCCTGGAATGGAACACTTAAGTTAGGAACAGAGGTTAGGTGGACTTGGGTTGTTTTTGTTGGACCAGAGAAGGCTGAGGGGCGACTTGATTGAGGTGTATAAGAATATGAGGGACATGGACAGAGTGGATAGGGAGCAGCTGTTCCTCGAGTTGAAGTGTCAGTCACAAGAGGATAAAGGTTCAAGGTGAGGGGTCGGAGGTTTAGGGGGGATGGAGGACAAATCTTTTTACCTAAAGGGTGGTGACGTTCTGGACTGAGATGCCTGGGAGGGTGGTAGAGGCAGGTTGCCTCACCTTTTAAAAAGTATCTAGATGAGCACTTGGCATGTTATAACATTCAAGGCTATGGGCCAAGAGCTGGCAGACAGCATTAGGCAGGAATTCAGATGTTTCTAATATGTCGGTGCAGACTCGATGGGCCAAAGGGCCTCTTCTGCGCTGTATGATTCTAAGTTGAAGTGCCTGCATTCTGAATATCACTTCTGTGTAAAATGGATCACTATGAAATAGTGATGCAATTAAGTAGAAGCTCGATTAGTATGCATTAAGGGATAAGGAATAGAAGGACATGCCAATAAGGTAATATAAAGTTTGGTGGGAGGTGGCCGATGTGGAGCATAAACACTGACATTTGGGTCTAATAACCTGTTTCTGTGCTGTAAACTCTAGGTTGTTCTAAGCAATCCTTGCATATACAACATGCCACACTCACCAGCAATATAAGGCTATACGACATGTCCTAATTTGCAGTGCTCTTATACAGAATTTGAGGGATAGATAACACTATCTGTAACACTATGGAGCAACATATCCCCCCATTATGCAGCAATGTGAACAACATACTCTACTATACTGCAATATGAGATTATACAATACACCCCACTAGACAACAATGCATGGAGTATTTAAAAACTGTCAATAAACACCAGACTTGAGGATATATAGCAGTTCAAAGAATACATGAATCTGAGTGGCAAATAACACAGTCTTTCCCCCCCTTTAGGGTAAACTGGAGGCCAAGCGGCACCCCGCATTCAACAGCAGAATGGGTTACAGACCAGCACATTCTATAGCAATCTGATTTGATTTATCATTGTCACATGTGTTGGTACACAGTGAAAAGTATAGTTTCTTGTGGGCTATACAGACAAAGCATACCATTCGTAGGGTACATAGGGAAGAAGGAAAGGCGAGAATGCAGAATATAACATTGCAGTCACAGCTCGGGTGTAGAGAAAGATCAGTTTAATATTAGGAAGGTCCATTCAGAAGTCTGGTGGCAGCGGGGAAGAAGCTGATCTTGAGTCGGTTGGTACGTGACCTCAGACTTTTGTATCTTTTTTCCGACGGAAGAAGGTGGAAGAGAGTGGCCGGAATTTTCCCGTCCTGCCCGCCACGGGAATCGCAGCGAGTGGGATATAGAACTATAGAATCATAGAAACCCTACAGTGCAGAAAGAGGCCTTTTGGCCCATCAAGTCTGCACCGACCACAATCCCACCCAGGCCCTACCCCCATATCCCCACATATTTACCTGCTAATCCCTCTAACCTATGCATCTCAGGACACTAAGGGGCAATTTTAGCATAGCCAATCAAACTAACCTGCACATCTTTGGACTGTGGGAGGAAACCGGAGCATCCGGAGGAAACCCACGCAGACACAAGGAGAATGTGCAAACTCCACACAGTCACCCAAGCCGTGAATCGAACCCAGGTCTCTGGAGCTGTGAAGCAGCAGTGCTACCGTGCCGCCTATGGATATGGACCATGCAAAGGCCTGTTGAACTCTGGCAGGATCTTCCGATCTTGGAACATGGAAAATCCCACCCGATATGTCTGGGCGCTAAAGTCAGGGAGAGCGAAGCTTTGTGCAGAGGATGACTGTGACAGACATTTTCTTCAGCGGTTCTGTGAGGGTTGCATTGTAAGTTTTGAATATTTTTAACGCAGAGGCTGAGATGACATCACAAGGTCACCAAATGCAAAGCGAAAATGCTTAGCCAGAGGCATTAACATTCGTCCCGATGCTGACAAGTGACTTTGGCACATCTTTCCCTATTCAATTCCCAATAGTTCAGTTAATAATATATTGAGTTTATTTACTTTTGAACAAAAGGGAGAAATTCTCTTATAACTGCATCTTTAAAGGTTGATTGATCTGTACGAGCAGTCTGTGTGCTGGGCTAGAAAAGCCTATTTTCATCTTGTCATAGCTGTCAGGGAAGCTTAAGGCACAGCCTTCCTCGCACATAGGCATTCATTATTACTTGTGGCGGAGGTCATTTTCAATTTTCTCCAGATATGAATAACATTTGAAGTTGATGATTATTACAGAGTGTGGGGGAGGAGGGGGGGGTGGGGGGTACTAAATGATTTTACTTTGCTCCATGCAAGGAATTTTTACTTGAATTAGGTTTGTACCCAACTTGTAGGTTATAGCACCAAGAAAATAGCCTGCAAAGCTGCCAGCAGAAAACACTATAAATGCCAATGAGAGAAAACACACAAGAGCATAGCCACGAGTGAACCACATTGAAATAATGGATGAACACTTGCTTTTCAGGGGATACGTAATTGGCCTTCAGAAAAAGATAACTTTTGACTTATTCAATGAAAGTCACCCCAGGCGGTTGTTGGAATTGGAATGAACCATTTCCAATGACTCTGTGTATAATATAGTGAGGGTAGGTACAGAGCATTGTGGAGCTTGATCCAATAATGTTGCATCTTCTTGGAAGAAAGTACGATGACCCTTCCACCATCTGACCTGTTACAAAGAACAAAGAAAAGTACAACACGGGAACAGGCCTTTCGGCCCCCCCAGCCTGTGCCGATCATGATACACTCACTTAACTAAAAAAACTTTAAAGAACAAAGAAAATGTTCTGTGGTTTGATATAAGCTTGCCATTCCTTCACACGTCTAATTAATTTGTCCAAATGCCTTTTGAAAGTCAGCAATCTCTCCAATTCCGGACACCAAGCCACAACAGTCCTATAATATTTTAGCAGCAAATTTTCTGATGCTGCAAAAGCACCACACTTTGCATAACTTCCAAATAATTTGAATTTGATTTGATTTATTATTGTCACATGAACACACACATGTCACATGGGGCGGCACGGTGGCAGAGTGGTTAGCACTGCTGCCTCACAACATCAGGGACCCAGGTTTGATTCCTGCTTGGGTCACTGTCTGTGTGGAGTCTGCACGTTCTCCCCGTGTCTGTGTGGGTTTCCTCCGGGTGCTCCGGTTTCCTCCCACAGTACAAAAGACATGCTGGTTATGCGCATTGGCTATGCTAAATTCTCCCTCGGTGCACCCGAACAAATGCCAGAGTGTGGCAACAAGGGAATTTTCACAGTAACTTTATTGCAGTGTTAATGTAGGCCTATTTGTAACACTAATAAATAAACTTTATAAAACCTTTATGTATTGGGATGCAGTGAAAAATATTGTTTCTTGCACGCTATACGGGCAAAGTATACTGTTCATAGGGCACATAGGACAGAAGGAAAGGAGAAGGTGCAGAATGTAGTGTTGCAGTTACAGATATGGCGTAAAGAAAGATCAGTTTAATATAAGGTAGGTCCATTCAAAAGTCTGGCAGCAGGGAAGAAACTTCTCTATTCGGTTGGTACGTGTTCTCAGGCTTTTGTATCTTTTTCTCGACGCAAGAAGATGGAAGAGAGAATGTCCAGCCATGCGTGGGGCCCTTGATTATGCTGGCTGCTTCTCCGCAGCAGCAGGAAGTGTAGAAGGAGTCAATGGCTGGGTGGCTGGTTTGCTTGATGGACTGGGCTATGTTCATAACCTAGAAACTTGAAGCTCTCTACCATTTCCACTTCACCACTGTTGAGGTAGATAGGGGTATGTCTTCCACTATGTTTCCTGAAATCAATGGCTATCTCCTTCATTTTACTGATATTGAGAGAGGGATTATTGTCATTGCACCATTTCACCAAATTATCTGGACCCGATTTTACCATCAAGTTGCGCGCGTTTTCGGGCGTGAAAACTTGGTAAAGTCGGGCGTGAGGCAAGTAGCGCGATCCATGCCCGCGTCCGCACTGGTTTCCCCTTTAACAAGGGTCGAAAATGGCTGCAGTCGGGACCGCACCCAAAGCAAGTGCAACGTCGATTTAAATGCAGTTGCATGCATTTAAATTGACTTAATGGGCTGCACGGATAAACTTACCGACACATTCCCCCTTTACCATCGCATTTGCCCGTCCAGATTGGGTGCAAAACAGACATGGTCCGCAAAGGTCCGATTTGGGCATTCTAACTTCTGAGGAGGTGCATTCAGAACTGGCTTTCTGCTTTAGATCAGTGTGTGGTGTGGTGGCGGGGGGGGGGGGGGGGGGGTGGTCAGATGACTCTTTGACTCAGATGGGGGGGCAGGGGGGGCGGTTGCAGAGGTGGGTCAGATGGCTCCACTCAGATCGGTGGGGGGGGCGGGGGGAAGGGAGGTGGGTCAGATGTCTCTCTGACTCAGATGGGGGGGAGTGGAAATAGGTCAGATGGCTCCACTCAGATCGGTGTGGGGGGTGGCGGGGAGTCTGCTACCACTCTGAATCTGCTCAGTGAGGGGGAAGGAGTGGTCCGCTGCCACTCTGCGTGTGATTGGTGGGGGGAAGGGGAGGTCCGCTACCACTCTGCGTGTGATCGGTGGGGGGGAAGTGGGGTAGGGGGATAAGGGGATCATTAATGTTGTGGAGGTAGGGCAATGTGTGGGGTGGGGCAATGTCTGTGAGGGCCAGGGGGAGGCATTATCCGGCCCGGGAGCGATGCGGCAGGGGAACGTTTTTCTGTATATTTTTTCTGAGCATGTGCAGTTGGATGCGCCGTTTGGAGCTGCAGCATTTCAGGTGCGATAAGCCCCGCCCACAGGCTTATGCAGCGCAATTCAGAATTGCTGCTATTTTTTCAGGCAGAGGGCATATGGGAGCGCCTGAGTATGGGTCTAAAGGTCGGATCTGAAACACTCCCAGTTCGAAGTCCGCCCAGCACTTAGAATAAAATTGGTAAAATAGGGCCCTCTATCCCTTTCCTGTACTGAAATTGTTGATATTAACTGCCCGATATGGTGCTGGAAACAGATTCTGTGATAACATTCAAAAGGGAAATTGGGGCAGCACGGTGACACAGTGATTAGCACTGCTGCCTCACAGTGCCAGGGACGCGGGTTCGATTCCCGGCTTGTGTCACTGTCTATGTGGAGTTTGCACGTTCTTACATTGACACTGCAATGAAGTTACTGTGAAATTCCCGTAGACGCCACAGTCTGGCGCCTGTTCGGGTCAATGTACCTAACCAGCACGAATTTCAGAACGTGGGAGGAAACTGGAGCACCCGAAGGAAACCCATGCAGACAAGGGGAGAACGTGCAAACTTCACACAGACAGTGACCGAAACCGGGAATCAGTGCCAACCACTGTGCCACGGTGCCGCCCCAATGACTACCTCCACTCCTCCCTGGCCCCAACTGAGGACCCTCCCTGATCTGGGAAATGCCCCTGTGCGTCCAATTAGGTCAACACTCCACAGGGTCCGGCCTGATCACGTGGCCCTCGGGGAACGCCCCCTTAACAGGGCCACGCAACCACAATAGCTTTCTTCTGTGCTGTCAGATTCTGAAAACAGAGCCATGCGGAACTGAATTGACCAGTTCATCGCAAGACATTTGCCCATTTACCATTTGCCCCTAGCTTTCTGGTGACAATTTTCAGTTCCATTCCCAACATTTGTGAAACTATGTCAAATATCTTCTGGAAATCTGAATTTATGGCTGGATGTCCCTGATCATTTATTAAGCTATCCCATTAAAAAAAACACTTTTGATTTTCCTCTGTTCTATTGTTTCAACATTGATGCTGACTGTTTAAAACAGTGGACAGGATAAGGAACACAGGAAGAGTCCAATTTCAAAACATTTCTGCCGAACAGTTTGTGATTTAATTTCCAGTTAAAATGAAAGTCTGCTTTCCATCATCCATCTATCAATCAGGATAATTATCACAATTAATATGTAATTGCTCAGAACTGAGTAAGCATATCCTCCAGTGTTCATAAGTGAAAGATGTGTCTGAGCTAATGCGGTTTCTAATTTTATCTAATATGCATTTAAAATATGTATAATCTGCATAAATCCAAGTATATTATCTTGAATGACATTCGATTATTCGGCTGAAGACTCAATGAGATAAATCTCGCAGTCTGAGATATGGCAGAAAATGTATTTAGTAAGTTCATTTAACATGTATAAATTAGGTAGTATTTAAGCTAATTTATCAACACAAATTATGTTTAAAGTAAACATTGCTTTTAAAAGATTATTTTCCCTATAAGTTATTCATAATTACACATTTTTCTCATTTAAACCAATGGTTATTGCTGAAAAGAGAGACATGCTGCCAACGCTTTTAATCTTGCACTCATTAGGACAAATGCAAGAATGCAAAATTTCAAATGATTACAACGATTTATTGCACTGGAGATAAGGGTGCTGATTGATTGGCAAGTAGAAGCTGATTGTCCAGGACATTGTCATGGAGAAAGCAACAGAGAACTAACTATAGGCTCCCCAAGCTCCTGGTAATTAAAAATAAGGCAAAAAATCTGAACATATTCCTTTTGTTTCAGAGAAGGGTGCTTCTCAGTTGGAGTTAATTATTACCACGAAGGTAGCAGCTTGCAGCAGGCTGCATTCTGTCTGAATATTATTTTTAATGGGAAACATGATTTCAACGAAAATTAGAAAGTACACAATAGGACGGGTCTAATCTAGAAAAACAAGAGCAGAAACTCTGAACACTACACATCTGTCACGCTAGAGGACTAACAAACACTGGTCAACAGCTTCAGAAAAGCTGTCAGCGCACAAATAGCACTGAGAAAATGCCTTATTATTAAGTCCAACAATAGCATATGCTGAAAGAATGAGTCTAAAGCTACTCTTTTACCTCAGGCAGGTTTATTCACAAGGCAGCTTAGCAAAGTGGCAGACTCTTCTAGTTCCTTCTAGTTCCAGCTGTGTCCATTTGGGGAGAATCAATGCTTATCACCCATCTTGAACAATGCTGTTGGCATAACAATGTAATCGCCACACAAAGCCATTGCTGATACACGGAGGCTTATAGCACGCAAAAATGAGGAATTGAACTAAACCTGCAGTAGCTCAGGAACAGGCAATAACTTAAGTTACAAGTGCACCCATCATCTGATCAGATGAAAAATAATTTCTCCCAGAAAATGAAAGGGTCCAAAGTCTCTGTAAAAGAACAGGAGAGTCCTGGATCATCCAACCATTTGTTGCATCGTTACGTTAAACATTAACCTATAACAGATATTTCTAAGCTATGTTTCTCTTCAAACTGGTCCATAGGTTTATTGTCTCTGACTCAAAATAATGCTGTACTCTCAGGCTTACTTGAGTGACAGCTTCCAACCCTGGGATGGTGATCGACAATACTCATTGTTTATTAATGTCGCTACTTTTATTTTTTTGTGTATTTTTTTAATAGAAGTGGGATAATAAAGGGACTTCAACTATTTGCACATAAACAACTTGAAAAACAGATTGACTCTTGCTTATCCCCTCCAGGATCAGACTGGCACAAAGTCAAGTGGCATAGCGGTGGCACCTTACCCATTGTCTACGTGCCTCCATTAGAATTTTACTAGTGTCAGGATAGGTGTCGGGTGGTCCACATGTTCCTAGGCCATTGAACCCCTTGAATGGCCAATGAAAGGCTGCTTAAGAGCATTCTCCTGCCACCTCTTGGATTTTACCAAAGCCAGGAGGTACCCGCCTAGAAGGTGGTGAGGCCACCAGGTTCCCTCCTCTGCTTGTCCTATCGCTGCCCCATCCTCTTGACAGGCCCAGGAAAATTGCCCTACTTACCTTGCACTCCGGCCTCCATGTTGTTCCTCGATGGGGACTGGCTGCAGCGCAAGCAATGGCCAACAGGACTGGTGGAGCTGCTGGGACTGGAGGCTGTTTGATTGGCCAGCAGCTATCAGAGGCAACTCGTCCTCCCAGATGAGGGCAGAAGCCTTGACACAAGACACTTAACAGCCAGCCACACAGCAATAAAACCACGCCAAGGCTTCCCTGCCCTGAGAAAATGGGCTCACCCCTGACCTTTCCACCAGGGGTGGGGCTATTCCCTCAGTGAAAAATGCTGCCCTCTAACACAAAAAAAATAATAGTCCAGACTGAGCAGTACATGAAAATTCCAAATGTGGACATATTTTTATAATTTGCTTCAATGATGTAAAACACATCAACACTTTTGCCCTAGCCTGTGTTTCTAACAGGAACTGAAACTGGTATTCTGCTGAATTACACAATACAATATGGAAGTGAAAAGATTCGCAATAATTAATAAAATATTTAGGTTGTCAGATGTAAATGCGCTGTAAACAGTTCTGAGTAGTTCATTCTGTTCAGTTATGCTGAACCAAAGATGTGCGGGTTAGGTTGATTGACCATGCTAAATTGCCACGAAGGTGGCAGGGGATTAGCAGGGTAAATACGTGGGGTTAGGGGGATAGGTTTGTTGTCAGTGCAGGCTCAATGGGCCTCGAATGGGATACATTTCATCAGGTCCCGGGGATTTATCTACCATGATGTGCTTCAAGATTTCCAACACCACCTCCTCTGTAATATGTACACTCCTCAAGACATCACTATTTAGTTCCCCAAGTTCCCTAACATCCATGTCTTTCTCAACAATAAATACCTATGAGAAATATTCATTTAGAATCTCACCCATCTTCTTTGGATCCGCACATAGATGACCCTGTTGAACCTTAAGAGGCCCTGTTCTCTCCCTAGTTACTCTTTTACCCTTTATCTATTTGCAGAAGCTCTTTGGATTCTCCTTTGCCTTATCTGCCAAAGCAACCTCATGTCCCTTTTTTGCCCTCCTGATTTCTCTCTTAATCCTACGTTGACAACCTCTATACTCTTCAAAAGATCCACTTCAACCCAGCTGCCTATGCATGTCATATGCCTCTCTCTTGTTTTTGATCAGGGCCTCAATATTCCGAGTCATCCATGGTTCCCTACTTCTACCAGCCTTGCCCTTCACTCTAAAAGGAGTGTGCTTACCTCTCACTTAAATGTGTGAGGGGCTTTTGATGTCTTTTCTAGGCTTGACTCAATTTCAGACATTTTTCTTGGGGCTCAGAAAGTTTGTCTCCAAAATAAGGTTACATTGCACCAATTTTACGCTGAGAAAATGGGCATACCATGATCCATTTTCTGCCCCAATTAGGCCCAATTTTCCCCTCTCCTGATTTCATCAAGCTCACAGCAAAACCTCAGTCCAGTTCCTGTTATACAAAATTCAACATGCTTACCAAGCAAAGGAACCAGAAGAGCTACACAAATGATGGCATTTGGTACATGGAAAATTATTTTGCAATGACTGTAGGCACTTTCCACATAATTGACCTATACACCCTGTAAATCGTGACTTGATACTGCAATTCTGCCCACAATCCTCCACTTCCAATGGTGGGAGATGGTGGCTGGAATTCTACCACCTCGCCCGCCCCTGATTCTGGGGTGGGCGAGGCTCACAGAACGGCATTCTTTGTTAGTCTCGGGCGGGATCTTACGAGCCTCGGGCGGGCGGGGTGGTAGAATTCCAGCAGGTGAATCAGAGATATGTTTATACAGTGTGGTCCTATCTCCGACCCTTACTCCCTTTGAACGTGGCTCCCTTGGGGGAGCATGGAATTTACCCGATTGTGTGACTGAAGTGACTGGTGGTCCTATTTTCCGGTTTTTGAGAAACAAGGTATAAAAATGTACATGGAAAATTTAACAGGGTGGATTTTTGCTCTCAATACTTGGGAGTAAATGGTGGAGTCAGACCATCGATAGAATGAATGAGCAGCCAATCCAGTATGCACTTTGGTGGAGGTAAAAAATCTATCCGTTACTGGAGAACATGTTCAATGCAGAAAGTTGCACTTCGATGATGGAGCATTTTTACTCATATCTCTGACCCACAATCTCCCATTGGAAGTGGAGGATTGTAGAACTTGCAGTATTAAGTCATGATCGACAAGGTGTATCAGTTAATCATGTGGAAAGTGCCTACAATCATTGCAAAAGTGTCATGATTACCTTTAAACTAGTCTACAAGATGCAAATTGGTCCACAAGAGAAAGATAAAAACAATACTATTCAGCAGCAAGGGATTCCGAGTAAACATCACGAACAATGCCAGAGAAAATCATATTGCAGATTCATCTACTGAGTATTGCAACAGTATTTAATCTTCTGTGGCTGCTATGGAAACTGGCAAGAGATGAATAATTTTCCGGCTTTTGGGTTGTAAATGTATATTTACATTGCAAAGTTTGCAAAGTTGTTTGTTCCATACAAATTAACAACGTGCTGTAAGTTCATGTTTCAAGGCAATTTGTTCTGGTCCATGTCCTTCTCATTCAAGGCAATATTTTAAATACTTTGCTACGCTTCTGGAGCCCATAAATTCACAACATTCCCACTTTAGATTCAAAATGCTGAGGCTTCGTTGAGTGTTAATCTTTCATGTCTCCATAAGGGGAGGTGATGGCCTAGTGGTATTATAGCTGGACTATTAATCCAGAAACTCAGCTAATGCTCTGGGGACCCAGGTTCGAATCCTGCCACGGCAGGTGGTGGAATTTGAATTCAATAAACAAAATCTGGAATTAAGAATCTACTGATGACCATGAAACCTTTGTCGATTGTCAGAAAAACACATCTGACTCACTCATGTCCTTTAGGGAAGGAAATCTGCCATCCTTACCTGGTCTGGCCTATATGTGACTCCAGAGCCATGGCAATGTGGTTGACTCTCAACTAGGGATGGGCAATAAATGCTGGCCAGCCAGCGACGCCCATATTCCACGAAGGAATAAAAAAAAATGCAGGGAGTGGATTGATAGTTTGTAATGTGGCGCATGATTAGGGTACGGCAGTGAAATGTGATACCCTGAATGTACATTCTCATAACAATTAATTCCTATTCCTTTACAAATAATGTAACAATGTAATTCCGTTGTAACTGTTCCCCTATCAATCTTGTGCTTGCTCGCCTTCATTGGCCCCTGGTCAAAAAATATCTTCTGTGGAATTTCCCCGTCCCGCCCGCCTAGGGAATTATAGCAGGCGAGCCATGAACCATGCAAAGGTCCATTGACCTGGGGCGGGATTTTCTGGCCTTGGGGTGGCTGGAAAATCCCGCCCCTTGTTTTCAAATTCCTCCATGGCCTTCCCTCCACCCCTCCAACCTCACAACCCTCCCAAAATATCTGTGTTCCTCCAATTCTGGTCCCTTGTACTGACCTAATTTAAATTGCTCCAATATTTTGCCTGTGCCCCCAGTTGACAAGGCCCTAAGCTCTAGAAATCCCTCCCAAAATCTCAGTACATTCGTACTTTACTTTCCTTAAAACCATAAAATGTATTTATTTTTGGTGATCCAAGGTAGAGCCACTGGACGATAGTCATTAAGGCACACTGCCTGGCTTTTCTTGGTACTGGCGTGATGGTCATCTTCTTGAAGCAGATAGGGACCTCATATTGTTGTAAAGAGAGGTTAAAGATGGTAAGTTTTGAACCTCTGACAGGCAATTTCCCTCCTTTCTGTGACCCTACACGAAAATCTCTGTCTTTGAATTAGATGGACACTATGGACAAAGTGGACAGGTGGCAGGTGGGTGCAGTGGGGTAGGTGGGTGAGAGGCTAGGTAGGGTGAAAGATACTTGGTTCATGTCGGGAGGGCTAATCAGTTTGAGGACTAGTCAGGTCTGGTTTAGGAAGGAGTCAGGTGATTGGGGATAAGCATGGCTGGGAGGGGTAGTTGGGTCAGGTTGGGGAGTTGGTTGGGGTTAATCAGGTTCTCAGTGGGAATAGTTAGGGGGTGGATTCAGGGAGCTAGTCTGGGGGTCAGGGTAATTGGGGTGTCAAGGGAGAAGTCAGATGGGATCAGGATGAGTAATTGGGGTTGGAGTCTATAGTTAGACTAACTAACTATAGTTAGACTAATTCTATCATCCCATCCGACACGGGAGTCGGGTGGGCAAGGGACGGACAATGGGACGGTCCCTTGACTTTGCGCGGGATTTTCCGATCTCGGGTCGAGCATGGCCATAAAATCCCACTCTAGGTTTTCTTTCTATCTAACCATAGAACCCCGACAATACAGAAGGAAGCCATTTGGCCCATTGAGTCTGCACTGACACCCCAGAAGAACACGTTACCCAGGCATACCCCATCCCCGTAACCTCGCGCATTTACCGTGCTTAAGCCACTCAACCTAACATTTTTGGACACACCGAAGGGCAGTTTAGCATGGCCAATCCACCTAACCTACATATTTTTGCATACTAAGGGGCAATTAGCATGGCGAATCCAGCTAACCCGCGCATCTTTGGACTAACATTTCCTGATAATAATTCGGGTAAATAAATTGGAACTGTCCAAAGTGTCTAACTAACTCAGGGACAGAGATTTTCGTGTAGTGTCTCAGGAAGAAGGGGAATTGCCTGTCAGAGGTTCAAAACTTACCAGACAATTCCCACGATGCCCAACACGTCAGGACTTGTGTGAGGTCCTGAAATGCATCTTGGGTTCAAAGTCTGCTCCCCGATGATCCAAAGACTGGAAGATCTGGACCATTATCTCTTTATATGGCACACTGTGATACTTTCCTTTTATAAAGCTCTTATGAAGTGCCTTGGGATGTTCCATTATTTTAAAGGTGCTATTGTGCTGTTGTGCTGAGCACATTGCACATCCACATAAAATCTGAAGAAATTATGGTTAACAGTGAGTGCAACTTCCAAACAAATATAACCGTCTCTCATTAGCTGAAATGAGCAACACAAAAGCCAGAATCTAGGGTTCAGACAGGTATTCATTCTGGCTTAATGTCTAAAGTAACCATCGTGTGTGACTGGAGACTTCTGAAGAGATTTCTCTGGATTCTGCAATGCATGTCACTGCACCTTTTGAACTCATGGAGCCTGGAGCGCAGTTTAGGACAAAAAGGGATTATTTCTATTTAACCCTTGGGAGGCAGTTGGATCAATTCAGGAGGGGTAATCAGTTTGGGGGCTATAGTCATATGCTTGAGGGGATAGTTAGGTGGTTGGGGGTAAGTGTAGTCGAGAGGGGGTAGTCGCATAAGGCCAGGGAGTTGGACAGGGTTAATCAGGTGGAAAGAATGTAAGGAAGATCACAAAACTCTTCAAAGGTAATGATTCGGCAAGAAAGAATAAAATGATGGCTCCAATAGAGCTGAAATTTTAACGACACAGTGAGCCGGTGACCAAAGGGTGTTTGTGGCAGCTTTAGTAATAAAATATGTTGCATAGATATGTACAACACATTAAATGTTAAAATGCAATAGAGAGCTTCATTTTGTTTTGAAGATGCATCTTGTAAACTTCAACCAGAAAGAGACAGATCTTCGACACATCCTGTAGGGGTAATGTATCTGTTGTGGATGCAATCAGCAACTCAGTGCACATTGCGCCTGTTTTGAAAGGTCCCACAACTCCCACCCCACCTGGGGCTGAACACAGAATGTGTCATAAACCAGTGAAATCGGGCAGCGATTAATAACTTACAGAAAATAAATAAAAGTGCTTTAAACTATATTTCTTGATAGATTTAAGAGTAGCAACACACTGAAGCTTGGTGATTGCAGCTGAAAATAGATCTGTAAAAAAATCTCTGCCAGTCCATCACCAGCAAGTAACGACTATAATTACTGAGAATGACTTAAAGAAAAATTATTTCCTAGTTCGAGTGGGTTGTAGGGGTCAGTTCATTTGTGAATCTTTTTTTTAACCCTATCATCCCTCAAAGTGTGCTTTGTAGTGTTTGATTTGATTTGATTTATTATTGTCACAATACCATACAGTGAAAAGTATTGTTTCTGGTGCGCTATACAGACAAAACATACCATTCATAGAAAAGGAAGCGAGAGGGTGCAGAATGTAATGTTGCAGTCATAGCTAAGGTGTAAAGATCAACTTAATGCAAGGTAAGTCCATTCAAAACTCTGAGAGCAGCAGGGAAGAAGTCGTTCTTGAGTCGGTTGGTACGTGACCTCGGACTTTTGTACCTTTTTCCCAAAGGAAGAAGGTGGAAGAGAGAATGTCTGGAGTGCATGGGGTCCTTAATTATGCTGGCTGCTTTGCCGAGGCAGCAGGAAGTGTAGACCAAGTCAATGGATAAGAGGCTGGTTTGCATGATGGATTGGGCTACATTCATGACCTTTTGTAGTTCCTTGCAGTTTTGAGCAGAACAGGAGCCATACCAAGCTGTGATACAACCAGAAAGAATGCTTTCTATGGTGCATCTGTAAAAGTGGGTGAGAGTCGTAGCTGACATGCCAAATTTCCTTAGTCTTCTGAGAAAGTAGAGGCATTGGTGGGCTTTCTTAACTATAGTGGGGGGACCAGGACAAGTTGTTAATGATCTGGACACCTAAAAACTTCAAGCTCTTGACCCTTTCTACTTCGTCCCCATTGATGTAGACAGGGGCATGTTCTCCTTTACGCTTCCTGAAGTCGATGACAATCTCCTTCGTTTGTTGACATTGAGGGAGAGATTATTGTTGCTGCACCAGTTCACCAGATTCTCTATCTTATTCCTGTACACTGTCTCGTCATTGTGACTAAAAGAAGCAGCTTTATGTTTTGGAACTTTTGGGTTGGGGACAAGATGGAGAGCAAGAATGGAGAAGTGGAAAAATGGAAGTGAGAATGAAGGGTGATTAAAAATGGATGAATGAGATGAAAAGATGAGATTGTGTTGAGGAACACAAGTCCAACAACTCATCGATACCAACATCTATCCCGGACCGTCCACCTCCTCCTGTCCCTCAGATCCCATCCCTCCTAACCCCACCCTTGCCGCTTATCCACCATACCCTCTGACCTTCCCCTCTCCGAGGCTGTGCGTGCTGTTCTCAGCAAAGGAATCAACTTTGTACCCTTATGTCCTCACCTCAACGGATTTCAGGCTCAACATGATGCTGAACTCTTCTTCCGCCATCTTCATCTCCATGCTCACTTCTTTGGGCAGGTGTCCGCCCCCCTGCTCAGCAGATCCTTTCACCCACCTCCAGCATTCCTCTTCCATCTGGCCTCCTTATCTGCACTTGATCTTTTCATCGAGAACTGTCGGCATGACATCGGCAGTCACAATTTCTCTGCTCCTCTCAACCACTCTAACTTGTCTCCTTCCGAACTTGCTGCACTTCGCTCTCTCAGGCCTAACACTTACCTTGTCATCAAACCCAACAATCAGGGCGGTGCGGTTTTTGACCTCTATCTTACAGAGTGCCAACTCTCGGACGTTTCCTCCTATCTGCCCCTGGACCATGACCCCACCACCGAACATCAAGCCACTGTTTCTCCAACCTAAAGCCCCCTCCCCCCACTTCAGGCCACTGTCACATTCCTCAGGTAGTCCCTTAACAATCTTCATCTTTGTTCTGCCATTCACACATTCTGATCATTTAATGGACACTTTGAGCACCCTTTCTCAACCACCTTCATCATCATTTACATTTCCTTTGGCCAATTACAGCTACAACCACCACTCCCCACTCCCCACCACCCCTGCACCCTCATAGTATAAATCTTTTCCGATTTTCCTTTCTCTCAGCTCTGATGAAGGGTCATCCAGACTTGAAACATCGGCTCTATTCTCTCTCCACAGCTGCTGTCGGACCTGCTGAGATTTTCCAGCATTTTCTGTTTTTGTTTCAGATTCCGGCATCCGCAGTATTTTGCTTTCATCAAACATGCGCAATTAGTGAAAACACTAAATGGTTCTTCATTTACCTGAAGGGCATCAGCAATGTTAGGCTGAGACTTGCTCCAGGGACAATGTCTTAACCACGAGTGCAAAAGATTGTGGAAACTCAAGTTGCACTGAACACAATTTGCACTTAAAATTATGATCTTTTACATTAGTTGCACCAAAATTGGATGAATTATACTGAGTGAAAACAATGCTGACAAGAAAGGAAGACATGCATATAAATATATATATATATATATAATACAAAAATAGTGCAGGCTTGTTTAACCTACCTCACAGTAAGTTGATCTTTCTCTACACCCTAGCTATGACTGTAACACTAAATTCTGCACCCTCTCCTTTCCTTCTCTATGAACGGTATGCTTTGTTTGTATAGCACACAAGAAACAATACTTTTCGCTGTATACTAATACTTGTGACAATAATAAATCAAATCAAACCTTTTCACTTGGTGAGGGTGGTTCGGGTTGAGGGGGGTGGCACATTTGCATATTTTCCTCATTCAAGAGGCCAATAAGCAAATTTAAGAACGATAAAGTTTAACACAAAAATAAACTGATTTTTTTTTTTAAGCTGAGGTTTTAAGGAAAGAAACAATTGCTGAACAAATGTAAAGGAATCTAAAGCAAAGTCATAGCAATAAACTGTTGAGTTAAAAAAGAGTAAGTGTAATAAATCTTCAGAGGCAGAAGTCCCTTCACCAGAATACCTTTATTTACTATTCCAACAGCGGTACACAGAGTGCTATCAGTCAGCAGTCTACCTTCAGGAGCGCCAGAGGAACTGACACTCCCGGTTAAATACGAGGAAAAGAGTCCCTGATTGGCCCATCAATTGACTCCTTAATCAGGGAGTTCATATTCCAATAGGCCAATCTCAATGGCCTGATTGAAGTCATCCAAAGTCCAAAGATGTGCGGGTTAGGTTGATTGGCCATGCTAAAAATTGCCCTTAGTGTCCTGAGATGTGTAGATTAGAGGGATTAGTGGGTAAATATGTAGGGATATGGGGGTAGGGCCTGGGTGGGATAGTGGTCGGTGCAGACTCGATGGGCCAAATGGCCTCTTTCTGTACTGTTGGGTTTCTATGATTCATTACATTAAGCAATTAAAGTGTTCGATTCCTGGCTTGGGTCACTGTCCGTGTGGAGTTTGCACGTTCTCCCCATGTCTGCGTTTCCTCTGGGTGCTCCGGTTTCTTCCCACAGTCCATAGACGTGTTGGTTAGGTGCATTGACTGTGCTAAATTCTCCCTCAGTGTATCCAAACAGGCGCCAGAGTGTGGCGACGAGGGGATTTTCACAGTAACTTCATTGCAGTGTGAATGTAAGCCGACTTGTGACACTGATAAATAAACTTTAACAGGAGCTGCTAAACTTCTGGGCCAAAAAGTATTATTTTCACCTGTGAAACTCATTGGAACTGCTAAGGTTGTCCGAACATTTGATGGCAACTTATGTAGCTAGGAGAAACATTTAACCAGGTCAAAGATGTCTGTTTCCCAGTCTCGTTGAGGGACAGTTGATGGAAAAATGGCTAGTTTCTATTTCTGATGCCAACAATGAGAATCACATCACTGGTCCTTGTTGGAAATTTTCTTGTGTACAGGTACTTTTAATATTTAAATTAAGCGATTGAATGGTTCCCAAGGACAGATACGATAATGTTGCACAATTAAATATTTAACGGCATGAACAGAGAGGTTGTGGTTTTATTTCAAAGCCTCTATATCTCTAATGTGAACCAGAAATAGCTGTTTTAATTAAATATTATTCTGCCTGAGATATCAGAGAAATAGCTTGCAGGATGACTGGCATTGCAAATTAGAAACATGCTTGCATCAAACATTCCACTCAGGTTTAGAGCAATAATTTTGTGACAAAAATGGCCATGAGTTATTTAAAATAACAGTTTATTACATTTAGTCTCCCACGCTTAAATTACTCTTTTGTTATGCCTCAGTCATGATTTCCAAATCCCCGGTGTTCTCTGCACAATCTGAAAAGATTCCCTTCATTTTCCGCTCCCCCCGCAGGGTGTTTTGAGGCAGCGGAGATGCTCGCCAGTGGCCGATGGTGGGATCTTCTGCTCCTGCCGCTTTCAACAGGGTTTCCTGTTGTTCGTAACCTCGGGACTTAATGGTTTGAGTTATAAGGAGAGGCTGGATAGACTGGGACTTTTTTCTCTGGAGCGTAGAAGGCTGAGGGGTGATCTTATAGAGGTCTATAAAATAATGAGAGGCATAGATCAGCTAGATAGTCAATATCTTTTCCCAAAGGTAGGGGAGTCTAAAACTAGAGGGCATAGGTTTAAGGTGAGAGGGGGGAGATCCAACAAGGTCCAGAGGGGCAATTTTTTCACGCACAGGTGGTGAGTGTCTGGAACAAGCTGCCAGAGGTTATAGTAAAGGCGGGTACAATTTTGTCTTTTAAAATGCGTTTAGCCAGTTACATGGATAAGATGGGTATAGAAGGATATGGGCCAAATGTGGGCAATTGGGACTAGCTTCGGGGTTAAAAAAAGGGGCGGCATGGACAATTTGGGCTGAAGGGCCTGTTTCCATGCTGTAAACCTCTATGAATCTATGCTGGGGAACCGAGGGTTACAACTAAGGAACCCAGTCCCCTTAAGATTAAGGGTGGCACGATGGCACAGTGGTTGGCACTGCTGCCCTACTGCACCAGGTTCAATTCCGGCCTCGGATGACTGTCTGTGTGGCGTCTGCCCATTCTCCCCATGTCTGCGTGGGTTTCCTCCGGCTGCTCCGGTTTCCCCCCACAGCCCAAAGATGTGCCGGTTAGTTTGATTGGCCATGATAAATTGCCCCTTAGTGTCAGGGGGATTAGAAGGGTTAATGTGGGGGTTATGGGGATGGGATCTGGGTGGGATTGTTGTCGGTGCAGGCTCGATGGGCCGAATGGTCTCCTCCTGCACTGTAGATTCTATGATGAAGAATGAACCTCTCTCCAGATGAGGTTTGTCCTGAGGTCATTGCAGGCCATTCCTCATGAAACCAGTGGAACCAATTAGCGCTAGACTGTTAATCCAGAAACTCAACTGATGCTCTGGGGACTCGGGTTTGAATCCCACCACAGCAGATGGTGAAATTTGAATTCCATAAAAAATATCGGAATTATAAATCTACTGATGATTATGAAACCAAGTCGATTGTCTTTAAAACCAATCTGGTTCACTAATGTCCTTTAGGAGAGGAAATCTGCCGTCCTTACCTGGTCTGGCCTACATGTGACTCCAGAACCAGAGCAATGTGGTTGACTCTCAACTGCCCTCTGAACAAGGGCAACTAGGGATGGGCAATAAATGCTGGCCAGCCAGCGACGCCCATGTTCCATGAATGAATTTTTAAAAACCTGCGATAGGGGCTCTCTGTCAGCAGGCCTGGACATCCCTGATGGCGGGAATGGACGGAAAATTCCGTCTACATATTTCCTCATTTATTTGGTCATTTACACCAATTTGTGGCAATTTGTGACCCATGTGCTTGCTTGCCTGCACTCCTTCCTGAGTCTACTGCAACCCTTATCAATGTGTCTTTGTTACCTTTAGACTTCGCTATTTTAACCTATGCCAGGCCAATCTCCCATGCTCTGGCCTCTGCAAGCTTGCGGTCATCCCAAACTCTGTTGCCCGAGTGCTAATTTGCACTCAGTTCTGTTTAACTGGAAACCCTACATTGGCAACAGAAATGTGCGCTGAAAATCTTCGTTCGCGACTGGGATTCTCCATTGCCACTGAAAGTGAATGGTGTTTTGGCTGGAGCGCCAGGTTCTCCATTCTCACTTGCAGCGGGGCAGGCACAGATGGGATTGGGGAATCCCGCTCGCAATGGACTGGATTGTTTAACAAGTTGGCATCAGCTGTGGCTCAGTTGGTAGCACCCTTGCCTCTGAGGCAGAGAGTTGGGGATCGTTCACGTCCCACTCCAGAGACATGAGCGTAAAAGTCCAGTCTGAAATTTCAGCGTGGAACTGAGAGAGCAGTACACTGTTGGAGGTGTCAACCTTTGAATGAGACAAACTGAGGCTCCATCTGTGATCTCAGGTTGACGTACGGCACTATTTCAAAGAGAAACAGGGGAGATAACCCCAATATCCTGACCAATATTTCTCCCTCAATCAAGATCACAAGAACAGATTATAATGTTACTTTGTCTGGAATCTTGTGTGCAAATTGCCTGCCACATTTCTTTTTAATCCATTCGTGGGACATGGGCATCGCTGGCTGGCCAGCATTTATTACCCACCCCAAGTTACCCTTGAGAAGGTGGTGGTGAGCTGCCTTCTTGAATCGCTGCTGTGGGTTGACCCACAATGTCGTTAGGGAGGGAATTCCAGGATTTTGACACAGTGACTGTGAAGTAACAGCGATATATTTCCAAGTCAGGATGGTGAGTGACTTGGAGGGGAACTTGCAGGTGGTGGTGTTCCCATGTATCTGCTGCCATTGTCCTTCTAGTAAGAAGTGGTCATGGGTTTGGAAGGTGCTGTCTAAGGATCTTTGGTGAATTGTTTTGATTTTACATTAGTAACTCCACTTTAAAAGTCCTTCATTGGATGTCCTGAGATCATGCTAGGCACTGCATAAATTAAATCCTTCCACTTTCCATCCCTCCATCACTTCAATGGGGACATAATGATATAATGCAGATAGAAGTGTTGGGCCTTCTGATTCTGAAAAAAATTTAAATGGGAGAACGGAACTTGAAATGGTCAAAATATCATGGCTTAAAAACGAATATTGGCACGCAGTGTAAAATGGGATCACTTTCATGAAACTGCTGGACAATTTATTGCCCCATACCAATGGAAAAGAATGTGAGAAGCTGTAAATCTCATATTACCAAAGCTCCACGTTGCAGTTATGTGCTGTAAGCAAACTTTAAAATCATACATTTGATTATTGATGACTGCCTGCACTGACATTTGCACTTTTATTGCAACCTGTCACTGGACCGGGCCTCCTCTGAGACCTGATGGATCTATGAGCAGTGAAAAGAAGTTATTATTTGCCACTTCACAAGTATCTCCAATCGATATTGTAAAGATTACAGCATAACTATAAATTGGAAATTTGACATTGATAAGCCCAAATTACTCAGCGAATTCTGGGCTCAATTTGGAATTAGCAGATTTGTGACCAATGCGTTCCCTATACCTAATGCCCTGCCCCGTGATGAGTTCAGTGGTGGGGGCCATTTACTTCGGGGCAGACGGTGGGAGCTTTCCTGCTCCACTCCAATTAGGTCCAAGGGCGACCTTCCTGCTTCCCCTCTATCGCCCACAACCGAGGCCCTTATGTGGAAGGTTAATGTTGGTGGTGAGGGTGGAGGGGGGTGGGACAGTGGATGGGGGAGTTCCTCACTCAGAGGCACTCAGTGTCTGATTAAAAGACCCAACACCGGGAAGGGGTTGTTGGTGGTAGGGTGTTGGCCTCTGAGCCCCAATCCCCCCAACACATGCTGCTGATCTTCCTTCCTCCCCCCCCGCCTCCCCTCATTTGTAACCCCGCCCTGCCCACATTCCTCCTGCATTATTCACCTGTGATTTGGGATCCAGCAATGATCCGACCTCAGGCAGGTGTCATAGTGACAGCAGCCACTGCCTCTCTGGTGGTGCTGCCATTCAGTAGAGCTGCCGGCCTCAGCAAGTGGGTCTTCCGCCCCTGGCATCCTTGACCCTAACCAAGGTCCCCAATGTTCTGTTCAGTGCCCAGGTGGCACTTAATTCAACATTCCTTCACTACAAGGGGTGACGTAGGGCTTTCACTGGCTCTCTTGCCATTGCGTAAGGACCCCATTACCTCCATTAAATCCAGCCACTAGAATCATAGAATCATAGAATCCTACAGTGCAGAAGGAGGCCATTCGGCCCATCAAGTCTGCACTGACCACAATCCCACCCAGGCCCTATCCCCATAACCCCATGCATTTACCCCTGACACTAAGGGGCAATTAAGCATGACCAATCCACCTAACACGCACACCTTTGGATTGTGGGAGGAAACCGGAGCACCCGAAGGAAACCCACACAGACACAGGGAGAATGTACAAACCCTGCACAGACAGTGACCCAAGGTAGGAATCTAACCCAGATCCCTGGCACTGTGAGACAACAGCGTTAACCACCGTGCCGCCCCCAATGGATTTAATGAACTATTAAGTTGATGACAAAAGGTATTGAACTGAAACATTGGGTAGAATTTTAACATGGGCGTGCATGGTGCTAATCTGTATGGGAGACTAAACCATTAAAAGGTTGCGGCATGTGGAACTATGCCATGATCATATTCAATTCCTATTAACTACCATGCAGTTGGAGGGAAACCCTGGTGAGGGCTGGTGTCATTCCTGTTACAGGCATAGGTTAAGAGGCAATTAAGTTGAATTTAAACCAGCATTCTGGTTTTAACAGGCAGTGCATGGATTTCCTGAGCTGTGTCAATCTCTCCAAAGTCAGCATGGAGAAAACACAAGTAAGATTGATGGCTCCATGGAATTGACAGGTTGGAAAGCCTTTCAATACTGTAACAGCACAGCCTCTTCCTTGCCAAGGTGAAAGTGAATTTTCACAGTTTATTGGGTGGCATGGTGGCACAGTGGTTAGCACTGCTGCCTCACAGTGCCAGGGACCCAGGTTTGATTTCTAGCTTGGGTCACTGTCTGTGCAGAGTCTGCATATTCTCCCCGTGTCTGCGTCGGTTTCCTCCGGGTGCTCCGGTTTCTCCCACAGTCTGAAAGATGTGCTGGTTAGGTGCATTGGCCATGCTAAATTCTCCCTCAGTGAACCTGAACAGGCACCAGAGTGTGGCGACTAGGGGATTTTCACAGTAGCGTCATTGCAGTGTTAATGTAAGCCTACTTATGACGAATAAATAAACTATAAACTTTGATGCACTTTCACAGATTTCATTGGTGAACACAAAAGGTGTTTATTAATCAAAATTCTACAGCAGCCACATGGGCTGTAGCTAGCTCCTAAAATGTCTCTGCTTAGGAGCCTTTCACACACAGGGGTGATTCCACACTCTGAGTTCTGATTGGTCACCCAGGCCAGATGCCCCTTACTCTGCTGTGTTGCCCATAAAGACACAATCTCCACAATAGGTGATTCTCACCACTGTTGAAGTTATTTCTGCTACCCTGGGCTTTACTCATCTTGATTTCATTTCCTCACTGCCAGCCTTCACTGCAACATTGGAGCATTTCATGCAGCTCAATCTTGGACCATTGATGAGGGGCAGGATGGGAAAGCAGCCTCACCGATAGCCGGAGAAGCTGTCTTCTCCCAACCACATGCTGCTTTATGGCACAGACGGCATGGACAGAGCTCATGCTCAAAGAAGGCAATGCCCCCAAGCACAGAGTAAAATAGGCCAAGGATCAACATTGCTCACACAACAGAAAGGAGCTGTAAGAGGATGAAGGTGAGGATGGCTCTGGGGGAAGCAGCCCAATGTGGCCTGGATGCCTGCATCTGGCCATCTAACTAACCGCCAAAGAAGCCTGCGACTGACTCATTCAGTCAGATAACCTGACTGCGTGGAGCCTTATGGCACAACAGTACTGAAGCCACTGCCAATGCTTTGGAGATCTTGCACCCTCAGATGGAGACTCTCCACTGCTGTCGCCATCTCAGCCAGCTGCTCCTGCTCACTGGTAATGAGTGCTTTGCCATCGGGGAACCGAGCTAACTCCCTTGGAGGCCCCACAGAGAGTGTGATCTGAGCGGGTGGACAGGGCTTTCTCCTAGTGCGCAATCTGCTTTGAGAACAGCTTGGCCTCCTGCTTCAGCTCCTGCGTCACCCTTCAATCCCCAGTGGGCAATGAAAGACATGAACTGGAACTGATAGGTAAGAGTTCGAATTCATCAGATATCCAGCATCTCCAGTGATTTGCTTTTCTATTAAATCTAAATAGAGAACTTACAGTTTGCTTGTTAAGGTTCTAAAAATATTAAAAAATGTATATTTAAAAATACAACATATTTTGGTTATGTTTGTTTACAATGAATGGATTTCTTTGTCCCTTCCCAAGGACATACAAGCTTACAAAAGTGATGGACAGGAAAGGATGCGGTTTATCCAGGCAGTTGTAATGAATGTCTCATGCTTTACGACACAGACACTGCCTACCCACCTTGAACCACATGACTTCTTAAGTGGCGATAAACCATCTAAAACCTAGGCCAATCAGAGTGAAAAATTTGGAAAATTTCTTTTTGATCCTTTCACACAATCAAAACGTACTGAACCCTGGAATAATCAGAATGAGTACAGGACACAAGGAGGCCATTTGGCTAGTCAGGCCTGTGCTGGCTCTCTACAAGAACAAATCAGATAGTCCCACTCACTTGCTCTTTGCCCATTGCCCTGCATTTTTTTTTCTTTTTAGTTGTTTATCAGATTCCCTTTTGAAAGCTTCCTTTTTGAATCTGCCTCCACCACAATCTCAGATCCTAACCACTCGCTGCAGCAAAACTTTTCTTCTCATGAGGCTGTTTGTTCTCTTGCCAATCACATTTAATCAGTCTCCTCTGGTTCTTGATCCTTCTGCCAATGGGAATAGTTTTTCTCTATTTACTACCGTCTGGTCCCTGTCTGGTTTTGAACACCTCTATTAAGTCTCAACCTTCTCTTTAAAAAGAACAACCGTAACTTCGCTATTTATCCACATAACTGAAGTCTCTCTGGCACTAGCTTCCTAAATCTTTTCTGTACCCTTTTAAAGACTTCACATCCTTCCTAAAGTTTGGTATCCGGAATTGGACACAGTGGTCCAGTTGAGGCTGGGGCAATGTTTCAAAAGCTTCTTTGTTCTCTAAGCATCTATTCCTAAAGCCAAGGATCCCACATGTCTTTCTGACCATTTTCTCAACCTGCTCTGCCACTTCCAATGATTTGTGCGCATTTATTGCTGCACATCTCTGTTCTTGCAGCCTCCATACACGCAGGTCTAAGTAATTAGTATAAACCAAGGGAAGCAGTGTTCTGAGTACTGCGGAACCACACTACATACCTTCCTCCAGTCTGAAAAACAACCTTCCACCATTACCCCTTTGACTACTTTGCACTACTCTTTCTTGTCACATCCAACTTTGCATCCATGTTTGTTCTGTGTTTATCCATGGGCTCTAACTTTATGTAGCATTTTATCAAACACCTTTTGGAAGTCCATGTACACCACATCAACCACCTTACCTTAATTAACCCTCCATGTTTTGTAAATCAGTTTTGCGGGTTTCTCGATCTGCCCTGGCAAGCACCAATGGAAGATATCCTGGAAAATTCACACCGGCGTGCAACCAACTTTTGCACTCCTGCTGGCGGGAGAATTATGTCCATGATTTTCCTTTAAAATATCCATGTTGGCTTTCCTTAATTAATCCACACTTGTCTAGGTGACTATATATTTTCTCTAAGATTATTATTTCTAAAATCTTTCTCACCACTAAGGTGAAACCACTGCTTGGCTTATCCTTGCCCACTTTTTGAACAGGGCATTTGTAATTCTCCAGTCCTGCAGCACAACTTGGTATCTCCAGGGAATTGGAGAATTATGGTCAGTACCTCTGCAATTTCCACCCTTACTTCCCTTGGCATCCTCGGATGCATCCCATCCAGTCCTGTCGATTTATCCACCATCTTTCTTTCTAATGTCTCCCCTTCATCAATCTTTAACCCATCCAGTATCTTAGCTGCCTCCTTTCTCACTGTGACTTTGGCAGCATCTTTTATTCATTTGTGGGACATGGGCGTCGCTGGCTGGCCAGCATTTATTGCCCATTGCTAGTTGCACGAGGGCAGTTGAGAGTCAACCACATTGTTTTGGCTCTGGAGTCACATATAGGCCAGACCAGGTAAGGACGGCAGATTTCCTTCCCTAAAGGACATTAGAGAACTAGATGGATTTTTCCAACAATCGACAATGGTTTCATGGTCATCAGTAGATTCTTAATTTTTTAAATTGAATTCAAATTCCTCCATCTGTGGTGGCGGGATTCGAACTCGGGTCATTAATTGAGTTTCTAGATTAATAGTTTAGCGATAATACCACTAGGCCATTGCCTCTCCTCCAATAGGGGCGGCACAGTGGTTAGCACTGCTGCCTCACAGTGCCAGGGACCTGGGTTCGATTCCCGGCTTGGATCACTGTCTGTGTGGAGTTTGCATCTTCTCCCCGTGTCTGCGTCGGTTTCCTCCGAGTGTTCCGGTTTCCTCCCACAGTCCAAAGATGTGCGGGTTAGGTGGATTGGTCATGCTAAATTACCCCCTAGTGTTAAGGGATACTACCTAGGGTAAATGCATGCGGTTATGGGGATAGGGCCTGGATGAGATTGTGGTCAGTGCAGACTTGATGGGCCGAATGGCTTCCTTCTCCACTGTAGAGATTCTATAGAGCATAAACAGTTTTCTGTAGGGGCGGAAAGCAGAGAGGTTGCAACTTTTGATTGCTAGTAGATCCATTCAGCAGAAGCGCAGCAAAAGGAAAAGGTTGATTAATATATCATAAATTTGCATCACCATGGTGAAATAAGCTTTGAGACGTGCATGAGAGATACAATTATGTTAGAGCGGTTAGTCAGATGGAGCATTACTGAGAGCATGAGTTAGGGTTGCATCATTATTTTTGTATAGATGTGTTATAAATGACTGTGACATATACCTTCCCATTATTTGCCTATATTTTCTGTTTAGTCAGTGACTGATTCTATTATTTTCAGAGATCACGAACCTCACAAGAGGACACAAGGTCCAGTTAAATATTTAATAAGTTAAATACAATAACAAGAGTTTCAGCCCGAATCCTGTGCTTGGTCCATCACTTGACATTAATGAATATAAAATCACTCATTATTATAGGGAAAGAGAGAAATGTCTGAGTAATGCTCTGCTTATTTGACTTTTTTGCTAAGACCATAGAATTCCGCAGTCTCAAATGGAGGCAACACCCATCCTCTTATTGCTGAATAATGAATACACTTAAAACTGTCAAAAGCCCTCTGCAAGCAATTTGTTAGGAATGTTGCCCTCCAACCTGGTGGTTCTGTTGTGTGCTGATGTCTCTGGATATTCTGCCAGCAATGGAAGCAATTGACGGGCGGGATTACAGCTTTGGAGGTGGATTTTGACAGCATGAATTTTACAACCATTAGAAACCTGTTTTAATACCTTTTCTGATAATATGCGGTGCTTGCTGAGTCAGACTGAAAGGAGCAAGGCAATGGTGTAAAGTGTGCAAAATCATCACAATGCACTTAAGGAATGTCTGAAATACTATTTGATGGCAAATAACTGGCTGAAATTTTCAATAACACAGTCTTATTATTTGTCCAGCTGATGCTGCAGTTCCAAAGATTAAAATCAAGTTCAATCTAAATTCCCTTCTTCGAAAGAGATTCGTAGTCCAAATTTATTTTCACTTTCTGTAAAGTGTTGTTTAAATGCAGACCAGCAAATTAAGCTGGTGTATGTTTTCTTAGGTTATGCCGTCTCCTACTAAATCATCCAGCTGCATATTTGTAGTGCTGTGGCTTTATGCCATTGACAAAAAAGCTTAGAGTTAACTCTGCACAATTGTCCACAGCCACTTTGCAATATAATAAGGCTCACAGCCACTCCTGCATCATCAGCGACATGTACAACTAACTTGCATTTTTATAACTCATTAAGGATGTAACACATCTGAAAGCACTTCATAAAAGCATTCAAAAAACAAATTTTGACACCAATCCACACAGGGAGATAATGGGCACGAATTTACTTTGACAAAGGGTCATCTGCTCTGTCACATCTGTAAGGAGAGAAAAGAGCTGACGTTTCGAGTCCAGAAGACCCTTTGACAAAGGGTCATCTGGACTTGAAACGTCAGTTCTTTTCTCTCCCTACAGATGCCGCTAGACCTGCTGAGATTTTCCAGCATTTTCTCTTTTGGTGTTAAAATAATTTGGCTGAATGCCTCATTGCCAGGCCTTACAAACGAGCAGCAAGACATAGCTTGGCTGGTGGTGAGAAGAACCTTCCCCATCAGATCCTTCCTGCATGCTTGCAGTTTCACCACCTCCACATACTGCACTCAAGGTAGCTGCAGTGGGGAAGAGACCATCACTCACCTCCATCTAGAATGCATCTTTGCAAAGCGTGTCTGAACAAAGATGCTGTGATTTTGATTGAGGTTCAGCTTGAGCAGCTCCGGAATGCAGGACTTGATGCTATATGAGTTGTTCTCAGGGATGCCCGGGTAAATATCAACCATTGCTCAGTGAAAGGGGCCCTTTAGCCTGTCAGAAACTTGCTAGTATTCCAGTGCTTGGAGCTGTTGACACTGTGTTGCAGACTAGCACACTCCAAGATCCGCAACTATGTGACGAAGAACGCACTAAAACTCGGGACAGCCATTTCAAAGGCTTCATGGGGAAAGCTGAATTTCCAGTGCTGGTGAAGACCTCTGAATGATGTTACAATCCTCATAGAGAACGATAATTTAAAAAAATATATGAATTTCCCAGTGACCAATGTAAATAATGATGTGGAGATGCTGGCGTTGGACTGGGGTGGAATCACGAGCTTTCGGAATGCTGCTCCTTCATCAGGTGAGTCACCTGATGAAGGAGCAGTGCTCCAAAAGCTAGTGATTCCAAATAAACCTGTTGGACTTTAACCTGGTGGTGTGAGACTTCTTACAATGTAGATAAGATTTCACATTGTAAGACTTCTACTGTAACAAGCAAATTAAAATCAACCGTGAGCCAACATTACTTAGTAGGCAGCGGAGACACTAAACTGCAACCACTGTTGCCAAAACCCATCTATCATATTATACCCAGGGGTCAGAAAACATGTAGAAAAAGAATCCCTTGTGCTGAATGTACGAGAGAATGCTTGGCCTGGAATGCAAATGTACATTGTAAATATAATGGCAAGTTTAGTGAGGCATCTCATGTACTGTATTGAAAGATACTGGTTTGCACAGCACTTTATGTCAATTCGAACTGTTATGCAATGTGACTTTACAAATTTTGTGAGTAAAAAATATTTGCATGGAGGGAGAAAGTAAAAATGAAAAGCATGTTACATAATCACGGTACAAAAGTAGTCATTTATAATGGAAAGCCTGAGGAGAGGCCAAAGCATGTGGTACTAGCAAAGTAACAAAAGGATAGGAGACAATATAGGGTAACTCAAGAAAAGCCAGTTAAGTAATGATGAAAGTTAGCATTCAAAGTGTACTGTTGAAGGACAGAGGGAATTATGGATGGGCAAAACCCATCACAATACGCTATGTTTTCTGCTCATGGAGTGCAGTCTGCAAAAATCATTCTTCATAAAAGAACACAAAACCCGCAAATCAATTCAGTTGAGAGGCATTTTCAGAATTGTTTAGCTTCAAGGACTACACTTAGGATGTGACAAAAACGTAGAAATTGCAATAAATTGAATCTACATAATGAACATCTATTTCCTTAAACCAATTCCTGACATAATAGCGAATTCCAGCCTTGCAGAATGAGTTGGAAATGAATGTAGCTGTGCATGTTTGATTCCTTTGGAACTTAAAGTTCTTTTATTAGTTTAATCAAAGATTCCTTTCAAATAGTCATAAATCATTTTGTATATAAAGGCAAATTGCAGAAAGGTTTCTAAATGAGACTTGAATACAAAGTCCTGCCTGAATAGAAAGACTGAATAGAAATGAAAGCTGTATTTGCTATTAATGGTTTTAAGATGAGTTGTTTGAAGTTAAATACCTTTCCTTATTCTTGTCAGTTTACATCAATAGAGTGAAGCTGAGTACTCAATATGGTCTTTGTGTTTCACATCTGCTGCTGTGTCTTCATTTCAAACAGAGCTGCGCGCGGAACCCAGATCTGGACAAGCAAGATTACCATAGAGGAGTGATCCTCTTCAATGTAAAAATTCAAAGGCCAATAACTCGCGATGCATTTGAGTGGGTTTGCACAGTGGTCTGTGCTGCATAACGATACAGAATTTTAATCAGTCAATAGAACTTGTTTCTATGAATTTTAATCAAAACTATCGGTCCCCCATAGCAACCGGCCATGCTCATTCAACGCATAAATAATAGTTTTATTAAACAATAATGGGAAGTCGCATCGATCATAATTTGAGGCAATGAAGATTTAATTTATTGCTGAACATTAAGGGCAAAATTTTCCCATCCTGCACACAATGGGAATCGTAGCCGGTGGGACGTGGACCATGCAAAAGTCTGTTGACCTTGGGTGGGATTTTCTAGCCTTGGGGCGAGCGCAGCAGCCCTAAATCTATGGTGTTTCTGTAGCAGGACAATAGTGGAAGATGCATCTATTTTAATGAATTATGTTGAATTTCCACTGCTGGTGATGACCTCTGAATGATGTTACAATCCCCATGCAGAATGATAACTTTTAAAAAGATATCTGAATTTCCCAGTGACCATTGTAAATAAGATTTCACATTGGAAGACATTTACTGTAACAAGCAAACTAAAATCACAATGACACAACATTTTTTAGTAGTCAACGAAGATGTTAAACTACAGATATTCCAATATTAACTTCTTAACTCAAATGAAAGCCCATGCCACATTACCTCACACTCTTACCAGAAAGGTAGCCTTATTTTTAAAGTCCCAAGTTCCTCCAGGTCTCTTCTCCCTGTCCTATCAGGGTAAATCTGCCAATGCCCCCTTCCTCCACAAGTGAACATACAATAATTTAGCCTCTGATGTTTTTAAACTTTAACACTCCACAAGCTTTGTTTTTTTTTCAAAAAGGGATCCTTCCTCAGCATCATTTGGCTGGGTGATTTACCCCCAAAACAGCCTTTTTCCATGTTTGGCACAGCAGCATCTATTTTGATGTTTCTTACCCAAATCTCCCTTGCTGACTTGACTGCCTCTGAGAGTCTGTGTACAGAAAGTGCAGCTGCCTCCTCTTCTATGCCCACGTTTAAAGCTTTCAATAAATTTTCAATGAGGGTGGCACTGTGGCACAGTGGTTAGCACTGCTGCCTCACAGCACCAGGGACCCCGGGTTCGATTCCCAGCTTGGGTCACTGTCTGTGTGGAGTCTGCACGTTCTCCCCGAGTCTGCCTGGGTTTCCTCCGAGTGCTCCGGTTTCCTCCCACAGTCCAAAAGATGTGCTGGTTAGGTGCATCAGCCATGCTAAATTCTCCCTCAGTGTACCCGAACAGGTGCCGGAGAGTGGCGACCAGGAGATTTTCACAGTAACTTCATTGCAGTGTTAATGTAAGCCTACTTGTGACACTGATAAATAAACTTTAACTTTAAGTTTAGACTTGAATAAGATTCCTGGGACCAGAATTACAAGTGCATAAGCGACATGGTTTATTTTATTCACAAAAGCTTCTTCACCCCCTGTTTCTGCTATGTAGACTCCCACTATTGATACAGGTTTGTATGGTAGCTTCAAATGAGCAGTATGTACATATTATATGTTTCAAAACATTAATCCACTACAACCTGGACTCCTGTTTCCATGCTAAATGTTCACATAGGCCAGTCTTTAGGTAGATTTAGTATGTGGTCTGATGGGCTTATTTCTAGGCAAATTTTGTAGGAGTACACATCCCCTCACTCCAAACTACTCCATTTTACCTTGAATTAAATGAGACAGTCGAAAACATAACCATCCTATAACATCCAGTGGACATAACAATGATATATATGCTATGATCTTTGGTCAGACCCCAGGTCTTAGGGGGATCTTGTTAGGGACCAATAAGGTTTAGTTCAAAGTAGATAAAGTTTGACATTCAGAACATTTATTAAATGAATATAGCCGCAAAATTCCCTGGGTTTTGAACAAAAAAAACTGAACTCTACTTTGCAAGTTCAGAAAGATAAAACAATTTACAATATCTATCTTATGTTCTAACATTCAGAGTATGAAGTACATGTGAGTTAACAAGCGAACTGTGGTCAGACACACCATACTACACAATAAATAGCAGATGCGACCAAACAGATTCCATGGATTTCTCAACAACCCAATCAGACCTTTGTCACATTGTGAACAAACCAATCTTCCTAGAATCTAGGGCAGGATTTTCCAGCTCCACCCAGTGCTGGGATAATCCCGACCCACCAAATGTCAATGGATTTTCAGCTAGGCCACTGAATCTCCTGCAGCGGGTAACATCATGACGGGGCTGAAAAATTCTGGTCTTAGTCTTTCTGACAAAGGTTTCCAATCTCCACACCTAAGGAGCTCACCTTGGAATTCTCACTTTGATGTATTCAACAATGGCCCATTTCATAGGGTTTTTATCTCATCTTCCAAGATTACTTTCCCCCAGATCTTCAAGTACACTCAAGTTTCACTTTCCAAGCACGATCTCAGGATTTTGGCCATGCTAAGCAGAACACCACTGCTTCAATGTTGCCCCAATGGTCCACAGCATGGAGTTACCATCTTTGGCTGCCTTCTTAGATCTTATGCCCACTTTGCTTAAAGTCCACTTCCTACATCTCTTTCTTTAATTCTGAAGCTTATTTCGCTGCTCCTTTCTCTTAATTTAACTTGATGGGACCTATTCCTTTTCCCTGTTTTCATGCCTTACTTGGGACAATGTTTCTGCACCTTTCCATGGCCCCCTCCTGATTGGGGCCTTCTCCCTGGCCCCCTCCCATGTTCTGTTCCCTGGGACCCACTCATTACAACGGTGTTCTGCATCAGTTTATCTGACCTGCCTCTACATTCTCTTTTCCCTTCTGCGTAAGTGTCTCGAACTGATCCCCAGCCTAAAGTATGTAAAAATCCCAAACTGTATATGTGTGGCTATTTCCTAGCTAACACATGCACAAGGAGACCCGAGGGTCATCTGTACCTGGAGTAAAGTATAGGTTTATTAACATGCGGCACTCTATACTGCTTACCCAGCACGTAGCAAAGCAAATGTGTGATAGTCATGTCCCGCCAATCACAGGAGTTCCATTCCTGCCAAACTCCGCAAATGACATAAGGGGCAAACAATGAACATACTTTTCAATTGTTAATTAGTTCCCAGCCATCCTAAAAATGTTGCACATACAAAGGATCAAAGGGTAAAACTATGTTCTTAGTAAATTTAAAGGACGGGCTTTTCTGGCCCTCCTGCACCCTCCATTGCTGGAGAACGCGGCACAGGGGTTTGCCGTCGACGGGACTGGAAGATCCCGCTGTTGGGAAGGGCTCAAAAATTTTTGCCAAAGGTAAATTTATTGCACCAATATGGGAGCTGCCTTAAGCTGTATTGCATCCCTCAGCACATAGTCCTAGTCGTTGGAATGTATCATTCGACAACACTTGGCTGTGGATCACTATGAACACTGGAAGACCAGCCAACATCAGGCAGACCGAAGAGCATCTTTCACCGATCTGATGTTCGTCTAGCCACAGTTGATGTTTATCACATCATGTTCTAAGAGGCCCTGCTGGAAAAGGATCTCGTGGATCCTGTTGGATCGTCTTGTGACATAATGGTCTCATCACCAGAACTTTCAAGCATGTACCAGGGTGTTGCTTGGCTACTGGTGAGAAGGGCCGTCCCCATCAGCTCCTTCCTCCATCCCCTCCACATATTACCCTTGAGGTGGCCATGGTGGGGAAGGGACCATTGTCCTCATCCCTCTGGAATGTGTCTTTGTGAAGGAGGTTTGGAAAGAGATGCAATGGATTTTTTTCAAGATTCATCTTGCACTGCTTTGTGACGCAGGAATCTGTGTGCTCAGGGCTGTTCCCTGGATGCAGAGCAAAGAGAGTCTGAGAACCATGCCTTCAGTTGACTAGTTCTAAAACTCTGAATTTCCCTCCCTGAACCTTTTTGTGTAAAAACTTCTCTTTCCATCTTTAGGGTGCTGCCAATTGACCAAATCTTTGGTTTTATATCCTCACATTGTGTGGCTCGGGGTCAAATTTTCTTTGATAATGCTCCTAATTTGAAACATTTTATTCCATTATAGAATCATGGAATCATACAGCGCAGAAGAGGCCCTTCGGCCCGTCGAGTCTGCACCGACACATTGAAAATACCTGAACTCCCAACTAATCTAATGGGCGGCACGGTAGCACAGTGGTTAGCACTGCTGCTTCACAGCTCCAGGGTCCCGGGTTCAATTCCCGGCTCGGGTCACTGTCTGTGTGGAGTTTGCACATTCTCCTCGTGTCTGTGTGGGTTTCCTCCGGGTGCTCCGGTTTCCTCCCACAGTCCAAAGATGTGCAGGTTAGGTTGATTGGCCAGGTTAAAAATTGCCCCTTGGAGTCCTGAGATGTGTAGGTTAGAGGGATTAGCGGGTAAACATGTGGGGATAGGGCCTGGGTGGGATTGTGGTCGGTGCAGACTCGATGGGCCGAATGGCCTCCTTCTGCACTGTAGGGTTTCTATGATGATAATCTCATCTGCCAGCACTTGGCCCATAGCCCTTAATGTCATGGTGTGCCAAGTTCTCATCCAGATACCTTTTAAAGGATGTGAGGCTACCCACCTCCACTTCCCAGGCAGCATATTCCAGACCATCCCTACCCTCTGGGTAAAAATGTTTTTCCTCACATCCCCCCTAAACCTCCTGCCCCTCACCTTGAGTCTATGTCCCCTCGTGACTGAACCTTCAACTAAGGGGAACAGTTGCTCCTTATCCACTCTGTCCATATCTCTCATAATCTTGTACACTTGCAAATTGTTTTAACCCATTGAAAATGTCTTTCACCAACTTCAAATGAATATTCAATTAGCAGAATAATCGGCATTGATACTTTTATCAGTTCAATAGTAGGTGGCATTCAATAATTGATTTGTAAACTTTCTGTTTACCTTTGCTAAAATCATGTGAACTTATTTTGGGTCTGAAACGTTTGATGGTTCTTTAAAAATTCATACCGCTACATTGATTTGACTCTGTGAAGACTGAAGGGTTAAATGTCTACCTTTGTAGTTTTAGCACAGAGTACCTCATTTCCTAAAAAATCCTGCAGACACGGCTCTGAATACTTGGTCCACAGGAATTGCTATCAGGGCTTATGTCTCTACAATTTTTTTGCTATGCATCCCTCGTGAGGACAGCTGCACACTTGGGAGCAGAAGCAGAAATTTTATCCTTTAATCATTTTGTTTGTTGAAGCCTTTTTATTAAATCAATCCATCAAGCCAATTGTAATCAGTAACTTTCCCAGAAGAAATAGGAAAAATAAAACACTCACTGCAAGTGACTCAAAGCCCAACTGGAAAGGAACATAGTTTATTACAGAATGCAAAGTAAAATCACTACCGTGGTGTACACACCCTGCGTGGGATGACAGTTCAGCAGGCCCAGTCCTGGGCCTGCCTTATAAAAGGCTTAGCTAATGAATCCCAGCTGGGCAGGCCATTGCCTGTTACCAGGGGAACTCATATTCAATATCCACAGGAGATCAATCAGTGATTCCCCATGGACTTCGTGGGGGTTAGTACGCTCACAACCTAACTTTAAGAATTGTCAGTGGACAGCATATCAAAATATGACTGCGAATAAGTTTCACATTTCATATAAAGGCTATTAAGTGTATGCCACTGTTAAATTAATCCTTAAAAGCCCTTCAAAGCTTGCATTAGGGCCTTAGTAACAATGACTGAATTATCGACACTGAAACCAGCCTAAGTATACTTAGTGCCAACTTCAGAGAATCTTCCCATAAAATAGAATGTCACGGACTCTATCCTTAATAACTATCATCAACTATATTGCAAAGTGTACAAGGCTTCAAGGCAACTATTTCAGAGGTGGTTTCTGCACTGAAGTTGGGTAATTGAGTGGACACAAGTCTGTAAAATGTTGCTTTTCAATGATTTATGCCCAAGATATAATGAGCTGGACTATTTTTGAGATGCCTATCGCGGTTTTACTGTGCTCCATATCTTAATAGATTTAACTTGTTCTGGATTTTTACGGTTGGACCAAAATGTTCCAGGTTTTTATGAAGGATAACAGTCTGTATTGAATCTGATCTGATAGCTGTATTGTAATTAGATTAAGTTACGTGCTGAGAACACCAACAACTTTGCTTTTCTTAATATTGATTCATTTAATTTTTACAATAAATTCGAGTCCAGCATAGTTGATTGATCATTTCAATTATTGGCCAAATTGACTTTTTGATATCAAATGCTTGGAATCCCTTTCTCCTTGTTCAGAGGGCGCACAATTAAATAAGGATACAAAAGCAAAATACGGTGGATGGCTGGAAATCTGAAATAAAACAGAAAAAGCTGGAGACACTCAGCAGGCCTGGTAGGATGTGTGATAAGTGAAACAGGGTTAACCTTCAGGCCTGTGACCTTTCATCAGAACTTAATTAGGGATTTTCAGTCCCAGCAAGTAGGAATGCTCGCTGGAGAAGTTGTTCCTTTGTTCCTTTCCAGTCAATAATGAATGAGTTAGCAAATGTTCTCTCTTCCGAGAGTTAGTGGGTCGGATTTTATGGCCTTGCTCATTCCAAAACTGTAAAATCCCACCCGAGGTCAAGGAATCTTCACATTGCCCACCCCTCGCCCGCCCCGCCCATCAAGTATGCACCAACCCATACCCAGGCTTACCTCGTAAACCCATATATTTACCCTAGCAATCTCCCTAACTTATACATCTTGGCACACTAAGGGGCAATTTAGCATGATCAATCCACCTAACCCACACATCTTTGGACCGAGGGAGGAAACCAGCGGACCCAGAGGAAACCCACGCAGACACGGGGAGAACGTACAAATTCCACACAGTGACCCGAGGCCAGAACCGAACCCGAGTCCCTGGTGCTGTGAGGCACAGTAAGAAGTCTCACATCACCAGGTGAGGCAGCAGTGCCAGCCACACAGTGCCACCGTGCGGTGGGGATTGTTTTCATGCATCAATTGTAATAATTTAAGTAAAATAATTTTTGGAAGCCAATGAAGCTGGGCTTATTGCTGAAGACTTGTGAGATCGTTTTTTTTTCCAAACAGCGAATTGGGATTTAACAGGTAATATGCCCAGATGCAGGTTTATATTCATGACTCCTGTATGTTAGATTTCCAACCATGTTGGATCTAACCAAATTGTCAGAGAGTGATGCTAAGGGGAAACAAGAAAATCCCCATGAGGGGACCATGGGCTCTGAGGCCCGAGGCCTGAATATGTGCACAAAACCTCAGTGAGGCTGTCATGAGCTAAAGCTGAGAATCATACATGAACAAACATTCAGCGGACACGAGCAGTGAACAAAATATGAATCTCATCCTAAAAATAGAAACACTATGAAAGCAATCTCATAACGTAATTTTTTGAGGGGGGTTATTTGGTGTTTAGTGTTTTGACTCATTTCTCTTTCTTTCCTCAGTGTATTATTCATTATTTTCCTATTTGTTTGTTCCTTTGTTCTTTCTGCTTTGTGTTTTTCTTGCTTCCTGTTCATCGGCAGACATCATGCATTGCCCTGAGGTGCTGTCAACATACCGCTCTGTGCAAAGTGTACTGTAAACAAGATCAGCCAACAGCAACAAAAGTGGGCTTTCAATTGGATTTTCATAAACAATCCCAATACATTAAATCTCTCTCTTTGTTGACTGAACACACAACGCCCCTTTAGGCATTGACTTTCTCATTGAGGCAGTCAAAATTAGAATATTTTCCACCAGAGGTTGTCTACAGCAAGTTGTTCGGAAACTAGAAGCAGGAGTAGGCCATTTGGCCCTTCGGGTCTGCCCCACCATTCATTATCATAGAATCATACAGTGCAGAAGAGGCCCATCGAGTCCACACCGACACATTAGAAACACCTGAACTCCCACCTAATCCTATCTGCCAGCACTTGGCCCATAGCCCTTAATGTTATGGTGTGCCAAGTTCTCATCCAGATACCTTTTAAAGGATGTGAGGCTACCCACCTCCACTTCCCAGGCAGCATATTCCAGACCATCACCACCCTCTGGGTAAAAAAGTTCATCCTCACATCCCCCCTAAACCTCTTGCTCCTCACCTTGAACCTATGTCCCCTCATACCTGACCCTTCAACTAAAGGGAATAGTTGCTCCTTATCCATCCTTATCCATGCCTCTCATAATCTTGTACACCTCGATCAGGTCGCCCCTCAGTCTTCTCTGCTCCAATGATAACAACCCAATCCTATCTAACCTCTCTTCATAACTTAAATGTTCCATCCCAGACAGCATCCTAGTAAATCTCCTCTGCACCCCCTCCAGTGCAATCATATCCTTCCAATAATGTGGCAACCAGGACTGCACATGGTACTCTAGCTGTGGCCTCACCGAAGTTCTATACAACTCCAACATCACTTCCCTGCTTTTGTAATCTGTGCCTCGATTGATAAAGGCCCATCTGGCTTTTTCACCACCCTACTAACATGCCCTTCCGCTTTCAGAGATCTGTGGACAAACGCGCCAAGGTCCCTTTGTTCCAGAGAACTTCCTACTGTCCTACCATTCATTGAATACTTTCTTGTCAAATTACTCCTTCTAAAGTGTGTCACCTCACACTGTTCAGGGTTAAATTCCATCTGCCACTTATCTGCCCATTTGAACATTCCATCCATATCTCCTTGTAGCCCAAGACACTCAGCCTCACTGTTAACCACCCGTCCAATCTTTGTGTCATCCGATGACCATGGCTGATCATCAAATTCAATATCCTGATTCCCCCTTCTGTCCATATCCATGATCCGTTTAGCCCCATGAGCTATATTTAATTTCTTCTTGAAATCCCACAATGTTTTGGCCTCAACCACTTTCTGTGGTAGTGAATTCCACACATTCACCACTCTCTGGGTGAAGAAATTTCTCCTCGACTCAATTCTAAAAGTTTACCCCTTATTCTCAAACAATGACCCCTAGTTCTGGACTCCCCCACCATTGGGAACATTCTTTCTGAATCTACCCTGCCTAACCCTGTTAGAGTTTTATAAGTTTCTATGAAATCTCCTCTCCCTCTGTTTACTTCTCTAAAACAGTAAGAGTTTTAACAACACCAGGTTAAAGTCCAACAGGTTTATTTGGTAGCAAACACCATTAGCTTTTGGAGCGCTGCTCCTTCGTCAGATGGAGTGGAAATGTCATTTCCACTCCATCTGACGAAGGAGCAGCGCTCCAAAAGCTAATGGTGTTTGCTACCAAATAAACCTGTTGGACTTTAACCTGGTGTTGTTAAAACTCTTACTGTATTTACCCCAGTCCAACGCCGGCATCTCCACATCATGACTACTTCTCTAAAAGACAGGTTTTCAGCGAGTTGGAAGACCCCACAGACTTTTAAAATGGCCAAATAGACTTGAAACGTTGGCTCTATTCTCTCCCCACAGACGCTGTCAGACCTGCTGAGATTTTCTAGCTTCTCTGTTTTTGTGCGGAGAATGGTCATTGTGGTTTTATGAAATAGTTTCTCCTTCCTTATGTTGCATTGCGAGCCATTCCCAGTGGTGTGTCATACTGTAGCAACAGGATATATCCATAAAGTCAAACCACTCTAAAACCATTTACTAACTATTCTGAGGAGGACTCTGGCCTCTGCCAAATTCTCCACCTTCACTTAGTGCTTTCCTTGGTTTGTGGCTGAGATCCCCATGTGTACATTAGTAAAATGTACAACATGCAGTAATTCAAACTGTAAACTGTTACTCAACCTCAATGCTGTAGCCCTCGTCCTTCTTACACCAAGGCCTGAAGTCCTCCCCTTGTCAAACTCCGCTGCAATCCTGTGCCACAGCAAACTGAGCATAGCAACATCATTCTCACCCTCATCCCTCGCCTCAACAAACACCGTCTCAGTGATCTCCTCAAACTGCAAGTCCTCACACTCTTCCTGATTCTCAAACATTGGCTAAGCTCAGCTCAACGTTTTTTAAAGTTCATTTATTAATGCTACAAGTAGGCTTACATTAATACTGCAATGAAGTTACTGTGAAAATCCCCTAGTTGCCACACTCCGGTGCCTGTTCGGGTACACTGAGGGAGAATTTAGCATGGCCAATGCACCTAACCATCACGTCTTTCAGACTGTGGGAGGAAACCCACACAGACACGGGGAGAATGTGCAGACTCCGCACAGGCAGTGACCCAAGCCGGGAATCGAACCCGGTCCCTGGCACTGTGAGGCAGCAGTGCTAACCATTGTGTCAAAGTGCTGCCCTCATTCCTTGTCCCTCCTGCTCCATCTTGGTGACCATTCCCGCAACTATAATGCTCGGCCCTCTGGGATTCCCTGCCCCAAGGGCACTGCCATTTCATCTCCCTCCCTTCAGACTCATGAGCGTTCCCAGCAGGACACTGCACTGAATGGGAAGGTGTTCGAAGAAATGGCAGCATAGTAAAGTAAATCACAAGTAGGCTTACATTAATACTGCAATGAAGGTCCTGTGAAAATCCCCTAGTCACCACACTCCGGCGCCTGTTCGGGTAACACTGAGGGAGAATTTAGCATGGCCAATGCATCTAACCAACATGTCTTTGGATTGTGCGAGGAAACCAGAGCACCCGGAGGAAACCCACGTAGACACGGGGATAATGTGCAGACTCTGCACAGACAGTGAACTAAGCTGGGAATTGAACCCGGATCCCTGGCGCTGTGAGGCAGCAGTGCTAACCACTGTGCCACCATGCCACCATAGAGTGATATCTCCCTTCCGACAAGACTCCCTGCTCAGAACGGAGAAATGATGGATTTATCCACCAGTACTTTTTATTCTGAAGTTTAAACAAAAGGAAGTAAAGATTTTTAGAACATTAGGCTAGCTGCTTACCTACTGTAATGCAGATTGGTCTTTGATATAAATGTGTCTTATAGCAAAGCCTGGCATGCAATGAATTTTATCATTGATCGTTCGGATTGAATTATTCATTCCTTGTGTTTGAAAAATTGTAAACAGCTACTTGCATTTGTTACTGAAATGCTGGATTTTTATTGTGTTTATCTGTACTGCTCCCATATGGGTTTAATACACATAAGTAATCACTTTCTTTCACACAAGAATGCTTATTTTGATGAAGTAAATCTCACTGCAAGCAAACAATTTGCATTTACAGAACAGGAGTAAGTCTTTCAGCTCCTCGAGACGTTCCTCTCATTCAGCGAGGCCATGGTCTATCTGTATTCTAACTCCGCTCTCCTGTCTTAGCTCCGCATCTCTTGATTTTTGGCCACTAAAAATCGATGGGTTTCTGATTTCAAATGAATAATTGAGCTCTGCTATTGTAGAGAAGCACCGCCCCCGCCCCCCCCCCCCCCCCCCCCACCCCCCACTAACACAACCCTTTCTCTGAAGAAGTGTTCCCTAACCTCTCTCCCGAATGCCTTGGCTCTGATTTTAAAGTGATTTCCCCCTGTTTTAAAATCCTCCCCAGCCCCCGGCAGAGGAAGTTTCTCCCAATCCACCCTATCAATTGCTTTCAATATCCCAAAAACTAGCATCAAGTTACCCTTCAATTTGTTAAGTTGGAGGGCACGTAAGCCTGGTTGAAGAAGGTCGGAATTCGCTGTCCCGCTGCTGTGAATGGGGATTTGACCGATTGCCAAATTCTCCGTTCTCGCTGGCGGCACAACATCGGAGAATTCCGGCCGTAATCTCTCATCATAGTTTAATCCTTGGAGCCCTGACAGCATTTGGGTGCATCTGTGCTGTGTTTCTTCCAAGGCCAATGCATCCTTCCTGTGGCTCAGTGCCCAGAACACTAACACAGTGCCCCAGATGTAGTCTTTTTTATTATTTGTATGTGGGATGCGGGCATCGCTGGCTGGGCTAACATTTATTGCCCATCTCCTGAGAGCATTTAAGAGTCAGCTGCGTCTCTGAGTCACATATAGGCCAGACCAGGTAAGGATGACAGATTTCCTTCCCTAAAGGACATTAGTGAATCAGATAGGTTTTTACAACAATCCACAAGAGTTTCATAGTCATCATTGCACTTTTAATTCCAGATTTGTATTGAATTCAAATTTCACCATTTGCTGTGGTGAGATTTGAACCAGGGTTCTGTTAAAAATGCCCTCCCCTGATACTCTTATTTTGTGTAAAACAGATGACGAATTAAAGTAAATCAAATAAACAGAGGGACAAATTTAAGGGACAGCCCCTTAAAGCAAAAGGAAATCACAAATGAAACTTAAAACTTTGAACCATGATATCCTTCACGAGCTTTTGGAGCGCTGCTCCTTCATTAGGCGACTCATGACTCACCTGATGCAGGAGCAGTGCTCCAAAAGCTCGTGATTCCAAATAAACCTATTGGACTTTAACCTGGTGTTGTGAAACTTCTTACTGTGCCCACCCCAGTCCAACACCAGCATCTCCACATCATGTGTTAGTCATGATATCCTTCACAAGTTTCTTTTTGTATTTCTTCTTTGAAACTCTTACTATTTCGTGGTTAGCACTGCTGCCTCACAGCCCCAGGGACCTGGGTTCAATTCTGGCCTTGGGTGACTGTGTGAAGTTTGTACATTCTCCCTGTGTCTGTGTGGGTTCCCTCCAGGTGCTCCGGTTTCCTCCCACATTCCAAAGATGTGCAGGTTAGGTGGATTGGCCATGGTAAATTGCCCCTTAGTGTCCAAAGATGTGGAAGTTAGATGGATTAGACAAGGTAAATGTGTGGGGTTACAGGGATAGGGTGGGGGAGAGGGCCTGGGTAAGATCGAGAGTCAGTGCAGTCTGGACTCTTCTGAATTGTAGGGACTGTATGATTCTATTTAACTTCCTTAGCTGTTCTTCTTTCTCTCTCAGTCCTCTGGTTCTACACTATTTTTACAATTTTAATGCTCTTTTCCTTCATTTTTTTTGTTATCGTTCATCTCCTTACTCAATCGTGGTTATTTTATTTGATAACTAAAGCTCTTGCCCTTTCGAAGAATACACGGGGCCTGTAAGAAATTGATTTTTATTCCAAAATACATATTATTCAGCAAATTTCTAAAAGTACATTATATGATGGTTCAAAGTTGACATTACGTGTAAGTGCAAACCCGTTTGGTTCTTTCTGTGCAGTATGCGGTACTCTGATGAGCCTCATTACACTCAGGGGGCAGCATTTTACGACACTATTGTGGTGTGGGTCAGGCATAAAATATGGTGAGCCGACCAAAACCCCATTGACTTTGGTGGAAATGGAAGATCCCTTTGGCAGGAGGATACATAAAATTCCACACACTATTTCCGGTTACAGAATCATTCAGCCCATCGAGCTTGCACCGACAACCATCCCTATCCCCTATCCGTATAGCCCTATGTAGTTACTCTGCTAGTCCCCCTGATACTAAGGGGCAATTGAACATGGCCAATCCATCTAACCTGCACATTTTTGGACTGTGGGAGGAAACCGCAGGAAACCCATGGAGACACGGGGAGAATGTGCAAAATCCACACAGTCACCTGAGGCCGGAATTGAACCCAGATCCCTGGCGCTGTGAAGCAGCAGTGCTAACCACTCAGCCACTGTGCTGCCCACATAGTTATAATATTAATTTAATGTCAAAACATACAGCCAATGAATTTTTATGCATTTGAGCAGCATTCGGTATTCTATAGCCTTTAAGCAGTGGCTAAATATTCCCACTGTTCATCTTCTAATCTTACCTGAAAATAGCTTTGATCATTTTGCTGCCATCAATCTCGGTCTCATTTTATCAAATTTAACCTTACCAAAACCTTAGTAACTGTGTTATGTTTCTCCTTTTCAAATTTTTATCAGGTATTAAGTTTGGACATATTAAGATCACCCCTTGATAAATGTTCCTTTACCTGTCAGATTATTCATTCAGTCTGACTAATTACTCGTTAAATCTTATAGGGCTAGCTCCATAATTAGGCTAAAATTAACACCAAGCCAAAATGAAGCTATTAGAAAGGATAATTGAGGTGGACCTTAGGGGACGAGAAGGAAGTGGAGTGGCATAGTGGTGTAGGGACAGTATTCCAGAGTTTAAGGCCTGGAGGGTTGATGGCATGCCCACTAATGGTGGGGTGAAGAGAATGCAATATATATTAAGTTGATATATTAAGTTGATCTTAAGTTGAGTTAAGTTATATTAAGTTGATCTTTCTCAATACCCGAGCTATGACTGTAACACTATATTCTGCGCCCTCGCCTTTCCTTCTCCTCTATGTATTCCTGAATGATATGCTTTGTCTGTATAGCACGCAAGAAACAATACTTTTCACTATATCTTTATACATGTGACAATAATAAAATCAAATCAAGAGTCCAGAGGAACACAAGAGTTCTCAGAAGGCTATAGGCTTGGAACGTATTACAGACATCAGGAGCAGCAAGGCTATTGAGGAATTTAAACACAAGGGGGAAGTTTGGTGTTTTGGACCTTTGACAAGTCAGCAAGCGTGGAAATGTGTTGCAGGATTGGACATGGGCAATAGAACCTTGGATGTGATGTGGCTTCTTGAGCGTGGAGGATGTGAGATCAGGCAGGAGAGTATAAAGTCACATTCAGAGGTGATAAAAGCATGAAATCAGGATTCTGGCTGCAGATGAGCTATGACACTCGGATAGAGACAGCTGGCATTGAATATGGACGTGCCTATTTTTGCATTTCTTAAAGGGAATCCTTAGTTGCTTTGTTGGTCAGCAAATTGAGTGGTGTCAGGGTTAGTATACAAAGTTCCATACAGAGTGAATGCCATACTCTGGACAATGTCAGTGTCAGAGTGAATGCCATACTCTGGGCAATGCCACACAGAGTGAATGCCATACTCTGGGCAATGCCATTGACAGAGTGAAGACTATAATCATAGACAGTGCCATTGACTTGGGTAATGCCCTCATCTTTGTGATGACTAATGGTACAATGGTGCAATAAAAACCCACTTGAGCCCATTATAGTAACCTTTTTGTCGGGCCACGAACTAGCATTGCAGTATTTCGAACATCCACATCATTGACAATTTTGAATGGGAAAATGACAACCAAGGGTTAACTGAAGTTCTCTAGGCTTTTGAAGGGTACAAATTGAGCTGGTTAACACTTGATTTTACTGATTTCAGTAAGTGCACTAAAAGGTGCTTTTACTGCCAACACAACAGGCTATCCATTGGGGAGGCACATTAATTATTAATGCATCGTGGCAATTAAGTGCACTGAACATCCATTTAAACACCTGACATACGGAATAAGGCAGACGAATACAAGAATATTAATGTTGCACGTTCTGTCAGCAATGCACCCTTCCCAAGTGAGGAAAGCAAAGTTCACTGATGAATTGATGGAGTAAGGAATATGAAGAGATCTACTAAAAATAAGTCAAAGGTACTGTTATGCATGACAGCTACCTTCTATAAGTAGATATGGAAGGAGGTTCTGCCTGCCAGTATTTTCATTCTTAATGCTGAAAAGCTATGGTGTATTAGGAAGTTATCCAGATTCTGTAATGGCAATGGACCAATCCATGAGATGCTTTGTATTAATGGGGAATCATTTACTTAAAATTGAAATGCTTTTGGCAACCTTTAGGTAGAAAACAAATTTAGACAGGACTTGCATGTAAATAATATCTCTTGCATTTGTAACAAACAGGATGTGCCTGAACCCCCGCAGCTAAAATACATTTTTGCTGTTCTCTGCACTTTCTATACATCTGTCTTACTGTTATCCTCACAAGACCCATAATTTGTCATGATCACAGCTCCACGGAAGGTGGACAAAATATTTGAAATCCCTGGATCCTTTCAAAGAGGTCACAGCTGTAGATTTAATGCGGCCCTGTTAAGTGGTTATCACACGGGTACTTGAATACAAACACTCTCATGCATCGCCAGAAGTACTTATTACATTTAGAGTTCTGGCATTTACTCTTTTGTTCTAAGAATGGACAAAGCCACCGCTGCCAAGGCAGGTCAGCAAAGAGCAATTACTGTTTCGGTCAGGTAACCAACAGGTAATCAGGTAATCAGCACACCCACACTGGAGGATCTGCACAGAGGTAGCAAGATCAGTGCATGGGTGAAAAGGAACAAACGGTCCTAACCGGACACAATAGGAACACTTCTGACTGGAGGCTTTACAGCAGGAATGCACGAACAGTAAAGCTGCTTAGAGTTCTGTTCTGAACATGAATGCCTAATGATCTGGGGCGAATGAGGCAGCCATCTTGATGGCCTATTACAGATCTAAGTGGAAGACTAAGAATTTATGATTTTGTGATTACCTCCCCGCTAATTCTTAGTCTTCCAATTGTAAGTTGGGCAGCGCAGTGCTGGCTTTATGGATGCCGACCGGCCTGTGTACCTGCTAAAAGTTGTGGGCAGAATGTGATTGCACATTTCCACCCACCATATTGGAAAAGGAAAGGAAAATGGTGCACAGTTCCTTTAACTGAAAAATTGAGTACTTTGCATATGCAAATAAGAAGCCTCATGCCTGCTTTAAGGTCCCTGCTGTAAGACAGGTTTGCTCCAAGGCAACCAGCACCAGTTGCACTCAGTAAATCCGAACCTTGAGAGTCCTTGCTTCCAGAAACATACTTACACTTACTTACCTGAATTTGGAAGTGGGAATATCCCTATTACCTCCTTCCCCCCATTTAAATGCAAATTGTGGCAGCCCCGTACTGATGATCACACATTAGCTCGTGCTGATAGAGTAAACTCTTTCAGTTTATATAAGATACTAAATGCTACACAAATGAGCAGCAATGTAGTTGTAATCAATTAATCCATAGAATCCATACAGTGCAGAAAGAGGCCATTCGGCCCATCAAGTCTGCACCGACTTCAATCCCACCCAGGCCCTATCCCCTTGACCCCACGTATTTACCCTGCTAATCCCCCGACACTAAGGGGCAATTTAGCATGGCCAATCAACCTGACCCACACATCTTTGGACTGTGGGAGGAAACCGGAGCACCCGAAGGAAACCCACGCAGACACGGGGAGAACGTGCAAACTCTACACAGTGACCCGAGGCCGGAATTGAACCCGGGTCCCTGGCGCTATGAGGCAGCAGTGCTAACCACTGTGCCACCGTGCCGCCCTCTGGGAATCTTGAAAAACAGCCAATCCTTTTCAAATGGTGTAGCCTTCTTGTGTTGCTGATCAGTGATGAACATAGTGAATGTGTTGGCCCTAATCAGTCACCTCCATTGATGTATCCCTGCGTGAAATCATTGGCTGATACTGATTCTTTAAAATTGTTGGTCTGAAAGGAGCCAGACACTTAAATATTAAGGGCTATGATGACCATTCCCAGCATTGTGTGGATGGTATTTCAAGGAGGTTTTCCTGAAACAGATGCTACAACTTTGTGACTACCTCCCTGCTAATTCTCAGTTCCACGGCTCTTCAGTCATGACTGCAAAGGCAGCAAGATCCGTTGATTAGTTCTTCCCAGTTTGACACCTTCGGCAGCCTTTTCAGCTATTTCTGCTGCTCTATTGTTAAGTGCAGTGGCTGAAGAGCACTTGATGCATTACTCATCATAGTCCAATTTCAGTGCTTTGAAGGGCAGTTTTGTCGCCGTGCTTGCTATCAAACTGTATTTTGCCTCTTCTACAAATGTCTGATTGTTATGGACAATGGCAACACGTTTAATATGGCAACCTTGGAAAACTGCACTTTTCCCTTTAGTACCGAGTATTCTTCCAATAACAAGTGAAACTAGAATGTTGAATGTTTCAGTGCTGCAGCATGTCAAATCCAGGTACTCTCAGCAGTGATTTGTCAAACATACGGACTGGAATTTTCCGGGTGTTCACGCTCCACCGCTGCTGCGAGAGCGGACGAAGAATTTGGCGCTCAGCCAAATCTCCATTCACTGCAGCAGGATGGGAGAATCCCGCTGGTGTGAGTGGCTGGAAAATTCCAGTCATGATAAATGGTTCAAAGATGTGCACTATTCCACTTTGTCATTAACAATGACTTGTAAACCCCTGGATCACACAACTAATCACAATAGTATTTCTAGTCTTTGGTCTCCTTCTTGGAGGAGGCCAATGCATCAACACATGTAGAAAAACTGCATGTTGGGAGAGGGAATTAAGGGTTAATAAACCTATCACACTAGGGTGGCACAGTGGTTAGCACTGCTGCCTTACAGTGCCAGGGACCCGGGTTAAAGTCCGGCCTCAGATCACTGTATGGAGTTTGCACTTTCTCCCCGTGTCTGCTGTGGGTTTCCTCCGGGTGCTCCAGTTTCCTCCCACAGTCCAAAGATATGCAGGTTAGGTTGATTGGCCATGCTAAATTGCCCCTTAGTGTCAGGGGGGACTGGCAGGGTAAATACATGAAGTTACGGGGATAGTGCCTGAGTGGAATTGTGGTCGGTGCAGACTTGATGGGCCAAATCGCCTCCTTCTGCACTGTAGGGATTCTATGATTCTATGAACTCTTTGGCTTGAATGGTGTCAATATTAAACCTGTAGGCCTAAAAATCACTGCTATGACAATGTTGATGATGAACACTATGGTTATGTGCTCTAATCTTTCAGCGATGAATTTATCCCAAATTCAATTGAAAAACTGATTAGGATACTCCCTAGCAGATCAGAAACAGCTTGGCCTATTCTATGGAGATAGTTTACCTTCCTGAATGTTTTTATATCTGTCGGTTTTTTTGCTCTACTCTTTCACAGGGTGTGGGCTTCAATAGCAAGGACAACATTTATCGCCCGTCCCTCATTGCCCTTGAGGAGACAGTGGTGGGCCGCCTTCTAGAGCCAATGGTAGTTGTCACTATTCCTCACAAGAGGAATAGTGACAACTACCATTCATTGCCACTGAGGTTGTACAAACAGGACATCAACCAGAGACATTTTAGACTTCAGTTGCTCAGGCATCCTGAACAGCCTGCTTGATTGGCAGCCCTATCCACCACTTCCAATATCCACTCCCTTCACCACAAACACACAGTGCGTACCACCTGCAAGATGCACTTCAGCAACTCACTAAGGCTCCTTCAATATCACCTTCCGAACCCGTGACCTCTACCACTTAGAAGGACAAGGGCAGCAGATGCATGGGAACACCGCCACCTGCAGGTTCCCCTCCAAGCCACACGCACCATCCAGACACGGAAATATCCTCACCATCTCATCACTGTTGCTGGGTCAAAATCCTGGAACTCCCTCCCTTACAGCATTGCGGGTATATCTGCACAACATGGACCGCAGCAGTTCAAAAAGGCGGCACATCACCAGCTTCTCAACGGTAATTTAGGATGGGGAATAAAAATGCTGGCCTCGCCAGCGAAGCCCACGTCCCGTGAACGAGTATTAAAAAATCCCTTTGCTGTTTCAGACTTGGATGGCAATAAAATGTAAATGGGCAAATTGTGATCACGACAGCCACATTCATAGATGATTAGCAATCTGAAATAAATAGTGCAAATTCCATATTAAAAGAAGGTCACATTAATTTAATGTCAGCGAACAGCAGCCTCGCCCCCCCCCCCCTACCACCACCACCCCCGAGGTATATTTACAATTTCTGTTGCTTTTCACTCATGTCCCTCGGCACTGAAATAACTGCACCACTGATTAATATTTAAGAAGCACCCAACAAGAAATTATTTCTTAATTTTGTTTTGATCCCTGTGGGGAAACTATAAACCGAGATAACCAAATTTACCGAATGACCTCCAAATAAACAAATTACCAACAAAATCCCAGCGTAATTCTTACTGTCACGTTAATCAGAAGCAGCGCAAATTATACATGAATTTACAGACACATTATACTTTAAATAAAAAGGTACATTTCATTTTATACACACCAACACAAGCATTCATGATGCTCACCACACAGATCTGACACTATACCGTTTCACAATATGCTGTTTCTCATTCACACTGGGTTGATCAGACGTCCTATCTGACAATAACCTTCACTTTTGAGTTTCAGGGTAAGATTATCGCCAACAAGGTACACTTCAATGAACCCTTTCTCTCTCTTGGGTCAAAATAGTCCTAATACTGTAACTTTCCAGAGTTCCTTTTGAATGCACCAACCATTTGTGGAAAAACATCCAACTCCACTGTTCTCTGAGCTTTCCAGCCAACTTTCCAGGTTTTTAACCAATGTGTATAATACTTCCAAGGGCTCTTATCTCCTTTTCTGTCGGAAAAAGAAAACCTGATCACATCCTGAGAGTGAATTCTTCCTCCTCCTCACAATAATCATTTGAGTTCCCCTTCCTGCCCCTGTCTTCTTTCTCTTTGTGTCTGTGTTTGTGCACTGATCACCCTCCAGCTCCTCTGCTTGTAACTGTTCTTAGTATTTGGCAGCCACATGTTTTAATTTTTAGCTTCCTTCTCTTGCTACTGGTGAGACTTTGAAGGCATAAACAGTGCGAGAAGTGGAGAGAGGGTGGCGAGATCTCATGGGGGGGTGGGGGGTGTTAAAGAGTGCAAGAAGGGGAGAGGGAGATTAAAGTTTATTAAAGTTTAAAATGTATTTATTAGTCAAAAGTCAACTTAAATTAACACTGCAATGAAGTTACTGTGAAAATCCCCTCGTCGCCACACTCAGTGGCGGATTAACCATTAGGCTGAGTAGGCTTAAGCCTAGGGGCCCGGAAGGGAGGGGGGCCCGAGAGCAAAACAAAATCACTAACCGTTCAGGTGAGTGTTCATTTTCGGCACTGAAGAGGATCAAAATCTATTTGCGCTCAACAATGAGCGATGAGAAACTTAGTCATCTGGCACTCATGCACATTGAATCAGACATGCTTCGATCTGTTGATTTACATGCTGTTATCGACACTTTTGTAAACCAAAAAACACGGAAGCTTTTTAAAGTACAAATGTAAAGAAAATGAAAAATAAATGAATAAAAGGGGTGTAATTGATTCATATAACTTTATGATATTATACATGTTGTACATTATACATAGTACAATGATATAAGTTATCTAACATCACTTTATTCTATTCAATGAAGGGTGGGGCAGGGGGCAAGGTCAGGGGGCCTTACTAAAGCTCAGCCTACGGGTCCAGGTGGTAGTTAATCCGCCACTGGCCACACTCCAGCATCTGGTCAGGTACATTGAGGGAGAATTTAGCATGACCAATGCATCTAACAAGCACGTCTTTCAGACTGTGGGAGGAAACCGGAGCCTCCTGTGGAAACCCATGCGGACACAAGGAGAATATGCAAACTCCGCACAGACAGTGACCCAAGCTGGGAATCGAACCCGGGTCCCTGGCGCTGCAAGGCAGCATTGCTAACCACTGTGTCACTGTGTCACCCATATGTGAGATTTCATAGAGTTAAAAGCGCAATAAGGGCAGGCAGAGATATGAGAGCAGGGGTAGTGGCTTCATAAATATGAGAGAGAAGGAACAGCAGCTTCTGAAACAGTGCGAGAGAATATAAGTAGGCATTATCTGTAGTAGTAAAGTTTATTAACAGTAGTAAAGCTTATTAGCAGTAGCAAGATTATTAGTTAAAAAAAAACAAGATAGCGCCAGAGCATGGCAACTTCTTGCAAGCTGTGCCCAGCACACCTTCTAATTCTATCTTTTACTCCCATTCTATGCTTTTCAAACTCTACTCTTTTATGACTGTAACACTACATTCTGCATCCTTTCCTTTCCTGCTCTATGTACGATATGCTTTGTCTGTATAGTGAGCAAGAAACAATACTTTTCACTGTGTACTAATACATGTGACAATAATGAATCAAATCAAATCTCAAATCAAACTATTGACAGGGCTACTCTAAACTTGCGAGTGCACATCCTGTGCGATGTGGGAACTCCAGGGTACTTTTCATGTCCTGGAAAACCATCTGTATTGTAAGTGTCATCAGTTGCAGTGTGTTGAGCTCGGGGCTTCAGAATGGGAGCAGTGCCTGGCATCACTGTGGTGCATCCATGAGGTTGAGAGCTGCATGAGTAGCCTGATTATAGATATGGATATCCTGCAGCTTAAGAGTATACAGAGAAACAGGGAAAGGTTGACTAACAGATAGTCAAAAAGAAACAGGCAGGTAGTGCAAGAGTCCCCTGAGTCATCCCAATCTCCAGTCAATATTCAGTTCTGAATGCTGATGGGGGGGCGACGGTTCATTTTGGGGGTGCGGTCAGAGTCACATCCATGGCACTACAGGTGGCCCAGCTGTATGGAGGGGTGAGGGGAAGGTACAAGGAATGCTGGAAGAACAATAGCGATAGGAGATTCTATATTCAAGGAAGCAGGCAGGAATTTCTGCGACCGCATACATGAATCCAAGATGTAACCTGGTGCATATCTGGTGCCAGCGTGTAGATGTCACTGAATGGCTGCAGAACATTCTGGAATGGGAGAATGAACAGCTGGAGATTTTGATTGATACTGACACCAAAGGCATAGGTAATATGATGTTAGTGTACCTTTAAGGAAGGTTTTTCTTATAACATGATTTCTGCAGCTCACAGCTTCAGTGATGTCATTGTTGTTGCCGGGCTGACTACGATGAGTCCTTTTATTGCTACTTCAATAGCTTAAGTTTGTGTTTATTCTAGGATTAGTTTTACGATCCTACATTGTTATGAGAAAAGGTTTATTTTCAGTGAGTTTAAGGTTTCAGTTTGGAGAGTTCTGAGGCTGCAGTTTAGTTTTTAGTTTTAGCAGGGGCATCAAGTAAGAAAGAAGCTGAAGTCTCTCTCTCTCTCTCTCTCCCTGTTCTATTTGGAAATTCTGCTGCTTATCTCAAGACAACGTTTTGCCTTCCGGATGGAAAGTGCAGGCTTCAAAAAGACTCAATTCCAGTCAAGTGAGATTTTAATCTATGCTGTGTTAAGCCTGCGAAAAGGGTTTTGTTTATGAAAGGTTTTGGTTTATTGGAACAGCTTTAATATTCAATTAAGAGTTAATACATTATTGTGGTTGTTTTCTTTATTTTTTTTGTTTGTAATTGATAAAAGTTATTGCTAATTTTCTTTCTATACATGTTAACTGTATTCTTAAATAAACTTTGTTTGATAAAAATCTCCCTAGTGGGTTGTTGAATCATACCTGAGGTGAAACATACCATGCTCATCCTAGCCAAATTCAAGATGCAAAACTTATGGTTCAGGCAGTCTCCATAAAGTACTTTGGGGTTTCTAACCTGACCTATAACAGTAGAAAAAAGGATGAGGTCCTGTGGGCAGAGTTTGAGTTAGGAAACACATTAAAAAGCAGGACCTTAACGTTGTAGTCTCCGGATCACTCCCAGTGCATCTCACTAATGAGCACAGCAATTGGAGTTTGGAGGACATGAATACGTGCTGGAGAGATGGTGCAGGAGGGAGATTCCTGTAGCATTGAGACAGGGGTCGGGGGGAAGCTGCGACCTGTACAAGCTGGACTGTTTGAACCTCAACAGGGTCGGGACAAATATCTTTGTGGGGAGGTTTGCTAGTGCCGTTGGGCAGAGTTTAAACTAGTTTGACAGGAGGCTGGGAAGCTGAGGGTGAATTCAGATGGGACAAAATCAGGAAATAAAATGGTCAAGCAGAAAATCAGTGAATGAGTCTGGAAGGCAGAGGAAACAAAGGTTCTAAAATAAACAAAGGAGTTTGGCTCAAAGGTCATTACTTCAATATATATTTAAAAATTACATACTGCATCTACATTTTAAAGAAATTACACATCTTTTGTTGCTCTACTGCTCCTGGAAGGAAGGCAGCCACAATTTAACCAGTAAACTACAATTCTTGTGATTGCGTCAACCATACACTGAATCCACCAGCTTCATTATGCAAGAGTAGAAGTGAAGATCGCAGTAATGTTAGTTCAGTGTACTTGTCATTAATTATATTGGAAGTATCTTGAGACATGTCAGTACATTAAGGGTGCTGTATAAATGCAAGTTGTTGTTTTATGACATTACACTTGTGCAGAGACACTTCAGTACATTAAGGGTGCTATATAAATGCAAGTTGTTATGACATAGATGCACCATTACACTGGTGCAACACTCGACGAAGGTGTGGTATCGCATAATCCTTTTCTGCGAGAGAGAAATCGTGTCAGAATGTTTTCTTTTGAATCTTGGATTATAATATATTAAACTGTCTATGTTTACTGAAATTAGAATAGTAACAGGGAAAATTGAACTGATCACTTATTCAATATATAATACAGAGTAAAATGCTGAAAATCTGAAATAGAAATAGAAAATGCCAGAAATACTCAACAGGTCAGACTGTATCTGTGGAGCGAGAAACAGAGTTAGCGGCTGGGATTCTCCCAAAAAAGTTCTAAGTGTCGAATTCACGGGAAAACTGGAGGAATTCACGCTGTTTTTTTCAGTGGGAGTTCACACTTGAATCTCCCACACTCAGTGCAATGCAGTGGCCCAGAACTGTCAGCCCCCCTCTTTCCTGGCCAGCTCAATCGCTGGCTATCCCGGGACCCTACACAGAGCTATCCCCTCAACCCGCTCATGGCCCGATTGTGCTCACGGCCCGATTGTGGCCTCCCCCGACCATTCCAGGTCCAGCCCCAAACACCACCCCCCCCCCCCCCCCCCCGCCCCCCCACCACCCCCAGTCCCAGCCACGTCCCCCCAGCAATGATGATCCTCCCCGTTGCCCAGCAGACCCCCCCCCCCTTCAGGAGGTAGAACCCCCTAGCAACACTGCCCCCCTCCCCTCTCTCCAGCAGACTCCCCACCCGGCAGACCCCCACGGCTGACCCCCCCACACCCAGCCTGCCCCCGATCGCTGGCCTCCTTCCTACCTTGACCTAATCCCAATGAAGAGTGGCAGGGGGTCCCCTCATCCCCACCGATCCTTCCCCCAGCAGGCTCTGCCTCCAATAGGCCCCGTCCCCTTGGTACTGCCCGATGCCCAGTAGACAGTGTCAAGGTGCATCCTGGGCATGGGCACTTTGCCATTTGGGCAGGACCAGGGAGCACAAACCGGCACTGCCAGGGTGCCCATGCCCAGTGGGCACCACCCCCCTGCCACCTGACCACCCGGGGGGCCCCAATTGCCCCCCCTTCACTCCAGCAGGGCCGCCCCGCTGGTGGAAAGCTTGGCTGAACCCCACTGGAGTGAAATACTCCTGGCGGGGTGGGAGATTCTAGCAGCCCGGAGAATTCAGTCCTGAGTCTGCTAATAGCAGTTAAATAGTATGTTAAACACTATTTAAATGCTAACCCTGCCTCCCAGCGGATGGGAGAATCACCCCTAACATTTCAAATCAATGGCTCTGCATTAGAATATCATCAGCATTTCATCAGTTGTTGTTCTGGACTTTTCCAAACAAAGTGGTATTGTACTCCATGATGTTGATGCTCAGTTAAGTATTGTGTTGTAAATAGCTTTGAAATGCTGCCAGTTTGGCAACACAAGAACACTACCAGTTTAATTAGCTGCTCCACAACGCCCAAGCTATGATGGTAAATGGATGTGATGAATCAATAAATAGCACAGCAACAAGTGCCAGAACTGTCTTGAACCCTGCATTTTAAATGCACAATTCACCAGGCTTAACTTGGAGAAATGTGACCTTCCTATCTTTAAACCCAAAGGCGAGGACAGGGTATGACACACAGTAGGATGTCTTTGACCACTAATTAGATCAAAGTATCTTGGGACAGGGAGAACTGTTAAAAGAAAATTCTAATCTATAAATGAAGAGGCAGCAAGTTAGGCAGAGTGAACTTTTCATCTGAATTGAAAGAATGATTGAATAAAAATTATAGTTCATTTCAAGTTATCAATGATCAGTCATGCTAATTGATACCTGATGATACATATATTAAGGACAGTACAAATGTAATTTCCAGAGAAAGGGAAGCGAGAGGTCTTAAGGTTGAAGGAGTATCTTGGCTCCCTGTTGTATACCCAGAGTTAACAGCTTGTTAATTATATTGTTAAGATACACAAGTGAAGGGTATTGTTTAATTAAGCACTTGGAGCTTTAATATAGAGATCCTTATGTGACCGGGTACTGTGGGGGGCTGCAGTGATTCATCGGCCCCCAGAACAACATTTTAATTTAAGCGCATAAGGTTCCTACACCTTGGGGCTGTCAATTTATTTAATTAGTTAATTTTTAAAATCTATCTGCTTGTTTAATTATTGTATTCAGAAACATATGGCACGGTGGCACAATAGTTAGCACTGCTGTCTCACTATGCCAGGGACCAGGGTTCAATTCCGGCCTTGGGTGACTGTCTGGGCAGAGTTTGCACGTTCTCCCCATGTCTGCGTGGGTTTCCTCCGGGTGATCTGCTTTCCTCCCACACTCCAAAAATGAGCAGGTTAGGTGAATTAGCCATGCTAAATTGCCTCTTAGTGTCCCAAGATGTGTAGGTTAGACGGATTAGTGGGATAGATGTATGGAGTTATGGGGGTAGGGCGGCGGGTTGGACCTGGATATGATACACTGTCGGAGAGTCAGTGCGGACTCGATGGGTCGAATGGCCTCCATGAGCACCGTAGGGATTCTATGATATAAAGAGAGACGGCGGGGAAACTGGGTCAGTAGGTGGATATGTATGACAGACATATAGTTCTGCACTTTGTAAATCAAAGAACTATCAAAAATAGTTTGTATCTAATTTCCTAGATCCATTTATCACCTCGGTAATGATATCAGATATGTTACCTATCTTTAATCGCATTGAGGCACTTGGTTCTGTGTAATCCATCGCGACAAAAATGAGCCAACGTGAAAAAATGCAGTGGGTGGAAATGCATTACACACTTCAACCAAAATCAAGTTAATCTCAAAAATGGGCCAGTTGTAAAATTTAATCTTGAACCCTTTAGATGATCCTCTTAAGTCCTGCTGCTGACTCTCATTCCATCTTTCATCATACGTTTCCAAAATCCTCCCTGTTCTGTCAGTCTGTGTGATTCGCTTACAGATTTACTGGAACTTGGGTAGTTTGGCTCAGAATTTGTCTCTGTTAAGGTGGCAACTAAAATACAAATTGTATTTAACCATGCTGGTGATCTCTCTTTCCAAATGGACTTTCCAACCGAGCATCTTTATATTTATTATGGTACCAGGGGCAATTTTGACATTGTGCTATTACAATTCAGGCTTTTCTTATAGACCTCCTCTGACCTGTATTCCCAAATAAATACCTCTCCCAAACGTAAATCTGCTGATAACAACTTGAACAGAACAGCAGATCACTCGTCAGCCATTTACATTGGAGATTCAGCTGACACTGGGTAGAAAGGCAACTGGAGCAAACTCCTACTTCAGGTGAGAGGCTACTTCTAATGTGCAAATCTGAATCCTACGCTGTACACGAGACCACGATTGTAATTTTGGGATATAAAAGAAAAGAAATATGCGCCAACTGGACTCTGCCTGTTTGTGATATTAGTCAGCCAATTGGCCGGCAGTCATTAAAGGGATGGCTGGAAGCCAAGTGAAAACATGGCCCAAAGCCATTTTTAACTTTTATTTTCTTTTGGGCTTAGGGGCAGCAAGAATGAGTAGGCCCCGATTGTCCACAATCAGTAAGCTGCCTCCAAGTGGCAGTTTGATACAGACACCTCAACAGCTACATGCAAGTAAGGTCCCCAAGGACCTCAAAGTGCTTGGACTTAAAAAGTAGTGAGAATGGGTGGGTGTTGGGCATATTCTATCTGTATCTTGCGTGTCCAAATTTAAAATTGTTGCTTGGGATTTTAATCGATGGCGAATTACACCTTTTTCCTTCGGTGGCTGTTGAAACTATAGGATTCTATCTGGAATTCTCCGAATCACTTCTATCAGAGATTGATACATAACACCAAAATAACCAGGTAAGAGCGCAAGGATTGCTGTCTTCAAAACAAAAGAAATATCTGCATTTATACCTCTCGTGACTTCAGGATGCCTCAAAGATTTTTAACCAGTGAAGTACTTTTAATATGTAGTTGCTGCTGTAATGTAGGAATGAGATAAAACCTCTGCAGCGTTGAAAGAGGAAGCAGAGTGATTAGATAGCTTGTCCTTAAAAAGAAACACTCGAGTGTGTCAAGCAGTTCACTAGCTTATTGGCACTCTAATGCCACAGGATGCTAGTGCTGTGACAATTTACGATCTGAATGAAGTCTCAACAATGATTGGGATCCATGCCAGCACTTCATAAAAAATGAATTGTTTTGCTGTCTATTTTGTAATGACATTAATTTCATCAGCACAATACACAGGAGGGTATTAGATAAATGAAGGGATGGCGATGGCCTAGCGGTATTATTGCTAGACTATTAATCCAGAAACTCAGCTAATGTTCTGAGGACTGGGTTTGAATCCCACCACGGGAGATGGTGGAATTTGAATTCAATAAAAAATATCTGGAATTATGAAACTACTGATGACCATGAAATCATTGTTGATTGTCGGAAAAACCCACCTGGTTCACTGATGTCCTTTGGAGAAGGAAATCTGCCATCCTTATGTGGTCTGGCCTACATGTGACTCCAGAGTCACAGCAATGCAGTTGACTCTCAACTGCCCTCCGTGGGCAAGTAGGGATGGGCAGTAACTATTGGCCAGCCAGTGATGCCCATGCCCCACGAATGATTAAAAATATATGATCGTCCCTGTAATGGCCTGCTTTAGAGCTTCAATAAAAAAGTAAGTAAAAAAAGAAAAACTTTAAAAAAATGAATATAATAACTGAACACAATTTAATTTCCTTGCTTTTTACTGTTCAGTCAGTTTTTACCTCAATATGATAAATCTACATATCGTCTGCCTCATCATGAGTGATGATGCTTTCATAACTGATAACACCCCTTCATGATTCAGTGCAGTCCTTGAAATGTGCAGAAAGTAAGTGACAGCTCTGGGGAATATCATGAAATCTTGAGCCGTACAAAACCCTACATGCCTGGCTTTTAAATGAGTATAAATTTCACAACCACCCATCGAAATTCCAGGTGCGAGGGGCTTTGCATTTTTCTTAATGGGAAAGTTGGAAAATCAACCATTCAGAGCAAAGCCTGACATAATTCCCCTTTCACACTTTGCAAGCAGCTAATCACCACTAATGAATACAAATGAAGAAAGTGTCACCGACTCGATTGTGCAGTATACAAAAGTTTTCACGAGCAGCTGAGTCAACTTCTGTTGTCTCTGTGGAGCGAGCCTTCAGAAATATGAGAACTTTTGTTTCTTTTAGGTTGCTCATCACACGCGCAAGCCCCTCATTGCAGGGAATGTGGACACTGACAATGCCAATAATGCTACTGAATATACTGAAGGGGACGTCAACCTCCCCGCAGCCCTGCTTACCAAAATATAGAATCCCTATAGAATCATAGCATCCCTACAGTGCAGAAGGAGGCCATTTGTCCCATCGAGTCTGCACCGACCACAATCCCACCCAGGCCCTATTCCCGTAACCGCACATATTTACCCTGCTAATCCCCCTGACACTCGGGTCAATTTAGCACAGGAAACTGGAGCACCCGGAGGAAACCCACCCAGACACAAGGAGAATGCGTGCAGACACCGCGCAGACAGTGACCCAAGGCTGGAATTGAACCCAGGTCCCTGGCGCTGTGAGGCAGCAGTGCTAACCACTGTGCCACCGTGCCGCCCATCCTCTCGGAAAGAGTTGGGTTCAATAGTTCTTGATGAAATTACTTATTGCAAGCTGGCTTGTGCAAGTCCTTGCACCAGCTTGGCCTTTCGGCTAAGATCAAATGTCAGATCAAGCCCAAGGTGGGGTGTAATGCCTTATCTTGTCAGCTTGCATCTTGTTTGTCTCTCTTGTGGGGACCAAGAATTGGATTCAATTGGAATTTGAATTTGTTTTTTGGAGCAAGCAAGGAATGGATTTGGGTTTGATCGGTCCACTCTGAGCATCGGCTTTGTGACTTTAAGGATGGAGTAAAAAGTTTTTTAAAAATAAATAAGTATTGAAAGCAGAATTCTATCATATAGTTGATTGTGGAAGACAGGGATTTCACCAGGTTCCCTGCATGGGATTTCCTAGAAGAAATCCCTATCTTCCACAATCAATTATATGATAGAACTCTGCTTTCAATATTTATTGGCATTGGATATATCCACCTATATTTAAGCAATTACTAAACGGAGGTTAATGACAAGAAAATGTCACCCAATGACTTTCTCACCATGTGATAAAGCAGTAATGCCGTATTATCAGCAATACCTTCTATTTTTTGCCATCTGGCATTGGTAAGATAGTGGGCGGTGCTCACATTTAACAGGGGTGACCGATTGAGCAATCATGGAGGTTTACAGCATGGAAACAGGCCCTTCGGCCCAATTTGTCCCTGCTGCCCAGTTTTTACCATTAAGCTAGTCCCAGTTGCCTGCATTTGGCTCATATCCCTCTATACCAATCTTAACCGATGTAACTGTCTAAATGCTTTTTATAAGGCAAAATTGTACCCGCCTCTACTACTACGTCTGGCAGCTTGTTCCACTCACCACCTACTGTGTGAAAAAATTGCCCCTCTGGACCCTTTTGTATCTCTCCCCTCTCACCTTAAATCTATGTCCTTTAGTTTTAGACTCCCCTATCTTTGGGAAAAGATGTTGGCTATCTACCTTATCTATGCCCCTCATTATTTTATAGACCTCTATACAATCACCCCTAAGCCTCCATTCTATCCAGCCTCTCCTTATAACTCAAACCATCAAGTCCCAGTAGCATCCTAGTAAATCTTTTCTGCACTCTTTCTAGTTTAATAATATCCTTTCTATAATAGGGTGACCGAAACTGAACATAGTATTCCATGTGTGGCCTCACCAATGTCTTGTACAACTTCAGCAAGACGTCCCAACTCCTGTATTCAATGTTCTGACCAATGAAACCAAACATGCCGAATGCCTTCTTCACCACCCTGTCCACCTGTGACACCACTTTCAAGGAGCTATGAACCTGTACCCCTAGATCTCTTTGTTCTATTACTCTCCCCAATGCCCAGCACTAACTGAGTACAGTAAGAAGTCTCACAACACCAGGTTAAAGACCAACAGGTTTATTTGGAACCATGAGCTTTGGGAGTGCTGCTCCTTCATCAGGTGATGAAGGAGCAGTGTTCTGAAAGCTCATGATTCCAAATAAACCTATTGGACTTTAACCTGGTGTTGTGAGACTTCTTACTGTGCCCACCCCAGTCCAATGCCGGCATCTCCACCTCATGACTAACAAAGTAAGTTCACTGTCTACTCCAATTCTAAAGCTTTGGTCATTTGTATTTGTAATGTAATCTAGAAATTGGGACTTTACAACATCTCTGGTTCAATCTACCAAACTGCATCACCTCGCATTTATCTAAATTAAATTCCATCTGCCATTCATCAGCCCACTGGCCCAATTGATCAAGATCCCATTGTAATCCTAGATAACCTTCTTCACTGTCCACTGAGCCACCAATCTTGGTGTCAACTGCAAACTTACTAACAATGCCTCCTAAATTCTCATCCAAATCATTAATATAAATGACAAGTAACAGTGGACCCAGCACCGATCCCTGAGGCACACCGCTGGTCACAGACTTCCAGTTTGAAAAACAACCCTCTACAACTGCCCTCTGTCTTCTGTCGTCAAGTCAATTTTGTGTCCAATTGGCTATCTCACGCTGGATCCCGTGAGATTTAACCTTATGCAACAACTTACCATGTGGTACCTTGTCAAAGGCCTTGCTAAAGTCCATGTAGACAACGTTGACTGCACTGCCCTCATCTACCTTCTTAGTTACCCCTTCAAAAAAATCAATCAAATTCATGAGACATGATTTTTCACTCACAAAGCCATGCTGACTGTCCCTAATCAGTCCTTGCCCCTCTAAATGCCTGTTGATCCAGTCTTTTAGAATAACTCGGACAACTTACCCACCACAGACGTTAGGCTTACTGGCTGGCCTGTAGATCCCAGACTTTTCCCTGCAGCCCTTCTTAAACAAAGGTACAACATTTGCCACCCTCCAATCTTCAGGCACCGCACCTGTGACTATCGATGATTCAAATATCTCTGTTCGGGGACCTGCAATTTCCTCCCTAGCCTCCCACAGTGTCCTGGGGTACACTTCTTCAGGTCCTGGGGATTTATCTACCTTGATGCACTTTAAGACTTCCAGCACATTCTTCTCTGTAACATGTACATTCCTCAAGACATCACTATTTATTTCCCCAAGTTCCCAAATACCCATGTCTTTCTCAACAGTAAATACCGATGAGAAATATTCATTTAGGATCTCACCCATCTCTTGTGGATCCGCACATAGATGACCTTGTTGATTGTTAAGAGGCCATATTCTTTTCCCAGTTACTCTTTTGCCCTTTATGTATTTGTAGAAGCTCTTTAGATTCTCCTTTGCCTTATCTGTCAAAGCAATCTCATGTCCCCTTTTTGCCCTCCTGATTTCTCTCTTAACTCTACTCCGATACCTCTATAATCTTCAAGGGATCCACTTGATCCCAGCTGCCTATACATGTCATATGCCTCCTTCTTCTTCTTGACCAGGGCTTCAATATCTCGAGACATTCAGAGTTCCCTACTTCTACCAGACTTGCCTTTCACCCTTCTCTTGCCTCCTCTCTTCCCCTACCTGAGGCTGATAACCAAGCAGGTCCTTTGGAAGTTAATTCAATTTTCCATTAGGATTGCACAGGGCAAAGGTGCAATATGATATTACAGAAATTCCAAACTGGGGAAGGAGATGTTGTAAAGTCCCAATTTCTAGATTACATTACAAATACAAATGACCAAAGCTTTAGAATTGGAGTAGACAGTGAAGCTTCGTGCAATGTGTGAGCCATAATGCTACAGAGGAGCTCTTGAGTCTCCACATGATTTTTTGTTCAAGATGATTAGGGCGGCATGGTGGCACAGTGGTTAGCACTGCTGCCTCACAGCATCAGGGACCCGGGTTTGATTCTGGCCTTAGCTGACTGTGTGGAGTTTGCACATTCTCCCCGTATCTGCCTGGGTTTCCAGTGGGTGCTCCGGTTTCCTCCCACACTTCAAAGTTATGTGGATTGGCCATGTTAAATTGTCCCTTAGTGTCCAAAGATCTGTGAGGTAGGAGGATTAGTGGGGTAAATATGTGGTGTTACGGGGATAGGGCCTGGCTGCAGTGCTCTGTTGGAGAATCGGTGTGGACTTGATGGGCCGAATGCCCCCTTCTGCACTGCAGGGAATCTATGATTTTCCTCTCTTCACTGTGATGTAATGATTTTAAACAATTGTTTGGTGTTGTTTTGCTGTGAAGTGTAAAGAACTTTCATGAGCTCTTTGTGTTATTTTGTAAGTAACATTCATGAATTCATAAATGTCTCGAAGCAATCTGAAATGAATCATTTTCATGTTGCACATTAGAAAATGCAAGCTGCCTTGAAACTGAACTTTCATTGAAGCATTATCAATAAGAGGCTTGCAGAGTGTCTGGGCCCTGGAAAATACTGAGCAAGTGAGAGCACACAGCATTTGTGTAGTCCGAGAATTAATCTTTCATATTAAAAACATGGCAATGTCAGGAAAGTAATACGTGTCAATTCATTGGGGTGCCAAGCATATCCTGGAAAAGGGGGTACCTTACTTGGCCCTACAGTCTTCCAGGCTTTTCAACAATGCTTCAGTTATGAAGGCAAGGCAGCAACTTGGTAATGAAAAGAGAAATGCTGCACATACGAAGTAGGTCAGGCAGCATCTATGCAGAGAGAAATGTGAGTCAACGTTTCAGGCCAAACCTTCTGTAACGCTTATCTATAAGCTGTGCACTATGGCACCCAAGATAAAACTAATCCATATTTTGGAGAAAATACTCCAAATACGTTTGCTGTTACTTGACCAGAAAACTTGGGGCTGGACTTTCCAGCCCCCACGCAGAGGGTGAAATTCTCCGGCCGCGCTCGCCCCAAAACCGGAGAATCCCACCCAAGGTCAATGGACATTTGCGTAGTCCGTCCCGCGCCCACTACAGTTCCCGTGACGGGTGGGATGGGAGAATTCCCCCCAGTGTGTTCTCCAACGGTGGAAGCAGTTGACTATTAGCCACCAGCGGGATCTTCCAATTCCGCTGATCCTTGCTGTATTTTGTGCGGTTCGTCCGTTCCACTGCTAGGGAGCCAACCAATGGGGCGGGGCGGTGGGGGACAATGTCATCTTCGGTGGGACCAGAGATTGTGCCACTAGGAAGGGCTGGAAAATCCTGCCCTTGGACTATGACACTATAGCTCTGAATACAACAAAAAAAGAAAAACTTTGTCACTTTAAATATCAATTTTTGTTTTCCATTGACAAGATTAGGTTTCCAACAAAAATAATGTTATACTTGTCAATCAAAGTTGAAAAAGCTCCATTTCTGCCATGGATCCTTTAGGGTCGGCCCTACTCGAGTACAAAACATCTTGTCAATTCTTGGGCTAAAGCTGAAGTTGCGTGTAGTGCTGCTGGTAATCCCACTTTGAGTTTTTGGTACAGATAGCTTGGTGCTGCTATTGATTTCTGCATCATGATTAAGGTAGAAAGTCGAGATATATCCATGATGAGAAAATAATGGAGTTTGAAATAAAGGCTGCAACACCGAACTCTTCACACTCTCGGAGATAAAATAAATATGAAATGAAAAGCCAATCAACCACCTCCAGACCTCTCCTTTCACATCTCTTTTCTATCACGATGCTACGCAAAACCATAACTGGGCATTTATCATCAATATGTAACACTATATATAATATGGATTTTTTTGTGTATCCTATTATAAAAGCGTATCATTATTCATGCTGTTCGCATGCAGCCAGAAATAGACAGCGACTGATTAACCAACTTATCTTTCTCTTTGGCAGCTCCTTTGTTGTTTTGATGACATCTTATTGCAAGTATTGTATTTAACCTGTGAGCTAAATCATTTCGTGTCAGTTTGCCTTGAGATCCAGCAGCCAAATTTCCTGCGGTCATTATAGGTGATGACATGGTCTTTGCATTGATGTTGATTTATTTTGATGTGTTTAACTATGTTAGAAAGATGGTCTAAAAGAGATTCCTAAAAATAAACACAATAAATATTCACCCATATATTTAAGATGTTTCTGTTTTCATTCATTTACGGGGTGTGGACTCCACTGGGCTAGAACATAGAACATAGAACATTACAGCGCAGTACAGGCCCTTCGGCCCTCGATGTTGCGCCGACCAGTGGTACCAATCTAAAGCCCCTCTAATCTACACTATTTCAATATCATCCATATAATATTTGTTGCCCATCCCTAATTGCCCTTGAGAAGGTGGTGGTGAGCTGCTTTCTTGAACTACTACGCTCCCTGTTGTGTAGGTACACGCCCAGTAGGGAGAGAGTTCCAGCATTTTGACCCAGCAATGGTGAAGGAATTGTAATAAAATGAGGGCACCTCGAATATGGCTCAGAGTGACAAAGGCCAATGATAAATAAGTACTTACAACAAAAGGTCAAACAGAAATCAACAATGCAACTATACAAGTCTCCTCCCATGGCCCAACTGCAGGACTCCTTGATCCGGGATATGTGCCATTGCTTCCAATTGGCTCAGCTTCCCATCTTGAGAATCCATAGTCTCCGGCCCAATTGCGTGGCCCTCAGGTAACCCCCCCCCTTAAACGGCCAAACGACCACACTCCTTCCCTTAACTCTGGAATTCGCCTATGGAGGAAAACAAAGAACATCATTAGCATAGGCAAACAATTCTTTATTAAAGGGCAATGGGAATACCCCAGAGAAAACCCCATCATAAATTTAGTGGTGTGGAGACTTCCAGACTCTGGTGGAATGCCTCAGTTCTGTGATAGGGTCTTTGAATTTGAAGAATCAGTCCAGCCAGATGCAATCCATGGTCTAGCTTCTCCTTGGTGGCTGGTGATTCCTCAATTACCATAACCATTAGTTGCTCAAATCCCTCATTTCCAATTGGAAATCCAGTAACCAATCCTGGTAATGTTGAATTCATGGCAGGGATTGCCTGTTCATCCTCTGCATCTGTCACTGCTCTCCTTCTCAGATGGTCTTCGTGTTTTTTGAGACAACAACCTTGTACCTCCACAAGAGACTGGTCCTGTTTTCACCACAATCTTACCAGACAACCATGCCAGCCGGGCCTGCTGCAAAATTTCTGACCATGACTGAATCCTCAACTTGGCCCACTCTGGCCAGAATTTTGCCAGCATGCCTGCCCCGATTCCGGAGGCGGGCGAGGCTCGGAGGACACCATTTCCTGCAGGCCTCGGGCGATATCGTATGAACATCGGGCGGACGTGTCGGTAAAATTCCGCCCTCTGTCTTTTTTCCTTGAACCGCGATTTTCCTTCTGAGAGGCTTGCCTAACTTCCACCATCCCTGCCAAAATTTGGGAATATCATATCCAACTGTGTTCTTAAATGGCGTCCTATAAGTAATTCAGCTGGCGTGACCCCTGTGGTCATGTTTGGTGTGATGTTATAAAACAATTTAAAAAACTGGCTGTGTTTAGAGGGAGAGGCCTATTGACTTGTTTCTTCACCAAAGACTTGAATGTTTGTACCACTCACTCCACTAGCCTATTTGAGGCTGGGTGATAAGGTGCTGACCTCATGTCACTTGCCACTTGTCTGCCCAAGCCTGGATGTTGTTCAGGTTTTGTTGCATTTGGACATGGACTGCTTCAGTCGCTAAGGAGTTGCGAATGGTGCTAAATATTGTGCAGTCATCAGCGAACATCCCCACTGGCAGGATGGCAGGAAGGTAATTGATAAAGCAGCTGAAGGTGGTTGAGCCTAGGACACTACTCTGAGAAACTCCTGCGGTGATGTCCTGAAACTGAAATGATTGACATCCAACCAGCACAACCACCTTCCTTCATGCAAGTATGACTCCAACCAGTGTAGAGATTTCCCCTGCCTCCTATTAACTCCAGATTTGCTAGGGCTCCTCGATGCCACACTCGGTGCCTTGATGTCAAGGGGAGTCACACTCAGCTGGCCTCTGAAGTTCAGCTCTCTTGTCCAAGGCTGAAGGTCAGAAGCTAAATATTTATTTATGTATTTATTAGTGTCACAAGTAAGCTTACATTAACGCTGCAATAAAGTTGCTGTGAGAATTCCCTAATTGCCACACTCTGGCGCCTGTTCGGGTACACTGAGGGAGAATTTAGCATGGCCAATGCACCTAAATAGCATGTCTTTTGGACTGTGGGAGGAAACTAGAGAACCCGGAGGAAACCCACGCAGACACGGCGAGAGCGTGCAAACAGTGACCCAAGCTAGGAATTGAAACCGGGTCCCTGATACTGTGAGGCAGCAGTGCTAACCACTGTGTCACCGTGCTGCCCCTGGCACAGTGGTTAACACTGCTAATGACCCTGGTGGAACCTAAACTTACAGTCAGTAAGCAGAATGAGCAGGGGGACAGAGCAGTTGGTAGGCTGGGGTAATTTTTGTGTTCCCAAAATATGAGAACATAGCCAAAACTCAATTCTTGCTCCATAAATGTCAAGTCGTTCAGGCATTATTTTAATTTGGCATTAATATTTCTAATGAGCCCTGTTGGCAGGATTTCACTGCCTTCTCGGGTTCAAGAGGATAATTTCTGGATTATTATAATACTGAACTGAGTATTTCTGGCACTTGAATATTTTAACTTACTATTGGCACAATACCCCATGTGGGTGGATTAGAAAACAATGGATTTCTCCAAGTGTCTCAAAATGATATGTGTAACATACTCCCACTGGATTTGAAACTCAAATGACTATCATCTAAAAACATGGACTGACTATTGCTTTGTAATTACTGCTTGTTGTCTATTATTTGCCTGCGTTTTGGAGTTTGTCCTCTAGTCACCTTCTGTCCCCTGCCTGCCTGAGTAGGCCATGATTTGTGAAGACTTAAAGGACCAACAGTTATTAAATCATTATTCATAGATTATTAAGAACGCATCTGCCGTGTGCAGCTGACAATTTTTGTGGCCAATGAGTATTTGTATTTGCAGAGAATCACTTACATTTACCGTCCATTTGACACTGCATGAAACGTAACACAGAGTACTCCACACATTATTGCAATTCCACATTTTCAAATGAAGATTGATAATTAAATTGTGATTATTGCATCTAAACTTGAAGCATGAAAAAAGCCAATTAGTAGGGTGTATGACCTTCGTTAAATCTGCAATATTTTGATTCTTGAAACACTCAAAGTGTTACATGTCCAAAATCCAACAATTTGTTTGCTCTGTACTTCCAGCCTGCTGCAATCTGTATTTCCTTGAGTCATACCTTGAAGGAGTATATAAACGAGAAATGCAAGCAGCGATGAATCATCTTAGAAATCTTAGAAAGCCTACAGCACAGAAAGAGGCCATGCGACCCATCGAGTCTGCACCGATCACAATCCCACCCAGGCCCTACCCCCATATCCCTACATATTTACCCACTAATCCCTCTAACCTACGCATCCCAGGACACTAAGGGGCAATTTTAGCATGGCCAATCAACCTAACCCACACATCTTTGGACTGTGGGAGGAAACCGGAGGAAACCCACGCAGACACGAGGAGAATGTGCAAACTCCACACAGACAGTGACCCAAGCCGGGAATCGAACCCAGGTCCCTGGAGCTGTGAAGCAGCAGTGCTAACCACTGTGCTACCGCGCCGCCCCAAGTTTTGCTTGAGGGGCATCGTGTGCAGAGTTATGTTAACCGCAGGGGTAACTTGGAGATGTCTCGGCCACTAGCACGAGGGGACATAGCTTTAAATTGAGGAGTGATAGATATAGGACAGGTGTCAGAGGTAGGTTCTTCACTCAGAGAGTAGTAAGGGTGTGGAATGCCCTGCCTGCAACAGTAGTGGACTCGCCAACATTAAGGGCATTTAAATGGTCATTAGATAAACATATGGATGATATTGGAATAGTGTAGGTTAGATGGGCTTTAGATTGGTTTCACTGGTTGGCGCAACATCGAAGGCCGAAGGGCCTGCACTGCGCTGTAATGTTCTATGTTCTATAAATGCAGCCACTCATTGTCGTTTTTGGTGCAAGCTCTTTCCTAGTGTTGGAACAGGTGAAAGTGCTCTGCATAGCTGTCTATCTGCATTCAAATTATGGCTAATGCATTGCTTTGAGAGTATTGAAAGGCTCATTCATTTATCTAGGAGAGCAAACAATTGGCCACAGCACAAGAATGTTGTGCCATTGCAGGACTGTATTTATAGATATAAGTGCCATCAGTCAACCTACTCTCTCATGTTTAGGATCCTCACCCAGTTAATCTAACTTGGAAAAATTGTCTCTTGAGCACTTTTTATTTTTATTCATTTGTGGGACATGGGTGTCGCTGGCTGGGCCAGAATTTATTTCACATCCCGAGTTGCCCAAGGGCAGTTGAGAGTCAACCACATTGTTGTGGCTCTGGAGTCACATGTAGGCCAGACCGGGTAAGGACGGCAGATTTCCTTCCCTAAAGGACATTAGTGAACCAGATGGGTTTTTCCGACAATCGACAATGGTTTCATGGTCATCAGTAGATTCTTAATTCCAGACTTTTTTTCATTTGAATTTGAATCTGAGTCCTTAGAACATTAGCTGAGTTTCTGGATTAATAGTCTAGCGATAATACCACTGGGCCATCACCTCCCCAACTTCATCCCAATGTTAGGCTGGCTCCATTCACAGCAACAATAGTTGCTTCTATTTATGTAACAAATCCAACATTAAAACTGTCCTAAAGTGCTTCACCCCTTTCTCAGCCGCATTATCAGTCCATCCAGCTCGCAGCCCATCTCCAAAAGGCTGGGAAAATTCAGTTCGGTAACCCCTGTTCCTCTCTTCACAGATGCTGCCAGGTCTGCTTGGTATTTCCAGCAATTTTCTGTCTTTATTTCAGATTTCCAGAATTCACAGCATTTGACTTTTGTAAAGTCAAAACAAGGAGCCTGGCAACAGTAAAGCTTTCAGAATGATAACATTCTCTAAATAAGAACCGGGTCGCTTGTTCCAGAAATATCGCTAGCAGGGGAGGCAGTGGTGTAGTGGTATTGTCACTGGACTTCTAAATCAAAGACCTGGGTTTGAAACCCACCATGGCAGGTGATGGAAATTTGAAATCAATAAAAATCTGGAATTAAAAGTGACCATGAAATCATTGTCAATTGTTGTAAAGACCCATCTGGTTCACTAATGTCCTTTAGGGAAGGAAATCTACCATCCTTACCCTTTATTCCTCCTCCATTACCCTAGATACTGTAAACTTCCATATTGAAAATGCCATCTCCTCCCTTGAAGCTACACTCATCCCTGTCGACATTCCCCCTGTGATCCTACACCCTCCCTGCATCATCCTTCGAATTATTGATAGAGCCTGTAACTTGCCCTACGAGAACTTTGATTAGCCCAATCTCTGACTGGACCTCCCAACCCCACACCAAATCAACACCTCCCTCTGTGACTCTGTACCTTCACTCTGCCAGCCAACACTCAAATGGATCCACACACGTACAGTACTGATCCCGTCCTTTCATTTTCTTACCTTGACTGACTGTCCCCACCACACCAGGACTCCAGGCCTTTCTCACTTCAGTCCTCCATGTTCCCAACCCCACCCACTGCCTTCCCTTAGATCCTTCTTCCACCCCTCTAGGCCCCTGACCCCATCCCACAACTCCCATCCTCACTCATAGAATCCCTACAGTGCAGAAGGAGGCCATTTGGCCCATCGAGCCTGCACCGACCACAATACCACCCAGACCCTATTCCCGTAATGCCACATATCTACCCTGCTTGTCCCCCTGACACTAAAGGGCAATTTTCTATGGTCAATCAACCTAACTCGCACATCTTTGGACTGTGGGAAGAAACCGGAGCACCCGGAGGAAACTCATGCCATTCCCCCTTTTGCTTTGATTTGATTTGCTTTATTATTGTTACATGTATTAACATACAGTGAAAAGTATTGTTTCTTGCGTGCATACCATTCATAGAGAAGGAAACGAGAGAGAGCAGAATGTAGTGTTACAGTCATTGTTAGGGTGTAGAGAAAGATCAACTTAATGCAAGGTAGGTCCATTCAAGAGTCTGACAGCAGCAGGGAAGAAGCTGTTTTTGAGTCGGTTGGTACGTGACCTCAGACTTTTGTATCTTTTTCCCGAAGGAAGAAGGTGGAAGAGAGAATGTCCGGGGTGCGTGGGGTCCTTGATTATGCTGCTTTGCCGAGGCAGTGGGAAGTGTAGACAGAGTCAATGGATGGGAGGCTGGTTTGCCTGTGGAAACCCAGAGGAAACCCTCTCAGTCTTGATTTGCCTTTGCCAGTACTGAGCCTCCACTCCAAGCTGACATTCTCCTGTCAGTTGTGCTGCAGAGTTTTAAAAAAACCGCGGAATTGAAAGATACAACTGCTCAAAGCCATCTATGGATGAACGTGAAGCGGGTACCACGAGATTCCCATGTGCTGCTTGCTAATCTTAAAGGTAGGACCTAATTACAAAAAAATATAATGAGTATTCATGGCATGCAAATCGGAACATGCCACAGGGTGGCATGAAGCTCGACATGCCATTGTCACGCTGGCAACTTAATCTGGGCATCTCCACCTGCCTTCAGGAAACCAGTCTGGCTTACATGTGACTCCAGACCCATGGCAACGTGGTTGACTCTTAATTGCCCTCTGAAATGGCCGCGCAAGACACTCCATTTTAAGACAATTAGGGATGGGAAACAAATGTTGCCCTTGCCGGTGACACCCACATCCCATGAAAGAATAAAGGATAAAAGTTTGTTCGGTTTTGTAATTGTCCTGTTCTGTCGATGGGGCAGGTAGCCTTTATGCAAATGCTGGCTGGGATTTCAGAGGGCCTGTAAGAGGGGGATTCATTAGGCAGGAGACAAAATGTCAGTTTCTGTTCCTGCTGCATGAAGAGGCGATGGCCTCGTGGTATCATCTCTGGACTATTTAATCCAGAAATTCAGCTAATGTTCTGGGGATCCGGGTTCGAATCCCACCACGGCAGATGGTGGAATTTGAATTCCATAAAAAATATCTGGAATTAAGAATGTACTCATGACCATGAAACCATTGTCAATTGTCAGAAAAACTCATCTGGTTCGCTAATGTCCTTTAGGGAGGGAAATCTGCCATCCTTACCTGGTCTGACCTACACGTGACTCCAGAGCCACAGCAATGTGGTTGACTCTCTAGCTGTCCTCTGAAATGGCCCAGCAAGCCACTCTGTTGTATCAATCGCTTAAGAAGGCAGCTCACCACCACCTTCTCAAGGGCAACTTGCGATGCGCAATAAATGCTGGCCAGCCAGCGATGCCCATGTGCCATGAATGAATAAAAAAAACCAGGGGTCTCCTGTGTATGTCACTGCACTTTAAATTTTAATGAATATCAGGTGAAGCTGCCTCTCAACATGAGGTGGAGATGCCGGCGTTGGACTGGGGTAAGCACAGTAAGAGTTTTAACAACACCAGGCTAAAGCCCAACAGGTTTATTTGGTAGCAAATGCCTTTTGCTACCAAATAAACCTGTTGGACTTTAACCTGGTGTTGTTAAAACTCTTACTGTCTCAACATGAGAACAGAGGTGCTGCGCACATCTGTTAGGAACAGTGGCTCAAGGCTTAAATACCATCCTGTGGGGTGAGGTAACTAAATCGTCGTCATGTCAAACAAACACTGCTGGTAATTTTATCAGGAGGAACAGGATTAATCATTTTTTACATTATAATTTAAAGCAAGCCTGATTCGTAATATTTTGCAGCTGACTTTCTTTTATAATGATGGATGTCACAGATCCAGGCAGATGTGATAAGGCACAGTGTAGGGGAGCATAGTGTCGGTGCGCTGATCCACCAGCCATGCTGCACAACAGAACAGGGAGTTGATCCCTTCTCATGCTCCCCATATTGGACTTTTGACCTCAGCCTGCACTTTTTAAAAGGCCAAACTTCCAATCACAGACATATTCCTCTCGTGGGCAAAGGATGGGGGCCGGAGGTGGTTGGTGGATGGCACAGAGCGAGTGTAAGATTGATAATCAAAATCCGTTTGGATTAATTATGCATCTTCAGGCCAAACATTACAGGAGTGCCATTGGCAGAGAGCCATAGAAACTTGCAATAAGGAAGGTCACTCTATGTCAGCTCATTACTGGAACAATCCAGAAGATAACCTTACTGCCCTTCCTCTCCTTACAAGTACATCTCCTCATTTGGGGTTGTGTTTTAGTAATTAAAATCGAATTTTGTTTAATTCATTCATGGGATGTGGGCGTCGCTGGCTGGGCCAGCATTTATTGCCCATCTCTGAGGAGCAATTAAGAGTCAACCACATTGCTGTGGATCTAGAGTCACATGTAGGCCAGACAGGGTAAGGATGGCAGATTTCCGGTCCTAAAAGACACCAGTGAACCAGATGGGCTTTTACAACACTTTCATGGTCATCGTTAGACTTTTTTAATTTCAGATTTTTATTGAATTTAAATCTCACCATATGCCATGGTGGGATTCGAAGCAGGGTCCCAAGAGTACTTCTCTGAGTCTACTGGATTACTAGTCCAGTGACAATACCACTACGCCATCATGTATCTTATCTTCAAGGTAAGTATCTTTAAAGACCCCTGGTAAATCCAGGGGTAAATCCATAGGACGGCACGGAAGCACAGTGGTTAGTACTGCTGCTTCACAGCTCCAGGGTCCCGGGTTCGATTCCCGGCTCGGGTCACTGTCTGTGTGGAGTTTGCACATTCTCCTCGTGTCTGCGTGGGTTTCCTCCGGGTGCTCCGGTTTCCTCCCACAGTCCAAAGATGTGTGGGTTAGGTTGATTGGCCAGGTTGAAAAAATTGCCCCTTAGAGTCCTGGGATGCGTAGGTTAGCGGGATTAGCGGGTAAATATGTGGGGGTAGGTTCTGGGTGGGATTGTGGTCGGTGCAGACTCGATGGGCCGAATGGCCTCCTTCTGTACTGTAGGGTTTCTATGATCTATGAAATCCAATTGTCTAGTACGGCATCCAAGCCATAGAAAACTTAATAGCAGCCATCACTGGTTTCATCGAATCATCTCTGATACCATCATAGAACCTTACAGTGCAGAAGGAGGCCATTCGGCCTATCGAGTCTACACTGGCCACAATCCCACCCAGGCTCTATCCCCATAACCCCATGTATTTACTCTAGCTAGTCCCCTGACACTGAGGGGCAATTTAGCACGGTCAATCCACCTAACCTGCACATCTTTCAGACTGTGAAAGGAAACCGGAGCGCCCGGAGGAAATCCACTCAGACACGAGGAGAACGTGCAAACTCCACACAGACAGTGACCCAAACCGGGAATCGAACCCGGGTCCCTAACATGTGAGGCAGCAGTGCTAACCACTGTGCTACCGTGCACTAGGGGAATAAAATCATTCAGTGAGGCATCTGGAGGCTTTCGATTTGGCACGGTGCAATCTGACCATCGCAATACCATGGAATCTTATACATTAAAAGTAATGCCGGAAAATGGTGATGGTTTCCTGGACTTCTCAAAAGATGCCGGTTGCCCATATGAGCTCACTGAGGTGTCAGGGCCTGCTAACTAATGGCTACTGCTGCCCTTAATAAGACGTTCTTGTTGGATATTTAAGCTGGCACAGGGAGCAAAATAAAATGAAGAAATACAAATTGCACTTCATAACAGCAACCAAACTCAAATCTGAAGGCGGAGTTCAGGAGCTAGTAAATCACCAGTGTATAGAATGAAATCTTTTCTATTCCCACACGTACCTTCATATCTGCCCGATCCTGCATACAAATGTATCATTTGATACAGCTGCTGAGAGCTGCTGCAGTGTATTAAAATAATATTTTCCTGATTCCATTTCAACTTTCATGAAGTCCATTTTATATTTCTATCAAAAATCTAATAAGAGAAAAAAATATTGTCTTTAATAAAGTTGGGCTGTTCAGTGTTGCTTCTGGGTTCTCTGTGAAAACAAGGTATTTAACATTGAGGCTGAGCTTTCCCCAGTGGCTCAGAGTAAATTCATTTCATACAGATTGGGAACAGCCATCAGTGGCAAATCCAATAATCACAAACCCATCACCATATTTTAGATGTTGCCTTTGCTCAATGAATAAAGTTTCATGTTATTTCAGAAAAGGAACACTGACATTGCTCCTTATCAAGGCAGAGCGTTTCATTTCACCGATTGATGCTCTGTGACACCGGAAAATGACCACAAGGATCAGGTAGCAGGAGTTCCTGATCATGACATTAACATCACTGTGAGAGAGGTGGGGGGGGGGGGGGGGTTGGGGGGGGGGGGGTGGGGGGGGGGGGGGGGGTGGGGGGGGGGGGGGGGAGGTAGGAGTCAACACTTCCAAATCTGAGTCAAGAAAATTAGAGAGAAGAAGAACGTAGCTGCACTGGGTGGCACAGTGGTGAGCACTGTTACTTAACAGCTCCAGGGACCCGGGTTCAGACTGCCTTTGTGGAATTTGCACGTTCTCCCTGTGTCTGCATGGGTTTCCTCCGGGTGCTCCAGTTTCCTCCCACAGTCCAAAGATGTGCAGGATAGGTGGATTGGCCATGCTAAATTGCCCCTTAGTGTCCCAAGATGCGTAGGTTAGATGGAATAGCCATGGTAAATGTGTGGAGTTACGGGAACAGGGCAGGGAAGAGGGCCTATCAGGGAGTTGCTGTAGATTTGATGGGCCGAATGGCCTCTTCTACAGAGTAGGGATTGAATAGAATGAAATCCCTACAGTACAGAAGGAGGCCATTCGGCCCATCAAGTCAGCACCGACTCTCTGAAAGAGCATCTTACCCAAACCCAACCCCAACCCAATACCTGTAAACCCATGCATCTACCATGGCTATTCCATCTAACCTACACATCTTTGGACACCAAGGGGCAATTTAGCATGGCCAATCAACCTAACCTGCACATCTTTGGACTGTGAGAGGAAACTGGAGCGCCCGGAGGAAACCCATGCAGATACGGGGAGAACGTGCAAATTCCACACAGTCACCCAAAGCCGGAATCTTAGTGTGCTGAGCGGGTCACTGTGCATGCATCGATCCGTCAGTGCCCAGATCGGTGCATGTGCAGTGTCCTCACATTGATGGTCTCCCGATTGCTGGCCAGCTCGATCGCTGGTCAGCTCCGTGACCTCCGCAACGCCAGCTGTCCACCCATCCACCCACACCCTCCCCCCGCCCCTCCCACGGCCTGATCAATGGCTCCCCGACATTGGTAGCCATGATGTGGAGATGCCGGCGTTGGACTGGGGTAAGCACTGGGATGCTTAACCCCAACATTTCCCAGGCCCAGCCCTGACCTCCCCCCACCCCCCCCCATCCTGGCCCACCCTGATCTCCAGCACCACCCCACCCCCAGCAGACTGATTGCCAATTCCCCCCAGGCTGACAACACCCCCCCCCCCACCCCCCGCCCCAGCCCACCCCAATTGCTGGCTTCCCTCCTTCACCCACCAATCCTGACTGCAGAGTGGCAGCAGGATCCCCCATCCCCACCGATTGCCCCCTAGACCACGCCCCCTTGGCACTGCCACATGCCCGATAGGCAGTGTCAAGATGCCCCCGGGCATTGGCATTTTGCCCTTTGGGCAGTGCCAGGAGCACAGGCTGGCAGTGCCAGGGTGCCAATGCCCAAGGGGCATCAACCGCCCTTGACCCTCTGGGGGGGGCCCTGATTGCCTCCCCTTCACTCCAGCAGGCTCGGGCCATTAGTTCCCCAAATGTGGGGAGCTACCGTAATGCTCACTGGAGTGAACCATTCTGGTGGGGGCAGGGTGTGGGGGATGCTAACGGGCCCAGAGATTTCAGTCCCGGGCCCGCTAATCACATTCAAATGAGATTAAAATGGCCACGTTAATGGTCCTTGTGCCTCCCCGTTGATTTCTGGTACGGAGCAGACGCCGCTGGAAATCCGGCACTAGGAGACGCCAGCAGGGCGCGAACACATGCGCAAACCCTGCGAATTGGCCGACGCGGCAACCTCTCAATCCTGATGGGAGAATCACGGCCCAAATCTTTCACCCTGTGGACAAATGCTGAATTAGTGAATTATATCCAGGCAACAGTTAGCTCATTCTGAAAGTTTTGTCTTGAAAAGAGAATTCTAGAGGGTTTGATTCGTAGCAAGTTTGCACTCTGTCAATTTGCCTCTGGGAATGAGGTTGAAGCAAATTGAGACTGATTGGAAAAATGTTTTGCTTCTTCTGGGCTGTGAAAGTCTTTTATAAAATGAATTGGACCGACTCAAAATGCCGACTCTTAATAGCTTACGGCAAAAAAAAATTGTCTCTAATTTTCTGTTAATTGGCAATATTATTCAGAGTGGTCAATGAGGCAAATGGAAATATAATTTTAATGGCTGCTGATCCATCCTTCACTTGTCACAGTCGCAACAGAAAAGAGGGCAGACAGAAGCTGAGTATAAAAGCACTGTGTAAAATAGCGGTGAAGCCAAGTTTTGGTTAAATCAGCACAAAACCAACCAATACTCAGTGAAACTCATACCAAAAGAACCAACACTGCGTGAAGCCAAGGACAAAACTCATCAAAACCTCAATACTTTGGTCCAGCCAGTTACAAGAAAGTGAGATTTTGATGATGCTATTTTTAAAGTTTTTGGCAAATGTGCGATCGTTATCCTGCATTGTTCCAACTATGATATTTTGTGAAGACTTTAGCTGGGCAGTTGGCAGCTGAATCAGAAAACAGACACTGGAAGTGCCTCAAAATTAATTTGCGATTGTGTGAACTCGATGGTCTGAAATTTCCAGATGACACTCGGAGAGAGTGGGAAAACACAATAGCTGGGTTGAGGGGAGATTGAACTTGGAGACTCAGCAGACACCAACGGGAGGACCTCAGTTGCTGCTTCTATTTTCTGGGTGGTATTGGCCAGATTTTGAAACAGGCTTTGGAGTGCACTGAGGGTGCCTAATTTAAATGTTATAATGTAATGCCCTCCCTTTTAAGCTACACAATGGGGTGGCAAGGTGGCACAATGGTTAACACTGCTGCCTCACAGCGCCAGGGACCCGGGTTCGATTCCCGGCCTTGGGTGACTGCCTGTGTGGAGTTTGCGCATTCTCCCCATGTCTGCGTGGGTTTCCTCCGGGTGCTCCGGTTTCCTCCCACACTCCAAGGTTTTGTGGATTGGCCATGCTAAATTGTCCGTTAGTGTCAGGGGGATTAGTAAGGTAAATACATGGGGTTACGGGGATAGGGTCTGGGTGGGACTGTGGGCTGTGACCATTCAATGGGCTGAATGGCCTCCTCCGGAACTGTAGAGACTCGATGATTCTACGAATTTGCCTCTTTAAAAATGGTGGTCGGCATATGCATGGCAGGTTTGGGATGGGTTCCACAATTTCAATTTTCAAACCCCTTATGTGGGAGATCCCAATGTTCCAGCTTCAGAATTGTTGATAATTGTTTTTTTTTGTTTTTGGAGCATTTCTGGAACACAATTTTATGTTTAAAATAAAATAATGAGGAGGGTTGGATGTGGAGTATGCTGGCCCCATTCCATGCCAATGATTCAGGCTGTGATACCAGAGCAAGTTCTCTAGACAGACTTAGGTTTTATTTACATCAGTTGTAACCCCCCTCCCCTCCCCCTCTCTGCCTGTCACACCAGGCCATCTGTCTTTTGTACTTATACTTGTACTGGGCGGCACGGTGGCACAGTGGTTAACACTGCTGCCTCACAGCACCAGGGACCCAGGTTCAATTCCGGCCTTGGGTCACTGTCTGTGCAGAGTCTGCACGTTCTCCCCGTGTCTGCGTGGGTTTCCTCCGGCTGCTCCGGTTTCCTCCCACACTCCAAAAACGTGCAGGTTAGGTGGATTAGACATGGTAAATGCATGGGGTTATGGGGCATGATCTTTCAGCGAATCGGTGCTGACTCGATAGGCTGAATGGCCTCCTTCTGCACTGTAGGGATTCTATGATAAGTAACCATGAGATAGTGAATAGATGAAAATTTGGTTCAGGGTATTCTAATTTTCTACATCTATTCCTTCCTTCCTGGCTCTTTGCAATTGGTGCAAAATCTTACAATATTAACCATATAATTTAACTATTATTATGATGCCAAGAATATACAATAAAAATTCAAGTTGAATTTTTGCTAAATGTGGGAATCACTAACAAGTGACAACCATATAAATAGATTTCTCCCTAAACAACTAGTCACCTTTGTCATCCAACGCTCTTGTTTGGGTAATAACAATTATGATTGTAAAATTCAATCCTGTAACCTTCTGAACAGTAATACCAACAAACATGATACAAAAATGAGCCTTAATTAATTTTTCTATTCTACAACATTCTGTTTTATCTCACTGCTATACGCTTCACATTCTTATGCACATAATACATGGAACAAACAAAACAGAGTACAATAACTTTCAGAAAAATAAAATTAATAGAATCCCAAGCCGTACTCCCATAACCCCATGTATTTACTCCGCTATTCCCCCAACCTACACTTTTTGGGGCACTAAGGGTCAATTTAGCATGGACAATCCACCTAAACTGCACATATTTGTACTGTGGGAGGAAACCGGAGCAAGCAGAGGAAACCCATGCAGACACGGGGAGAATGTGCAAACTCCACACAAACAGTGACCCGAGGCTGGAATTGAACCCGGGTCCCGGGTGCTGTGAGGCAGCAGTGCTGACCACTGTGCCACCTTGTCACCCAATAATTGCAGCAGCGTCCCATTCACTGGAGTTACACAGCACTCCAACAGCACACAGCAGAGTAACACACTCCATGGGTCAGTTAGTGTAGCAAGACTGTGCAGTCACAACCAGTGTAGAAACACTCTTTACTCTCAAAATTCTCCACAATCACAACAAGTGCAATAACATTCTCCAAAATCACACTTAGCACAGTGACATTCCCAGCCTGTGCAGCAACATTCTCTATGGCAGACTGGAGAAGTTGATTATTGTTTTGGAGCTGCCTATTTATTAAGTCAAATATTCATAGACTCATGGAATCCCTACAGTGCAAAAGGAGGCCATTCAGCCCACCAAGTCTGCACTGAATTTCTGACCCAGGCCCACCTCCTGCCCTATCCCTGTAATCCCACACATTTACTTCACTAACCACCTCCCCCTCCCCCCCCCCCCCTCCCTCCCCCCCAGCCTACACATCTTGGGATACTAAGGGGCAATTTAGCATGGCCAATCCACCTAACCTGCCCATCTTTGGACTGTGGTACGAAACTGGAGCACCTGGAGGTAACCCATGCAGACATGGGGAGAACGTGCAAACTCCACCAAGACAGTGACCCAAAGTTGGAATCGAACACGGGCTGACACTATGAGGCAGCAGTGTTAGCCACTGTGCCACCCATTTTTTACTTCTGTGTAATTAACATAGAAACATAGAAAAACTACAGCACAAAACAGGCCCTTCGGCCTCACAGGTTGAGCTGAACATATCCCTACCTTTTAGGCCTACATAGAAACATAGAAAAACTACAGCACATTAGCCTGGTTATAAATAAATTCATTGGTCAATTTTAGCCTGCACAATGCAACTGGACAGAGTAGCAATTAGCACTGTTTAGAAGAATGAAAAATCTTATATTGTGTCTTTCATGACTGATGGATTTCACAATATCATAAAGTACTCTCAAAGTGCTGCCATTGTGGTAATGCAGGAAGATATGGCAGGCCTGATTAGTAATTCAATAATGACCAGATTATTTGGGTGGGCAGGTGGGGCTTGAAATTCCCACCAAAGACAATGGAGCATTTGCCAGTCCATCAAATTTTCCGTCCCACCAGCAACGATGCCCACATCCAGCGCAATCAGGAAATCTCACCCCTCCGCCTATTCTTCTTCAAAATATATCCTGGAGTCCTCAATGAATTTATTTATAACCAGGCTAATTACACAGAAGTAAAAATTGGGCGGCACAGTGACACAGTGGTTAGCACTGCTGCCTCACAGCGCCACGGACCCGGGTTCGATTCCCGGCTTCGGCCACTGTCAGTGTGGAGTTTGCACATTCTCCCCGTGTCTGCGTGGGTTTTCTCCGGGTGCTCCGGTTTCCTCCCACAGTCCAAAGATGTGCGGGTTAGGTGGATTGGCCATGCTAAATTGCTCCTTAGTGTCAGCGGGACTAGGGCGATTAGCGGGTTAAATATGTGGGGTTAGGGGGATAGGGCTTGGGTGGGATTGTGGTCGGTGCAGACTCGGCCCATTGAGGCTGCACTGACAGCAATCCCACCCAGGCCCTATCCCCACAACCCCATGCATTTACCCTGCTAGTTCCCCTGACACTAAGGGGCAGTTTAGCATGGCTAATCCACCTAACCCGCACGTCTTTGGATTGTGGGAGAAAACCGGAGCACCCAGAGGAAACCCACACAGACACGGGGAGAACGTGCAAACTCCACACAGACAGTGACCCAAGCCGGGAATCGAACCCGGGAACCTGGAGCTATGAAGCAACAGTGCTAACCACTGTGCTACCATGCTGCCCCGTGCCAAAATGGCTTGATGGACCATTCTCCCTCCCCAACAATCCGGCATATTCTACTGATCAGTTAACTGCATCACAACAAACACTCTCCCTGGTCCTTGGCTTGCTAACATAACACTGTGATGTGAGGGAGAAGTAATGATTGCCTGGGTACACTCATTGGTGTCACAGTCAGGGGTTTAGTATCTGTCAGGGAGAGTTGTGTAGACGTGGGCAAAATGGGGTCAAAAGCAGGAACTTGCATACTGCCGCCACTGTCTAACATGCAGCTTTGTGATTGGTTTCTCTGTGATTTGACGATGTATGCTGCAAAGACTGAGTACTTTGTTTCTAGAGAAAATCTTAATGGACCTTACACAGAAGTTACAAATCTGAAGACTGGGTGCTTTGTGCTCTCATTATCTTTTTATTTCATTTCGTTCTTAAAGTAAAGTTAAAGTTTATTTATTAGTGCCACAAGTAGACTTACATTAACACTGCAATGAAGTTACTGTGAAAATCCCCTCGTTGCCACACTCCAGCGCCTGTTCTGGTACACCGAGGGAGAATTTAGCACGGCACCCACCCAGACACGGGGAGAATGTGCAAACTCCACACACAGACAGTGACCCAAGCCAGGAATCGAAGCTGGGTCCCTGGTTCTGTGAGACAGCAGTGCTAACCACTGTGCCACCACCGAGCTGCTGTTCTTTCCACATATGTGCTTCAGTGAAGTTTGATGATCAGCAATCCAACAAAGAATATTTAACATTTGCACAACATTCTTTGAGAAACATTATCAACATTGGGAGCAGCGAATGCAATAGGCCAGATTGAAGGAGGCGCACATGAGGTGCTGCGTCACCTGAAGAGTGTTTGAGTTCAACAACTTCAGAGCACGAACTCTCCCCTCCACCTTCACCCCATTTCCAATTATTTTATTTTATTTCTTCTTTTCATCCCATTCATCCATTTTTATCACTTTTTATTCATTTTTTTATTTTCCCACTTCTGAAATCTCACTCTACATCTTGTCTCCAATTCCCCACCAACCCCTCCCCCATCTCCCAGGCCAACTGCCACATTCCTCAGGCTGTCTTCTAACAATCTCTATCTCTGTTCTGCCACTCCTACATTCCAATCACTTAATGGACGCTTTTAGCATCTTTCTCAGCCTTTATCACCACCATTTACATTCCCTTTGTACAATTACAGCCCCTACCCCCACCTTAATAGTATAAATCTTGTCTGATTTTCTTCAGCTCTAACGAAGGGTCATCCAGACTCAAAACGTTGGCTCTATCCTCTCTCCACGGATGCTGTCGGACCTGCTGAGTTTCCCCAGCATTTTCTGTTTTTGTTTCAGATTCCAGTGACCACAGTACTTTGCCTTTATCATAGAGAATAACTCCTCTGCTCATCCTCACTATTTCCATGGGGCCTTTTACATCCACTTCAGATGTCTTGGGGTCTGAATTTGACATCTCATCTGTGTGGCAATACTGTGCCTTTAAGAAATGTATTTTGGTCATGTTTCTGTGCTACATGTGTTTACTAGTCCCTTCCATTTCAGCGTAGCCGTTATGTCTGGATCCAGAAGCACTGTATTGTTATTGCAGCAAAATGATTGATCTTAATTGATGCAGTGTTTGTTTTGATCTGAACTAATGCAGAGTTCTGTTGTTCTATGTTTTCTACTGGGATATTGGAGAGTGGGGCTTGATTAGGTTGAGTGACAGGTAAGGGTACAGCTAGGCTTTCACAGAGGACTCAAGGCAGTCTGCTTTTGGGATTGTTAGAGAGAGGTTACTTTCTCTATATCTGTTGCTCTGTCTGAAGTGGAGACTGGAATCTGCCAAGAAATAAGCCTTCCTCTCTGAGATTCTACTGTTTGGGAGTGGATGTTTTTCTAGAAGTTGCTGCATGAGAATTAGATGACAGGTGTCTGTCTGAAAAACTCTCCAGAAGTGTCAAAAGGCTGGATATCTAGCACCTATGTAAGCACCTTTGGTTTCGATGCCAACTGGTTCTAAAGAAGGGATTTCTGTCAGTGGGGAATACTGCTGAATTGGAACAATGAAGATAGCTAGCTGTTAAGAATTATCTTTTATCATATTTAAGCATTTGAATTGGTAAAAGTTATGGTGAATCTTTTTGTTCTATTCTAACCGTGTTCTTAAATGAATTTTGTTTTCATAAAAGCTTCCTAGTGGGTCATTTGAATCATATCTGGAATGAAGCACCTACTGCTCACCCTAGTGCCAAAATCAAATGTAAAAGTTAGGGGCTAGACTAACTTCATAAAATACTTTAGCGTTTCTGATCTGGTCCATAACATCTCCGACTGTTATACATTTAAGTGGTTGCAGATTGCTTTAAGAGCTGACCACATGATTAGATGGTGATGGCATTAGGGTGTTGCAGAGGATGCTGTTTTGTTTTCAGTTTGTAATGGGTACAGGCGAGAGGCCTAACAATAAATTGTTACTTTGAATCTACATGTGCAAACCACATCTTTTCTTTTCTGTTAAAACCCACAACCCCTATCATAGTTAGAACATTATACTCCCTCATATACCCTATTTTCGGTCTTTTTTTTGTGCTGAAGCCCTCGAGCAAGATTGAACCCGGAACCTTCTGGACTCAGAGGCAAGAGTGTTGTCAACTGAATCACCGTTGATACACAATGGTCCTGCAGTTGTTCTGTGGTGGAGGCATGAACGTTAAACTCTGAGTGGGCAGAAATTTGTTTTGGGATTAACCAGTGATGAACTTCCATCTCTTTTTTGTTAATGAGTGGCAAAAACTCTGTGAGTGGCACAGTGGTTAGCACTGCTGCCTCATAGCGCCGGGGACCCAGTTTCAATTCTGGCCTCGGGTGACTGTCTGTATGGAGTCTGCACATTCTCCCCGTGTCTGCGTAGGTTTCCTCCGGGTGCTTCGGTTTCCTCCCACAGTCCAAAGATGTCCAGGTTAGGTTGAAGGGCCATGCTAAATTGATCCCAGTGTCAGGGGACTAGCAGGATAAATATGTGGGGTTGCGGGAATAGGGCTTGGGTGGGATTGTGGTCGGTGCAGACTTGATGGGCCGAATGGCCTCCTTCTGCACTGTAGGGATTCTACGATAACTGTGGTGGGTACGAAAGTGCCCTGCCCATTCTACAGGTGTAGGGAAATTACAGGTTAATGGGTGACACCCAATGTTATGGTGATTCAATATGCCAGTAATAGGGCAGCACATTGGCACAGTGCTGCTGCCTCACAGCTCTAGGGACCTGGGTTCAATTCCGGCCTCGAGTGACAGTCTGTGTGGAGTTTGCACGTTCTCCGTGTGTCTGCGTGGGTTTCCTCTGGGTGCTCCGGTTTCCTCCCACACTCCAAAGTTGTGCAGGTAAGTTTGACTGGCCATGCTGAATTGGCCCCTTAGTGTCCCAAGTTGTGTAGGTTAGATCGATTAGTTACGGCAAATGTGTGAGGTTATGGGGATAGGGCAGGGGAGAGGACCTGGGTAAGATACTCTGTCAAGAGTCGGTGCAGATCTGATGGTCCGAGTGACCTCGTCTGCATTGTAGGGATTCTATGATTCTAGAATGAGCAACAACAACACTGAATTTTTAACAGGATTAGAATGAGGCAAGAATTGTCACCAAGCTAATCGGACATTTGAATAATGTTTCCACCAAAGAGGTATATTTTCAGGAACGTTTTAAAACAAGAGGAATTTTGGAAGAGTTGTGGAAAGGTAGCTTTGCCATGAGGCTCATGCTGTTTGCTGAATTCTCATAGAGTATTTGAATCGGAAGCTAAAGGCAGATTGGAGTGCTTGGATCAATCTGGAATACTTGGCTTTGTCTTTTTTCCCTGTTGTTGATCGCTGTATCCTACAATTTCATTCTGCAGAAATATTTACTGCTGGAGAAAGGGAAGGCAGCTGGAGTTTAATGTCCTCCTGAGAGAGAGAGAGAGAGAAAGCGGCAAGAGAAACAAGCCAGCAGCCTAGCAATCAACATACTGCCAAAGCCCTTCACAATTCGTCTGTTCTAGATAGCTTCTCCGCATGTGAAAACAAAAACAATTCCTTGGCTGCAGGAAATGAGTGTACACACTCTTTAGGCCACCGCTTGCACCCTCACACGACCCTAAATACTACCTCCATCTGTCAACTACTGCATTTCACATTTGAAAGCTTGGAATCGACAAACAAAGAACACTTCAAGGGAGCAATGCACCTTTAGTATCGACAGAATGTTTAGCTTCTGGAATTTTGTTTGTGAGCAGTATTCTCCCTTGGTGTCCTTAAGTCGAATGAGGCAACCTTTCTGACCAATGACCTGTCTGCAGTTATGATCGTGAACCTCTTGGGATTTTGGTCACCCACATTCAGGGGGATCTAGAGGGTGAATGATGGTGTTGGGCAGAGTCCGTTGGCATAGCTCAATGTGCAGGAGCCTGCAGGATTTTACATGGCCATCTCAACATCTTCCTACTGTGTTTGATCCAGTGGCAAGAGGTCAGATTCAGCAGTGGACAGACTGGGACATCGGGTGGAATTTAATTCTCTCCCCTGAGATGTCTTTGGAGGCTGAGGAGGACATTTAGTCAGATTAGAGAATGCAGTGTGGTACTCTGTCACATGCCCACCTCTGCCCCAGTTAAGTTTGGGGTGTGAAAGCTCATGGATTGCCTTCCTGCCCCAATGTCAATTGAGGCTCTTAAGTAGGCATTTAATGACCACCTGCAGGCCTTCATTGTGCCATTGCTGCTATGCACCCAGTGGTGGGTAGGGCAGTCACCACATGAGGAACATAAAAAGCAAACCATGCGGGGTTTTTTTGTAGGCTCCCTCAGGATCCCTCATTCAAAGATACGCAGTGCCTGATCAGGAGGGCAAGGAGGCTGCTGAGAGCCACCCTTCTGTCCTTTCTTCCAATCTCGCTGTCTGCCTCCAACCAGCAGTCCATTCCCCACAGTCCTATCCTCTGTCTCCTGTGGCCTGGGTCCCTTGCTGATCATGGGTCTCTGGTGGGTGCATTTCCAGCAGTTGCCACTGTTTCCAGTGGCGCTGCCTGCAATGGCGAGCTGCCAGCCTCTGATTGGCCAGCAGTTCTTGCAGGGTGGGATTTCTTTCCCGGGTCCTTGATCCCAGGGCTGGCCTGCTGCTGCTGGCCACTTCAGCATTGGAGAGACACTTAATACAACAGGCCTTCCTCATAGCAGGCGGGGCAGGGCTCTTGCTGGCTCTCCAGTTGACAAAGCCTTAGTAGAGTCAGTGGTGCAGTGGTATTGTCACTGGACTAGTAATCCAGAGACTCAGGGTAATGCTCTGGGGACCCGGGTTCGAATCTCACCACAGCAGATGTTGAAATTTGAATTCAATAAAAATCTGGAATTGAAAGTCTAATGATGACCACGAAGCCATTATCAATTGTCGTAAAAACACACCTATTTAAAGAAATCTGCCATCCTTACCTGGTCTGGCTTACATGTGACTCCAGAGCCACAGCAATGTGGTTGACTCTCTGAAAGGGGAGTTAGGGATGGGCAATAAATGCTGGTGAAATTCTTCACACAATCAGTGGAAGATCTAGCTCTATAGGCTCCCTTAATAGTGACTCCAAACTGATTTCATTCTCTCAAAAATAGTTGAAACCATTCCTCCCCAGAGAATAGCTCACCAGCCATACAACTAGAACCAACTATTTCAATGAAGAATCTGTTCCACATGAGATCATTGTTCTGTTCGAAACCATCTTTGCAGCCTTATCCAATCATCTCAGCATATCACAAGTCTAACTGCATCTCCCGTGAATCTCAATTTCTCTAATGATAGCACTTTTGGTTTTGTTGGTCTTTGGAAAATTTAGTGAGCAAATCCTAATTTACCAAGTTGGGTGTAACTGTGAAATTACTGACCAGCCCATGGTGTGGCGATTAATAGGAGATGCCCTGGTGACCGTGCTCCACGTGTAGACATGATGTGGAGATGCCTGCGTTGGACTGGGGTAAACACAGAAGTCTAACAACACCAGGTTAAAGTCCAACAGCGCCAGGGACCTGGGTTCAATTCTGGCCTCGGGTGACTGTCCGTGCGGAATTTGCATGTTCTCCCTGTGTCTGTATGGGTTTCCTCCGGGTGCACCGGTTTCCTTCCACAGTGCAAAGATGCACGGGTTAGGTTGATTGGCCATGCTAAATTGCCCCTTTGTGTCAGGAGGATTAGCAGGGTAAATACATGGGGTTACGGGGATAGGGCCTGGGCGGGATTGTTGTTGGTGCAGGCTCGATGGGCCGCACTGTCGGGATTCTATGTTTCTATGCAGCTGGCGATGGTTTTGCTCGAGTGTAGGAAGCTAGAATTGTGCAACATGCCAATGTCCCGAGCCATGAAGAAGTTACTGGAGTTACTGCCTAAGCTTTGGCGGGTTCCCATAATTATGAATAGAAATACTGGGAAAGTGATAAAAACAACAGGTATTCCTTTCAGACAAGAAGTTATGGTTGGTTCTATAATTTCCATGGTTGAATAATTGCTCATGGCCTTTCCACTGTAATGAGGGACGCTACTACCATTGTCTTATGGTCGGGAGCACAATCTTGATGTTGGAGATGTATTCATTAAATTTATCCTTCACATTAAAACCCTTAAAAGACTTACATTTATGACTGGTGGTCCATTAGGTTTGAGATTTTGTGACAAAACAGGCAGTCAGTCTAATTATGGAACAATGTACTCCCATTAGCAATGGAATAGCGTCTACACTTTGAGAAAAATATCTTGCTTAATTGTGCAATTTGTAATTCCAGTACGCACTTCATTCCAATTATATTACTGACAGAAGCACGACCGATCTTAGTTATTTCACTACACAATCTGTATTTGGTTTCTCTATCATTATTAGTGATGGTTTAATGGTGACATGTAAAGATGCAGACGAATATCATATGTCCAGCAATTATTTATTCAGATGGTAGATCTAATCTCTGATGAGCGTTAAAGGAGATTCTGTTAATAAATGGTAAAGATGCATTATTCAGCAAGGGAAACACCAAACAGAAAATGTTACAAACACTCAAGAGTTCCAGCAGCATCTGAGGAGAGAGAAACAGGGTTAACATAACTTCTTCGATTAGTTACAGATATCTATTCAACATCTTACTCTAAATCACATCCTTAATTTAGTGCAATATTTTTAAAAATTAATTTTGTGGGATGTGAGCACATAGTCCATGGAATAAAGACATTGGGCATGAAGAGACCTTCTTCATTCATTTTCTCTCGGTATGACAGGAGTGATAGATCATAGAGCCCTACAATACAGAAGGAAGCCATTCGGCCCATCGAGCCTGCACCACCAACAATCCCACCCAGGCTCCATCCCTGTAACCCTATATATTCACCCTGCTAATCCCCCTGACACTAAGAGGCAATTTAGCATGGCCAGTCAACCTAACCCGCACATCATTGGACTGTGGGAGGAAACTGGGGCAGCCGGAAGAAAGCCACATGGACGCGGGAAGAATGTGCAAACACCACACAGACAATGACCTGAGGCCAGAATTGAACCCAGGTCCCCGGCACTGAGAAGCGGCAGTGCTAACCTCTGTGCCACCATGCCCTGTGTTAGAAAAAATTCCCCCATTGTATATTAAATATGTGTGTACAAAAATAGCCCATTTACTTTTCTTGATTGATTTTCTCACCTCTTTAGGTATAGCGCAAATGTGTTCCCCCATTTCTAGAATGTTCTGCAATGGCATTGAGAGGATGAAGCAGAAACCTGATGGCCTGTTGTAAAGATGCACTTATACAGACATCATTAGTGAACACAAAAAAGTATTTATTAATCAGAATTGCACAGTAACCATTTGGCTACAACTAGCTCCCAAATTGTGTCTGCTTAGGAGCCTCTCTCACCATGGGGGTGATTCCACGCTCTGAGTCCTGATTGGTCATCCAGAACAGGTGACCCTTACTCTGCTGTGTTCCCCTTAAAGGGACAATCACCGCACCCGGTTTCTCCGATTCTGACAATTTTGGATCAATTCTCAAACTGGTCCAATGTTTGAGTTTTTGCTACTTAGCACTGTTCAGCCATCTCTGTTGCTGTCTTCATGAAGTAACAAGGACACCAAGCTCAGTCAGTGCTTGTGCAAATAAATTGACTTGAAAACAGTTGCTGAGATTTGTTTTTACAGGCTGTGCACTTTTGATGTAAAACAGAGCGAACAAGAAGTGTATTGTCTTGCATACCAGGCTTCTGTTTGCTTTTTAGTTTTTGTCTGTTTCTGACACACTGGCCTTCATTAGGAAGAAGATTTTCACTGTGCATAAACATCCCTCCACTCCCACCCCCTTTCTCCCAGCTGTAGTTTTGTGGACTGGAGGAAAAGTACAACCTCCCGTATGATCTATTTTATTGTGGTAGATTGTAAGCTACCAGATAATAGTGAGCAAATAAGGGGTATATTTTCATTCATTCACTTACATTAATGGTAATAATCTATTTTTAAAAATAAAAGGTTTCCCACCGCCAGCTTGTCCTGACATTTTTACTAACTCCAGTAAAAGAAGAAAACAACCCAAGATTAATTTTATGATCACTGAAGCAATTTCTCACATTACCACTTTATCCCATACAGTGAAACACTGCAGTCATTTTGGACTGCAGTGCTCTGCTGGTAGGGTAGGTTATTTGAGATCTCGGAGTGGTTGTCTCTGCTCTTTGGCGAGTTAGCCCAGGCTCAGGAAAGGATCCCCTGCTCAGGGTGAAGAGTCATGGCCAATATTTGATTTGATTTATTATTCTCACATGTATTGGTATACAGTGAAAAGTATTGGGGCGAATTTTACAGTCCAGTCCGCCGCGTGAATCAAAGGGGGTGAGGGGTGGGAAAGGTCCGTTGACCTCAGGCGGGATTTTCCAGTTTTGGGATGAGCGAGGCCCACCCATTGTTTCTTGCACACTATACAGACAAATCATACCGTTCATAGAGTACATAGGGAAGAAGGGAAGGAGAGGGTGCAGAATGTAATGTTACAGTCATAGGCAAGGTGTAGAGAAAGATCAATTTAATATAAGATAGTCCATTCAGAAGTCAGGGAAGAAGCTGTCCTTGAGTCAGCTGTAATTTGACCCCAGACTTTTGTATCATTTTCCTGATGGAAGAAGGTGGAAGAAAGAATGTCCAGGGTGCGTGGAGTCCTTAATTATGCGAGCTCCTTTTCCAGGGCAGCGGGAAGTGAAGATGAAGTCAATGGATGGGAGGTAGGTTTGCGTGATAGACTTTACAGGCAAGAGATGCTTCCGGATAGCAATGGGAAACCATCTCATGTATTCCTTTCCTGAGTTATTTTGCTCATTGAAGCTGAAAATGGGAGGTGCTTATGGGAGGAGCTTCAAAGGAAAGCGTGGATACCTTGAGGCACTGAGTAATGAGCAGAGTACATAGAAACATAGAAACATAGAAAAACTACAGCACAAACAGGCCCTTCGGCCCACAAGTTGTGCCGAACACATCCCTATCTTCCAGACCTACCTATAACCCTCCATCCTAAAAAGCTCCATGTACTCATCCAGGAGTCTCTTAAAAGACCCTATTGAGTTCGCCTCCACCACCACTGACGGCAGCCGATTCCACTCGCCCACCACCCTCTGTGTGAAAAAAGTACCCCTAACATCTCCCCTGTACCTACCCCCCAGCACCTTAAACCTGTGTCCTCTTGTAGCAGACATTTCCACATGTCCTTGGGCAGATCATTACGACATGCTACTAGGGTGGTATAGTGGTTAGCACTGCTCCCTCATAGCCGTGATGTGGAGATGTGGAATTTCTGGTTTGGGTCACTGTCTGTGCAGAGTCTGCACATTCTCCCCATATCTGCATGGGTTTCCTCCGGGTGCTCCGGTTTCCTCTCACAGTCCAAAAGACTTGCTGGTTTGGTGCATTGTCCATGCAAAATTCTCCCTCAGTGTACCCGAGCAGGCACTGAAGTGTGGCGACTCGGGGATTTTCACAGTAACTTCATTGCAGTGTTAATGTCAGCCGACTTGTGACACTAATAAGTAAACTTAACAAAAATGCTGCTGCTACAAAAAGCGTCTGTCCGAGATTTTAATCCTGCATCTCGAATCGATTCTGAAATGAGCGAAGATTGAGTATTTGTCTTTTAGTTAGCGTGGATCTCTGGATATAAAATTACCTCCCTTGGTGCAAACGTCAACACAATTTTATAGATCCCCACTGACAACAGTTTCAGTAATCCCCAATTTGTTGTGCATCGCATTGCCTCTCCTCTAACTGCAACTAACACCAGCGAGGTACTGTAATATTGTATTGAAGTTTGTATATAACATGTCTAATGTGTCTTTCGGACCAGTGCAAGTTAAGTTTACACATGTCTCTTTAATTAGAGCCATGAACATGTGTCCTTTAACAGCTACGATCGATTTTGAGGACGGGTGAATGTTAGCAAGGGAGATGTTTATGATGTTGATCACTCGTCGCCCTGCTGTGCAGTCTACTCTTGTGTATTGTTTCTGACATGTTGTTGGTGGCAGTTGTGCAGGAAGATTTCATGTATCGCCACTGTCAGTAGGTTCTGTTTCAGAAACAGTTCATGGCATGGAATGCTAAATTCTAGCCACCCTCAGTATAAAACACTTTCCTTCCTCAGCTCACCTTTAGTTCTGTTTTTGTTTATCTTAAGTCATGCGATCTATTGTTATAATCTCATTGGGGGTGGCACAGTGGTTAGCACTGCTGCCTCATAGCGCCGGGGACACGGGTTCGATTTCTGGCTTGGGTCACCATCTGTGTGCAGTTTGCGCATTCTCCCCGTGCCTGCGTGGGTTTCCTCTGGGTGCTTCGGTTCCTTTCCACAGTCCAAAGATGCGCAGGTTAGGTTGATTAGCCATGCTAAATGGACCCTAGCTTCAGGGGGATTCGCAGGGTAAATATATGCGGCTACAGGGATAAGGTGGGATTGTTGTTGGTGCAGGTTCAATGGGCTGAATGACCTCCTTCTGCACTATAGGGATTCTATGATTCTATGAAATGTCAAATAATTTGTCCATGTTTACCTTATAACCTTTCATAACCTTGAAGACTTTTGTCAGGTAAGTTCAACACTATCTCTTTGCTTTTGCATTATTTGCCTACAAATCCAAAAGCAAATTTTTCAATATCTTTTTTATAGCCTTATCTGCACACTAATGTGCCTGTGCTCAACTTAAAATATTCCAATTTAAGGTGTATTCCTTACCTTATCCTTGCTTCTGAAATGTTTATATTTAAAGTTTATTTATTGGTGTCCCATGTAGGCTTACATTAACACTGCAATGAAGTTACTGTGAAAATCCCCTTGTCGCCATACTCCAGTGCCTGTTCGGGTACACTGAAGGAGAATTTAGCACGGCCAATGCACCTAACCTGCACATCTTTTGGACTGTGGGAGGAAACTGGACCACCCGGAGGAAACCCAAGCAAACATGGGAGAACGTGTAAACTCCACACAGACAGTGACCCAAGCCGGGAATCAAACCTGGGTCCCTAGCGCTGTGCGGCAGCAGTGCTAACCACTGTGCCACCGTGCCGCCTGGTGTTTCTGTTGAACAGAATCTATCACCTATCTGTCCATCTTGTTGGCATATCTGTGTCATAGAAACATGGAAAGTCGAAGCAGGAGTAGGTCATTCGGCCTTTTGCGCCTGCTCCACCGTTCATTTTGAATATGGCTGATCATCAAATTCAATATCCTGATTCCACCTTCCCCCCCCATATCACTTGATCCCTTTAGCCCCAAGGGCTGTATCTAATTTATTCTTGGAATTGGACAACGTTTTGGCCTCAACTCATTTCTGTGCTAGTGAATTCCACACATTCACCACTCTCTGGGTGAAGAAATTTCTCCTCACCTCAATCCTAAAAGGTTTATCCCTTATCCTCAAACAATGACCCACCATCAAGAACATTCTTTCTCAATCTAGGCTGCTTAATCGTATTAAAAATTTACAAGTTTCAATGAGATCCCCTCTCACTCTTCTAAACTCCAATGAATGTAATCCTAACCGACTTAATCTCTCCTCATGCGACTGACCTGCCATCTTGGGAATCAGTGCATCCTTCCTCAGACAAGGACACTAAAGCTGCACACAAAACTCCAGGTGTGGCCTCTCACCAATGCCCTGTACAATTGCAGAAAAGCATCCCTATTCCTATACTCAAATCCTCTTGTTATGAAGTCCAACATACCAATTGCCTTCTTGACTGCCTGCTGGACCTGCGTGCTTACTTTCAACGATTGATGCACGAGGACTCCAAGGTCTCATCGAGTATCCACCTCTCTCAATTTACACCCATTTAAATACTAATCTGTCTTCCCATTGTTGCTACCAAAGTGGATAACCTCATGTGATCTTTTCTAGTCCTGGTCAAAATTTGCCTACCTTTCAATTTACTGTTTTCAGTAAATTTCCATGATGTTCCTACATTTCCAAGTCACTTTATTTGAATTCAGGATGTGCCCAATCTGAGCTATCCTGAAGTTGATACAAATTATTGGCTTGCTGGAGCACCTCAGAGTACAGTTAGGAATCAAACATGTTGGTGTAGGGCTGGAATCACAGAGCAGTCCTTTCCTAAAGAACATTAGCAAATCAGTCGGGTTTTTATAACAATCCGATGGATTCATGGTCACCTTTTCTGCTGCCAAATTCTCGAACTGCCAATGGTGGGATTTGAAATTGCATTCCTTGGCCAACCTGCCCAGTTACATAACTATTACACTACTGCTCCCCTGCATTTGGAGCAGCCAGTGAAATTTATCATGTTGCTTTGGTCTAAAAAAAATTCTTTCACCGTTTGCTCTCCAGCCATCCTCTTTAGTTATATAATAACTCCAGGAATTGGCTCTGAAGGAACCATGCTTTTATTGCACAAAATGAAAATAAACAATAACCACAAGCCTGTGGTGAGCACAACAGGTCCCAACTGGGGCTAAAAGGTTAATAGACCCTCTCAGGGTCTTGCTTTACACAGGGCTCAGTACACAAACTCCACCTGGTTGGCTAATTACCAATCCTCAGGGAGTTTGTAGTTAAGAAGCCAAACTGGGAGGTCAATTAGTGATTCCCCATGCAGAGCATGGAAGTTATCACAATCCATATGTCTACATTTCTGTGTGGCATTATTTTGGCAATAAGTCTCTCATGTGGTACCTGACAAAAGCCTTATTAATTTGCCTTCTTTCACTAATAGTGCTCGTAGATCTTTTCTCTTTACTTAGTGGACTTGAATCCAAAGCAGACAGTGGGATTAGGCCTTCCTTCTGTGCTGTAGCCCATTCTATGATTCTACAATTCTATGAGTGAAATGTAATGCCCTTCCCCACATGAATTTGCTAAAGGAAGGGGGCATTTAGTGACGAGGGAGGCTGGTGAGTGGGGACACCGCCACCTTCAACTTCCACTCCGATTAAGTTCAGGGCGGGAAATGCCCATGGACAGCCTTCCCACCCCATCGTCAATTCTGGCCTTAAGTAGGCAAGAAGTGCTCACCTCAGTGCCTTATCCCGCAGCTGTTGCTATTAACCCAGTGGCAACGGATGGGGCTTGCCATGGGGGTGCATGACAGGCAAAGTAATGCAGGGTTTCTTGCTGGATTCTGAGGGTTGGGGGTTGGGGAACCTCGATGAAAGGCACTCAGTGTCTCCTGAGAGCCACCCCTTCTTCCCCCACCCCTTGCCTCCCACACTCCCACCTCCATCCCTTGCCTATGGCCTAGAATCCGGTGATGATATTAAGCCTAAGGTGTGGTACTGGCAGAGGCTGCTGTCTCCCCAGTGACACTGATGTTCAATAGAACCATAGAATCCCTACAGTGCAGAAGGAGGCCATTCGGCCCATTGAGTCTGCACCAACTCTTATCCAGGCCCTATCCCTGTAACCAAAAGTATTTTATCTTGCTAATCCCCCAACCTACATTTATATCTTGGGACACTAACGGGGAATTTAGCATGGCCAATCGTACCAAACCTAATAGAGGTAGGGGTAAGGTCCCCATCGCACCCATGTCAAATAATTCCCGATGTGTCTTTACTTGGAAAAGAACACTTGTGTAGAATGATGATTTGTTTATTTACTTCAAGCTTGAAAATAAATTAAGAATAATCCTACTCAGAAATCATGTCCTGTTCCCTTGTCCTTTCAAATCTGTCAAGACGTGACTGAGTTCTGTCATTTTCTTGAGCCAAAATGATAAAAATAGCTTTTATGTAATCACAGATGAATAACATAAACCTTGACCTTCTCTAATAATGTGTAAATGCCAAGGTTTGGCAGGATTCTTTGAAATCAAGTAAGCACTGTCAGAATTTCATTAGCCCTGAAATAAAGGGCACTTTTTGACACCCCAATTCTAGCTGTCTATCTGAATCCTGAACGAATCTGGTACATTGCAGTATGAAGGCATTACCTATTTTTTATTCACTCCTTCTCAAAAAATAGTCCAAGATCCAGACCTCTCAGTGAAAGGCCAGAGACTGATGATATTTGGACTTGAGTTAGAAAGGGAATAATAACACGAATGAAGAGCAAGCAACACTCACTGAACTGAACCACTCAGACAGAATAAAACCATTGATAGAGGAACCTGCGGGGACACACATTGTACACTGTGGCATCTGTTCCAGCAGTGATGTTGGGATATTGCAGGACTGACGCAGAACACTGAGTGAGAGGCCCGTACCTTTCCTGTTTCACTTGGATGCAGACAACTCTCTCTACCTTAAACCCCCAATAATGCAGCTGTTAATATTCCAATTAGGTTTTCAAGGTCCCTCTTCAACTTGCAAAGTTCTTAAATCACTAATTAAATTAATTAAATAGCTGTACTTTTTTTATTCGTTCATGGGATGTGGGCTTCGCTGGCTGGGCCAGCATTTATTGCCCATCCCTGAGAGCAGTTAAGAATCAAACACTTTGCTGTGGATCTGGAGTCACGTGTAGGCCAGACCAGGTAAGGGCGGCAGATTGCCTTCCCTAAAGGACATTAGTGATGGGTTTTTGTGACAATCGACAATGATTTCATAGTCATCTTTGGACTTTAATTCCAGATTTTTATTGAATTCAAATTTCACCATCTGCCGTGGTGGGATTCAAACCCAAAGCATTACCCTGGATCTCTGGATGACTAGTCCAGTGACAATACCACTATGCCACTGGCTCCCCTATATTTATTTTCTAAATATTGAATCGTAGAATTTACAAGGTTATGGGGAAAAAGCTAGGGGTGGATTCAAATTGGGCAGTCCTTTCAAAGAGTCAGGGTTGACATCATGCACTGAATGACTTCTTTGTGTGGTGTAAGATTCGATGATTTTATAGTTGGGTATATTAGTGTTCTCCAGAGGATGGCTCGGTAAAACAAGATAATCAGTATTTCTAACCCTGCTGTGCTTCAATTATGCCAGGTTCTTAGCTCATGAATGGCTAATTTGTGCAAAAGTAGAGATCATAAGAATTTCCCATTTGATGAGATCACATTCTGGGATGTTTAACCGTTTATTTTTCATGGAAATGTCTGGGTCCCTTTCAAATCAGAGTGCTACTTTTAAGTCAAAGTGAGCTCACAGAGTTTTAAAATCTATCTTGTAGCCAGGGCTCTCTCATCCCAGTAAGAGTGAAACTAACGTTCCCAAAAACCGGTGGAGGAGACCTGCCATAATGACTTTCCATCATTTACTGAGGTCTGTCTTCTGCCAAAGTTAGGGGCAGCATGGTGGCACAGTGGTTAGCACTGCTGCCTCACAGCACCAGGGACCCGGGTTCAATTCCCCACTTAGGTCACTGTCTGTGCGGAATTTGCACATTCTTCCCGTGTCCGCGTGACTTTCCTCCGGGTGCTCCGGTTTCCTCCCACATACCAAAAATGTGTAGATTAGGTCGATCGGCCATGCTAAATGCATGGGTTTACGGGCAGACAAGTGAGCCTCAGTAGAGTGCGCTTTCAGCCAGTCGGTGTAGACTTGATGGGCTGACTGGCCTCCTTCTGCAATGTAGAAACTCTAAGGGTGAAATCTGCATTTAAAAATGACTGAGTTATTTCCGGTGAGAAAACTGGTGCGTTTCTCTCCAAGAAACCGGCCGGATTTCTCTGCAGATTCTACCCCACACTCTGCCAGAAAAATCAAGTGGGCGGGTTTCACGCTGTCATAGAGGGGGGAGGCGTGGCCTAACCACACCGAAACCTGGCTGCACAGAGATCGGGCTGCCATCTCAAATGTGCCATGTGGCAGTGCCAGGGGGCATTGCCAGGCCTCTGCCTGTCCCTCTCCCCTAGGGGGCTGTACGTAACTTTGCACTCCCAAAGGGAGACCCCCACGACAGGGTGAAACTGTTGTAAACCGTATCAGTACACTAGGGCAGTAGGGGGGGGGATCAATATCTGGCAAGGTTGTGGGTTAATAATATTTAAGCACACTCAAATCAGTGCAAAGCTGTTTCTTGCCAGTTACGGGTTTGAACCTGGTAACATTGCCAACGAGGGGAGTGAAGATCCGAAATCGAGAACTGTGACTTCCGGATCTTGAGCCTCCACCGGTATTCGCATGGATGGCAAACGTGGACTCAAGATCGTTCCCTGTGGTTCTGCGGATCTATGTGTCAAACTTCAAAAGGGTTGTTCAGTGAAACATTGCTTGTTTTCTCATCACCAGCGAGAGTCATGAAGTAGTTCCTGCTTATTGCACTGGGATCGCCCCATTCATTTTGGAAATGGCAGGATTAGTTGTTTGAGCCATTCAACCACTGGGGTATGCATGCTGGAGGCTAAACATGGGATAGAGAAAGGGCCAGAGCCTCAACTTTATATTAGGAGCAAAAACAAAGGAATTGGCAAACACATTTTCTACATCAGTTCAAAAAAGGGCTGCCGAGTGAAGCAGTGAGGCTACAAAACTGCTTTAAGGAGAAATCAAGCTTAGATAGGCAGTCAGATTTTAGAGTAAAAACAGGAAAGAGAATGCCATAGCCCACTAAAAGGGCCAATGTGACACAATCCTGTATTTTATTTGCGACGGGTGAGTGTGAGATTTATTTCATATCTTCTCTATACGCTAACCTAACAATTGTAAAACAAATTAATTCAGAGTTTACCAAGCATTTTCCCACAGTGGCCCCATTTTGACACTTCAAAATTAGCGTGACCGCAGGTGCCAATAAAAACAAAACAGCAGGATAGTAATATCCAATATTTAATTATTGAAGTTTGCACATCAGAGATAAACATACAACACATCATACACATGTGAAATAGCACCGCAGCACAGTGGTTAGCACTGCTGTCTCGCAGCGCCAGGGACCCGGGTTCGATTTCTGGCTTGGCGCACTGTCTGTGCGGAGTCTGCATATTCTTCCCGTGTCTGCGTGGGCTTCCTCCGGGTGCTCCCGTTTCCTCCCACAGTCCAAAGGATGTGCTGGTTAGGTGGATTGGCCATGCTAAATTCTCCCTCAGTGTACCCGAAAGGCACCGGAGCGTGGCGACTAGGGGATTTTCACAGTAACTTCATTGCAGTGTCAATGTAAGCCTACTTGTGACACTAATAAATAAGCTTTAAAAAGTTTGTGTTTTTAAACAACTCTGTCAAAATTTTATGTTATGTACTCATCAGGCCGAACTGTTCAACTCCAGACTGGAGAAGCATCTCGTTAATGAAAAGTTCTGCAACTTTCAGCATAGGGGCTCCTTTCTGGTCCCACTCCCCTATCCCAAACTTCCAATGATCTCCTGCCCCACTCACTCACCTCCCAGTTGATTGACGTGACCCTATCATGCATGGGGTCATTTAGAGGAACTCTTGCCCTGTTCTTCCATCTCACCCCCAGCGAACCAAAGCCAAGAGAACAAGAAATCAGGCACTGTGCTTGATGAAGCCTCAGAGTCGATCACAGACATGACCTCAAATTCCTGCCCCTCCCCCGGTCTCACATAGAACTGCATCAGTTTGCGGTCAGGCTGTTAGCCTAGTTTCATGAAACTGTGAGTCAGTCTTCATTTCTGATGATTGGGGAAGCAAAGTCAAGAGCAGAGAAGCCCGTACAAGCAAAAAGGTATCATTGTTATATCCCCAAAGTCTAGATATTGCTAAGCTGTGAAAGTAGCTCCTGATCCCAAGGTACATTTGGGCCCATTTATGGTAGAGGCAGGTAACCTTTATCTCAAGAAAATATAAAATCAGTTGTCAATATTATCAATATTCATCCAATTTAACAAGCTTTCTTTTGTTGTGGTGTTTAATTTTTCCCTTTTTCTCTGAGGAGATAAAGACATCATTTTGAAGAATTATTTGATAGAATACTGATTAGATATTTTTATGTGGAGGGATAAGGGAATGAGAGGAATTATAATTGTAAATAAGCCTCTATCAATCAGAAAGTACTATCAACAGAAAAAGAAGCTGAAACGTTAGCGACAAAAAAGTATGAAATAACGCCTCAGAGGCTGGTGTCCCTCCACCAGGTTCCCTTTATTTACAAACTTATCTCCACTCCGAAGAGTGTTTCAGCTCCGAAGTCAGAATCTGGAGTGTCAGTTGCCCTGACACTCCACAATATATATACAAGTGAGAGTCCCTGATTGGTCAATCATTACTTCAATCAGGGAGCTCATACTCCAAAACATCATGGGTCTCGTTGGAGTCATTACAAAGTACAAGAGGCCAGCAATGTTTCAACACTTCAGCCACCTTTGTGCTCTGGGCAATGCCATACTGGCCGGCAGCATTTCAACTCTAGCTAGTGCCAAGGATTTCTATTCAGTCGCACCAGTAAGATGGAAAACCTTAATGAAGAAAGTATTGTCCTTCAGAAGGGACCTCACACGTCCATGTCAACTTTCCCAACCTTTTCAATTTACTCTTTTCCAGTACGGAATATGTTTAAACAGTCTGCAGCCTGTAAATAAAATAATCATGCCTGCAGCACTGAGATTGTTCCATTTAATAATAGCACCGTTTGACAGGACATGAAAAAAAATCAATCCATAAGTTGGTCCCTTTCAGTGCAGTATCTTGTAAAGAAAAGGCCAAACTTGCATCTTGTTCACGAGTGAATAGGTTTACAGAAACTACCAAATGATATCTTTCTATAAAGGTCTTCAAACATAATAGTTTCAACCCAGTGAGCAAGTTGGGCTGCTGTAGTACACATCAATTCATAATTATTTAAACATATATATATAGAATATATATGTGCTCATGAAAGGAGACAATGTTGGTGGTAAGGATTAGGAATCAGAAATTCTCCCTTTTTTTACAGCATAAAGGCAGTTTATATAAATATTGTCTCCCACAGACCAAAATCTGCACGTTCCAAATGGGAAAAGAACATCACAGGACTGATGATTTTGCCCTTTACTTATTGAATAAACCATATAATATTACAGCTATACCTTCCACCGATGTTCCCTCTAAAATGTCATTGTTCTGCGCGGCTATTTTTTTCATGGAAGCCAGCGTCCAGTTGTGTACCACAGGGATCTGTGTTGGGCCCCCTATTATTCGTCATTCACATAAATGACATTGATGACTATGTGGGGGGGGGGGGTAGGATTATTAAGTTTCTGGATGACACAAAGGTTGGCCAGGTGGTTAAGGCTGAGTATCTTGGGCTACAAGAAGATATAGACAGAATGGTCAAATGGGCAGATATTTGGCAGATGGAATTTAAACCTGAAAATTGTGAGGTGATACTCTTTGGCTGGAGTAATTTGATAATGAAGTACTCAGTGAATGGCAGGACACTAGGAAGTTCTGTGGAACAAAGAGACTTTGGTGTGTTTGTCCAGAGATCTCTGAAGGCAGAAGGGCATGTTAGTAGAGTGGTGAAAAAGGCATGTAGGACACTTGCCCTTATCAATCGAGGCATAGATTACAAAAGCAGGGAAGTCATGTTGGAATTGTATAGAACTTCAGTGAGACCACAGCCAGAGTACTGTGTGCAGTTCTGGTCGCTACATTATAGGAAGGATGTGATTGCACTGGAGGGGGTGCAGAGAAGGTTCACCAGGATGCTGCCTGAGATGGAACATTTAAGTTACGAAGAGAGGTTGGGTGGGCTTGAGTTGTTTTCGTTGGAGCAGAGAAGACTGAGGGGCGACCTGATTGAAGTGTACAAGATTATGAGGGACATGGACAGAGTGAATAAGGAGCAGCTGTTCCCCTTGGTTGAAGATCAGTCATAAATAGACATAGGTTCAAGGTGAAGGGCAGGCGGTTTAGAGGGAATGTGAGTAAAAACGTTTTTACCCAGAGGCTGGTGACGGTCTGGAATGCACCGCCTTGGAGGGTGGTGGAGGCGGGTTGCCTCACATCCTTTAATAAGTACCTGGATGAGCACCTGGCACGTCACAACATTCAGGGCTATGGTCCAAGTGCTGGCAGATGGGATTCGGTGGGAGTACAGTTGCTTCTCTCGTGTTGGTGCAGACTCGATGGGCCGAAGAGGCTTTTCTGTGCTGCATGATTCTATGATTCTTTGATTCTATGTTTAAATTCTTTGCGCGGCCATGCACACTCATTATTTAACACGGGATAAAGTCTGTTTGGTATTTTCCAGGCTGCTGCCTGGTTACACAAGGTCTTGGTTTAGTGGGAATATAACTATCCACCCTCCTTGGAAAAGGCAGTAAACACATTGGCCGGAACTCTACCAACTCACTCGTCACAGAATCGGCGTGGGCGAGGGTCCGGCAACGGAAATCTCTGCTGACCTCAGGCGAGAATTTCCGCTCTCCCCCGAGCGAGGTCATAAAATCCCATCCATAATAACTCTCAGCATTTCAATCAGGTTAAAGCTAATAGATTTATTTATCAGTTAGACAATTACACAGAAGCAAATAGACGACACAAGGACAAATAAATAGCAAATAATCCCATCTGAGACCATTGGGATTAAAATATATTGAACACAGTTCAGTTTAATTTCTCTCTCTTTGGCTTTTCCCGTATTACATTTGACCACTGCAATGCTGAATAATAATTTCTCCGTACTCATTTATATCAACCATCATTTTTGGATTTGGCAAGTGGTTGTCCAACTGGATATCCTTCCTGGCACTAACCCTCTCCATTTCTCCAGGCTAGGGATCAGCACTGATACGCTGGCATTTCCCTTACTGCTTTCCCATGGCCAACAAGTCATAGAGTGGGACTTGATTGCAAAGCATTCTGGCTCAATGGCTGAGGGTGCTACCACCTAAGCTGCAAGATTTCATTCAGTTCTTAGAGTCTGATAATCTGTAAAACTTTGATTTGATTTTATTGATTTATTATTGTCACATGTATTGGGTTACAGTGAAAAGTATTATTTCTTGTTGGCTATACAGACAAAATATACCGTTCATAGATTACATAGGGGAGATGAAAGGGAGAGGGTGCCGAATGTAGTGTTGCAGTTACAGATAGGGTCCAGAGAAAGATCAGCTTCATATATGGTAGGTTTTTGAATCGATTGGTTTATGATCTTCTTCTTCTTCCCGACGGAAGAAGGTGGAAGAGAATATGTCCAGGGTGCGTGGAGTCCTTGATTATGCTGGCTGCTTTTCCGTGGCGATGGGAAGTGTAGATGGAGTCAATGGATGGGAAGCTGGTTTGAGTGATGGACTGGGCTACGTTCACAGGGCTTTGTAATTTCTTGTAGTCTTGGTCAGAGCAAGATCCACACCAAGCTGTGATATATCTGGGTGCATTCTATGGTGCATCTGTAAAAATTGGTGAGAGTCATCGCGGACATGTTGAATTTCCATAGCTTCCTGAGAAAGTAGAGGCGTTGGCAGGCTTTCTTAACTATAGCATCAGCGTGGAGGGCCCAGAACAGGTTGTCAGTGATCTGGAAACCTAGAAACTTGAAGCTCTTGACAATCTCCACTTCATCTTATTGAATGGCAGAGGGGCCGAGTGGCCTACTCCTGGTCCAAATTTGTATGTCTGTATGTAAAGCCCTTCCACTTGTACCATCTCTCCAGTCACACATTCCCTTGCTCTATCCTCCAATTTCTAGGCTCACTAGAGCGTGGCACCCAGAGATAACAACATATGAGGCCCTGCTTGTTGATCTTAGTTCATAAGATATGGGAGCAGAATTAGGCCATTCAGCCCATCGAGTCTGCGCTGCCATTCGATCATGGCTGATATGCTCCTCATCCCCATTTTCCTGCCTTCTCCCCATAACTCTTCAACCCATTACCAGTTAAAAATCTGTCTAACTCCTCCTTAAATTTACTCGCTGTCCCAGCATCCACCGCACTTTGCGGTGGTGAATTCCACAGATTCACAACCCTTTTGGAGAAGTAGTTTCTCCTCAACACTGTTTAAATTTGCTACCCCTTATCCTAAGACAATGACCTCTCACCCTAGAATGCCCCACAAGAGGAAGCATCCGCTCCACGTCTACTTTATTCATATCTTTTTTCATCTTATACGCCTCAATTTGATCTCCCCTCATTCTTCTAAATTCCAGAGAGTATAGGCCTAAACTGTTCAATCTCTCTTCATACGACACACCCCTCATCTCTGGAATCAATCTAGTGAACCTCCTCTGAACTGCCTCCAATGCCACTACATCTGCCTGCAGAACCTCATCCATCTTCCTACACATATTGGAACTGAAATGGACCACAATCTCTGACTGTTCAGCACAGTCCCCCACCCCCCTGAGAGTGCATGGCAGCTGCTCAGTAACATCCTTGACTCTGGCACCCAGGATGGCAATATGTCATTCTGGATTTGCATCTGTGGCTGTGGAAGCACCAGTCTGTCCCCTTAAATGTTACATTCCCTATCACTGTGGCTTTAAGAGAGAGGAATGTGGTGTGGAGAAGAACCAGAAGACATGATTGATAAACTGAGAGACAGTGAGCTAAGCTTGAAGAATGACCTTTCCATGTATAGAATAATTGACCTATTGAATGGACTGTTATTTAGTGCAGTCAATATTTATTCACTTAAACACTTGAACAGAATTGGGTTAATCTTGATTAAATAGAAGTGTACGTGATTGATGGAGGGATAAGATGCAAACTGACCTGAGGGGGTCCTGAAGCCAGATCTTACTGATGTACTGAGCTTGATGAGCTGAATGGCCTTTCCTCATGCATTCATTCTCAGGCAGGCAGTGTACCCGAACAGGCGCCGGAGTGTGGCGACTAGGGGATTTTCACAGTAACTTCATTGCAGCCCTAGTCACCACACTCCGCCGCCTGTTTGGGCACACTGAGGGACAATTTAGCATGTCCAATGCACCTAACCAGCACGTCTTTTGGACTGTGGGAGGAAATCGGAGCACCTGGAGGAAACCCATGCAGACATGGAGAGAACGTGCAGACTCTGCACAGGCAGTGACCCAGGCTAGGTATCGAACCCGGGTCCCTGGTGCTATGAGGCAGCAGTGCTAACCACTGGGCCACCCGAAATTTGGTTGGCATGGGCGAGTTGGGCCGAAGGGCCTGTTTCCTAGCTGTATATCTCTATAACACTCGTAAAAATCTGGCCCACGGTGTCTCTGCCTTCGCTTTGAAAACACTATATAATCAGTCCGACCCCTTTCCCACAGCCTTACAATTTTACCTGTTTTGACGTTATATCCAATTACTTTTTGCAAGTGACTATTGAGGCTTTTTCGATCACCCTTTCAGGCAGTGCATTCTCGATCAGAACAAGTCGCTGCGAAGAGAGCGAATTCTAGTTCTGCTGCCCATTTAAACAGACAATCTTTAATCTACAAATCAATTTCATTTTTCACATCAAAGGAATTCAGCTGAGCAGACAGAACCAGCCTCCATCTTTTTAAAACTCCGTGCAGCATTTGCAACAAAGAAAGAGGACAGCGTCTCCTCTCTCGCGGTCTCTAATTCTTCTGGATCATTTTTTTCTTGTGAAAATCCTTTCTGCTTGAGTGCAGTAATCCTGTTATTAATCGTGGCACTCCTACATTGGGATGAATGCAACAAGGCAATACGTGTCACTTAGCTCTGAATTCATGCCATTGACTTGAAATTGATAGGTTAAGAGCTGGAAATGGCGGGTGCGTAGGTGTGGGGTGCGGGGGTGGTTTGCCATTTCAGTAACCAGATTGAGATGCTGAGGAAGAAACAGCGGACAGTGGGCAGGAGGAGACTATTCTACGATCTGCAGGAAAATGTTAGTGCCTAGTTGGAACTGGATAAAAGATTTTAAATTTGTTAAATCATGTCATTTTAAGTAATGACGACTATTTTAAGGAGCAGTTGCATTCACCCATTCCCCATGACTATTATTGGACTGACAGATCACGTGTGGGTTTCTACTGCATGGCTTAATCTTTTGCATGCCTTCCTCCCAGGGCTTAATGGAGATCAATAATTATCTAAGGCAAATGTCTGTCCGTGTCAAAGAATTTCATAATGGAAACTTCTATTACAGTATTTTCTGAACGTCTAGATTCCTGAATGAAGTGCTAAGTAGACCTGCCTTCTGAAGTGCTGTGCACAGCAGGAAATTAGATGAAGTGTTGTCCAGCTTTCAAATATTTTACAGCAAGAGTGTGAGATCTCCTTTTCTCTGCGGTTAGGGTTTTTGATTGTCTTCGCCTGTTTAGTGGTATTTTGACCAATTACCATTCCTGCGCAGGTGAACAGGCTATAGACAAATTACCATTCCTGTGACGGTGGCCACACTGGCAAACAAGTTTATAGAACCATCAACAGCATGTCAGAATCAGTATTGTAGCATCCAGCAATTATTAACATTTATACGCAGGCTAGCAGGTCGATGTAGAGGCTATGACAACTCCATTTGTGTGTTGCAGAGACATGTCAATGTTGATAGGATGATGAACAGGCTGTGGCGAGGCCAATACAAAGAAAAAAGAACAGTACAGCACAGGAACAGGCCCTTCGGCCCTCCAAACCTGTGCCAATCACATTTACCTATCTAACCTATCTATCTAGGATGAACGGTGGGAAGCTTTTTCCCAGGTCGGAGGTGACGATCACGAGGGCTCATGGGCTCAAGGTGAGAGGGGCGAGGCATAACTCAGATATTAGAGGGACGTTTTTTACACAGAGAGTGGTGGAGGCCTGGAATGCGCTGCCAAGTAAGGTGGTGGAGGCAGACATGCTGGCATTGTTTAAGACATACCTGGATAGTCACATGAGCAGTCTGGGAATGGAGGGATACAAACGAATGGTCTAGTTGGACCAATGAGCGGCACAGGCTTGGAGGGCCGAAGGGCCTGTTTCCTGTGCTGTACTGTTCTTTGTTCTTTGTTGTTTGTAACCAACCGCTTATATCCCTCTATTCCCCATTTGTTCATATGCCTATCAAGATAAGTCTTAAATGTGGCTACCGTAACCACCTCAACCACCTCAGTTGGCAGTGCATTCCAGGCCCCCACCATCTTCTGTGTAAAAACCTTCCCCCGCACATTTCCACTGAACCTTTCACCCCCCCCCCCCCCTTATCTTGAACTTGTGCCCCCTTGTAATTGTCATTTCTGCCCTGGGAAAAAGCTTCCAACTATTCACCCTATCCATACCTCTCATACTTTTATCAACTTCTATCAGGTCGACCCTCAGCCTCCGTCTTTCCAGGGAGAACAATCCCAGTTTATTCAATCTCTCCTCATAGCTAATACCCTCCATACCAGGCAACATCCTGGTAAACCTTTTCTGCACTCTCTCCAAAGCCTCCATGTCCTTCTGGTGGTGTGGTGATCAGAATTGGACACAGTATCCAAATATGGCCTAACCAACATTTTATACAACTGTAACATAATTTGCCAGCTTTTATACTCGATGCCCCGTCTGATGAAGGCAAGCATATCATATGCTTTCTTCACTACCTTTTCCACCTGTGCTGCCATTTTTAAGGATCTGTGGACCTGTACTCCCAGATCTCTCTGTGTGTCTATGCTCCTGATTGTTCTCAGTAAGAGTTTTAACAACACCAGGTTAAAGTCCAACAGGTTTATTTGGTAGCAAATACCATTAGCTTTCGGAGCGCTGCTCCTTCGTCAGATGGAGTGGAAATGTGCTCTCAAACAGTGCACAGAGACACAAAATCAAGTTACAGAATATTGATTAGAATACTGATTAGAATTCGCATTCTAATCAGTATTCTGTAACTTGATTTTGTGTCTCTGTGCCCTGTTTGAGAGCACATTTCCACTCCATCTGACGAAGGAGCAGCGCTCCGAAAGCTAATGGTATTTGCTACCAAATAAACCTGTTGGACTTTAACCTGGTGTTGTTAAAACTCTTACTGTGTTCACCCCAGTCCAACGCCGGCATCTCCACATCCTGATTGTTCTGCCAGTAATATGATATAACTCATACGAGAGCTGGCAATGCGGTTCAGGACATATGTCAGGGGCAGCAGTGTCATAGATGTCAGTCAAGGTATGTTAGAATCAGTAATGAGACAAAGACTTATCTGACTGATGCTAAGATATAGAACATGTCGTGGCTCATGGAGATATCTCTGTTAGAGTTATATGGTAAATGCCAAAGTAAATAATGTGACCGAGAGAGTGTATTATTCCTCCAATTCAAAATAAAAGGCACAGATGGCAACATGGGGCGGTGATGGCCAAGTGGTATTATTGCTGGACTATTAATCCAGAAACTCAGCTAATGTTCTGGAGACCTGGGTTCAAATCCCACAACAGCAGATGGAGGAATTTGAATTCAATAAAAATATCTGGAATTGACACTCTACTGATGACCATGAAACCATTGTGTATTGTCAGGAAAACCCATCTTGTTCACTAATGTCCTTTAGGGAAGGAATCTACTGTCCTTACCTGGTCTGGCCTACATGTGACTTCAGAGCCACAGCAACGTGGTTGACTCTCAGGGCAACTCGGGATGGGCAATAAATGCTGGCCAGCCAGCGACATCCATGTCCCACGAATGCATAAAAAAAAGTGTGGATAACACTAGGTTGACAATAGGATACCAGGTGGGGGGATGGAGTGGGTTGGGGGGTGTTGGTGTGGCAGTGGTCTAGGGTCACTATGCAAGAACTACAATTGTACTGGTCACCTAGCTATTCACCTTATGTCACTGGGCAGAGCTTAGGCAAAGCCAGGCTATGTCTGAAGAAATACTAGGCCTCATCTGACATTGGGGATATGTCACGGCTGTCACTGTGATGTAGAATGTATGATGGGGCAGACAATGTGATGAATAAACATACGGGTTTTGATTTTCAATCAAGGTGTTGAAGCTGATGTCCAGATCAGGATATTTTGGAATGAAAGGCCACTCATTGGGCTGGAGGTGTGAATGTGGTGCCCAGTGATTGGTGCTGAGCACAGCATGGAGACAGGGCTGGTCCCAGACTGCAATGCTCAAAGGTAGACAGCAACCAGGACAGCGCTTACCGTTGCCTTGCGGAATGAAGCATGAAGGAGCCCAAAGGGCCCGCAGTCTCACGGTGCATACAAATGGCCAGTCAGAAAGGACTTGGCACACTCTGTTTGAATCACTCTACAGTTGCACTACTTTTTATTCATCAGCCACATCGTATCATGGCTCTTCACATTTCTCCTGACTGCTGAGCACTTACATACTCCAGACCTTTCACTTTTCCCAGTCTCCACTTTGAAAATCTTCTCCCCTGACCATTAACATCCTCTTCAAGAAGCTTAAGAGGCCACTAGAGACAGGCTACAGCTTATCCTGGGGGCATTGGAAGTCTGACAAGCCATTCAGGAGTCCTATTCTCACAGCACACCCATTCCCGACCTTGTCCCCATGGGCATTGGAAAATCAAGCCCACGCAATATGTGTACTCTGATATACAATGTGATATATGTGCATAATAGTGGCCACAGTTTAAAGATTCTTCACTAGATATAAAACACTTTTGGACATTCTAAGGCCATACAAATATTGTTCTTTCTAAATCATGGCTGGTAATGTGATACACTTCCGATCCATACTTTATAACACATTACGAGTCTGTGATGTGTTCTCTGCGTGACAGAGTTGACCCTGTTTCCTATTGCCAACCTGAGAAATACTTTACGATGTAAAGGCTAAGTTAGGGCCGGAGGCTCAATATCGAAGATATGAGAGAGCCATCAGTATAATATAATGTCAGCAAAGTTATATCTTGGCTACATCAGGGTCAATAGTGTGACAGACCAGAACTGTGATACCCGATATGTTGGAGCCAATATTGTCACATTCAACATTTAACTTCAAGAAAGAAGGCATTTTGCATTAAATACGATTCCTTATTCTGCGTCTCTCAGAATAATCCAAGGTGCTTAACATACAAGGCACATAACGGTGGAGCAATCTAGCTCTTTAGTTCAGAGCTCTGTTGAATCCTATTGAGGGCATTGTCAAGGTGGCATGAAAAGATTGTGGCTGATTTGTAAATTCATCTAAAATGTGAACTGGGAATGGGTTTTCCAAAAGTTCTTTGCAAGATTTTTAAACAGATGATATGCAGACAGTACCAATAAAATGATTCAAATAGTGATTTGTTTGAAGGAAAGCTCTACCATTTCTTAATTATTTAATTTGCTTTCATCTGCTCCCACAGCGCTGCTAAGATCTGGTGGTTGATGTTCATGATGACCCTGCTCCTGCTAAACGTGACGGAGGTTTCCCAATACTTTAGTGCGGCAAATTTCCTGAAGCAATAGGCTCCATTACTTACCGAGATAGCAACATACAACTCTAGGGTAATTCTAACTTCACCCACCCAGTGGGAAACTGAGAGGAACATAGGAGCAGGAGTAGGCCATTCGGCTCATCGAGCCTGTTCCACCATTCAATGAGATTATGGCCAATCTGTAGCCTGACTCCATATACCTGCCTTTGGTCTATATACCCTAATACCTTTGCTTAACAAAACTGTGTCTATCTCAGATTTATAAATAGCAACTGATTCATCATCAGCTACCTTTTGTGGAAGAGAGTTCCGTACTTTTATCACCCTTTGTGTGTAGAAGTGATTCGTAACGTCTCTCCTGAATGATCCAGCGCTAATTTCTAGACTATAATGAGATTGAATTGATTGCCTGTTTAATACCCTACTCAATGTTTCCTTTGCATTAAAGTCAATGCGTAGCCAGTCTTATCCCTATCAGTCTCCCACTGGCTGGGTTTGGCTAAAATTGCCCCTCTAAGGGTTTCTGTGCTATTTGTTGTACTATAATTTTGAGAGGACATGTTAATAATGAGTAAGTAGCCAAGATGTAAATGGTATGACCAGCAGACATTGTTCATAGGAGCTTTCAGTTTAGCTAGCAGCATGGGGTGTGAAGTAATTGCAGCTGTACTTTCCTGTTACAATAGCTATTGAATCTTTAGAGTGTATCTGTCTGATGAGAAATCCTGAACTATAGCATCTCCACACTGTCCCAGATCCAACAGTCATTGGATAGATTTTTAAGGATGGTGAGTGATCGGTGATCACCATCCCGGGAGTCGGCACCTAACACAAAGCCATTGACTCTCAAACTCCCATTGCCATTTAACACTCGCTTGAGCATTGGTTGGCAGTGAGCAGCAGTTCTGTCCATCCTTGGAAGGAAGTCTCGCTTGTGAGAGCTGTCATCCGATCAGATTGGCTGACAGTTCTTCAACCCAGACAGGCACATCACTGCAGTGGCCAGAAGCAATACTGCAGCATTCTGCCTGGGATTAAGTTACTGGGACCTTTGAAAAGGCAAGTCCTGGTGGGAATGTAGGAGACGCCTGGGGGCAGTCGAGGGGTGGGGGGGATAATTGTGGCATTGAGGGCTGGGCCAGTGTGAGAGGGGGTCCTGAATCTCCAACATCCAGGGGGTAGGACACCCCAACTCTGATGGGGTCTTCAGAGTGATGCACCATCCCCACTTCCTGCCGGAGGTCGGGAAAAGTGCAAATGTCACCCTCCCCACATCGGCTCCCATCAGCCTAAAAATCGAAGCTGTGTGGGATGTGGCCCCTGAAGGACCTTAATAAGTGAATGTGTGGGTTTCCCACCAAAGGCCCTGAAATTGCGTCTGGGTTTGGGTGGGCACGTTCTCGGGGGAATCCAGTCCATTCAGACGTGGCTTCCTGTCACCAGGGGAAATCACGTTCAGAAGGCAGTTTAGGACAACCTTGCCAAACTATCATTTGTTTCATTTCTCAAAAGTAGAAGAGAAAGTTGAAATACAAAGGAGAATGAAGATGGTGTACATGCAGGTGGGGAACTACCTTGTCTTGCACATAGGACAAAAGCTGTGAGTGATACATCCTATCCATGGGACTTGGTTAACAGCAGAAATGTCCAAAGTCTGCAATGAGTCTAGATCTATGAAGTCAACGCAAAATGGTTTAAAAGGACCAGAAGTCGGATAAGGGAATTGTGCAATTAATAATGTCCAGCAGTCAAACTGTGTCGAGAACACGACCAAAGATGGACCCGGATGGTAGAATTGTGAAAGTCCACCGTGAAACAATCAGTGGTCTGACAATACACAAAATACCATCACACCTACCAGTCAAGAATACCAAGTGATTAGCCAAGATCTCAGGAAGGTCAGACCCAAGAAGATTGTTAAACATTATATTATACGGACTTTTAAACTCTTAAATCTTTAAATTCTTGAACAGAGATTTATTTTTTGTGTAAATGGTTTTCGCAACTACCCTAACGCATCTGTACTTTCACTTTTAATAAATATATAATGTTAGCTTGAGAAGAGGAAAGGAGTCAGGATGTAAACCATCAGCAGACATTATTTAGAGAAGCTTTCAGTTTAGCGAAGAGCATGCGGAATAAAGGAATTGCAGTTTTAGCTCCCTGTTAACAATAGCTGTTGAATCTTTATAGTATAGCTGTCTGATGATCAATCCTTCACTACATTGGAAAATAAACATAGTTTGTCCTGTTTGAGATTTTTATGTTTGTATTAAGCAAACAAAGAGATACAACATTATTTTCTTACCTAAGATAAAAACAAAATATCATGGATGCTGGAATCTGAAATAAAAACAGAAAATGCTGGAAAATCTCAGCAGGTCTGACAGCATCTGTGGAGAGAGAATAGAGCCAATGTTTTGAGTCTGGATGACTCGATGAAGGGTCGCTCTGAAGGGTTATCCAGACTCGAAACGTTGGCTCTGTTCTCTCTCCACAGATGCTGTCAGACCTGCTGAGATTTTCCAGCATTTTCTGTTTATTATTTTCTTACAACTTTGCTTAAGGTGTAACTGTATTTCTTCTTCCATTCTGAAATCCTTCATCTGTGTTATTTGGATTAGACTTTTTATTTTGCTCTAATTTCTATGCTCAAGTTGTATTTTTTACCAACACAAAACCTTCCTCCTTTGTCTCAATTAGAACCATAGAATCCCTACAGTGCAGAAGGAGGCCATTTGGCCCATCAAGTCTGCACCGACCACAATCCCACCCAGGCCCTATTCCCATAACCCCACATATTTACCCTGCTAATCCCCCTGACACTGGGATCAATTTACCATCGCCAATTAACCTAACCCACACAAGTTTAGACTGTGGAAGGAAACCGGAGCACCCAGAGGAAGCCCACGCAGACACGGGGAGAGTGTGCAAATTCCACACAGGCAGTGACCCGAGGCTGGAATTGAACCAGGGTCCCTAGCGCTGTGAGGCAGCACTGCTAACCACTGTGCCACCATGCTGCCCATTACTTTCATAATCGTAAATCAAATGTCTTGTCGTTGTTCTATTTCCTCATGGTGGATCTGCTGATTTGGATGAGGGATAATGCTAGACCACAGAGGTTTTTCCCAATGTCAATACTCCTGTGAGCAGTAACTTGAGTGGACAACCCTAGGTCATAACTGTGACCAACTCTGGGCACAAGTCCAAGTTCAGTATTAAAGTATTTACGAACATTCAAGCACAAATATTAGTCCCTCTCCATACCAGACAACATTGCAGGTTTAGAATATTTATTTGGGAGCTTCATTTTGTCTAAAACACTGGAGAAAAATATAACAGCAAAGTGAATTATCTCCTAATGCTGTGGGGAACCCTTCTTAAAGGGAGAATTAGAGCAGTAAATTTAGCCGTAAAGTCTTTCTCTAATCATCTCATACACTGTAGCCTTTCCAATCTGAATCAAGTCATTTCTGGATTTTTGGAATTTTCTGGATTTTACAATGCCTAACCACAAGTATATGAATCGGAAAACACTGTGGATATACATGTTTACCCGAAACATAAAACCGTGATGAAACATTGTAAAGTCGTAATAAAATTTGTCTTACGTCGCCAAATATTGTGGCTGGAATTTTCCTGCCGTCTATGCCCCGCTGATGCTACAAGTGAGGATGGACAATTTAGGCGCTCAGCCCCATCCCCGTTCACTGCAGTGGGACCAGAGAATCCCCGCTGGCCTGAAAATTCCGGCCTGTACCTTCCATGTTTTTGTTCCCAAAGTCCTGCTCAAAAATGATGCCAGTGACATCGAGAGAGCTCTTGGGTCTGCTCAAAATTTCCAGACAACTGGTGTTTCTAAACATTTCCAGACTGGAGAGGCTACTGTGTATCTTTTTCTAGTTATTTTTTAATATCACGTGACACAGATTGCCACTCTGAACTCTTAAGTGACCATTTCATTGGAACAGGATAAAAACTCCAAATCCCACAATGCCTCTCCAGCTGTCATGCAGTGAGGGCGGAATTTTCCCATCCCGCCCACCACGGGAATCATAGCAGACAGGGGGTGGAAACACGTAAAGGTCCGTTGACCTCAGGCGGGATTCTCCAGGCTTGGGGCCAGCCTGGCTGGAAAATCCCTGAACATTTGACAATGAAAGCTAAAAATTGTTTGACCTCCAAGGGTTTTGTGCAACTTTCAGCTCGAGAGTTAAGTAGAACTCGAGCTCTGGATATAAGAATGTCCCGTGCAGGGAACGTGACCGACTGTGATGACTTCAGCCAGGCTAATGAGGTTGGCTTGCTGGAGTAGGAACTGCCTGATGAGTCCTAATTGATGGTTAAACCAGGGAGCCTCATGCTCCCTATTTAAAGCAGGTGTGTCAGACACCCAGCCTGCATTCAGCAGGGAACAACTGGAGAGCTGACTGCGTACAGATGTATGGTGTAAATAAAGTAACTTGGTGACGGGACTTTCACCTCCGTGGAGTTATTACACCCGTCATTAGATTGACAGTTTTACACACGTTCAGTATTTTGTTTTGAAACATTTTGAATTTTTTTGAGCTGAGAAGGTGATAGTGCACTGCATTCAGAACTGAATCAAAAAGGAAAATAACTGAAGAATTCAGCAATTATTTGTTGGCAATTAATTCATCTCATTGTAACTATTGACTTCAGGGTGATTGATTTTAAAAATAAGAACAATCTGGATAATATATTTTTTTTCTGCTTGATAGAAAATTGAAATATTTTTTGATTGGTTTGTACTTATTCTGTTGTCGATCATCAGTGTGCAGGTTTTGTCATGTGGTAGGTAACTCTTGAATTGTCATGGTGTGACAGGTGACAAGACCTTATCAGCGTGTGACATTTACAATGTTTTTCTATCAGGATAAAGAAATATTGAACCTGTTATTGCAAGTACACAAGAAAGAGAAACAGAAGTAGAAGCACATATGACTTGTTCAGCCTGCTCAGTCTTTCACTATAATGACGTGGAGATGCTGGCGTTGGACTGGGGTAAGCACAGTAAGAAGTCTCACAGCACCAGGTTAAAGTCCAACAGGTTTATTTGGTAGCATGAGCTTTCGGAGCGTGCCCCTTCACCACGTGAGTGGAGTGACATCGAGGGAAGCCTCCACTCACCTGATGAAGGGGCAGCATTCCGAAAGCTTATGCTACCAAATAAACCTGTTGGACTTTAACCTGGTGCTGCGAGACTTCTTACTACTTTTCACTACAGTCAAGGCTGATCTTAGCTTTTAACTTCACCTCTCCTGCCGACTGCCCACCTTCATCACCACCACCAACCTCCATATCCCTTAATTTCCAAGATGACCCAAAATCTATCCCAGCCTCAAACACATTCAACGATGGAACATCCATAACCCCCGGGGCAGAATTTTCCCCAAGATTCAGAACGCTTTGAGCAATGTAATGCTCCTTCATTTCAGTTCAAAATGATCATTCCCTCTTTATCCTGATGCTGTGCTCCCCGTGTTTTAGATTCCCCGACCAGCAGAAGCAATCTCTCTGTGCCTATCCTATCAAGCTCCTTTAGAGACTTGTCTGCTTCAATGAGATCGCTTCAACTCCAGAGAATACGAGTCCAATTTATTCAGTCTCTTGTCACAGGACAACCTCCTCAGGGACCAATTTAGTGAGTCTTTGCTCCAACGCAAATAAATTCTTTAATGTGGAGACCGGCACAGTGGTTAGCACTGCTGCCTCACAGCACCAGGGACCCGGGTTCAATTCCGGCCTCGGGCCACTGTCTGCAAAGTTTGCACATTCTCCCCGTGTGTGCGTTGGTTCCTTCCGGGTGCTCCGGTTTCCTCCCACAATCCAAAGATGCGCAGGTTAGGCTTATTGGCCATGCTAAATTGCCCCTCGTGTCAAGGAGGATGAGTAGGATAAATATGTGGTGTTATAGGGATAGGATCTGGGTGGGATTGTGATTGGTGCAGACTCGATGGGCCAAATGGCCTCCTTCTGCACTGTAGAGATTCTATGAAAATGCACTCAGTATTCCAGATGTGGTCTCACCAATACTGTGTACAATTGCAATAGGACTTCTTTCTTCCTGCATTCCAATCCTCTTGCAATAAAGGTCAACATGCCACTTGCCTTCCTAATTGCTTGTACTTGCAGGATAATTTAATGTCCTTATGAAATTGATAAGTTAGAGAATTAATTAATTTTGTGTACATTTTGGCAATGAAATGAGGCTAACATTTAGGGGCCTTGTGCACCATTGTTTCTAGGTGTATCCTCTTTGCCATATGAAGGGGAGGCAATGGCCTAATGGTATTATAGCTGGACTATTCATCCAGAAACTCAGTTAATGTTCTGAGGACCTGGGTTCAAATCCCGTCACGGCAGATGGTGGAATTTGAATTCAATAAAAAAAGTCTGGAGTTAAAAATCTACTGATGACCATGAAACCATTGTTGATTGTCAGAAAAACCCATTAGTGTTCATTAATGTCCCTTTGGGGAAGGAAATCTGCTGTCCTTACCTGGTCTGGTCTACATGTGACTCCAGAGCCACAGCAATGTGGTTGACTCTCATCTGCCCTTGGGAAACTAGGGATAGGCAATAAATGCTGGCCAGCCAGTGACGCCCATGTCCCACGAATAAAAAAAGAATGGGGCGGGAGTTTTCAGCAAACCTCCCCCACCCCGGCGGCATGTTTTTGGTGTAGGAAGCTCTCCATTGGCCGCTGGCAGGATCTTCTGGCTCCGCCAATGTCTGTGGGCACGGCACTCCCATTCCACCATGGGGAGGAAGGGGAGGGTGGGAGGGTTGCCTTTTCCTGCCCCACTGGTGGTAAAGCCTGGAAAATCCCATGCTAGGACATCTGTTCACCCCTACAAGGATAGTATGACAAGAGGGTGGACACAAGGGGAGGGATTCTTTGCACAAATGTTCGCCCTCCTTTGTGCTCAGTCAAGAACTGGGGCATCAGTGAAGGATGATATCCCTGTTGTTGGATGTGAGCACCACTAATGAGGTACAGACCAGGGAAACCACCTACAACTCCAAAGAAACAGCAGGCGACTTTAAAAGAAAGTCAAGCTCAACTGAGGATAACATCACTGAGATCAGGAGATGTCCAAGGGTGGACGGGAAGTGGGATTTACAACCGTTCTGGACAATATGATAATGGTATAAAATAAAAGCAAAATACTGTGGATACTGGAATCTGAAACAAAAACAGAAAATGCTGGAAAATCTCAGCAAGTCTGACAGCATCTGTGAGGAGAGAATAGAGCCAACATTTCAAGTCTGGATGACCCTTCGTCAGTGATGAACGTTGGTTCTAGAACACTGGCTCTATTCTCTCCCCACAGATGCTGTCAGACCTGAGATTTTCCAGCATTTTCTGTTTTAGTTGAATATGATAATAGTGTCCGTCTTTCTGTGAATTTGATTTTGATTTGATTTATTATTGTCACATGTATTAGTTATACAGTGAAAAGTATTGTTTCTTGCATGCTATACAGACAAGGCAATACCGTTCATAGAGAAGGAAAGGAGACACTGCAGTATGTAGTGTTACAGCCATAGCTAGGGTATAGAGAAAGATCAAGATGTTTTCTCACACCAATCTTACAAATCCAGCTGGTGTGATTCCGGTATAACTGAGGAATTTGAGGCATCAGTGTCTCAAACCTACTTGAAACAAAAATTGGGAACTGAAAGTTAAAAATATGAAACTAAAACAGAAAAGACTACCTCAGAAAGAGAAAAGGCAGGTTACTGTTTAGAGTGGGAGCTTGACAAAGGGTCTCCCACCCAATTCATTAACCTGTCAAAGCCTGATAGATCCTCCCTATTACTTCAAAGATAGTTATTGTTTCCATGGTAATGAAAGCTGGTTGCATTGTGACTTATGACACAGGTGACAGAAATCAGTTAAACCATTAGAAAATGGCAGGTGAGCTACATTTAATGTGATCTGACTGCTAATACTGACAGTGTATATGCCTTTAGTTCATTAGCCCGAGACATTTACTGGGGCCTTATATTTATGTCAGGGAACATGGCAGGCTGGTGATGGTGCTAACATTACTATGAAGTAAGTGCCATTTACTTCCCAAGACCAATGTTAAACGGCTGGGTAATTCATTCTGGAGGTGAAGACCTTGGGAAATCTCACAACGACAAGAATTTAAAACTTGCCAGCAGCCTTTCCGTGTAGCATTACCTAATTAATTACCTTTAATGAAACTATTCCAAAGACAGATTTATAATAATGTGTAATAGAAGTGAAACACTGAATTTGGTGGATGTGTTTCGAATGCAAATTTCGAGTAGTATCCCCTTACTTTTCAATGTATAACATATCTAACTAGGTATATTAAAGGACAGACAATGCCCTGCACACAACGAGACAAGATTAGGCTACTAAATGTCCATGAGAGTTCTCCTGGTGTCTCCATAGAATCCCTATGGTGCAGAAGGAGGACATTTGGCCCATCGAGCCTGCGTCAACTCTCCAGAAGGGCTTCTTATCCAGACCCATTAAATTTCATGTAAATGGGATTAAGAAATGGTAAAGGAAAATAGGGAGGCTAAATGAGTGAAAGAAAAATGCCAAATAGGGACCCGGGTTCAATTCCAGCCTCGGTTGACTATCTGTGTGGAGTTTGCATATTCTCCCCATGTCTGCGTGGGTTTCCTCCGGGTGCTGCAGTTTCCTCCCACAATCCAAAGATGTGCAGATTCGGTGGATTGGCCATGATAAACTGCCCTTTATTGTCAGGGGGAATTGCAGGGGTTACGGCGATCGGGCCTGGGTGGGATTGTCATTGGTGCAGGCTCAGTGGACCAAATGGCCTCCTTCTGCACTGTGGGGATTCTATGATTCTACTCCTCAACAATAATGCATGTATGATGGCAATATCTACAGCATTCTCTATGATCAAAAGAAATATCTCGGGCTACTATCTGATTACAGATTTACCCACTACATGTTGCCTTGTTTTGCTGGAACAGGTTGTGATGATATTTAGGTTGTCTTGAAATATGGCTTGCATGTTGAGCATAAAGGACCACTCCCTCAAGTGGAATCTATGTTCTCTTTGAACTTAGGAAATTTAACCTTCCATTCACAACATCTGATGTTGTAATGTTGCCCAAGCTTGAACAGAAGATCTTTATTCCTGTCATTTGCTCACCGGACAAGGTAGGAACCTGTAAAGATGCGTGGTCACCTGTTTAAGAAAAACATAACTCATTTATTTACAGATTAAAACTATACAGAGGTTTGCAGCCTCATGGCTGCAATCAGCTCCCGAGATGACTCTGAGTACAGAAGCCCATGCTTACCAGGGTGATCCCACACCCTGCACTCTGATTGGTACCCCAGGTCATGTGACCCTTACTCTGCAGATTGATCCTTGAAGGGACAATCACCACAGCATCTTCCTAGTTCTCAGAAAACGGAAAGAAAATAATAATTTGTTCAAACCTCAAGGCTTTAATCTATGATTGTGGTTTCTTAAAAGTAAGAATCACCACAAAGATTACAAGATTTAATTTAAATCTCCTCAGCTCACAAAATATTAATAGCTTAAGCCACTTTCTAACTTTCTCATAGGGACACCACACTTGAACGTGCTTGCTTCACATTAAACTAATATTTGCGACTGAGATCACTCGAGTGACTTTGTGTGTTCTCCTCTACATAGGCTGTCATACAGGAGACTCTCAGAATTGCTGATCAAAAGATGCTATTTCTCTATCAGGGCATAAATATTCCCCACTGCAAGAGCCAGATACTGAAATTTTGTTTAAGTAGATCACTATGAAAAGATATACTGATACTAGGCTGATTCTGATTCTGGTTAACTGGCTGGCTGGCCTATTCTTTAGCATTGATAGTAATTGAATAAACAATTAAGGGTGAGAGTTTCCCAGAAATCAGCAAAGGCTGATGGTGAGTGGGAAAAGTGGCATTGAAGCCGCCAGCGACAACGGTGGTGGAAAATCCCAGCCTAAGAGCTAATACAGTTGTTTGCTTATCGACACCAGACCTAACAAAAGGCAGATCAATTCTCTCTATCATTTTCACACTTTTTTTTTACTCATTCATGGGACATGGGTGTCGCTGGCTGCCCAGCATTTATTACCCGTCCCTAGTCACCCGAGGGCAGTTGAGAGTCAACCATATTGCTGTGGCTCCAGAGTCACATGTAGGCCAGACCAGGCAAGGATGGTAGATTTCCTTCCCTAAAGAAAATTAGTGAACCAGATGGGTTTTTCTAACTATCAACAATGGTTCACAGTCATTAGTAGCTTCTTAGTTCCAGATTTTTTTTGCCCTGGTGGGATTCTGCCGTGGTGGGATTCGAACCATGGTCCCCAGAACATTAGCTGAGTTTCTGGATTAATAGTCTCACGATATTACCACCAGGGCATCGCCTCCCCGAATATCACTAGGCCATGTATGTGTGTGTGTGTGTATATGTGTGTATATAATCATGTACATGTGTGTGTATACATGTACAAATATGTATATTGTGTGTAAATGCCATATATATGATACATGGAATGGGATTTTCCAGCCGTTCACACCAGCAGGATTCTCCCGTCCTACTGCAGTGAACAGAGATTTGGCTGAGCGCCAAATTCCCTGTCCCCTCTGACAGCAGCCATGGGGCGTGAATGGCCAGAGAATTCTGGCCACTGTGTGTGTGCACTTATAGTATGGTGTACATGTGTGTCCGCGCGATTGCAAAGCTGGAGCCAGAAGAGAGAATGAAAATGCACCAAACAACACCGAAAACCGGAAAGCATAGCTTTTGAATACAACAAAAGAGGCTGACCATTTGCTTCCATCAAAACCAATTTGCACAACGATTTCAAGAGCGACTTGGGTGTGCATCAGGTTAGGAGGAGGATTGACGATTTTAAAGATAAGTAGAGGTAGATGAGCTCGCGCTCAAGAAACTTCTGGTGAAAAATTCTCCAAGTTTTATGAAATGCAGCAGCCAGGGTGTAACATCAGGGATTGTAATTTTCATTTGTAAGTTGAGGGAGAAATTTCAGAGGTATTACTTAAAGTTCTACTTGTGGTTATTTCATCTCTCAAAGGAAGTGAAACAGATTGAGGAGCATCCATGATGAACCTATTTATATTGTTTGGAATGAACAGGGTGAAATGAACTTTATTTGTTTCAAGTTATTGAAATATTATGCGAGCATTTTTATGCGGCTTTTGTATTGCAGTTTTATATGTTTGTTCTCTAAGTAAAAATCAGATACACCATTTTGGCGAGGGGATCAGTAGGTGCTGCAAAAATGGCTGGAGTTTTTTTCCTTCTGTGTTTGCCAGTTGTTGTTGCTACTTTCCATCAATGCCCACATGCCCCATTGCCCTCACTCTGCTGTTTGAACTCATATTTTCAACAATTTGTCGTGAAACCATTTTTCAAGCTGAAAGGTGGGGGAGTAAAAGTAAAATGGAACATATACTGAGATGTCCCACTCCAACAAATTCTGATGTCAAAGTGCAGAGGAATCGCAATTTCGCTGTACAATTAGAAGTGCTTTGGTATATGATTTATTTTGTTAAGCTATGTACTCATCTGTACACACACATGTATGCATATCACACATATAAAGTACAGCATACATTCTGTGCATATTGCCATATGCAGTCCAATGGCATTCTTGCAGATAGAGAGTGCGGGCTCAAGATCTCGCCCAGTTTCTCAGTCATCTCCTAATTATTTTTGAGGAATTAATAAACACTGTAAAAATAGCCTTAAACGTTCCACCTGCATATTCCTGATGGCTAAAGATGCAAAATATTCAGCAAATAGTGAATCTCAGTGTGGTGAATGCACTGCAATTGAATTCTCATCACTTCTGTAGTCATAAAAGGTTCTACTTTCCCCAAATGGGACTTTGGTTCTTTGTTGAGGAAGATAAGCCATAAATTTGTCTGTAATTTTAAACACTATCTTCTTTATGCATTTCAATTCAGTTGTTATCATTGCATCAAGTGTTTGTCACTTAAAATAAAGCTGAGCAAATGTTCATGTGGACAGCATCCTTTTCATTACTGGAGTTTCGATTCAGGGAAGATGCATTGTGGAGTTGATCCCTGTCATATCCAATACTGCCTTAAGAATATTCCATTGCACTTGTGTTTGTCATAAAATGGAGATGGGAAACATTACACACTAAGCCAGAGTTAATCATTTGACCAAAAAAATCTATTAAATGAAAGAAGGGCATGGTGGTTAGCACTGCTGCCTCATAGCGCCACGGAGCTGGGTTCAATTCTGGCCTTGGGTGACTGTCTGCGTGGAGTTTGCACTTTCTTCCCGTGTCCGCGTGGGTTTCCTCCGGGTGCTCTGGTTTCCCCCCACAGTCCAAAGATGTGCGGGTTAGGTGGTATGGCCATGTTAAATTGCCTCCTTGGTGTCAGGGAGATTAGTAGGATAAATACATGGGGTTACAGAGATAGGGTCTGGGTGGGATTGTTGTTGGGTGGGATTGTTGTTGTGCAGGCTTGATTGGCCGAATGGCCTCCCTCTGTACTATAGGGATTATATTAATCTATAAGAGTCTACCAGAAAGGTGAAGCAAAGATTGAGTGCATGCGAATTTATTCTTGTTAAGGTAAGACCATTCTCTTCCATAAATGGAGAGAGCACGTCAACAGGAAAAGTCACTTCCTACATTTGGACCATGCAATCTTTCTGAACCTATGCCTCACTGATTATCAGTAAGACCAGAAATAAAATGTTATTCAGGGTGCACATTATATAAGGTAAATTTGCAAATACATAAAACAAAGCATGTTGAATGGTTCAATGGTATGTTCCAATGCTATTTCATCCCCATGGAGCTGTGTTTGAATGCAGCCCAAATTGGTCAGATTAAAGACTAGTCTACCTGCTGGTTGTAATGTTCTAATATGAAATGAGTCTGAGCTATTTCAGATGTTTGGGAGCCTTGTAGCTACATATCCCTAATACAAAACTGCCCACACTAATTCACCAAGCAGTGGGAACCTTGCCCTCTCTTCAGGTTCCAAAATTCTATCTTTGTTAGGTGTCTTGGCTTTGTCTGAACTAACATGCAAGAGAGCCAACAGATAGAAAGTCCAACCCTTGATGTTTGAAACAGAATTGTCTCATTATGCAATGACAGAGAGCATTGAAGAGCCTCAGGATGTAAATAAGAAAGAATACTGGAATAAACCCTTGGAGGCAAGAGTGTGGCTACATTTTGCCAACTGTAATTCAGTTTAAAATGATCTAATATATTTTTTTCATACATATTCTATATTTCCCATTAAACAATTTTTATTAGCGCAGGTTGTAAAAGAAATTCTAATCAGTTATTAAATAGAAAATTTTGAATTCTTTGGTGTCAAATTCTAATGTTATGTGTTCAAATCACGCCACAGCAGCTGATGGAATTTGAATTTAATAAAAATTATCTGGAATTAAGAATCTACTGATGACCATGAAACCATTCTCAATTGCTGGAGAAACCCAGCTGGTTCACTAATGTCCTTGAGGGAAGGAAATCTGCCGTCCTTACATGGTCTGGCCTACATGTGACCCACAGCAATGTGGTTGACTCTCAGGTGCCCTCGGGAAATGAGGGATGGGCAATAAATACTGGCCAGCCAGCGATGCCCATGTCTCATGAATGAATTTTTAAAAAATGAATTTATGCTCCCCACAACCCAACCCCAATGTTGACATCTGATTATTGGCTTAGAACCCTCTGGTACTTAACTTGGAAGGCAAGGTTCTCATGTTTTTTAAATGCATTTAGATAGCTTAACCAACTCATTGATTGAATTACAATTTTGATTCGACGAGTAACTTGAAAGATTGCATATTAATAAATGGACTGAATACATTATATATATATAAGTATATATATATAAAATAAGAAATGAGCAAAGAACACCACACTCATCTTAAGCAGAACAAAGGAATGCATTTTCTTGGTCCATTAATCATGCTGAATTGTTCTAATGGGGATGGAAGTTCTTCCTTCCCACCTATCGTATTTAAACTGTTTTCCCTAAGCTGCATTGTACTTCTGCAACTCGGCCATTTTTCCCTGCCCAAGCATGACTGATCCAATTTGAGTACATCAAAGTCAGGCAGTGGTGCTGGACCTGCAGGTTTCCTAAAGTTGGAGTGCTGGTTTGTCCTTGATGAGTTAGACGTAATCTAGTGAGATGCAGCAGTTGTCAGGGTCAAGATGGGAGTGTGAAGTTCCAAAAACAGAAGTCGATGCACATCTAGGTAGGAAATATTTTCAAAATATCTTGTGCCCAACGACACAGCTGCTTTGACCCATTGCTTTGATGGATCTATGGGAAGTGAGTGGACTTTAAGAAGGAAGGAGCTTCATTCCTTAGAAATCAAGGTTAAGGAGCCAGAGTAGAGGGTTGAATGGTGTGGTCTGTCAAATTCTTAGATGTTAAGACAACAGTGTAGGGATTCAGTTGGTAATCTGGGGTAAGAAGTTTCAATTTAGGGATGCTCCTCTGGTGGTTTACTCTTGATGGTGTTATAGTTCAGGTCAGAAACTCCAAAGTGTTTTATGGAGCCCGCCTGAATCATTAGTTTTGTATCTTGACTTTGGCAAGGATAAGCATGATAGGTTTCACTTCAGGTATGATTCAAATGACCCACTGGGGAGGTTTTATCAAACAAAGTTTATTTAAGAATATAGTTAACATGTATAGTAAGAATAAAGCAATAACTTGTATCAATTACAAACAACACCAAAACAACCATGATAATGTATAACTCTAATGAATATAGGAGCTGTCCCAATCAAACCAATCCCATAAACAAGACCCCTTCAAACAAGTTTAATGCAGCATAAACTAATGCTCACGTGATACTGGAATTGAGCCCTTTGGATGAAGTCTGCAGTTCTCTGGACAGTTTGATGTCAGAACAGCTTCTCAAACACCAGGCAAGCCACCAACAGCAGATTCTCCCCTTCAGAAAGGCAAGACCTTGTTTTCAGATAACGAGCAGAATTTTCAAATAAAACACAGAGAGAGGGAGAAACATTTCTTTTCAGCTTGCTGTCCTTTCTAAAAAAAACTCAACTCTAACTGCAGCCAAACAGAAAATGAAACTTTAAACTCACTGGAAAGGAAAAAAAACTGTCCAAAAACACATGACCGTCTCCCTAACAATGCAGGATCATAAAACAACCCAGAATTAAAATAAACAGACCTCAGTGAAGCTATTGAAAGAGCAATAAAATGACATCTCCAGTCAAGCCGGCAACATTGACATAGCTAAGGCTGGGTGCTGCAGAGAGCATGTTTTTAAAAAATAAATCCCTTAAAGGTACACTCACGTCACAATGGGCATTGTACACCAAAATGTCCTGTAAGAGCATTGAGTGAAAAAGGGTAAAATTAACAGTTGATGAGTGTGCAACAAGTAGCACGGGAGTGGTGAAATGTGAGATGGGTGTTCTATTCCAGAAAGCTGGATGACGAAGGATAGACCGACAGCCAATCTTTACACACTTGTATAAGCTTTTATTTCCAGAGCTACATGTTACAAACATGCACCTTCTAGCACAACAACTCACGTTTCAGTCTGTTCCTATTTATAGGGACACAAGTGAATCCCCGATTAATGCCCTGCATACAATTAAACACAATAAATATACAAATTAACATGGGGTCAGAGGTATTGAGGCTGTTCAAATGGATTTGTTGGGGGGAGAAAACAGATTTGTTGACCAAGGATTGCTTTCAGAGTGGGAAGAAAGTGCAGAATTTCAAAATGGTCACAGAAACAAAAAGGCAACATCTGAAGTGTGTTCCTTGACCCACCCTATTCAGAATAAGGCTCTCCTTGCAGCACTGCACTGCAGTCCTGGAAGTAGGTAGTCAGTAGCACATCCCTCTATGCGACACTCCTGCCTTCACCACTCTCCAGGATGGCTCGAAGGTATGAATGAGTGAAACTATCCAATTTTCTTTACTGGCTTGATGCCATGTTTCTTCTTTCCCCCCCTGGGCATAGATAGTGCTTGAGTGGTCATGATTCTGTGCAAGTGTATTAAAAATACGCCTGAGAAATGATGATCAAGCTATGGTCTTATGAGCTTTTTAAAGGCTGCATAGAAGTTTCCAAATGAGCTGTTCACACCATTTTGCACTAAATCCTGTGCCAATGGAAATACAAGTGAGCAAAGCCAGGAACCCATGTATATCTCTCCCTAGAGGCTACTAGTTCATCCATTTTAAAGGCACAACAGCAGAATAAATAATTTGTTTCAAAATTCTGGGCCTAAGGCTGGAATGTTACGGCCGCTGACGCTGGCGGGATGTTCCCATCCCGCTGCCATGAACGGAGATTTGGCTGGGTGCCAAATTCTCCAACCGTGCTGCAGCGGGAGCATGGCATGAACCGCTGGTCAGATCGCACCCTAAGGGCGGGGTTTTCCAGCTGCGCGCGACCCAAGACCGGAAAATCCTAACCGAAGTCAACGGACATTTGTCATGGTCTGTGTCCCGCCCGCTATGATTCCCCTGGCGGGTGGGACAGGAAAATTCCACCCTAAGTCTTTCTTCAGTTGTGAGACAAAAACACATCCTGGCTCCAATAGCGCAGGCTGGGAAATAACACAAAATTCAGACTGTTTGGACAGCCAGCATCTGAAGACTCTCCTGGCACTCAATCTAATGACTAGATATTTTTATTCTGTACCATTTTGGTATGGGTTAGTTATTTTGAGACAACAGACTCAAAATGAAATATTAACAAAAGGAAGCTGAATAGAATAATAATGTCTTTTTAACCTGTTAACCTTGTATTATATATAGCGCCCTTCATGACACTTGGAAATCTGAAAGAATTTTCCAGCCAATCAAGTAGTTTTGAAGCATAATTGCTAATTTAATGTAGGATAGTTGGGATAACCGTTGTGCTAGAAAAATAAACAGAGAAATCTGAGATGAATATTGCCAATAGTTACTTCTAGGCTTAAAAAGGGATGGTGAATTAACAACACATTGGGAGGCACAGTGGCACAATGGTTAACACCGCTGACTCAGTGCGAGGGACCCAGGTTCAATTCTGACCTCAGGTCATTCTCTATGTGGAGTTTGCACATTCTCCCCGTGTCTGCGTGGGTTTCCTCCAGGAGCTCCGGTTTCCTCCCACGCTCCAAAGATGTGCAGGTTAGATGGATTGGCCATGTTCAATTGCCCCTCAGTGTCAGGGGGAAGAGCAAGGTAAGTATGTGGGGTTACAGGGATAGGGCCTGGGTGGGATTGTAATTGGTGCAGGCGTGATGGGCCTTCTGTTATGTAGAAATTCTATGATCAAAGAAACAGGTATATTATTTTGTGAGTAATAGATAATGTGCATCATTTTCTGTTATTATTTAAGTTCAGCTCTGTGTTGTATAGCCCCTCAAATGAAGTAGAAAATAGGGAGGAACCTCTGCTCCAAAGTGTACCACTTTAGGGGTTGAGGGGTAGATTGGGAGGGGGAGTGTGGCAGGGAATGATGATAGGCCATGGCCAGCTCCACTCCCACTCCGAATAAAATATGTACACTAAACCGACTTAAACAACTTCACCCCATGATAGAACTTTGTTCACTGAAGTGGACATGAAATTTGAAGTCATGTGAGAAAGAAATGGTACTTAAGTATTTCAAAAGCAGTTAGAGTAACTATACCTGTAAATATGAGAAGAGAGCTCACATGGCACCAGGTGATAGTCCAACAGGTTTATTTGAAATCACAAGCTTTCAGAACGCAGCTCCTTCGTCAGGTGAAGTCACTTCACCTGACAAAGGAGCAACGCTCCAAAAGCTTGTGATTTCAAATAAACCTGTTGGACTCTAACCTGGTGTCATGTGACCTCTCATCTTGTCCACCCCAATCCAACACTGGCATCTCCTCATCATAAATATAAGAAGGAGGCTCACTAACACCTTCATGAGGACAATTGGGATGGGCAATAAATGCTGGCCTAGCCAGTGATGCCCACATGCCATGAAAGAAAGAAATACATGCCAAATTCTCATTGGAAACAATACTGGGTCGCACTTTTTCAATCTAAGGGGTAAATGGTTCAACACGTGTTTACAGGGCTATCTTGACCTACACTCATTGTCATTCAGGCAGACTAGCCTAGATTTCCCGATGATGATCACTTGTAACTATCCAAACTGGATCAGTTACTGCGGCATTATGAATGGCCTTTGTTTCAATTCTTCCACTGGAAACCTGTAGCTACTCTTACGAAGGGTTTTTGTGTCTTTTCTTTCTTTGGCACTGAATGAGAGGAGCATATCATCAAAGGGAAAAGAGAAAATCACAAACTGCCGTTTGAGAAGAGGTTTTTTTTTTGTGTGGACTGGAATCCGAGTTTTCAGTCTTGGTGTGGAGTCAGGACCATACAGTGGGAGACACTGCTGAGATTGCAAAGGCGAAGGAGAGGAGACGATGAGATGGATGGGGAAGTTTAAGTTTCAAAATCATAAAGCCTACAAAGGAAAGGAACAACTAAGGAAGAGAAGGAAATCTCCGGAGCTGAGATCTTCAGAAAGAGTCAAAGATCACGGACGGGATTCTCTGGCCATGCTCGCCTGAAAACCAGAGATTCCCACCCGACTTCAATGGACCTTTACAAGGTCCGCCCGCCCCCCGCCACCCCCCCCCCCCCCCCCCCCCCCCCGTCCCCCCGCCCACCAGAATTCCAGTGGAGGGCGGGATGGGAGAATTTCAGCCCACATCTTTTGATTTAAAGGCATATGGAGGACAAGTAGCTTTCTATCCTGCATAAATAGAACTTAAAATAGAGAAGAGAGGAAGATTCAGTGGGGGGAAGGGGGGTGGTCTCCGGACTGTAATGTTGATAAAAGAGAGAAATAGGAAAGGAGGAAAGGTTGTGATAAGTCGTTGAGGCAACAGGTGAGACAATGTCACCTAACAAGGTGATCACCAAACTTCAATGCAATTAAATATATGCATTGTCAGTTAAATGGCATTGCAAGAAGCAAAGGGTTCAAGCAAGTATTAGAAAACTGCAAGAACTTGGGGAAGAAACACAAACTTGACACAGATTGATAGGGGATTTGAAAGATTTTTTTTTACCTATCTGCTTTGATCTTGAAGTGAGTGGCAATAGCACATGGAATACCAATGCTGCATTTTATTCAGAGCTTACAATGACCTCCATCTCCCAAAAGAAATAGTGCGAATAATGTTTCATCTTTCTAAACTCAATGAGATCTCACTGGATTTCTGGAAAGAACTCTGATGCATACCTGGCGAGCTCATAGTAAGTGTTGTTCCTTATATCTTGGCACCAATTTGGTGCACTATTGTGGCACAGCTAGAACAAGGGCAAAATGTTGCAGAGAGAAACAGTCAAAACTATTTTAATTAGATGTACTATATTTTCCCCTGTGTAGTCGCAAGTGCACAAATGAATCTCAACATAATTTACAAACCAATATATGTTGATGCATAAGTGTATACAAAAAAATTGATATCTCAAAGACTACTGTGAAATTCTTCCAAATAGATGACAGGAATACAAAATGTGAATTAGGTAATTGTAATGGTTCCAAATATATGAAGAATTGTGTGTATTAACAACAAGAAAAGAACATTGTTTTGCACATGTGGATTCCAACTTACAACAATAGATTTATTCCAGGAGGTCTTGTCTGTACAGAGTACAAACTAAAAGTAAACCAGTAGCCTGTGGCAACACCCTAATGACATCATCATTAAATCATGTGAACTGGTCATAAAGCATTCATGCAACCCTGTTAAATATATAATATCCCTCCCCCTTTATTTCTGTGGTCATGACAACAAATGACTAGGATGTTATACATAGGATCAATAATACTTTAAACACGTGCTATGCATAATTAATCAAAATACAAAATCAATAGGAAAATCAATCAGGAGGATGCCTATTCCTCTTTGGCTGTGTACGACGTTCCGGAATTTGGCTGTCCTCGATCCTAACAGCATGATTTGGAACTTTGATAGATAGATCTTCTGTTGGAACTAATTCTGCATCATTCTCATGTGGTATAGTAAGTAAGACACAATCATCAAGGAACTCAGATTCAATTAAGTCTTCCATAGTAGTATTCACACTAGGAACTAAAGATGATGATTCTGAGAGATCATTTTGAGATGACAACAATTTGTCAGCATGGCATTGCCAACTAACTCACCTTCACTTTGAACCGTGTCAGAAATTAGACCTGTTTTTGCTAAAACAATGGCTGATACCCATTTCTCATTTGTGGCATAATTATGTGCAAAGACTCGATCTCCTTGTTGAAATTAGTGTTGTTTTGACCTCGCGTCTTTGCCTAGCAACTTGAGATTGTTGCTAACACTTGAATATCTCCATTTGAGTTGATTTATTATTGTCACATGTATTAGTATGCAGTGAAAGTATTGTTTCTTGTGCAGACAAAGCATACCGTTCATAGAGAAGGAAAGGAGAGGGTGCAGAATGTAGTGTTACAGTCATAGCTAGGGTGTAGAGAAAGATCAACTTAATGTATGGTAGGTCCATTCAAAAGTCTGATGGCAGCAGAGAAGAAACTGTTCTTGAGTTGGTTGATGCATGATTTCAGACTTTTGTATCTTTTTCCCGATGGAAGAAGGTGAAAGAGAGAATGTCCGGGGTGTATGGGGTCCTTGATTATGCTGGCTGCTTTTCCAAAGCAGCAGGAAGTGTAGATGGAGCCAATGGATGGGAGGCTGGTTTGCGTGATGGACTGGGCTTCGTTCACAACCCTTTGTAGTTTCTTGTGGTCTTGACAGAGCAGGAGCCATACCAAGCTGTGATACACCTGGAAAGGATGCTTTCTATGGGGTATCTTAACAAGGTGAACTTTAGATAATCCCATGAGTAGTGTTTCAATGAGATGCCAAAAAGCTATTCACAGAACATCATAATGAACCTTAAGATAAAAGCAAAATACTGCAGATGCTGGAATCTGAAACAAAAACAGAAAATGCTGGAAAATCTCAGCAGGTCTGACAGCATCTGTGGAGAGAGAATAAAGAATAGCAAGCTAGCTCTAACGAAAGGTCGTCCAGACTCGAAACGTTGGCTCTATTCTCTCTCCACAGATGTTGTAAGACCTGCTGAGATTTTCCAGTATTTACTGTTTTAGTTTCAGATTCCAGCATTCGCAGTATTTTGCTTTTATCATAGAAACCATAGAAACCCTGCAGTACACAAAGAGGCCATTCGGCCCATCGAGTCTGCACCGACCACAATCCCACCCAGGCCCGACCCCCATATCCTTACATATTTTACCCGCTAATCCCTCTAATCTACGCATCCCAGAACACTAAGGGGCAATTTTAGCATGGCCAATCAACCTAACCCACACATCTTCGGACTGTGGGAGGAAACCGGAGCACCCGGAGGAAACCCACGCAGTCACGAGGAGAATGTGCAAACTCCACACAGACAGTGACCCAAGCCGGGAATCAAACCCAGGTCCCTGGAGTTGTGAAGCTGCAGTGCTGACCACTGTGCTACCATGCCACCCTTAGTGTTTAACTCCCTGCCACTTTTCTTTCAGGAATGCATCCCCTGAAGAAGTATTGCCCTTCTCTCCAACAGAATTTCCATTTGTCTCTTTCACCCTATGCACTGTCACTGCTTTCCATTTCCCTCCTGGTGTTGACAAGGTATTTACCAAAACTCACTTCCACAGCCATATTTCCTTCCTCAGCAACTGTCTCCATCTCCGACTCTGCCCATGTGGATTCCAAATGAAGGTCCACCCCTCATCTTTCGAATCCACCCAGGATTACAGGTATCTTTAGGACACACCAACATTCCTCGGACTGCTGTTCTCGTCGCCTCCTGAGATCCAAACTCAGTGCCATGCGTCGCCATATGCAAACCTTCGATATCTCTCTCCAGTAGCACCGGCTCACTCTTTCTCAAAGCTGTCCTGGTTCCTGTTTCACTTTATTCTTCGCCTCATCCAACGCATCAACAAGAAACTGTTTGTCTTTCTTTTAGGTGTTAAGAGATGCAAGCTCCAACAACTCGATACCAACACCCATCCAAGACCCTCCAACTCCTCCCGTCCCTCAGATCCCATCCCTTCTAACCCCACCCTTGCCATGTCTTCACCTTACCCTCTGACCATTCCCTCTCTGAGGCTGAGCGTGCTGTACTTAGCAAAGGACACGGCTTCGTACCCTTATGTCTTCATCTCAACGAATTTCGGACTCGACATGATGCTGAACTCTTCTTCCGCCACCTTCATCTCCATGCTCACTTCTTTGGGCAGGTGTCCTCCCCCGTGTTCAGCAGATCCTTTCACCCACCTCCAGCATTCCCCCTCCACCTGGACCCCTCCCTCTGGCCTCTCACCTGCCTTTGATCTTTTCATTGAGAGCTGTCGGTAAGACATCGGCCATCTCAATTTCTCTGCTCCTCTCAACACTCTAACTTGTCTCCTTCTGAACTTGCTGCACTTTGCTCTCTTAGGACCAACCCTGACCTTGTCATCAAACCCACTGACAAGGACGGTTCTGTTGTTGTCTGGCCTACGGACCTCTACCTCGCAGAGGCTGAGCGCCAACTCTCGCACGCTTGCTCCTACCTCCCCCTGGACCATGACCCCACCACTGAACATCAATCCACTGTTTCCAGGACTGTCAATGACCCCATCTCCTCCAGAAATCTTCCCTCCACAGCCTCCAACCTCATAGTCTCCCAACCCCAGACAGCCCACTTATACCTCCTTCCCAAAATCCACAAACAGGACTGCTCCGATAGGCCCATCATGTCAGCCTGTTCCTGCCCCACTGAACTCATTTCCTCCTATCTTGACTCCATTCTCTCTTCTCTTGTCCAGTCCTTTCCCACCTCCATCCGCAATTCCTCTGATACTCTACGCTATATCAACAACTTCCAGTTCCCTGGCCCAAAATGCCTCCTCCTCACCATGGATGTCCAATTCCTCTAACCTCCATTCCTCACCAGGATGGCCTCAAAGCTCTTCGATTCTTCCTCGATCAGAGGTCTGAACAATCCCCATCCACCAGCATTCTCCTCCATCTCGCTGCACTGATTCTCTCACTCAACAATTTCTCCTTTAACTCCAAATTAAAGGTGTGGCTATGTGTACCCGCATTTATGCCTGTCTCTTTATAGGTTATGTGGAATATTTCCTGTTCCTGTCCTACTCTGGCCCCCGTCCCACAACTGCTTTATCAGTATATCGACGACTATTTCGGTGCCGCTTCATCCTCTTGTCTGGACCTGGAAAAACAATCAATTTTGCTTCCAATTTCCACTCTCTATCACCTTCACATAGTCCATCTCTGACTCTTCTCTTCCCTTCCTTAACCTCTCTGTCTCCATTTCTCGTGATAAACTCTCCTAGCTCTGACGAAGTGTCAGAATGAACCTTGCTCTTTTGGAGCTTTTCAAGAATGTTTCAAGGATTGTATGAATCTGTCAGCTAATCTATTAGTTGATGGATGATAAGGTGCAGATTTAATATGCTGAAGACCATTTACTTTGAGATTATCTCAAACCCTTGTGCAGTAATAGTCTGTTCCGGTTTACCAACTCTTGCAAAAATGTCATCACATTTTTCAATGGTTTGTTCAGCTGTAGTAGATCTCATGTCAACAACTCCTGGCCACTTTGAGTGTGCATCTATTATGACTGAGAACTTGTAACCCTCAAAAGGACCAACAAAATCTACATGTAATTGTTGCCATGGGATTTTAGGCTGCTCCCAAGGATGTAAAGGAGACAACTGTGGTGTATTTCTTATTCGTGCACAGAATTGTCACTGTCCCACTTTTTCTTCAATCAGGGCATCCAGACCCGGCCACCAAAAATAACTGTGTGCTAGTTCCTTCATCCAACTATACCAGGATGCCCTTCATGTAGTTGTTCAAGAACTCTTCCACACAGACTAGGAGGAATGATCACGCAAGTGTCCCCACAATAGACACCCACCTTGGATGGTCAAATTAAGCTTTCCTGACACACATGGGCCGCAATTCTCCCATTGCGACCCGCAACTTTTCTGTCACGTCGCAGTGGGAGACATGCGTCTGCGGCCTTGAACAGGGATTTGCACATGCGCCGGGAATGCATGCGCATCTCCCAGAGCCGGCGAACAGTCGCCGGTCAGACCACGCTGGAAACCGGCGGGAAGGCAGGTCAGTCATTTAAATCTTTTCTGCATGTATTTTAAATATGTATATGTGTTCATTACCGGGACCTTTCAGACTCTAATTGAATCTCGCACCCTGCCAGGAGTACTTCATTCCAGCGGCGTTCAGACTAGCTCCCCATGTTCGGGTAACTACCCAGAGGGACGGGCGGCAGGGGATGGTGCCCCCTGGGCATGGGCACTCTGGCAGTGCCAGCCTTTGTCCCCTGGCACCTGCCCAAGGGGCAAAGTGCCCATGACCAGAGGGCACTCTGCCACTGCCCACCGGGCATTGGGCAGTGCCAAGGGATGGGGCCTACTGTGGACAGGGCCTAGGGGCGATCGGTGGGGGTGGAGGGAGGGCAGCGATTGGGTTGGGCTGGGGGGGGTGGTCTGCAGGGGGGCCTGCCTCTGGGGGGTCTGACCCCGGGGGGCGGGGGGGGTCAGTGGGGGGATCGGTCTGCCGGGGTGAAGGGGGTGGGGCCTGGACATCGGGGCGCTTTGAGGCGGAGGGGGTCAGGGTTGGCCCGGGACTTGTTGTTGGAGCTGCGGTCGGGCCGTGGGGGGGTGCTGGAGGGGCAGCACTGCGGGAGTCCCGGGCTGGCCAGCGACCAGCCTGGTCAGCAAACGGGAGGTTGACAATTTGGGGCCACTGCGCATGCCCAGAGTTCCAGAACTGTCAAACTCCGGCGTGAATAGGCCCCACCCCCCTGGGGTTTTAATGAGATTCACGACTGGGACCTCTTAAGTGCACAAAGTTTGGAGATTCAGGTGAGAAGCTGAACTGACAAAACAGTCGGGATTTAAAACAGTTTTCCCGCCAATTCAGCACTTTTGGGAGAATCGCCCCCATGGTTTCAAATCAGAATGTGTACTGTGCGTTCCAGCTGTCTTTCTTTTCAACACCATATCCATCCCCATCCCTATTGCAGAATCAGTTCTGTAATGTCTCTAAACTTGAGAAGCTGTCACAGTCAAATGATCTGCTCGCGAAAAATAAAGAATATTAGCAAAACTAGTTGGTGGCACCTGCTGAAGAGGTGCAAGTAAGCGAGATAATGCATCAGCATTGGCATGTCACTCTGATTGATGATACTTTATATCTTGGAATGTGCAGATAGGATCAGTGACCAACTTTGCAATCAGCGAGCAGCTAACCAAGGTACGCCGTTATATGGCCCAAAATAACTAGTTCAGGGTCGATGATTAGTCAGTAATGTGAAATGACGACCATATAAAAATGATGAAACATTTGTGTGCCAAAAATTATACTCAATGCTTCTTTTTCTGGCAGAGCTCAGTTAGATTGAGCACTAGTCAGAGTACACGAAGCAAAAGCCATTGGCCCCTCTTCTCCTGAAGGCATAATATCTGAAACAACTGCCCATTTTGGTTGTGATTCAGCAGCTACATTCATCTGTAAATGTGCTTGTGAAATATCAATCTTGCTGAATTTCTGCCAACCTGATAACCCAGCAAACAAATCTTCACGACAATGGATTTATGGTTGTTTTAAAATCACCATAAATGCGAACTGAACCATCTGGTTTCATAACAGGTACAAATGGGGGTAGCCCAGTCACTCATTATAACTGGCTCTAAAACACCAGTGTTAACAAGTCATACTCATTCTTCTTCGACCTTGGGATGAATTGCCTATGGCACCGCTCTTGCTTCGAGACTTTGTTGTTGACTATGAGGCTTTATCATAGAAATCATAGAAACCCTACAGTGTAGAAAGAGGCCATTTGGCCCATCAAGTCTACACCGACCACAATCCCACCCAGGCCCTACCCCCATATCCCTACATATTTACCCGCTAATCCCTCTAACCTACCCATCTCAAGACACTAAGGGACAATTTTAGCACGGCCAATCAACCTAACCCGCACATCTTTGGTCTGTGGGAGGAAACTGGAGCACCCAGAGGAAACCCATGCAGACACGAGGAGAATGTGCAAACTCCACACAGACAGTGACCCAAGCCGGGAATCGAACCCAGGTCCCTGGAGCTGTGAAGCAGCAGTGCTAACCACTGTGCTACCTTATCTTGAGTTTCACTTGAATTCCCTTTATTGATTTCATTTAATTTGATTTATTATTGTCACATGCATTGGTACACAGTGAAAAGTATTGTTTCTCACGCGCTATACAGTAACCGTACATAGAGAAGGAAAGGAGAGAGTGCAGAATGTCATGTAACAGTCATAGCTTGGCTATAAAGAAAGATTAACTTGATGCGAGGTAGATCCATTCAAAAGTCTTATGACAGCAGGCTCTTCTTGCGTCGGTTGTTATGTGGCCTCAGACATTTGTATCGTTTTCCCGATGGAAGAAGGTGGAAAAGAGTGTGCCCGCGGTGTGTGGGGTCCTTAATTATGCTGGCTGCTTTTCTGAGGCAGCGGGAAGTGTAGACAGTGTCAATGGATGGGAGGCTGGTTTGAGTGATGGACTGGGCTTTGTTCACGACCCTTTGTAGTTTATTGTGGCCTTGGACAGAGCAGGAACCATAACCAAACTGTGATACAACGAAAAAGGATGCTTTCTATGGTGCATCTGTAAAATTTGGTGAGAGTTGTAGCTGACATGCCAAATTTCCTTAGCTTTCTGAGAAAGTAGAGGCGTTGGTGGGCTTTCTTAACTATAGTGTTGGCATGGGGGGACCAGGACAGATTGTTGGTTATCTGGACACCTAAAAACTTGAAGCTCGCATCCATTTCTACTTCATCCCCATTGATATAGACAGGGGCCTGTCCTCCACTACACTTCCTGAAGTCGATGACTATCTCTTTTGTTTTGTTGACATTGAGGGAGAGATTATTGTTGACGCATCAGTTCACCAGATTCTCTATCTCTTTCCGATACTCCGCCTCCATCATTGTTTGAGACCCGACCCACTACGGTGATATCATCAACAAACTTGAAAATCAAGTTGGAGGGGAATTTGGCCACACAGTCATAGGTGTATAAGGAGTATAGTAGGGGGCTGAGGACATAGCCTTGTGGGGCACCGGTGTTGAGGATGATCGTGGAGGAGGTGTTGTTGCCTATCCTTACGGTTGGTGGTCTGTGGGTTATGAAGTCTAGGATCCATTCGCAGAGGGAGAAACCGAGCCCCGGGCCATAAAGTTTGGAGATGAGTTTTGAAGGCTGAGCTCTAGTCAATAAATAGGAGTCTGACATAGGTGATTTGTTATCTAAGAGTTCCAGGTCGAGTGTAGGGCTGGTGTCTGCTGTGGACCTATTGTGGCAGTAGGTGAACTGTAGTGGATCCAGGCAATCTGGGAAGCTGGAATTGATTTTGGAGCACTTCATAATGATGGATGTCAGAGCCACCAAATGATAGTCGTTAAGGCACGCTGCCTGGCTTTTCTTGGGTAACGGGATGATGGTCATCTTCTTGAAGCAGATGAGGACCTCAGATTGGTGTAAAGAGAGGCTGAAGATGTCTGCGAATACCCCCGCCAGCTGATCTGTGCAGGATCTGAGTGCTTGTCCGAGTACCCCATCCGGGCCAGTCACTTTCCATGGGTCGACTTTCGAGAGGGCTGTTCTGACGTCTACGATGATTACCTCGGATACAGGTTTACCCGAGGCTTCCAGGGTGGAGGGCGTGCTCTCGCTGACCTTTTGTGCAAAATGGGCATAGAATACGTTGAGCTCATCGGGGAGGGGTGTACTGATGCCGGCAATTTTACATGCCTTCATTTTGTAGCCTGTTATGTCTTGCAGACCTTCCCAGGAGTCCGCATTGTCTCTTCGAATACACTCTTGTGTTTACCCAGAAGGTGCTGTAGGTCTGTTTTGGCATCAATTAATCTGTTGCCAGCACTCCAGTTAAGCTTTATCTTCTCCAACCACGATCCTCCAGATAAAGCTGGAAAATTACCACGGACCACATTGAGAGGCAACTCTGCTGTTTGTCCACTCAGCTCTATGTTGGCCATGCTGTAACCTTTTAATGGCACAATCTCTTCTGTGTATGTCCTTCAAATCACATTAACTGGTTTTAAAGAAAGATGCTTCAGCTTTTGCTGGTATGTAGTGTCAGGAATTAAAGATACAGCAGCACCAATATCAATATCCATCCTAATAGATTTTCCATTCATTTCAGGATCACCCAGAATCGATGCGATTTACCCTGTTTGGTTAAAAGATTCGGTTGGAACACTTCATCATATCTCTCGGCACTCTCCTTCACAGTCGTAATTCTTTTCTTCCACGTTGTAAACTCTTTTTGCAGGATGCAACTTGTTCTTTTTCTTCTCCTGAATGTTCTTCCCAACGGAAGCCGGTCTAGACAAAGAAGCTTTTGCAATGTGACCCATTTTGCTCCAATTCTGGCATTGACTATTGCTCCAGCATTCATGCGCTGAATGGCCCATTTTGGTAAATCTGTGACAAGCTTGTAGCTGTTTTGATTTCTTGTGGGCAGTTCCCAACTTCTGAATCTTCATTCCTACTCCAAATTGTGGAGCCTGTTTAGCAGCCAGTTCCATCAACACTGCGATTTCTACTGCTGTCTTTAAAGTCAAAGCATGTTCAGTAAGCAATCTTCTTTGGAGAGCCTTATTTTGGAGACCATAAACTAAACAATCTTGGGAGAATCTTCTAATGAGTCACCAAGCTTACATGCCGTGGCAGTCCTTTTAAGGTTGTCACAAGCTGAACAATGCTTTCACCTTCCATTTGACTCCTTTGGTGGAACCTGAACCATTCCACGATGATCAATGGCTTTGGAGAGTAATGCTCCTCAAGGAACTTTGTCAAGTCATTGTATGTTTTGCTCCCTGGTCTTGCTGGATGAACCAAGTTCCGGAGCAAATTAAAGATCTTACATCCTATTGTACTGAGAAAAGCTGGTACGAGCAGCTCATTTATTTGCTTGTACACCGAACTAAGAACTCTCTACGTAGGATTTCTATGATTTATTTTTTTCATTGAAAGGCCTCATGGATGCTAATTGACCCACCATTTCTCTTGCAGGCACTGGCGACTTGTGAATGCTCAGTATATATATCTTTGCTGTCTTCCCAGTACTGCCCTTTTCACCCTGGTGACCATTGATTTTTTAATTTCTTTTTCAAATGACCCCAGCTGTAGAGTATGTTTTCAAATATACAAGATACTGCCTAGAACCTCACCCTTCTATGACTGGAAAAAATTCCTTTTTTAAAACCACACAGAGATCTTTTTCTTACTTGGTCTTCCTGGTACTGGCACTTCAATCTATAACCCTATTGCTGCCTCTCCCTAGCCTTCCAATATTCAAAGTGTGAGGACCCATCATTTTTTTCTTCTACTTAGGATCTTTTCTCAATTAAACAAAATCCTGACTCGTCACCAATTTTCTTCCTGGAAAGTCCTAAATATGCCTGGGATTGTAGGTTTTAGCAAAATGAAAAGAACACAAAAAGTAAGGCCACACTTGGAATACTGTGTACAGTTCTGGTCACCCTATTATAGAGAGGATATTATTAAACTAGAAAGAGTGCAGAAAAGATTTACTAGGATGCTACGAGGACTGAATGTCTTGAGTTATAAGGAGAGGGCGGATAGACTGGGACTTCTTTCCCTGGAGCGTAGGAGACTTAGGGGTGATCTTTATAGAGGTCTATAAAATACTGAGGGGCATTGATTAGGTAGTTAGTCAGCATCTTTTCCCAAAGGTAGGGGAGTCTAAAACTAGAGGGCATAGGTTTAAGATGGGAGGGGAGAGATACAAAAGGGTCCAGAGGGGCAACTTTTTCACACAGAGGTTGGTGAGTGTCTGGAACAAGCTGCCAGAGGTAGTAGTAGAGGCAGGTACAATTTTGTCTTTTAAAAAGTATTTAGACAGTTACCATAAGTGAGATGTGTATAGGGGGATATGGGCCAAAAGAGGGCAATTGGGATTATCTTAGTGGTAAAAACCGGACAGCATGGACAAGTTGGGCCGAAGAGCCTGTTGCCATGCTGTAAACCTCTATGACTCTATAACATGGTTTACACACATAGATTCAAACTAACAACAACAGATTTATTCCAGGAGGTTTTGCCTTTACAGAATACAAGCTGAAGCTAAAACAGCAGCCTCTGCAATACCCTAATGAATCACCATCAAATCATATGATCAGCTCTTAAAGCAACCTGTCATCCTTCTAAATATGTAACAGTAATATGCTCAGAATAAGACTTTTCAAAATTGATATTTTAAAGAATTAAAACCTTCTCCTCCGAAGTGTTACTTGATTGCATCTTGTCTCATCCTTTTTGCATTGTAACTGCTTATACAAGGCTTGTGGCCTTTCCAATGCACAGTTAGATGGTGCACTAAAGTTAAAGTTTGTTTATTAGTCACAAATAGGCTTACATTAGTACTGCAATGAAGTTACTGTGAAAATCCGTCACACTCTGGCACCTACTCGGGTACACTGGGGGAGAATTTAGCATGGCCAATGCACCTAACCAGCATGTCTTTGGGCTGTGGGAGGAAACCGGAGCACCCGGAGGAAACCCAGGCAGACACGGGGAGAACGTGCAGACTCCGCACTGACAGTGACCCAACCCGGGAATCGAACCCGGGTGCCTAGCGCTGTGAGGCTGCACTGCTAACCACTGTGCCACCCATACCTCTGATCATATATTATGAATATATATGATACATATATTATCATATCAATTAAACACACCACTTTGTCACCATTTTTTGTTCACAAAAATGAAAAAGACACCTTTTTTGCATCACTGAACATAAAGATAATCATTTATATGCTGTAATGAAAATGCTATACAATCACAAATAATTAATTTCTTGCTAGAAATATTTAACATGATAAAGTAGTATCAATGGCAAAATGACAATGAGCCAGTAGAAACTCAGTGACAATGCCTGCGACTATCTAATTGGGGCTGGATCTTGTCCTGTACATTGTGCTCATTCACTGGTGCGCGCCTGCTGTTTCACTGCTCTCAACCACTGCTTATTTGTATGCAGCCTACCTCTGACCCTTGATTGAAAAGACTTTTATGTAAAGCACAGTGGGTTCTTATTATCTCACCAGTATGTGCTAAAATAAGTAGATTAACATTAATCTCCTGGCAGGTTGTCTGAGATAGGTGCTTTGTGAACTCACATATTTCCACATTGTCACATTTACAAAACAGGTCTAAGCAAAGCGCTTCCGTTAAAAGAATAAGCTCATAGCAAACAGAAACAGTTTAGAAATTTAACAACACGGGTTTATAGCTTTTGCCAACAAAAGGCTTTCAAGTTGAACCAACAAGGGTAACATAATTATCAGAATTACGCTACAAAACAGATCAATGGTGCATGAATACTATAAAAGACTGCTGGTGAAGCGGCTGATTCGCAGGAATAAAAAGGTGAATTGAATCTCAAAGAACTTCAGACAGCCAAAATGCACCAGATGATGGATTCCTCACCCTAATGTAGAACTGATAGTACACAAGGCACTACTCACTATGTAATGCAAAGCTTATTGCCAGCATCCCATTAGTAACAATAAGGGTAAACTCCAACTTAAATTCCTCCTGGAGCGCATTAGGTAAGCTATTATCAGTTAATTGGCACTTAATTAGGGACAGCTAGGACACACTGGAATAAATTGTCAACATTTTGGCTGGATCTGGCAAACTCTCTTATCTTGTGAAAGATATTTTCTACGTGGATTTTGTTTTCAATACCAGAAGTGTTTTTCGCCCATCATTTGCAGAGGCCACACAGCTTGAACTGGCGTTGTTGTTTTCCCAATTCTATGTCGTATTCTGCGACAGCTACTCAGTGGCTGGTCTCCTGAAGTTTCTGTGATTGCCTTAGGGAATTGAGGAGGAGTTCCCCAAGTGATTTTCCTGAAATTGACAAGACTTTATTTCTTGACCGCTCAAGGTAGTATTGCTGCCAGTGGTGAAGAATGGTGCATCTAATGTAAAAGGTAAAGTCACCATAGTCCCAGATGACCATAGGCTGCCCGTGCCCTTTGAGGGGGAGAGCTTGACTGGTGGTGATGTAACCTGAGGATCACCACAGTTCAGGTGAGGGGCAGGGCTGAGAAGGCGGGGCCTTCATGAATAACCTCAGCCGGTGCGGGAATTGAACCTACGCTGCTGGCGTCGCTCTGCATCATGAAGCAGCTGTATAGCCATCGGAACTAAACCAACCCCCGTATCTAATGTAATCAATCAACGTTAGTGGACCGTATAGTCTTGCACTTTTTAATCTTTCCATAGGTGTGAAAGCTTAACTGTAAAAGGCTAACATGCAGGACCAGATTCTCTGAGCTTGCAGTCAGGATACTCCTGTCCCGCTGCAGTGAACGGAGATTTGGCTGAGCGCTAAATTCTCCATCCTTGATGACAGTTGCGGCGGGACGTGAACGGCTGGAGAATCCCAGCCACAGTCTTCACTGAACTGTGTAGAGTTTGCACATTCTCCCCGTGTCTGCGTGAGTTTCCTCCGGGTGCTCCGGTTTCCTCCCACAGTCTAAAGATGCGTGGGTTGGGATGATTGGCCATGCTATATTGACTCTAGTGTCAGAGGGATTAACAGGGTAAATATGTGGGGTTACGGGAATAGGGCCTGGGTGGGACTGTGGTCGGTGCAGACTCGATGAGCCGAATGGCCTCTTTCTGCACTGTAAGGATTCTATGAACCTTTTACCATTTGCAATTGTTTCCAGTGAGAAAGTTGTCTTTGTAATTGCTCTGAAATCGGAGGGGGGCGGGGGGGGGGGGGGTGGCGTGGTGTGATTCAGCAGCCCCACAACTCCCGCTGGGCTGATGAATTTGGCGAGAGGCCTGAAATGGGATTCACACCAGATGTCAATTGGATTGTGATACTCCAGGCCTGTTCCAGAAAGTGCGAGAACATGATTGGAACTAATTTGCATCCTCATTAGTGAGATTAAAGTCAAATGAAGTGCATCCCGGTATGCTCCCACCTCCCCCCAATCCCCGCTCACCCCCACCACCAAGGGAAAGTCACATGGGCACAAATCACTACAGGTTGTTAAAAGCGGGGACACTGCCACGGTGCGGCGACTCAATCATTTAGTGGTGAGGCCAAGGTTGCCCATCTGTGGCCAAGGATTGGGGGGTGTTCCCTTTGTCTGCAGGGGGTCATGATGTCCATGGGGAGGGTCTTTATCTTCATTTTGAGATGGAGGCGCCCTTTAAAAAGTACGCCCTGATCTCTCAGGAGCCGGTCTTGCCGTTGTCTTTAGGTCCCATTGTTGTCCTTCATGGTGCAAATCACCTCAAGCTTCTAAAAATTGTCTGAGTGTGGGGGTTGCGATCTGAATCGCGCCGACCCACTCGGCAGGAATCGCACCGCGTTTCCTGCTGGAGACCACACTTTAAAATGTTTGAAGAGAATTGCGCCCTGGATCTTTCTACCTCAGGCTTGAGGCTTGGGACTTGGTTCTTAAACAGACTATGAACGTACTCTAGTATCTGCTTAACACTTGTGCTTTAGTCTAAACAGGCTACAGAGTACGCACAATGCAAGTATCTCAAAATGGTTGCTGGCATGAACTTTCATAGAATCCTAGAGTGCAGAAGGAGGCCATTTGGCCCATCGAGTCTGCACCAACCACTATCCCACCCAGGCCCTATCCCCATAATCCCATGCATTTACCCTACACTAAGGGGCAACTTAGTATGGCCAATCTACTTAACCCACACATCTTTGGACTGTGGGAGGAAACCGGAGTACCCAGAGGAAACCCACGCAGATGCGGGGAGAATGTGCAAACTCTACACAGACAGTGCCCAAGCCAGGAATCGAACCTGGGTCCCCAGCGCTGTGAGGCAGAAGTGCTAACCACTGTACCACCGTGCTGCCCTTTTGCTTCATTTGGTGGGCATTCCAATGGGTGGAGCCACTGCCTGTGGGCCTACCCAATCTACAGAGACATGTGAAGCTTTGGATTGCTGTGGACCTGGAGTCACGTGTAGACCAGAACGGATAAGGGTCCCCTATATTAATTACCTCCCATAATGAACGTGAGTGGAGCAGATGTGTTTTTATCACAAAAAGGTACTTACATAGTCACCATTACTGACACTGGTTTTCTTTTCCCATTTGCATTTAAATAATTTAACGTGCCAGATGCTGTGGCGATATTTGAACTCATGTCTCTGGTTCATTACTCCAGGCCTCTATATTGTTAGTCCTGTTATATAACTGAGTATGCTACTGCAACTGTGCTATCATAACAATGCCTGTTTATAACAGAGGAGTTAAATTAGGAACATGCTGTTCGAGAACAGCATGTTTACAAGTAACCATTACAGCCCTGTAATCAGCCACTCTTTAATCAGTAAGCAGTTGGCCTCCATCATAATTAGTAGAGAACAAGTTGTCTGTTGGTGCATTGTTGCTGCAAAGCTTAGAATCTTTCAGACTGAACATAAACAGGAGGCTTTTATTCCAGGTGTAATGTTTGAATAGGACCAATAGTCACACTCTCGCAAAATTATATCCCAACAAATCAGAAGGATATATTAGCCGGAATTTTACCGCCACGCCTGCCCTGAAATCGGGGTGGGTGCGGCTCGCAGAATGGAATTCTCCATTGGCCTTAGGCGGGATTTTACGAGCCTCGCCTGAGTAAGGTCGTAAAATACCGTCCATTGTCTCTGTGGAACTAATATAGAGATCTGCCTACATCCATGAAGGTGTCCCACAATTTAAATTTCCTTGATAGCAATTATCTGAGGCTACTTGGATACACAGAAACTGGAATTTAAGTCTAACTTTATTTATTAGTGTCACAAGTAGGCTTACATTAACACAACAATGAAGTTACTGTGAAAATTCCCTAGTTGCCACACTTCGGCCCCTGTTCGGGTACACTGAAGCATGGCCAATGCACCCAACCAGCACACCTTTTGGACTGTGGAAGGAAATTCGGAGCACCCGGGGGAAACTCGCGCAGACACGGGGAGAACGTGCAGACTCTGCACAGACAGTGACCCAAGCCGGGAATCGACCCCGGGTCCCTGATGCTGTGAGGCAGCAGTGCTAACCACTGTGCCACCAAAGGGTGCACAAGCAGATTAAAAATGACAGCTTCTCTCTGTTTGGGGACTACAAAATGTTAAGAATTGGGAATAAGTTCTCTTTCTGATCATGGTGTTTCAAGCTTGTGGAACAGCTTTTCGGTTTGGTAAGTCAAAGAAGTAAATTGGTGGTGCCTTTTATTGTTTACTCTTTTTTATAATAAACACCACACAAAATAAAGCAAGCCAGCCGTTTATCTTATTCAATGGCGGAGCAGGCTCGAGGAGCCAAATGGCCTACTCCCGCTCCTAGTTCTTACGTTCCAATGAAATCTTTCGCAGGCTGCCAAGGAAAAGAGAAAACCTGAACTATCCCCGTATGCCCGAAAAACCTGTTAAACATTCAAAGTTTCGGGCCTGTGAAGCAGAGACACAGCTCTCCATGCTTACTGAACACTGGAATCATTTTCCCAGCTGCGTCTAAGGATTGAGTCTGCCCCGTCTTATATTCACTCTCTCCCTCTCTGCAAGCACACAGATTGTGGGTCCAAAATGGGCACAATCTGCCGCAGCAGAAGCTGTGTTCATCTAACAGCGCAGCTTTGATGGATATTTAGGTTAATCCCCCACTGTACTGGTGACACGGAGAGTGCAGTGGCTCAAGAAGGCAGCTCACCACCACCTTCTCAAGGACAATTAGGGATGGGCAATAAATGCTGGCCCAAGCCAGCGACGCCCATGTCCCATTGAAAGAATATAAAAAAGTATAGTCATTGCGAGTTTAAACCTGAAAATCTATAGAGAGTTTTTTTAAACCACTATCGCACTATAACTTTGGTTACGCCCCAAGCAAAGGGGTAGGGCCACTCTGATTTCTGGGGTTTTGCTGGTTGTCTTGTTAGAGGTGTTAAATGGCAGTGTGGGTCAAGGCCAGACATGCCCTGAATCAGCATCCCCCCACTCTTGATGCTCACTCTGGTGCCAGTGGAATTGTGATGGTTGATGCACCAAGAGAGGTGAGATTGACCACATGTTGTTCATCTGGCAGTAAGGCTACTTCAGTTGCAAGCAATAAAAGATCTAACTTCAGAAACTAAATCAAATAAAAAGGCTTAATAAAGAAACTCCAACACTTGGGGCCACGCCCTGAGCCATACAAGCTTCCCACAATTCCCATCTGCTTTCTATTTATACTGGGTCAGCTGACTCTCAGAGCATGTTCCCATTGGTTACATTATATCACATGTTGCCACCAACCTTTGGTGGGCCTGTACCCTAGGAGAATTGTTCTTTTTAAAAATTTATCCCAGGTTATTCCTTTTGCTTGAGTGGCAAAGCTTGAGCCCTCATCTTTTAAATTTATTCTGGCAAGGGAAAAGTCATTAATTTTGACAGGAAGAATGCAGAGAAGCAATATGAAATAGAAGGTATAATTCTAAAGTGGGCGTAGGAGCAGAGGGACAAATCATTGAAGGTGGCAGGGCAGTTTGAGAATGCGGTTAATTGGGGAGTCAATGGCCTAGTGGTATTATCGCTAGATTAGTAATCAAGAAACTCAACTAATGTTCTGGGGACCCGGGTTCGAATCCCGCCACGGCAGATGGTGGAATTTGAATTCAGTAAAAAAAATCTGTAATTAAGAATAGCCATGAAACCATCGTCGATTGTCAGAAAAACCCATCTGGTTCACTAATGGCCTTTAGGGAAGGAAATCTGCTGTCCTGACCTGATCTGGCCTACATGTAACTCCAGAGTCACAGCAATGTGTTTGACTTTCAACTGCCCTCGGAAATGGCCTTGGAAGTCGCTCAGTTCAAGGGCAACTAGGGATAGGCAATAAATGCTGGCCAGCCAGCAACGCCCATGTCCCATGAATAAATTTTTAAAAAGGCATATGCAATCTTGGGCTTTACAAATAGGGGCATAGAGCAGAAAAGCCAAGTAAGCCTTTATAAAACACTGATTCAGTCTCAACTGGAGTATTGTGTCTGACTCTGCACACCACACTGTAGGAAGAATGTGATGGCATTCGCGAAGGTGCAGAAAAGACTTAACAAAATGGTTTTGGGGATAAGGGATTTCAGTGGTGAGGATCAGTGCAAAAAGCTGGGCTGATCTCGTTCGAGAAGAGAAGGCTGAGAATTGACAGAAATGTTCCAAATCAGGATGGGTCTGGACAGAGCAGAGAGGAAGGAACTGCTTCTATAGGTGAAGAGTTGACAATCAGTGGACATTAATTCAAGCTGAATGGCCAAAGCACCAAAGGCGATGACTGCGGTGACTGCAATGGGCTGATTGCAAATGTGGTGGAGGCTGCTTTAATCGTGGCTTTCAAGAGGGAACTGGATCATCACCTGAAGAGGGCAAGTTTTGCAGTGCTTGAGGGAAAGGTCGGGGAGTGGGGTGAGCTGCGTTGCTCTAACAGAGAACCCACATAGACATGACTGACCAAATGGCCACCTCCTGTGCTATTCCGTGACTCTACGATTTTATCTGCCAAAGTGGCCTCAGGAGATGGTGAGGATTTCTCATTCTGTCAGATTTAACCGTGTTCAGATTGACCTGGCATCCTCGTTGCTCAAAGGTGTAATCACCAAATCTCTCTGTGACAATTCTCCAAGTTTGAAAAGCTGCATGAGCTTTGGGATCTTCCTTCCCCCATCAGGGTTAGAGTTCATCCAATTGCCAATTTGATTTTGATTTTTAATTTTTTAAAAAATTGATTTGATTTATTATTGTCACATGTATTGACATACAGTGAAAAGTATTGTTTTTTGCGTGCTGTACAGACAAAGCATACCATTCATAGAGAAGGAAAGGAGAGAGTGCAGAATGTAGTGTTACAGTCATAGCTAGGGTGTGGAGAAAGATCAACTTAATGCGAGGTAGGTCCATTCAAAAAACTAATACAGCAGGGAAGAAGCTGTTCTTGAGTCAGTTGGTCCATGACCTCAGACGTTTGTATCTTTTTCCCGACGGAAGAAGGTGGAAGAGAGAATGTCCGGGGTGCGTGGGGTCCTTAATTATGCTGGCTGCTTTGCCGAGGCAGCGAGAAGTGTGGACAGAGTCAATAGATGGGAGGCTGGTTTGCGCGATGGATTGGGCTACATTCACGACCTTTTGTAGTTTCTTGCAGCCTTGGACAGAGCAGGAGCCATAGCCAAGCTGTGATACAACTGGAAATAATGCTTCCTATAATGCATCTGTAAAAGTTGGAGAGAGCTGTAGCTGACATGCCAAACTTCCTTAGTCTTCTGAGAAAGTAGAGGCGTTGGTGGGCTTTCTTAACTATAGTGTCGGCATGGGGGGACCAGGACAGGTTGTTGGTGATCTGGACACCTAGAAACTTGAAGCCTTATGAATTGAACCATTTCATTCTATTAACTTGTAACACAGTGGCAAATAGATGAAGTTTCTTTGTGGCTATGTTCAGATAATCATTAACCCACTTATTTTTAATGGGCAATCGACCATATTAAAATGGAGCACGAAGAAACAACTGACCCTTCATGCTGCTAGCATTATTTTTTATTTTGTGGGTCTTACATTTTGTTTTTGAAAGACCTCTCCTGTGGCCTGATAAATGCCCTGAGCTAGCTCACTTAATTCATGTGCAGCCATCCTAATATGAAAGCATTGACACGTGGCTCTGACTTTCACCTGTGAATTAATCTCCAGATTATTCTGCCGTCTTGTAGACTAGCAGCAATCAAAATATTCTCAGTGATGCAAAGAACTGATTTAATTGCAGTCCTACCCTCTATTTTCCACGATAAAAAGTGTTTAAAGAGCTATATTTTACACGAGTTTCTATTAAAGAGGGAGAGCTCGTGAATAGGAGCATCAGAGAAAATAGACATAAGAAATCCAAATCTCATAAAATGTTAACAACAAAATCTACACTACAATTAAAGATTTGCCTTTGTTATGCATTTCTCTCGCTTGTATAATGCAAGCGACCATTAAAACTGCAGAAAGTCTGTTCAGGAAAAACATGAAACAATGTTCAGTACCTATAAAGTGTAGTTAGGCTGTGATCAACCCAACCCCCCGACATCAGGCTGAACCTGACCCAACCCCTCTCCCAAACCGAGGATGGTATATTATTTTAATTACAATGAAATAACTATGGAATCTCCGACTGTTGCCTCACAGTTCCAGGGACTTGGGTTTGATTCTTGGGTCGCTGTCTGTGTGGAGTCTGCACGTTCTCCCCGTGTCTGCGTGGGTTTCCTCCGGGTGATCCGGTTTCCTCCCACAGTCCAAAAGACGTGCTGGTTAGGTACAATGGCAATGGTACAATTCTCTCTCAGTGTACCCGAACACGTGCTGAAATGTGGTGACTAGGGGATTTTCACAGTAACTTCATTGCAGTGTTAATGTAAGCCTATTTGTGACACTAATATATAAATAAAATAAATAAGCTTAGTGTGGTGGTGTGTTGAGATGCTTCTGGGTCTGCCCCTTAACTAGGCCGCACACATGGGTCCAGAGGGCTTGTTTTCAGGGGCTTCTTCCAAGTATAGGACTCCTGCCAGGAACTCTGTAAGCATAGTTCTCTATATTCTTAAAATGTTTTGCTTCCTCGTTCCATTAATTCAATGCACAAGAGGACTGAGATTTGAGGACGGTGGATGGTTCAGTTAACTATCTGGTCGGGCCTGCTCCATGTTGTCTGCAGGTAAGATGTGCAGGTTAAGTGGATTGGCCATGCTAAACTGCCCCTTAGTGTCCCAAGATAGATTAGCCATGTGTGGGGTTATGGGGATAGGGTGAGGGAAAGGGTTTGGGTAAGGTACTCTGTCAAGGAGAGTCGGTGCAGACTCGATGGGCCAAATGACCTCTACTGCAGTGTAGGGATTCTGTGATTCTATGATGTGATCCTCTTAGTGGGAGGATGCAGCCCAAGAGGCTTGTGAACAGAACAACCAATGTAGGAGATGTGTTTGGAGCCCTGATCTCCTGCCGGGGAAACAATCTCTCAACATCTAACTTGTCAAACTCACAATGAATTTTATGGCTGGAATTTTACCACCCCGCCCGCCACGAGAATTGGAGCAGGCAAGGGGCGGGCAGTGGAAAGGTCCAATGACCTTGGGCGGGATTTTATGGCTTTGGGACAATTGAGGCCATAAAAACCTGCCCGATATGTCGAATTTCTTCTAAACTCCAGAGATTACAGGCCCATAAATTTCAGAGATTATAGGATCATCCTGCCCTACTTTTCCTAATAGAACAATCCTCTCATCCCAGAAATTGACCTCGAGAACATTCATTGCAAATCCTCTGAAGCAAGCATATCTGTGCTTAGGTAAGGAAAATAGTACTGCAGGTGTGGTGTCACAAAAGCCCTATATAATGGCAACAAGACTTCCTAATTCCTATCCTTCAACCCATTTACCATAAAGACTAAACGTGCCTTCCTGATTGCTTGCTGTAGCTGCATATCACGTTTCTGTGATTTATGTTCAAATCCCCCTCAATACCACTATGCACTCACGTCTCAACTTTGAAAACATATTCAGCTTTCCAACCGAAGTAGATAATTTCACACTCCCACTCAGTGTACCCCATCAGCTATCTTCCAGTCCAATCACTTAATCGACTTGTAACTCTTTGCAATCTGTGCAGCACGGTAGCACAGTGGTTAGCACTGCTGCTTCACAGCGCCAGGGACCTGGGTTCGATTCCCGCCTTGGGTCACTGTCTGTGTGGAGTTTGCACATTCTCCCCGTGTCTGCATGGGTTTCCTCCGGGTGCTCCGGTTTCCTCCCACAGTCCAAAGATGTGCGGGTTAGGTTAATTGGCCATGCTAAAATTGCCCCTTAGTGTCCTGAGATGCGTAGGTTAGAGGGATTAGTGGGTAAATATGTAGGGATGTGGGGGTAGGGCCTGGGTGGGATTGTGGTCGGTGCAGATTCGATGGGCCAAATGGCCTCTTTCTGCACTGTAGGGTTTCTATGATTCTATGAATCTCTTTGAGTCTTCCTCATAGCTTACTGTTCAACCTAACTTCATATCATCTGTAAACTTGGATACATTATACTTGTTTCCTTCATTTGAGCCATTGATGTAGGTTATACAGAGCTGTGAGCCAAGCACTAATCCTTGTGACACTCCACGAGTTATATCTGGCCATGCTGGAAATGACATGTTCATTCCTATCTCTGTTTCTTGTCCATTCAATAAAGACAGGATATTCCAGCCCTTCCCATCAATGGGATCTTCCGGTCTCGCTGAGAGTGATCCCCACAATGAGTTTCCGGTGACAGGATGGGTCAAGGCCAGCCACCTCCACCACCTGAGCTGGAAAATTCAGCCCTAAATCTCCACTCATGTTAATCCCATGAACCCAAATATTGTCTGATTACCTTGTGTGTAGCACCTTATTGAATGCCTTCTGAGAATCAGAGTACATTACATCCACAAGTTCCCCGTAGCTATCATATTAGTTACGCCTTTTAAATATTCTAATATATTTGTCAAACACAACTTTGCTTTCATAAAACCATGCTGATAAATTATCGTGTGGTTTGGCAGCTGTTCTGTTACCTTATCCCCGGGTGACATGTGGCACAGTGGTTAGCATTGCTACCTCATAGCGCCAGGGACCCTGATTCGATTCCCATCACTGTCTGTGCAGATTCTACAGATTCAATGTGCAGATTCTGCACATTGTCTGTATGGGGTTCCTCCGGATGCTCCGTTTTCATCCCATAGACTGAAATACGTGCCAGTTAGGTGAATTGGCCATGCTAAATTCTCCCTCAGGGTACCCAAACAGAAGCCGGAGTGTGGCGACTAGGGGATTTTCACAGTAACTTCATTGCAGTGTTAATGTAAGCCTACTTGTGACACTAATAAATAAACATAAAACCCTGTTTTCTCTCTGTCTCCTTTCTTGAACATCGGGGCTATATTTATTTTCAATCCAGGATGGCCATGCTGAACTCTGGGGAAGAGTGGAATATCAAAAACAATGCATGTTCTATCTCTGCAGCCACCTCTTTGAAAATTCTAGGTTTACAGTCATCAGGTGCACGAGATTGGCTGTCATTTTATGAACTTTTCCAGTACTTTTACTTTGATGCTTATTACTTAAGGTTCCTTACACTTCTTAAACCTTAGCTTCCTGACAATATCCAATGTGACACTTGTGTCTTCTACTGTGAAGACAGCTATTAAATATTTGTTTAAAGTCTCTGTCATATCTTTATACTCATTATAATTTTGCCTGTCTCTGCGCATAAAAAAACACCCGCATTGACTTCTCTTCCTTTTTGCATACTTGCAAATGTTCTTAAAACCTGTTTAACATTTCTTGCTAATTAGCTGTCATTCGATTTTCTCTCTGAATCAAATTCTTAGTTATCTTTATGTGATTTTAAACCCTTCTAATCCTTAGGCTTCCCACTCGTTTTGATGATATTGTAAGCCTTTTCTTTTAATCTAATACAACCTTAATTTATTTATTTGGCCTTGTTTGTACTACTATTCAAATAAAGTTTTTATTCTTCAAGGAATAAAAAGAAATGTGTTCTTTGAGAATTGTGAATTATTTCTTTATGTACAGTGATATTTTTAATCTATTTTTCAAATTACGATACAATCCTTTACTAAAGCAGAACTAATTAATGCTGTCTCATTGCACAGTATTAGATCTAAGCCCGTTCCATAATTTATTCCTTGATTGTCTAACATAGTACAGGAGCCTGGCTCTTAAATGACATATATTATGATTGGACTTTTAAAAATTTGCTCTTAGGATATGTGTGTTGCGAGGAAGGCCAGCATTATTGTCCATTTTTATTTGCACTTGAGAAGTTTGCACTTACTGGTGGCCCGCAAGGCTGTATCCTCAGCCCCTCACTATACTCCTTATACACTTATGACTGTGTGGCCAAATTCCCCTCCAATTTGATTTTCAAGTTGTTGATGACACTTCTATAGTGGGTTGGATCTCAAACAATGATGAGATGGAGTACAGGAAAGAGATGGACAATCAAAGTTGGTGGTGGACCACCATCTTGAACCATTGTGGTCTTTTTGATAAAGTTGTTTCCACAATGCTAGAAGATAGAGAAGCGTCAGGAGTTTGACCCAGCGACCATGAAGGAAAAGCAAAATATCTCCAAGTCGGGATCATGTGTGACTTGAAGATGAACTTGGAGATGACAATGACCTCTGTCTTTTATCCTTCTTGGTCGTGGAGGTGATAGTTTGCGGAAATCTGTCGAGAAAGCCTTGGCAAGTTACTGAATTGCATTCTGGAAATTTGCACACATTGATGCCATGGTGTTCTGACCTGGGGAGGAAGCAGGTCATTAAGGTGATGGGGGAGGGAGCAGGTCATTAAGGTGATGGGGGAGGGAGCAGGTCATTAAGGTGATGGGGGAGGGAACAAGTCATTAAGGTGATGGATGGGCTAATTAAGTAGATTGCTTTGCCCCAGATGGTGTTGCATTTCTTGAGTATTGCTGCATTTCCACCTATCCAGGCAAATGGAGAGCATTCCATCAGACTCCTGAATTGTGTATTTTGCACAGTTAGAAAGGCTCAAGTCAATCTGAAACATTAAACTCTGTTTTCCTATACATCGATGCCACCAGATCTGCCGAGTATTTGCCACCATGTTATATTTTCATACCAGGACAAGCTAATATGGCATCATTTCAATGGTTCTCTTTTGACCAACTCTGCAAGAAAAGCTAGCCAAATTGAAGGATGCCACATTGTTCCTTGTTGTGTGGTGAAATCCACCATCTCCTGGTCAAATCTCTTTCTCGCACCCACACAGTGACCCAAAGGCAAAACCTGTCATATTAATATTACAATGTTCATTTTTATCTATTATCCCTCTTTCCATTTTTGGATTAATAGTTTGGGAACAAGTGAGCCGTTCCTCAAAATAATAATGACTATATTCGCAATATACACTGGCCTCTGAACAAAACCAACTAGTCACTTGATATTGACAGCTTCATGGAATAGAATCTTACAGTCCAGAAGGAGGCCATTCGGCTCATCAAGTCTGCACTGTCCCAGGCCCTATCCCCATAACCCCATGCATTTACCCTAGCTAGACCCCCGACACTAAGCGGCAATTTAGCACGGCCAATCCACCTAACCCACACATCTTTGGACTGTGGGAGGAAACCGGAGCATCCGGAGGAAACCCACGCAGACACGGGGAGAATGTGTAAGCTCCACACAGACAGTCACCCAAGCCGGGAATCAAACCCGGGTCTCTGGCGCTGTGAGGTAGCAGTGATAACCACGGTGCCACCATGTCAACGTATCAATCCACGCCTCTGATCTCCTTTAACCTGGATGCTGAGACTGGACAAATCCAGCGAAATGGGTTAAAGATAAAAAGCTTGTTAAATCGGAGGCACGCAATCTCCTTCAAAAAGCTGCTGTCAGCTGACCCACCTCCTGAGAGTGGATTCCTCACCCAGCATTCATTCCAGAAGTGGGTGGATTGAGGTAGGGATTGAATCTCCAAAAATATTAACTTCTCACCTGACTGTAAGCCAGCCAAGTCTGGACCTTAAAATTACACCCATCCCCTTATGTTGGAAGATTGAGTTATTTCAAAAGACAAGGCTTATAATTCAGACAGCCCAAACAGTGCAACAAGGACAGAGTATGTTTTATGACACCTATCAATAATCTGATGAGATCTAAGATTGGTAGATATTTGTTACCCCCCAAGTCCCTTCAGAGCCTCCTCCAATACATAGGATGACATTGGGTAGATGTCATCCTATGTAAATTCATTCAGTTTACGATAATCTACGCAAAAACCACATGATCTTTCTTGAGGATCTGCACCACCATCAATCGCCATGATTGTATTTCTCTTAGACTTTCCCATGGCAACCAGCAACACAAAGCCTTTTCTTTACATGCTTTGTTTTCGTCACAAAACCTTGTTGTACGTTTAACTCGTTCTATTTGAAAAGTGACAGCTGAGTGCCAAATCATTGTCATTTATCCCCATGGTAAGCAAGTGTAAAATGGACGGAAAATTAGGGACTACAAAGGAAAATGGTTGAACTTTGTTTGAGGGTTGTTGTACGTTGTGGAAAAGAAACAAATAACTTTATTTAATAAATAAAGTATTTGCATTTATTTAGCACATTTCCTGGCCTCAGGGCATCCCAAGGCATTTCACAGACACTGCAATGCTTTGAACAGGAGCTATTTTTGTATAATACACTAACATAACAACATATCTTACACATATGCTCATTGCACTGACCCACACTGAGATAGTTAGGCCAATTGTTTAAATGCTAATTGTTAGTCAGGACACCAAACTCACCTTGCTGACAATTGAAACGAAGAAAATAATTTTCTGATAAATACTGTTATCAAGATTATTGGAATTTGTTAACGTTCTATGGCATTTAAAAATATATATATATAGTGACAACACAAGATGCTGAATTGGATGGCCATTTAGCAGAGTTTAAAGATAATCAAATGATCACCATTCAGGTCAACTGTATATTTTCCATGAGACAGAAGAATTAATTCAGTTTTCAGAACCACTTCAATCAGACACCACAATCTAAACTTCCTTATGTCAAAATTAATGAAATCATCTATTTTTTAAAATTTGAATTGCAAATCTACTCAAATAATCAAATGTTTTTTTCTCTCAATACCAGTTCACACCAACATGGAACATGGTTAGGAACTAAATATATTCTACCTCGAGGATTCACTTCCCTCATGCAGGCAGTCTACAGAATTAGTTCTTTTTCCCTTGAGGTGAAAATGTGTTTGGATTGCGTGGAATGCCATTCTCTGTTTTACATTTAACAACAGTATAGAGTTTATTTGGAACATGTTGTTAACAGTAGCGGTTATCCTTCATTCAGAGGATGTTACGTCTATGTATAAAAATATGCATTTATCCATAAGGTGCAGTGATTTGAGCTTGAAATGTTCATTACTGTGAGTAATGAAAAGGGTTCAGACAGCACACTTTCAGAGCTGTAAACAAGGCCACAGGTCACAACTGCATGGACACTAACTCAGTTCTTTCTGAGACCTATAAGGTAATAACGCCTAACAATCTGGTTGTTATCTACATTGGCTTGGAGGAAAACTTCAGCTGTCAGGATAGATACTTGTCTTCTGATGTGCTTTTCAGGCTGGATTTCATACAATGTTGCTATATATAATTACCTGATTATTGTCACCTTGACTTGGTTAGTACTGCTCTTGATTCTGAGTTACTGTGGAGTAAAAGTCTATTCCACAACATAATATAGATTAACACAAAAACAGAAAATGCTGGAAAATATCAGTAGGTCTAACAGCATCTGTGGAGAGAGAATAGAGCCAATGTTTCGGGTCTAGATGACCCTTCGATGCTATTCAAAAAAAAGCAGAGAAGACTACACACATTTCACATCATCCAGGGAGGGACCAGGCAATGGCCATCACCAATAACAGAGGGTCTAACCCTCTGCATTACCATTGCAGAATCCTCCACCAACAACATCTTGGGTGTGACTATTGACTAGAAACTTAACAAGACCAATGGCTACAAGAGCAAATCAGAAGCTGGAAATTATATGATGAGTCGCTCACCTCTTGACTCCCTAAAGTCTGTCTATCATTTACAAATCGCAAGTCAGGAGTGTGATGAAATACTCTCTCCACTTGCCTGGATGAGTGACACTCCGGCAATAATAAAAAAATGCACCATCCGGGACAAAAGAGCCCACTTGCTTGTCATCCTATCCATCATCTTAAATGTTCACACACTCTACCACTGGCACTCTGTGACTGCAGTGTGTACTATCTACATGATACACTGCAGCAACTCACCAAGGTTTTTTTGACAGCTCTTTCCAAACCTGTGATCTCTACTACCCAGGCAGATGGGAACACCATCACTTGCAAGTTCCCCTCAAAGTCACACACCATCCTGACTTGGAAATATCTCATCACTCCTTCATTTGCCACTGGGTCTAAAACATGAAACTCCCTCCCTAACAGTTCTGTTGGTGAGCCCACACCACATGGCCAACAGCGGTTCAAGAAGGCAGCTCAATATCAGCTTCTCAAGGGCAATTAGGGATTGGCAAATAAAATGCCAGCAACATCCACATTCCATGAGCAAAAAAGAAACTCAGCAGAGATTGAACCTGAGTATTTAACTACTTGACTGGTAAAACCAATATAGTCTCTACCATAACATTTTTACTTCTGTACAGCAGTTCATTTGGGGACAGATATCCATTTAGTGTACACTGGCATTGCATTAAATCCACTCGTATTTGTGATGGAGGTTTGGGGCTCAGGGACCCATTCCAGTCCATTGGACCATTCTGACAGATGCATTCATATATCTTTTTTATAAGCAAAGTGATCCAAGCTAGTTTCAGGCTTAGAAAATTCCCCAATTTGGAGCTAGTCCATCTTTACATCAGTATGTACTATATTAAGGTGCACTTTATAAAATCACCAGTGTTTTGAGATGTTCTAGCAATTACAGGTAGAAAGACCGAAAGTGAAATGGTATCAATAGAACGGCGCTTTTTTAAGACATGGATTAGAATTCTTCCAACCCGCCCGCCACGGGAATTGCAGTGGGCAGGGAGGTGGGTGCGGGCCATGCAGAGGTCCACTGACCTCGGGCGAGTGTGGCCAGAGAAATCCCGCCCAAGATGTTAACTCTTTGGCGTGTCTTATTATGACAGCTGAGGCGAAAGGAATGGGCATGGGATAAATGTCATGTTGAGCTGAGCCAAATCGAACTAGGGTAAGACAAAAACTGCTCATAAGTGAATGAATTTTCTGCCGGAATCCACCAGTCTGTTCACAATGCAATCCAATTGATTAAAACGAGCCAGTGAATGAACCTGCAAACAGGAATTTCATACATATTTCTGCTTGCTTCATATTCCAATCTGCTTATCTACATGCTCATCTAGATAATGTGTTTCATGGGATAATGAACAATGGAAGCAGATGTTGCACTGCCTGCATCTTTCACTCAAGATGGCACCAGACCTCCATTAGGACGTATTCCAACTATAATAAATCAGATGGATCTTATGGAGTTGTGTTACACTACATCAGTTTAATAAGGTGCTAACTCTAGAAGCAAACTGGTGACTACTTGACTATTCTTTAGTTGGTCCAGACAGAGGGCAGGAGTTTCCAGCCTCTACCCACCCGCACCCCCCCACTCCCACCCCCCACCCCCCCACCGCCGCTTCCCCCCCAAAACCAGAACCCCCCCCCCCCCCCCACCGCATCCCTCCCAAAACTGGAAAATCCCACCCAGGGTCAACGGACCTTTGCATGGTCTGCCCCACTGCCTGCTACAATTCCCATGGCGGGCGGGACGGGAAAACTCCCTCCCAGAAAGGGGAAGTTAAGGTACAGCTTCTTCCCTGCTGCTGTCAGACTTCTGACTGGACTTACCTTGCATTAAGTTGATCTTTCTCTACACCCTCACTATGGCTGTAACACTACATTCTGCACTCTCTCGTTTCCTTCTCTATGAACGGTATGCTTTGTCTATATAGCACGCAAGAAGCAATCCTTTTCACTGTATGTTAATACATGTGACAAAAATAAATCAAATCAAGAATAGTTACTGCTAGAATACAATTTCATTTGAGTCATGATGATCAACTTCAGTTTTTGCAGGGAAAACTCTGACATCACTATGTGGCCCAATCATTTCTGGCATAAATCTGGTTTAAAATGAAATCTATCTCAAATTAAAATGATTTCACAACTGTGCATTATTTGTGCAGCTGAGATGTGAGTAGCAACAAGAATGGAGTTGTCTGTTAGGGGAGTAAATCTACATGGAAACACTTTCTGATGGTGATGCAGAGTGGTCGGGAATGAAGATTCTGGGTGGGACTATCCAATTGTTGAGAAGAGGAAAGGTGGTCAATAGAGATGTGTGATTACACTGGAGGGATAGAAATGTTCTGGTCGTGTCTCATGTGTGGAACAAGTATGAGAGTGGAGCAGAAGTAGGGGGGGTATCCATTTTGAGAGAACGAAGGGTCTGAATGGTATGGAAGCAAACCAACACTGAATGGAAGCGGATGGATCAAAACAAAAAGCAGGTGTACATGTGCCAAAATCTTACTCCTTTTCACACAGGCAGGGTCTTATTGTTCTGCCAATGACATACCCCTGCCACAGGTTTCCTGGTGGCATGAGAAACACAGTGGACAACAGCGGGACCATAAGATCTCGCCTAAACATGCCGGGGAGTGGAAGAAAAATCCCACCCATAGAGTGGAAGAAAAATCCCACCCATAGAGTGGAAGAAAAATCCCACCCATAGAGAGGCATTTGAAAAGGTTGGGTCATTATCGACCTGAAAAGCATAGACAACTGTGGAATGAAAGTAGTTTATTTTAGAATAGAACAAATAATGATGGAGGTAGTCTCTCGAAGAGTCTTCCAGACTGGAAACGTTTGTCGAAATCTTGCTGCCATTTACTCGGGCAGGATCCTAAGCTCCCGTCGACAGCGCACCCCCGCCACACACCCCCGACAGCAAGGGGTGCGTTCAACGGGAAACCCTGTTGACAGCATTTGGACCATAAAATCCTACCGTCAGCGAACAATGCGCCGCCTCCCACCTCCGCAAAACACTCCACAGAGGGGGAAGAAAGTCCTGTCCATTAGCTCTGTCCTCTCTCCATAGATACTATCAGGCCTGCTGAGATTTTCCAGCATTTTCTGTTTCTGTTGCAGATTCCAGTGCCCGCAGTAATTTGCTTTTAAACTATGATGTAAGTATTGTGCTGGTGTAGGACTAAAAAGGAGGGGGAAAAAAGTACCTAGAGAGAGAGCAGAGAAGAAGTGGGATGGCGTCTTGTGTGGTGGAAACACATTTTGTGTACATTGATGCTCATTTCTTCAACAGAAAGAACATAGGCTGGAAATACCTGCTTCTGATTATAAAATTCTGTGTCGTTTGGAATGTACCTGCATGGCGTGGAAATTGAAAGTTATGGAATGGAGTTATCTTTGGAGCAGAAAAACAGATTTTCTCTGGTCTTTGAGTGGTTCCAGTTTGTCACAACTCATTTGGATTTGATTGTATTTTATTTATAATCTGGACGTAAAGAATTGCCTGTGGGAGCATGTAGCATTCTTAGACTCCCATGACTAGAGTACTGTAAATGAGTTACAACCGAAGCTTTTGATTTACATCAGTATAATCCATTCTTTAACCAGCTGCAAAAAAAAATTAGAACTCTTATCTTTGGATCCCAGCTTTATGCTATAGCTGTGATTTCCGAGAAAGCGAGAGCAGATATTTAATGAGAATTGGCTTTCACTGCCAAATATCACAACATGATCCATGTGTTTGGTTAGTGATAGACAGTATTGCGGAGCACGAAACTGTCTGTAAGCTGGTAATATTGTCCCTCAGGCTGGTGAGGTGACACTATTCATAAAGCTGATAACTAAGCACTATCTTTGATAGTATGGTACTGTCTGCCAAATTCTTAGTGCAACAAATATTTACCAGGTGGGTGGTATGTAATACTTTCTGTCTGTTTCTTTGTATAATATTGTCCACCAAGTTTGCAATGGCTGTCATATAAGACACTTACACTTACATAGATACCGCCTGTCATATCCTAATGTACATCTAATAAAGTACTTTCAGAAGCATAGTCACTGCTATGTACTATCTTCAAGATGCACTGCAACAATTCACCAAAAATCCTGAGACAGCACCTTCCAAACCCACGACCACTTCCATCTAGAAGGACAAGTGCGGCAGATACATGGGAACACCACCACCTGCAAGTTCCCCTCCAAGCCACTCATCATCCTGACTTGGAAAGATATCGCAGTTCCTTCGCAGTTGCTGGGTCAAAATCCTGGAATATCCTCCCTAATGGCATTGTGGGTCAACCCACAGCACGTGGACTGCAGCGATTCAAGAAGGCAGCTCAACACCACCTTTTCAAGGGCAGCTCGGGATGGACAATAAATGCTGGCCAGCCAGTGATGCCCATGTCTCATGATTGAATAAAAAAGGAACGATGGCGAGAACACAACAGCCAATTTGCAAACAACAATTTTCCCACAAAGAACGTGAAACGGCCAGATACTTCGTTTTTGTTTGGTGAAGTTGGTTGAGGAATAAATATTGGCCATGGACACCAGGGCAGCCTCCCCTGCTCAGCTTCAGGTCATGCCGCGAGATTTTCTTTTTACGTTCACCTGAGAAGACAGATGGGGCCTCCTCTCATCTGGAAGATGGCACCTCCAACAATGCAGCACTCCCTCATAGCTGCATTGGACTTTCAGTCTAGATTCTTGTGCCCAGGCCACTAGAGTACAAGCCACAAAGTCAGAGCTGATACAGAGCGAGTCATGCTAGCTGCAGGCACAGACACTGGCTCTGTAAGACTACACCGATCTTCGCCAGTGGTATTCCCCAAAGTAGCTTGTCAGTCATGTAGATGTTTTGCGCTGAAGTTATCTGCAGTATTGGAGATTTCCACATGAATAGACTCAGTAAACAGTGTCAGTTGACTATTGATGTTTTCAAGCACCCTTAATTTGATTGGATTAAGATAGTGATGCTCTCTGACATTCCTTCATTTATTCAACAAAATTATCATAAAATTCACACTGTCTCACATGAATTTTCCTGCAATTTAGGAAATGCATCAATAAACTTCAAAGTTAATGACTTTGAAGGTGGCCGTTAACAATTCTGTTTGTTGGTATAAAACGAACATTCAGAAGATAAGTTACAGCTAAAATTAACGAAACAATGTAACTGAAATCATAATTCCTTTCAAATTAAATCAATCTACTTGAATTGCTCTGGATGTGCGTTTCTCAGATCAGTGGAGATCAGTGGTTCTTGTCCACTCTAAATCATTGAGATACATCACTACTTATAATACAGCACTACTCCTTCAGATCGGACAGTGACATATATTGGACTGTACATCCTTCTCTAGCCTAAGTCTTCACTGACTCTGCTTTTTGGTGGAACCACCATTTTATTTCAGCTGCAGGTTTAGCAGTGATGCCTGCATGGGCCTTCCATTGATATCAAGTGAAGTCTTTAGCTAGAGCTGTGAAGTTGGGGGCCATGATATCCAAGCAACTTTTTTGATTTGATTTGATTTATTATTGTCACATGGATTGGTATACAGTAAAAAGTATTGCTTCTTGTGCACTATACAGACAAAGCATACCGTACATAGAGAAGGAAAGGAGAGGGTGCAGAATGTAGTGTTATAGTCATAGCTAGGGTGATGTTCATAAGATATAGGAGCAGAATTGGGCCATTCGGCCCATTGAGTCTGCTCCACCATTCAATCATGGCAGATATGCTCCGCATCCCCATTTTCCTGCCTTCTCCACGGAACCCTTCAACCCATTACCAATTAAAGATATGTCTACCTCCTCCTTAAATTTACTCTCTGTCCCAGCATACACCATACTTTGGGGTAGTGAAGGGAAAGATCAGTTTAATATAAGGTAGGTCCATTCAAAAATGTGATGGCAGCAGGGAAGAAGCTGTTCTTGAGTTGGTTGGTACATGACCTGACATTTGTATCTTTTTCCCGACGGAAGAAGGTGGAAGAGAGAATGTCCGGGGTGTGTGGGGTCCTTGATTATGCTGTCTGCTTTTCTGAGGCAGCGGGAAGTGTAGACGGAGTCAATGGATGGAAAGCTGATTTGCGTGATGGACTGGGCTACATCCACAACCCTTGCACAAGCATTATTAGGTGCTCTGTGGAATGGAGTAATTTATATCTACATTTGTTTTATTCCATCCAAAAAAACAATTCACATTCCAATTGAATCCAATTCGTGGTCCCATAGGAGAGACAAACAAGATCCAAGCATTGCACTCCAACTTGAACCTGATCTGAATTTGAGCATGGCTATATTATATACATTATATACTATATTATAACATTTCTATGTTACCCTCATTGTTCCCTGGGGTAAAATGCCTGTGCTAGATTGCCTCCTACCACAGCTTGTTATTCAACATTACAGTATTGAAATGGATCAGCAAATAAGTTGAGAATCACTGAACGTGATTACTATCAGTCGGTCAGCTCAGAGTGAAACATTTCTTCCTCAGTCTGATATAGAATAAGTGAAGTGTAATAAAAACATGGTTCTAGTATCAAACATTGGGCAATGTGATCAAAGTGGAAAATGTCCTTTTTCAAAAGGAGATAGTTTTGAAAGAGCTGTAGATATTTTAGATTTAACTTTCTTATACCATGAAACTCTCATTCAAATGAACCAGTCCTGATCATATGGAATTTTGCTGCCCTGTCTTCAATGTAGAACTGTCGCATGCATTTAACATTTTGTTCCAATGCCTCTGCTGAAGTAACTTGCTCACATGCCGTGTAGCTTTCTTCAACTGCTTAAAGAAGGAAAGAAAGACTTGTGTTTATATAGTACCTTTCACAACCTCAGGACGTTCCAAAATGTTTTACAGCTGACGTACTTTTGAAGTTTTTTTTAATTCATTGCGGGAACTTGGGTGTCACTGGCTGGCCAGTATTTATTGCCCATCCCTAGTTGCTCGAGGACCGTTGAGAGTCAACCACATTGCTGTAGCTCTGGAGTCACATGTCAACCAGACCAGGTAAGGACGGCAGATTTCCTTCCCTAAAGGACATCAATGAATCAAGTGGGTTTTTCCGACAATCAACAATGATTTCACGGTCATCAGTAGATTCTTAATTCTAGATTTCTTTTGTAAATTGAATTCAAATTTCACCATCTACTGTGGTGGGATTCAAACCCGGGTCCCAAGAGCATTTACTGAGTTCCTGGATTAATAGTCTAACGATAATACCCCTGGACCATTGCCTCCCTTCATGTGCAGACACTGTTGCGATTTAGGAGACACAGCAGCCAACTGATGCACAGCAAACTCCCATAAAGAGCAACATGAGAAGAACCATTTTATCACTCAATGATCCAAAGAAATTGGCCTGAGGATCAGGATAAGTCACCTGCTCTTCTTCGGAATAATGTTCAAGAGGTCTTAAATGTCCAGTTGAGGAGGCAGATAGATGGGAGCTTGGGTTACCATCACATCCCAAAGCACGCCTTCAATACTGCACTGGACTATCAGCCTAGATTTCTGAGCTGAGAGTAATTAAAAATTTGATCAACCTGTCAAATATTCAACATTTTCTTTTAAAATATTTCTGATACTGAAATGACTCTTTTTGTCCTTTATACTGCATTACACAAATTCACAGTGTTTTTGCCATTCATCTTGAATTGCTCCCTCGTTGATGCTTTGCATACCTTACAGCTCTACCTTTTTGTTTCCTGCCTGCAAATACGAAAGATCACTTCAGGAAGCAATAAGTGAGCACATTTCAGATCCAACCAGAGAATTCCAATGAAAATAACATCTCCGATTCTTTGCCACAACAGGGGCAATGAATCAAAATGGTAAAATTGGACCCGGGAACTCCAATATAAAAAGAAAAATACTGAATTTTTCCCAATTCACCCCCATTGAATTCCAAACCGGTAACACCAAACTTCCCTTTCACTCACATTGCATTGAATTCCAATGGACCAAATTCTCCCCACTCATTCCTATTGTGTAATAGACCAAACCGCTTTCAATTCATAGAATTGCTGAACTAAGTACAACAGTTGACTCCGCTGACCCTTTCCTCATCTTAAAAATAAAACACACGTATTTTCATAGAATCCCTACGTTGCAGAAGGAGGCCTTTCGGCCCATCGAGCCTGCACCGACAAAAATCCAGCCCAGGCCCTGTATTTACACAAAGGGGCAACATAGCATGGCCATTTAACCTCACCCGCACATCTTTGGATTGTGGAACGAAACCAGAGCACCCGGAGGAAACCCACGCAGACGCGGGGAAAACATGCAAACTCCACACGGTCACCCAAGGCTGGAATTGAACCCGGGTCTGTGGCGCTGTGAGGCAGCAGTGATAACCACTGTGCCAATGCGCTGCCTGATAGCTTGAACAGTGCCTTCAAAAAAGGGTGGCACAGCTGGGAAAAAATAACTCAGCTCAAAATTCAGTTTGAACACAATTACACTACAATTACAGTGGGATGTGGGTCTATAAATTACTGAATTTATGACAATCATTCAGTTATTACGTGGGTAAAAATATATCATCAATAGCTTGGGAATGTGGCGATTCAAATGTTGAGGAAAAATTTATTTTCCAGGGAGCGCCTGTCCCAGTGGAACATTTGAGTTTGATATTTTTCTCCAATGTTTTGGAGTCCACAGTGAAATGAGCAAATAAAAACAGTTGCCTAATTTTGTTGAATATATTGCCCCCATTTTGAATTTGGGAATTCAGTATTTTTCTTTTTATATTGGAGTTCCCGGGCCCTATTTTACCATTTTGATTCTAAGTGCTGGGCGGACTTGAAACTGGGAGTGTTTCAGATCTGACTTTTAGACCCATTCTCAGGCGCCCCCATGCGCACTCTGCCTGAAAAAATTCCGAGTCACGCTGCAGAAGCCTGTGGGCGGGGCTTAATGCACCCGAAACCCGGCAACTCCGATTGGCGCCTCCAACTGCGCATGCGCAGAACAAAAATGATAGAATGCGGCTTCCCTGGCACATCCCTCCCGAAAATAGATGCAACTTGATGGTAAAATCAGGCCCCCCATCTCCCAGCTGCAGCGAAATATTTTTATCGAGAGAAAAATAATTTAACTAAGGAAGAAAATAGGATAATTTTAATCGGAGCTGCAGGTGGCAAATTTAGAAGTTTTACATTAAAAATACTGCTGAAGCTCCATATCTCCAACTTGGGCTAATAGGTGGTAAGTAACATTGGTCACACAAGTGCCAGAAAATGACCATCTCCAGTTAGAGAAAATTTAACCATCACCCTCTGATATTCAATGGCATTACAATCGCTGAATCCCCCACTTTTAACATCCTGGGCATTAACCAGAAACTGAACTGTGCCAGCCATATAAATACTGTGGCCTACAAGAGCAAGCCAGAGGCTGGAAACTCTTGTAGTGAGTAACCCACCCTCTGACTCCCTAAAGCCTGTCCACCATCTATAAGGCACCATTCAGGAGTTTGATTAAATATTCTCCTCTTGTCTGGATGGGTGCAACTCCAACAACACAAAGAAACTTGACACTATTCAGGACAAAGCAGCCCACTTGATTAGCACCCTATCCACCACCTTAAACATTTGCCCCCCCACCCCCCAACACCCGCCCCCCCACCACCTCCCATCACCCCTCCTCCACTGGTGCACAGTGGCAGCTGTATGTACCATCTATAAGATGACTGCAGCAACTCACCAAGGCTCCTTCGACAGCACCTTCCAAACCTGCAACCTCTACCACCTAGAAGGACAGGAGCAGCAAATGCATTGGAACTCCACCGGCCGCAAGTTCCCCCCCCTCCAAGCCACGCACCATCCTGATTTGGGAATATATCACTGCCCCTTCAGTGTCACTGGTTCAAAATCCTGGACCGCCCTCCTTAACAGCACTGTGGGTGCACCTACACCACAAGGATTGCTGTGGTTTAATAAAGTGGCTCATCATCACGTCAAGGGCAATTAGGGATGGGCAATAAATGCTGACCCAACCACTGGCACTCAGATCCTGTGAATGAATGAATTTAAAACAACTGTTGGAAGCAATGAATGTCCATCCATTCTGTGATCAGGAGGTTGGCTAAATGGACTCACTTCTTATGCTGTGCTCGACTGCTCATCCTGCCACTCATGAGGAGGTCCTAATGCCAGTGATTCACCAACCCAATTCAATTGTCTAATAATAAACTGGTGACTTTTCACCTTGGGCGAAACCAGGAAGTGGGATCTCCTCGGGATCAAGATCGCTCAAGATGGCATGCCTAGCATTTAGAATTCAGAACCAAGTCAACCTATAGGGGTGTACAGAGTGGCATACAATTGATGACTGATCGAGGCAGGCCAACAGAGGTCATGATTGGCCAGCCATCACTACACTGAAGGAGTAGAGATATGACTTAACAAAGAAAGAGTATGAATCAGAATTGGCAAACAAAGACTCTCCTTATATTTGATTTGATTTCTACTGTCACATGTATTGGGATACAGTGTAAAGTATTATTTCTTGCATGCTATAGAGACAAAGCATACCGTTCGTAGAGTACATAGGGGAGAGGGAAATGCGAGGGTGCAGAATATAGGGCTGGATTTTACTTGAGTGAGACCAGAAATTCTTCCCCGAGGTCAGAGATTTCCGTTGTCGGACCCTTGCCTGCTCCGTTTCCATGGTGGGTGAGGTGGTAGAGTTCTGGCCATAGTGTTCCAGTCATAGTTAGAGAAAGAGCAACTTAACATGAGGTAGGTCCATTCAAAAGTCTGATGGCAGCGGGGAAGAAGCTGTTCTTGAGTCAGTTGGTGCGTGACCTCAGACTTTTGTATCGTTTTCCCAATGGAAGAAGGTGGAAGAGAGAATGTCCGGAGTGCGTGGGGTCCTTGATTATGCTGGTTGTTTTTTCGAGGCAGCAGGAAGTGTAAACGGAGGATTTCTCCATGGATATGGATTATTTGGATTTCTCCGTGACTTCGTTCGGAGACTTAGTAACAAATACACCGGACTTCTACCACCTTGTGCGCCCGAGGCACGTAAGATCGCGCCCGAGGCCAACGGAGAATGCCATTCCGCGAGCCTCACCTGCCCCGACTCTGGGGCGGGAAAGACGGTAAAATTCCAGCCATAGTTTCTGGAGGTGGCATGCAACCGATTGATGAGGAACAAAAGGAAAATAGGTGTACGAAATGAACTTTGTAGTAATAAAGTACCTCTGAGATCTGAACACGTGTATCCCCCTAAAATCAGGCTCTGTTTTGATATTACTGTTGGGGGAGTGTAATTGAAGACCAGAGTTGCAGAACCGAGAGGATTGGAGTTATTATTATCAGAAACTTGTCACTGGCTTTAATTAAAAAATAAGCTACACAATCCTGTGTAGCCTTGCTGAAAGTCAGAGTGACTCCACTAGAGGTCATACTACATACACTACTGATAACAAGATTGCTTCCCAATTTTCTTTCCAAACGGATTAAACTTGGAGCATGTGATCTTGTCGAGATGCCATTGTATTGGCATCAAAGAATAATCGTAAGAGCCAGTAAACCATTACTCAGAGAAAATAAATTAGCGTCATCCCTGAAAAATTAGCATCATCCCTGTGTGCAAAAGGCCATCTGTTGCTTCCTGAACTGAAGAGGAAGTGGAATTATTTATGAGAATGTATCTTCTTTTGTCATTTCTCTTCAAAAATTCTAAATATTTGTTCCACGATCTCTTACTCGATACATTTTCTGGAATGTGGAACAATTTATTTGAAGCTGCAGCACAGATTTACAAGAAGCTTGGTAATTTGACAACCACTGAGCAATAAATTAGTGAAAATTCTTTACCTGTTTCACTAATAAAATGATGTTTTCTTTCCACTAAAAGACTATATGGGAGATTTTCCATTTTACAGCAAAGGTGTGGAGAGAGGACTACCTGCTTTTTCATTCATTTCAAAAGGACTAGAATACAAAAGCACTTCTGAGCCTTGATAAGGCTCTGGTCAGACCACATTTAGAATATTGTGAGCAATTTTTGACCCTGTATCTAAGGTCCAGAAGAGGTTCATGAAAATGATCCATGGAATGAAAAGCTTGACGTATGGGGAGCGTTTGAGGACTCTGGGTCTGTACTCGATGGAGTTTAGAAGGATGGAGGGGGGATCTCATTGAAACTTACAGCATACTGAGAGACATGGATAGAGCGGACGTTGGAAGATGCTTCCATTGATAAGAGATCCGAGGGCACAGCCTCAGAGTAAAGGGACAACCCTTTAGAACTGAGATGAGGAGGACTTTCTTCAGCCAGAGGGTGGCAAATCTGTGGAATTCATTGCCACAGAAGGCTGTAGAGGACAGTTCATTGAGTGTATTTAAGACAGAGATAAATAGCTTCTTGATTGGTAAGGGGATTAAAGGTTACGGGAAAAAGACGGGAGAAGGTGGTTGAGAAACATATCAGCCATGATTGAATGGTGGAGCAGATTCGATGGGCTGAATGTCCTAATTCTGCTCCTATATCATATGGTCTTATGGACTTTTTTTTCAAGGTCTATTCATCTGTACAATTACAGAGTGCCCTCAGCATTGATTATCACACATCTTTGATGAGATGATAAGTAACGTAGATGCAAAACAGTTTAATACCTTGAAGAAGTTTGCCAAGGTAAGTGCCTAGCAAGATTGTCATTTTACATTGGAATGGCAGCAATACACTTACACCAGGCACTTAGGCCCACAGGATACTCATTCAAAGTGAACCCTTTTATCTATATATGGGCCCTGGAACTCTCTGCCTAACTACACTATGGGTCCTACACCACATGGACTGTAGTGGTTCACAAAGGCCTCCTTCTCAAGGGCAATTAGGATGGGCAATAAAAATGATGGCCAAGTCAGTGATGCCCATATCACATGAAAAGAATTCACAAATCCATCACTAGCCAAGTGATTTGCATGAATAACATACCTTTCACATTTCACGCAAAATAGTTAACCTACTTAAGGTTACAGAATCTTCATGAAGATTGACTGAATGGTATCCAACACCCTACAACATGGTAGCAGGGTATGGGAAAAACGAAACTTTCACAAAAAATGCAGAGTAAAGTTAAAATCCGGCCAGACTAAAGAAAACGTCGAAGAAGCATTCTAACTTCAAGGAAAGTTTGAGAAGCAGCTGAGCAGAAAAAAAATTGCCAGGGAAAAACTAAAAAAAAACGCTTGGAAGCTGAAGGCAGAACTTTAAAATTTTTAATTGCAGCCGAAGACTTTCTTGGAAGCCCAGCTTTAATTGCCAGAGTTCAGAGTCAGGCAACCTAGCAGGGGTGAGCTGAAGCTTTGAAGTTCCAGGATAAAGTAAGTCCTGAGAAACTTTGAAATAGATTATTTGGTAAGAAATTGCCACTTAAAAACTCAGTCAGAAAAAACAGATTCCAGAGTCAGCTCACTCCGAGATCAATTTGGAAGAATTACAACTAAAGAATCAGCTTTAAAGGTCAGCAAAGAGCAGGATTCAATGCTTTGGTGAAACTGAAGCGTAGCACTTAAATTGAGAAGTTTGCAGCCAATTGATCCATGCAGTGACTGTTTAACCATTTTTCAGCTTCAGAGAACTATTAAAAGCCTTTGATGAATATTTTAATCTTTAATTCACGGAGTGCACAGAGTTTAAAAACAAAACCCCCCAGTAAGACAATACTTGAGTAAACCACATGAGGGCACCAGAGAGGCAGGGAACTTACCAGAAGTCCCAACACATCACCTGAACTATAACAGCAGGTGACAGTGTGGAGTGACAGATGGCTTGGGTATGATTGAATGAAAGCTATCTCATGAAACCCAAAACAAACAAATGCTGCAAAAGGAAAATGAAAAAGACTGGAAAATGTTTATATAAGAATTTCATTGGAACATTTGAGACTCATGATTCAAGCTGAGTATATACCTTTGAAAACACATTAGACACTAAAGTTGTCAATGACTCAAATTGTTCAAGATCTGAACAAAATTTTGAGGCGTCATAGAAGTACAAGAAAGGGACTACCGAACTGAAGAAAATGGTAGAACGTTTGGAAGAAATATTATATTTCCAAGGTGATATATATAGAGAAGAAAACCAAATACATAGAATGGCAAGAGAGAGTCGACGCTCTCACAAAAGAGTGTGAGGAGTCTCAAAAACAATAGCAGAAGCACATTTACAGAATGTGAGCTTAAATGATAGAACAGAGGAATTATACTCCAACAAGGAAAAGCTGATCGGTGGAGAGAATCAACTTTCACGTTCCAAAGATGCATTTGATCAGGAAAAATTAGAAATAATAAGAACACTGAAATGTTGCTCACAGGAAGTAGAAGACGCAAAGAGGACTTGAAATGCTTAAGTGGTGAACTTAAAGAAACAAGTTCAACAAAACAAATCTTCAGTTAAAACTTGAACTTCAAGCACCAGAAGTTTATAGTAAACATCGTGAAAAATGCTGGGAACAAGAGAAGGAATTGTTGATGAATCGGGACAGTTGCTTGAAAGCAGAATTAACTACAATAATGGATGAACTTCTTGAACTCTGGTCCAATCTGAACAGCATGAAGGAGGACATACTGAGTACTGAAGAGCAAATCCAGACTTTCAAAGCAATAAATGTGAGTTCCACTGAACATATTGAAGAGCTGAATTGAAAGAGTCTGAGGGGTAGTCAGTGATGATGGAACAAAGATTCTGAAAAGAACAATACCCAGGAAAAGTCGTTGAGATTATACGAACGATCTGCAGATAACTCCGAAAGAAAATCAACAGAGTTGTTGCTCAGCTGAATGAAAAGATCTACAAGCTCAAAAAAAGAACTGGAAAAGAAGAAAGTAATAAAACTGACTAAATTTACAAAATAAGTGGGAATGTAGATTTTATTGTTGAAACTTGAAGTTCCATATGTCACGGCAAGCTGCATGATGAACGGCAAGAAGAAAGCACTACGGGGATGAGCACAGCATTTGTCCAACCTGGAACAAAATAGGATAAATCAACCACCACCTACCACCACATCTGCCAAATTGATGAAAAGTGGTTCAATAACAAGAAAGAGAAAAAGAGGATGAAAAGACACCCAGATACCAGAACAACCTCCAAAGCAAAATAGTTTACTCATGATGACAAAGCCTACCATTCCTCCGACAGTAGTGTGAATGAGACATGGAAGATATCTCAATCTTCCAGACTGTCTGAACCTCTGAACTCAGAGTTGAACTGGGGGGGTGGGGGGGGGAATGGGGTGGCAATAATTATGTAAATTTTGGTAGGAATAACAGCAAAATTGATTTAAATGGCAAAAAGAATTGCAGCATGCTGCTGTGCAGAGGGACCTGGGTGTCCTTGTGCAAGAATCACAAGGAGTTGGTTTGCAGGTGCAGCAGGTAATTAAGATGGCAAATGGAATTTTGTCCTTCATTGCTAGAGGGATGGAGTTTAAAAACAGCGAGGTTCTGTTGCAGCTGTATAAGGTGCTGGTGAGGCCACACCTGGAGTACTGTGTACAGTCTTGGTCTCCTTACTTGAGAAAGGATATACTGGCACTGGAGGGGGTGCAGAGGAGTTTCACTGGACTGATTCCGGAGTTGAGAAGATTGGGTTATGAGGAGAGACTGAGTAGACTGGGGCTATACTCATTGGAATTCAGAAGAATGAGGGGAGATCTTATAGAAACATATAAGATTATGAAAGGAATAGATAAGATAGAAGCAGGGAAGTTGTTTCCACTGACAGGTGAAACTAGAACTACGGGGCATGGCCTCAAATTAAGGGGGAGCAGATTTAGGACTGGGTTTAGGAGGAACTTCTTCACACAAAGGGTTGTGAATCTGTGGAATTCTGTGGACCAGTGAAGCAGTTGAGGCTACCTCATTGAATATTTTTAAGGCAAGGATAGATAAATATTTGAACAGTAAGGGAATTAAGGGTTATGGTGAGCAGCGGGTAAGTGGAGCTGAGTCCACGAAAAGATCAGGCATGATCTCATTGAATGGCGGAACAGGCTCAAGGGGCCAGATGGCCTACTCCTGCTCCTGGTTCTTATGTACTTATGTTCTTAAATACATGGGGTAACCTAGAATAACTTGAAATGCATTGGATAAATACTTGCTGGTGGATGTAGTCTGGCACATGTAGGGTTAATGTGGGACTGAATAAAGTAGCATCCACACAGTGATGTGAGAGAACATGTGACTCATAACTAGGAATCAGTTTAGTATTGGAGGGAGCTGTGTGCCCAAGCAAGCATGGAAACAGCTTTTAGCTTGAATCTTTACTGTATACATGCTTTTAGTTCTTGTAGTTAATAAATATCTAGACTTAATCTACTTAAGACTACAAAAACTTCATTAAGACCTACCAAATGGTATTCAACATACTCCAATACTTAGCACCTCAGAGAGTTTCATAGAGAGCCATCATGCCAGGAAAGTCGCAAGTCCATACAATTCCCAGCCAGCTTACAAGGCAACACCTAGAGGTGCATTAGATCAAACTATTGGAGACACTCATACCAATAACGTAACTGTTTACCACACAGAAGGAGGCCATTTGGCCCATACTGTCCGTGTTGGCTATCCGAATGAGCCATTCACTAAGTGCCATTATCCTGGATTCTCCCTGTCACCTTGCATGTTCTTCATCTCCACTCGCTGCTGTGTGAAAAAGTTTTTTTCTCTTGTCACTTCTGCTTCTTTTGCTAATTGCTTTAATCTGTGCCCCCTTATTCTCAATCCTTTCACATGGGAGGGGGGGCGGAGGGGAGCAGCAATCTGTCACTCATGGAGAGCATAGGGTAAAAAAAAGTATGAAACACCAATTGAGAAATAAATAAGTGTGACTGGATTTTGACCTTGGTGTGTCATGTTCACTTGTGCACATTTAGTATACATGTGGCATGGGGAATCAAGTAGAGGACAATAGTTTAATGCACCATTTTCACTGGTAGCATCGATGCGGCAGTGATTGTTTTGCGATGACTTACATTTTTAGTTGAATTTGTTGTCTATTTCATGTCAATAGGTTCATCTTTCCTTGACACAGCTAACACCTGTTTGGCCTCAGGCTGATTGGTTCTGACATCAGACTCTTCCTAAACCACCACATATGTCTGCTTCATAGTTCTTGGTAACATCAGGATTATACAGCATATATAATATCACTATCATTTTAAGTCCCTTTTGGGATTGCATTGAAGACCTCTGGACTTTTCCAGATAGCAAAACATTTGTTTCACCATTTTTCATTTTATGCTCTATCTGTCCCCTGTGGAGACACGCGTCACATTACTTTTAATGCAAATTTTGGATTCCACATATTGCAAATTCCCTAGTGACCCAAAACCTACCTTTCTAGGCTAGAAATTCCTCGAAACAATGATAGTGCTGCAAGTTGATATTGAATAAGTTGTGGCTACTTCCAGTGTACCTGGCATCCACCAAAGTAATTGGGATGGTTCATGTTAGTTCCATTGGAATGAGTAGATTGACCATTGCCCAACCTGTTCCACCAGCTGTAACCAGCAAATTAATCACACTTACGTTACTGTGAATTTGGATAAAAGCACAGTTTCCAAGATGCTTTCTTTCTGTCTGCACAGAATGTGTGCTAAGTTGACAAAATCTGCACCTGCTTGTTGTGACTAATTTATTACAGTTACTTCAATAGACTTGCCAGCTTCAAACTTCCAATCTCATGATGAACTCTGGCAAGGAGCAATGTGCAGTGAATGAAGTGAACACTTGATCACTTTGGGGACTTTGATGCATTTCTCCATGCCAGACTTACCATCAGGATCAGATTCCTTCCCCTCTCCCATGAAATGATTATGAAAATAGGCACCTTCCAATGGGTTTCCTCTCTCACACTCCTGCATCTCATCTTTTGGTAAATGATATTGTTCTTACACTGTTGTACTCTTTCCGCTGCAAAGAACAAAGAACAAAGAAAATTACATCACAGGAACAGGCCATTCGGCCCTCCAAGCCGGCACCGACCATGCTGCCCGACTTAACTAAAACCCCCTACCCTTCCGGGGACCATATCCCTCTATTCCCATCTCATTCATGTACTTGTCAAGACACTCCTTAAAAGTCACTACCGTATCCGCTTCCACTACCTCCCCCGGCAACGAGTTCCAGGCACCCACCACTCTCTGTGTAAAACATCTGCCTCGTACATCTCCTTTAAACCTTGCCTCTCGCACTTTAAACCTGTGCCCCCTAGTAATTGACTCTTCCACCCTGGGAAAAAGCTTCTGACTATCCACTCTGTCCATGCCTCTCATAATCCTGTAGACTTCTATCAGGTTTCTCCTCAACCTCCGTCGCTCCAGTGAGAACAAACCAAGCTTCTCCAACCTCCCCACATAGCTAATGCCTTCCATACCAGGCAACATCCTGGTAAATCTTTTCTGTACCCTCTCCAAAGCAACTGCTGTAACTCAATGGCCAACTCACTGCTGAACCTCAATGGCCATCTCACTGCTGAACCTCAATGGCCAACTCACTGCTGTACTTCAGTGGCCATCTCACTGCTGTACCTCAATGGCCATCTCACTGCTGTACCTCAATGGCCAGCTCACTGCTGTACCTCAATGGCCAATTCATTGCTGTACTTCAGTGGCCATCTCACTGCTGTACCTCAATGGCCAACTCACTGCTGAACCTCAATGGCCATCTCACTGCTGAACCTCAATGGCCAACTCACTGTTGTACCTCAATAGCCAACTCACTGCTGTACTTCAGTGGCTATCCCACTGCTGTACCTCAATGGCCAACTCACTGCTGTACCTCAATGGCCAACTCACTGCTGAACCTCAATGGCCAACTCACTGCTGAACCTCAATGGCCATCTCACTGCTGAACCTCAATGGCCATCTCACTGTTGTACTTCAGTGGCCATCTCACTGCTGTACATCAATGGCCATCTCACTGCTGTACCACAATGGCCAACTCACTGTTGTACCTCAATGGCCAACTCACTGCTGTATCTCAATGGCTAACTCACTGTTGTACCTCAATGGCCATCTCACTGTTGTACTTCAGTGGCCATCTCACTGCTGTACATCAATGGCCAACTCACTGCTGTACCACAATGGCCAACTCACTGCTGTACCACAATGGCCAACTCACTGTTGTACCCCAATGGCCAACTCACTGTTGTACCTCAGTAGCCAACTGACCGCTGTACCTCATTCTTATTTCTGTTCCTGGTAGTCATTCTCTGTCCTGGCCATCGGTTACCAATTTTTTTTCTGGTTCTCTGATTAACAGACATCATTGATAGGCAGCACAGTGGCACAGTGGTTAGCACTGCTGTCTCACAGTGCCAGAGACCTAGGTTCGATTCCTGGCTTGGGTCAATGTCTGTGCAGAGTCTGCACATCCTCGCTGTGTCTGTATGGTTTCCTCTGGGTGCTCCGGTTTCCTCCCACAGTCTGAAAGACGTGCTGGTTTGGTGCATTGGCCATGCTAAATTGTCCCTCAGTGTACCCGAACAGGCGCCGGGGTGTGGAGACTGGGGGATTTTCACAGTAACTTCATTGCAGTGTTAATGTAAGCCTACTTGTGACACTAATAAGCAAACTTTAATCTTTCACACTATTTGTACACAAACCCATGTATAACGAATGACCTCTGTTCTGAGACCCTGAAGATCTGCAGTGAACATATTTCAAGGCCATCTTGTATTTAAGTTAGCTGGCTTCACTAAACCATTGTGGAGAAGTGACAATTCTGTGCCCTGTAGGCCTCAGGTCTGACTACAAGCAAACCCTCCTATGTTCCTGCGGCACTCTGCTGCTTCTTATTGGCTGGCATTCTAAACAAGAATCGTATGCTTCGAGCCATGATTCTTCCCAATGCAAGCTGACAGTTAAACTTGAAGCAATAAAAAGGAAGATGGTTGTTGGCGCTGACATTTCCAATGATAAAATAAAATGTTGCAATCAGCCACAGGAATATATACTGTATCAGCCCTCACCATCACTGCACCTCTCCACAATGAAATTCGGCAGCCTGTTCCACAAACTGAGCAGCTGCTGCCATCAGCTGTTCTGTCTGCACAAGCCTCAGGGTGCACAGACACAGGAACCACTGGACACATTTGTCTGGTAAACTTTATTGTGCAAGTTTGAGGACTTCTTTCCATGGTCTATGCCTTAGGCTGCTTTTGGATATCTATAATACATAACAGCTATGGGACATATTTTAATAACATTGATTAATTTTATTATTGGATGTAGTAGCATAAATTAACTCTGATTCTTATAATACATTTATAATTAAATGCCTGTGACTCTCACACTTACTTCCAGGATAACACCAATCACATACCACCCTATTTCCATAGAACAGTATTTCCTTCAACTCACTCTGAGCAACACCACAGGACATCGGCTAGTAATGTATTTTAAGCAATTTCTGTAAGTGCAACAATTCCTGTAAATGCAACACTTTTTAATCACTATTTTTTCCATTGCACTTTTCCACAAATCTTTGTCATGATTTTTGCAACTGAACTTTGCCTCATTCATTAGGGCGGCACGGTGGCACAGTGGTTAGCACTGCTGCCTTACAGCACCAGGGACCCAGGTTCAATTCCTGATTTGGGTCACTGTCTGTGTGGAGTTTGCACATTCTCCCCACGTCCATGTGGGTTTCCTCCGGGTGCTCCAGTTTCCTCCCACAGTCCAAAGATGTGCGGGTTAGGTGGATTGGCCATGCTAAATTGCCCGTTAGTGTCAGGGGGCTAGCAGGGTAAATGCATGGGTTATGGGGATAGGGCCTGGGTGCAGTTGTGGTCGGTGCAGATTCGATGGGCCCAATGACTTCCTTCTGCACTGTAGGAATCTATGATTCATCCTACCAAACAGAGTTGTTAAGATGTATGCTTTATCTAAATGTTCTTGCAATTGATTGGGGGATATAAATTTATGCCGAGCTAAGTTCATTTCTTTTTTAGCTATTGAGAGACATGCATATATTTTGACTATGTTTCACTGATAGTATTTTATTGGAAAAGTAGAAAGCTCCTGTTATCAATAGTGCACAAATCGATGACCCTGCCAACTTTCCAAAGTGATTGAATAAGATTTGAAGCAAAGTGAGAATAAAAGGAAAATAGAAAGACTTATATTAGTATAGTCTGATAGATGCCAACAGGACTCCTCAAAGTGCTTTACAATGAAGTAGATTCATATTGTAATCTAGGAAACAGCCAATGTGCAAAAAGCAAACTCCCGCAAACAGCAATGTGATAATGTTCAGATCATCTCTGTTTTTGTGAAGCTGATTGAGAGATAAATATTGGCCATAACACCAGGGATAACTCCCCTGCTCTTCTTTCAAGTAGCACCATGGAATATTTTATATCCACCCCAGCAGGCAGATGGGGCTTTGGTTTTATTATATCATCCTAAAGATGGCGGCATGGCGACACAGTTAGCACTGCTGCTTGACAGCACCAGGGAGCCGGGTTCAATTCCAGCTTTGGGTAACTATCTGAGCGGAGTCTGCACATTCTCCGCCCACCGCCCCCCCCCCCCCCCCCCCGCCCCACCCCACCTCGTGTCTGCGTGGGTTTCCTCCAGGTGCTCCGGTTTCCTCCCGCACTCCAAAGATGTGCGGGTTAGGTTGATTGGCCATGCTAAATTGCCCCTTAGTGTCAGAGGGCTTAGCAGGGTAAATATGTGGGGAAACGGGGATAGAGTCTGGGTGCAATTGTTGGTTTAGGTTCGATTAGCTGAATGGCCTCATTCTGCACTAGAGGGATTCTATGATTCCAACTGGGCAACACTCCCTCAGTGCTGCATTGGAGTGTTGGCCTTAATTTTTTGAGCTCAAGCCCTGGAGTGGGATTTGAACCTGAAGCTTTTTGTGACTCGGATCACCTCAAACTTTTATATTTCACAAGAATGAAACCTTGTACTCCATTGATTAGAGCTTTTGTTTCATAGTCTTAAGTTGTCTTAAAATATCAACTAAATATTTTCACAAAGATGGTTATAAGCCTTTAGAAGTCCCATCTATGTAGTCGGAACTTGTGTGGTTTGGTGAATTTTCCAACATATAAGTCGGTGGTAAAAGGGAACCCTTTTATCCTGTGAAGGTTTATGACTTTCTTTTACTTCAGAAGACTTGAAAGCAAAGTAGAAATAGAATTTTTCAAGATGTATTTCAGTTGCATTTAATGTTTAAAATATTATAAATGATTTATGTACTAACCTCAAAGACATTTCTTTTTCTTTTGTTGACATGTAGAAAACAAAAGAAACTATATTTTTTCTCTGTGAAAAAAGCCAGGGAATTTCAATTTGTTTCAACAAGAGATTTAAATCTGCTTGGAAAATATATTTGAAATAATGGATTATATTAATCATGGTTAACATCCTGATTGCTTCATTTTGGCTTCAAATTTGGTGATTATTTTTTCCCTTCTCATGTACAGACAGTGTACAACGGTTGATTGTAAGCATCTTTTTGTATAATAGATCTAAAGAATTCAAACGTTGTGAGATAATTGAATTGTCATAGAATCATAGAATCCCTGCAATGCAGAAGGAGGTCATTCGGCCCATCGAGTCTGCACCGACAACAATCCCACCCAGGCCCTAACTCCATATATTTACCCCGCTAATCCCTCTAACCTATGCATCCCGGGACACTAAGGGGCAATTTGGCATGGCCAATTCACCTAACCCACACATCTTTGGACTGTGGGAGGAAACCAGAGCACGTGGAAGAAACCCACGCAGACACGGGGAGAATGTGCAATCTCCACACAGACATTAACGAAGCCAGGAGTCGAACCCAAGACCCCTGAAGCTGTGAGGCAGCTGTGCTAACCACTGTGCCACCGTGCCACCCACCTTGGTATAAAAACCTCGATAAATGTAAACCATGAATTTTGGGATGTTTTCTGAGGTAAATAAAGGACTATACAAGGAATCCTCACGATTTACAACAAAACAGGCAACTGAGAACATCCCAGAATTATTTTTTTTATTCATTCGTGGGATATGGGACAACACTGGCTGGCCAGTATTTAGTGCCCATCCCTAGTTGCCCTTGGAGGGCAGTTGAGAATCAACCGCATTGCTGTGGCTCTGGAGTCACATGTAGGCCAGTCCAGGTAAGGACGGCAGATTTCTTTCCCAAAAGGACATTAGTGAAACAGATAGGTTTTTCCTACAATCAACCTTGGTTTCATGGTCATCAGCAGATTCTTAATTCCAGATTTTAAAAAAAATTAAATTCAAATTCCACCATCTGCCATGATGGGATTCAAACCCAGATCCCCAGAACATGAGCTGAGTTTCTGGATTAATAGTCTAACGATAATACCACTAGGTCATCGCCTCTCCACGATGTTTGGAAACCATGCCTCCCTTTCCAAATATGGAAAGTTACTAACAGCACAAAAAGGGTTTCTTGGTGAACAGGGAGTCCCCAAATTCCTGGGCCCGGGAATGCAATTGATGTGGGAAGACCAGAATTTGGACGGAGGAACCTGGTTCCACCAGAGTGGCCCTTTCGCTAAATTGCCAAATTCCACCAGAAATTTTGCTTCACATGATCCCATTATTAGAAGTGTTTGGATTGGTGGGATGATATCATCCATCGAAACATCTGTTATGTCTTGCCTCTATTGCTTCCAACTCTTAAGTACTATGACTGCTGAGGAAGATGGTCCTGTAATGGCAAAGATTGTAGAAATCATAGAATTCCCTCATTGCATAAGGAGACCATTTCGACCATCGAGTCTGCACAAACCACAATCCCACCCAGACCCTATCCCTGTAACCCCATGTATTTACCCTACTAATCCCCCTGTCACTAAGGGGCAATTTAGCATGGCCAAAAAAAAAATCAACCTAACTGCACATTTTTGGAGCGTGGGAGGAAACCAGAGCACACAGAGGAAACCCACGTAGACATGGGGAGAATGTGCAAACTCCACACAGACAGTGACCTGAGGCCGGAATTGAACCCAGGTCCCTGGCGCTGTGAGGCAGCAGTGCCACCGTGCCGCCCCAACAACTAACTCTCATCAATGTTTTGAACAAGCAAGGCAGAGGTGCTGCACATCCCCAGAATTTTATGGCTTAATTACGTTCTATTATATAATGTTTTAAAACTGCATTAGTAATTAACTTTTAAACATGTAGGGGGTACTTTTTTGTGGAAATTTATGTTGAGTAGAGATTACATAAATTGGTAAACACAACAATCGGGTAACAAGTACATAAAACAAACTTAAAGGAGCAAGTACTCAACAACTGGAAATGCCGAGGTTCGATGCTACTGAGAAGGACACTGATCCGGATCACAGTCCAGAGGAGCTGCCTGGTTGTTTGAAAGGAAGCAAGTGCAAGTTAGGTTGTGCTCATCCCTCCGTCTCCCAAAGTCAGTTGGACCTGAGTGTAACCTCTGAAAGCTGCCAAATCCTAACAAGCTGCTCAATATTACCAGAGCCCGCTTCATGCAAATGCTGCTGTAGCCTGGAAATCCCTTTCACAGTCCTTTTGAATCATTGGCCTTCCTGCAACTTACTGTTGGTTCTTTGGATAGACTTCTGAAGGCTTCAAGACTCTAGAATACACTGAGGGGGCAGAGTGGCAGTGTTCTCATATCATGGGACCCACTCCTTTGTTATTACCCTCAAATGTTAAGATCCTTGTTTCTTAAGAAAATAGAGAGTGAACCATTCAGCCCCTTCAATTAGATCATGGCTGATCTGTACCTCAACTCCACTTGCCCACCTCATCTCCATATTCCTTGATACTATTCTGAAAAATATATCAATCTGTCTTGTAACCATAAAATGCCCCAATATCGATCATCTGTTTTCAAGATAATTCTAGATTTCTAACCTTTGTGTGTAAAAGAGTTTCCCAATTTCCCTCCTAAATTTTTAATTTCTATCTCCTCATTTTTGATTACCCTATTGGGGAAATAATTTATCTTTTTCTATGTGACTGTACCCTTTTACTATTTTAAACACAGATCATCCCTCAATCTTCTGCATGCAAGGAATAAGAGCAAAGCTTAATTCCATGCTCTAAGCTGTGGTATCATTCTGGTGAACCTGTACAATGCAGCCCTACCAAGGCCAATATGTCTGTCCTAAGGTGCGATGCCCAAAACTGAATGAAGTACTCCAGTACAGCATAAATCCCTCCTCTTGTAATCTGGCCCTTTTGAGATAAAGATCAATACCCCTTTCCCCATTTCAATTGCTTTTTGTACCTACCTACTAATTTTCAATAATTTGTCTACCTGAACTTTGAAATCTCTCCACACTTGTATAGTAATTGTTTCACACCGTTTTAGAAAATATTCCGATTTATTTTTCTTGCGTCTACATTGGGCTCCCACTTAACCCACACTAAACTCCATCTGCCATACTTTTCTCAAATGCTTAATCTTTCTATCCTCTTTCTACTCACATCTGCACTGTATAGTCTCCCTCCCAATGTAGTGCCATCCAAAAATATGGATATATGACTCATTACTCCTGCATCTAATAATTAATAAACATAGTGAAAAGGATGGCATGGTGGCAAGGTACCTCACAGCAGCCGGGTTCGATTCCCAGCTTGGGTCACTTCCTATGCGGAGTCTGCACATTCTCCCTGTGTCTGTGTGGATTTCCTACCATAGTTCGAAAGATATGCTGGTTAGGTGCTAAATTCTCCCTCAGTGTACCTGAGCAGACAATTCAGGGATTTTCACAGTAACGTCATTGCAGTATTAATGTAAGCCTGCCTGTGACATTAATAAATAAAGTTAAGTTGATGCCCCAGAACAGATCAAGGGGAACACCGCTTGTCACGTCATGCTTATTTGAGCACATACCCCTTATATCCCCACACTCCATCTCCTGGTTTGCACCCAATTCCAAGCATTGCATTACTAAGAAAAATTGCATTGGCCTAAATGGCCTGCTTTATTTACCGTTGAGCTGTATCCTGGTTTATTTGGAGCACTCATAAATCTATTGAATTTCATTCAATACTGTAGCACCTACAACATGTGCAGCTTGCTAATGGGAACATTCCAGTAATGTAATTATTGATAGTCAGTTTAAAGAGGTTACAATTGCAGCCCATGTTTTTTCTGGTGCATTTGGAACACCAGAGCAAAGAATGTCATACAATAAATACATTCTCCTGCCTACCTGTGGCTGTTGATTTAAACTGGTATTACAGACAAAGGCTTTGACAATCCACTGGGAGAATTACTAGTATTGTTCCCATCAGCATCCTCTAGTAACTTACCTAGCCAGAATTTGTGGAATCAAAGTAGCGCACTTAACTGGCATGGGACAAATGGGTGCAAATGCCATTCTTGGACACTGCTGGTGCATCCACCAGGCTGCAATGGAAAAATCCAGCACTTGGAAGGGGTGTTGCTCAAGCCATTCCCCAGACCCCACGCAGACTTCACCTGGATGCTCTGTTGTAGAGAAATATGATTAAAAATCACAATATTCTTTCTGCAATTGGATGATTGCACTGTCCTTGTATAACATGTGTTAAGACTAGGTGAGAAGGAACAAACTGGCTCAGCTTTATTCAGCCACCTCAGTTGATCACAACAAAGATTTTTTGTAAAAAAAATGTTTTCCCCATTGGATACCTTTTCCAAATCCAAGTGTTTTTACATTTTTAATAAGGGGCCAATGAAACCAAGTTGCCTTGAGTTAAGAAGGAACAAGTTTAGTAGTTGCTAAACCTGAGAAAAAATAATAAAGGTGTGGTGACACACACACATAGATATCAAAAGTAAGTTAAGTTTGAATTCAAATAAAAGTTAAAAGAGTATGCGATTAAGTTCTTGGCTTATCTTTGAGGTGTACACTGCTGAACGTTGCAGCTGGCTGAAATGAACTGGCTTCCTTTAAAATCCTGGAGTTAAATTTTAATGACAACTTCTTTGCTATTAATTCTGTAACCCATTTCCCAGAAATCGATGAGTTTCTCTTGAAGTTCTTTCTGACGGAAACACACAATCTCTGTGAATGATTTTTAGACTGTTGTGAGATAGTGCTTTCCTCAGCTTTGAGAGGGAGAAAGAGTCCTTACAGCTTCCTTCAGCAGTTTTTCAACATGACTTTGAAGACTCCTCTCTGTTTCTGGCTTGGCAAAACCAGTTCTTCAGAAAACCTCCTGTCTGTATATTCCAAGAAATGTGATTAACATATCTTGCAGTCATTGTTGTAGAACAAATAATCCCATTTTTGATCTTTTTTCTCAAACCTTTGACAAACTTCCAGATAGTAGAGATAGGCTATTTTGTCCTCCACAGGTGGTTTGTGTGTCTGTTGATTATATCAGGTTCCCCATTGTCTTGCCTTGACAGAGTTACAGTTGATTAAAATAAAGCACTTTGCATTTTTTAAAGATTTTCTGTCAAGAGTCCCTCCCCCATATCATGTCAGGGCAGGTCTGCGGTGCAATCCATATAGGAAGTTTCCTGAAAGTGGTCAACTTATAATACCAGGCATCATGTGACTGGTGGCAGCCATCTTTGGTAGTTTTATTTCTTGTATTTAAAAAAATAAATGAAGCAGATTCTCTTTAAACAGTTCAGTAAGTTATGACTAGCTGGTGAAGGTAGAGGTAGATCTCACTCAGTAAAATTTCCCATTGCGGTGACACATGTTTATGTGGGAAATGCTGAGTAATAAAAAAGAAAACAATAAAAAGTAAGAAAACTTTTTTTTGCCACAGTAGGAGAAATATGTTTCCAATATTTTCAAGAATAGCTTGGGGGACTGGCTAATTTCTTTGCTACAAAGCTGCAAACATGTTTTTTTTTCAGAATTGGTGAACTGGAGGTGTCAATTATTTATGGAGGAAATGTGGTCAGATGCAGTTATGTGAGAGAACCTAATCTACATTTTAAAGGTTTTAGGTGCGGTAAAAACAAATGAAGTTAAATAGTCTCAGATGAAACAGGTCAGTAATGATAAAATAAATGTTTAGCAAGTGCCACTGAGTGTCTGATAGAAAAACTGGTGAACAAATATTCAGAATAATCAAAGGAAAAGCGGATTGTTATTTTTCCTGAAACATATTAAAGATAAGAATCAGCATTGAATGCTTCCACATCCTTCTTGTAGTGAGGTGACCAGAACTGCACACAATATTCCAAATGTGGTCTCACCAAGGTCCTGTACAGTTGCAGCATAACCCCACAGCTCTTAAACTCAAACCCCCTGTTAATAAACGCTAACACACCATAGGCCTTCTTCACGGCTCTATCCACTTGAGTGGCAACCTTCAGAGATCTGTGGCTATGAACCCCAAGATCTCTCTGTTCCTCCACATTCCTCAGAACCCTGCCGTTGACCCTGTAATCCGCATTCAAATTTTTCCTACCAAAATGAATGACATCGCACTTATCAGGGTTAAACTCCATCTGCCATTTTTCGGCCCAGCCCTGCGTCCTATCAATGTCTCTTTGCAGCCTACAACAGCCCTCCACCTCATCCACTACTCCACCAATCTTGGTGTCATCAGCAAAGGGCCTGTTCTGTGCTGTACTGTTCTATGTTCTATTCTATGTTGAGCATTCAGACAGCTGTGCATGTGACAAGTGCACTTTAGAAATAGTTTAGCTGCCAAGTATGGGATTTTTAAAAAAACAGCTGTATGTGATGGAAGGCAGATGAACAAGATGATACATATATGCATTTTAGCAGTATAAGATACAAAAGCAGATATTTTTAAAAATGTTAACACATCTCAGATTTCAGCAGAATTTATCCTGCGTTTCAAAGTTGAACAGTTTTCTAATGTGTGATGTCATGCAATGCTCAATTTCAAAGACAAACAACAGCAGTCTCGAACAATGTACAATACACCGGACAATCAGGAGAAGAACATGTTTTTCCTCCTCACATCTGGGTAGGACTCTATATTCTGTAGTTATAAGGTCACAGTAAGAGTTTTAACAACACCAGCTTAAAGTCTAACAGGTTTATTTGGTAGCAAATACCATTAGCTTTCGGAGCGCTCCTCCTTCGTCAGATGGAGTGGAAATCTGCTCTCAAACAGAAGGTTATAAGGTCACACCATCCCTCACTGAATTAGACTTTCTGAGAGCGGAATTTTCCCACCCACCCGCTATGGGGATTGTAGTGGGCGGGACAGGATAATGCAAAGGTCCGTTGACCTCGGGTGGGATTTTCCAGTCTTGGGGCGAGTGTGGCCAGAAAATCCCGATGACAGCTTATGCTTAGTGAAAACCCCTTGCCTGATAGTTGTACAATCATTCAGCACAGGAGGCCATTCAGCCAATCATGCCTTGTGCACTCTTTGAACAAGCTATCCAATTCATAGAATCACTACAATGCAGAAGGAGGCCATTTGGCCCATCGAGTCTGCACCAACCACAATCCCACCCAGGCCCTATTCCCGTAACCCCACACATTTGCCCTGCTAATCCCTTGACATTAGGGTCAACCTAGCATGGCCAATCAACCTAACCCGCACATTTTTGGACTGTGGGAGGAAACTGGAGCACTTGGAGGAAACCGACGCAGACACGGGGAGAATGTGCAGGCTCCGCACAGACAGTGACCAAGACCGGAATTGAACCCAGGACCTGGGTGCTGTGAGACAGCAGTGCTAACCATTGTGCCACCGTGCCGCCCACTGTCCTGCTCTTTCCTCATAGCTGTATCATTTCTTCTTTTTCAAGTGCATATTTTTTAAATATAAAGTTATTATTGAATCTGCTTCCAGGACCCTTCCACTTTCTAATGTAACAACAGTTCTGGATACTGGCTCACAGTCTCAGGTGGTGCACAGAGTCCTGTGCAGCACATTATGCTCGCTTGACTTTGTTTTCTTATGTTGCATCCTTGGATAACTAAGTACTTTACACATGAACAGGTGATGGAGGCCGAAGTGAAAGGAAGGCGGGACGATGGCAGATTAAATCTGTCGGAACCTAACTTTTTGTTTGCAAAGGATGGGAGAGAGGCTGGAGGAGTTGATTTGGAGATGCTGGACTATTTGAACCTCAGTGAAGGGGCCAACCACACAGCTCTCATTGCTCTACATTGTAGACATTGACAGTATAAAATTCATTAGGGGGAAATACAGTTTCGACAAAGCCTTTTAAAGCTGCCAGCCTTTACAAATTTTGAGCCAATGAATTACAGATAGTTAGATTCTCGACCAGTGAGGGTTTGTTTATTCTTTTGAGAGCGTTAGTAGTATCAGCTAAAACACAGGAAACAAGCTTGACTTCAGTATCTATGGATTAATTCGAATCCTAACACATTGAATTTATTTTGACCCCATAAGAAGGATTAATGTTGTGATGGTGAAGACAGATGAGGGATTAACATGTTTGGCCTTGAAACAAAGTTTAAGAGGAGTCTGCTTGTTTAATCAATGGTCCATTTGCAACCTATCCCTGCACACATTTCCTAAACTGACCAACTGGGGTTTAACAACAGCTTGGCGTCAGGCAGAGAGTTATTGCAGTTTTTTAAAAATGAAGATTTGCGGCAAAACCTATCAATTTCCCAGGTCTGCAGAGAAGCCGGGTCAGAATCTACAAGACAGTCTGTGGGTTAAAGATGGGGAGAGAAAATGGCTTGGCTCAGGACTCTAATATTAGGGAATGTCTATCACTTTCCAAATGAATTCAATCGTGTCCTCGGCTATGATGTCCAGTTATATAATATATATATATACACACACATACATAAAATATAAATCAAAGGGGATCCTGGCGTCCCGGGTACAGGTCCCCTGGAGGTGGAGATACACTGGGATGGCAGCCAAATGCGATCTGAACTCGCCAGAATTGCGCCTTTTGCATTCAGAAACAGGCACCACAAAGCATCCGCCGCAGATCTAGCGCAAAGGCTAGAGCGGGGAAACGCAACTTGAGAGGGGAATGTTGGAGGGAGAGAGAGATTGCTGCTTTAAACCTGCTGTCTGCTCACGTTGGGACCTGGCTCTGCCTCTGTGTGTGTGTGTGTGTGTGGATCCACCACAATGTGTGCTGGACAGGGATCTGAATAATGATCCAGTGGGATGGCAGAGAGAGACACAGCAACTCTCCAGGGCTCCCTGAGCGGTGATAAACTTGTCCCGGAGTGCGGACAGGCTCCACAAGCAGCGAACAGGTTAACATGACCGGAGCGTTGCTTTTTCCTCTCTCTCTGTTGAAGAATTAGAATTGCCTGGCTATGAATTAATCATTACCCACTTGCAGCCTATTGGCGAGGGCGCTCCCTGCCCTTTTTCACAATTGGTCGCAGCCACCCCCTCTCTCCCTCCTTTACACATTCGCCTGGCACCTGGCTCCTTCATTACACGGAGATCTTCAAAGTGAGAGAGGTTTTCTTGTGGCAGCCGCACCGCGGGCTTGGGGAGCGGGGGGGGGGGAGAGTGTGTTGCTGTAGACATGGAAACAAGTGAAGCCAGCCCGCAGCCCTCTCCATCAGCAGCCGAGGAGTGAGGAGCGAATGCAACAGAGAGAGACACGCACTCAGCACCGAATACAACAGAGACACACAGCAGCCCGGCAGCTTCCCGGCTCTGAGCCCCGCTCCAACTTCCCCTCCAAGGATGAAGCCGGTGCGGCGACTGAAAGAGAGAAGCGAGCGTGGGGAGGCAGACTGGTAACTACTGAGAGGCAGCGGAGTGTCTGAGCCAGCGGGCTGGAGGCAATGCAGCCCCCTGCCAGGGAGCGGCGGGCAGTTTCGCTGCCTTTCAACTCGGCAGCATGAGTTCCGTGTGAGTACATGTATATTTGTGTGTGTCTGAGAGAGAGTGAGGGGGTAAGTGTATACCCGGCAAAACACTAGCCAAGTACATGTCCATTTGTGTGTGTGAGAGGGGGTAAGTGTTTACCTGGCAGAACACTAGCAGAGTATATGTACATTTGTGTGAGTGAGGGGATTAGTGTACACCTGGCAGAACACTTGCAAAGTACATGTACGTTTGTGTGTGTGAGGGGGTGAGTGTATACCTGGCAGAACACTAGCAGAGTATATGTACATTTGTGTGAGTAAGGGGATTAGTGTACACATGGCAAAACACTAGCAGAGTACATGTACATTTGTGTGAGTGAGGGGATTAGTGTACACCTGGCAGAACACTTGCAAAGTACATGTACATTTGTATATGTGTGTGAGGGTTGGTGTATACTTAGCAGAGCACTAGCCAAGTACATGTACTATGTGTGTGTGGGAATGAGGGGGTTAGTGTATAGCTGACAGTGCATGTGCGGAGTACATGTACATTTGTGTGAGGGTTAGTGTATACTGAGCAGAACACGAACAGAGTACATGTACATTTGTGTGTGTAGGGGGTGGGGGTTAATGTATACCTGGCAGAATACTAGCAGAGTTCATGTACATTTGTGTGTGTGTGGGGTGGGGTGGGGGGGGGGGTTGATTAGTGTATACCTGGCAGAGGACACATACATTTGTGTGTGTATGTATGTGAGTGAGGTGATGAGTGTATACCTGACAGAACACTCGCAGAGTACATGTACATTTGTGTGTATGTGTGAGGGTGAGTGTATACCAGGCAGAACATTAGCTGAGTACATGTATATTTGTGTGTGTGAGTGAGTGAGGGGGTTGGTGTATTGCTGGCAGAGTACTCGTCCTGACCCAGGGCAGAAAGAAGCATTGATTAAAAGTTGATGAAATACAAAAGGGATTTAATTTTCTTGCAGATGGAGCTCACACGGTTCTAACTTGAAGCCTGTCAACTAGTGTGTGGAAAAGTTGGAGTGAAATCTCTGGCGAGTGGCCACCTGATTTCCCTTCCTCCCTCTCTCTCTCCCTGAGCTGCCTGAACTTGGATTTCGATGTTGTAGTCACTCCTTGCAGCCCAGCTGACTGAATGTGGGGGAGCAGATTTCAGTGTTGTCTTGAGGAAGTTGCGGCTGTTGGAGTGAGCCACTGGGGAGTCATGGCCTTGGAGGGTGCCCAGGAAGGCAGAGGCTCCCATGCCCACCCACAGGAGGTGGCAGCCCGAGGGAGGGGGCGACCTCAGAGCATTAAAGGGATAACACTGACCTTCGTGAAGCAGGCAAAAGTCCACGGGATCAAATACATCTGCTCGCAGCACTACTCCCTGCACCACCGGGTGGTTTGGTTCTTGGCTTTTTGCACCTCGTTGGGGTTTCTCATCTCCTGGTCCTCCAATCGCTTCCTCTATCTGCTCTCCTTCCCCTCCCACACCAGGTTCCACATGGAGTGGACCAAGGAGCTGAACTTCCCCGCCCTCACCATCTGCAACAATAACCCCATCCGCTTTTACCAACTGACCAAAAGTGACCTGTACTATGCGGGCCAGTGGCTGGGGTTGCTCACGGAGAACCGCACTGCCCGGCCTCTGGTCATTGAGCTCATCAAAGAGGACCGGCAACAGTGGTTCCAAAAACTTTCGGATTTCCGCCTCTTTCTGCCACCCCGCAGCTTTGATGGCATCAGCCTGGATTTCATGGACCGCTTGGGTCACCAGCTGGATGACATGCTTCTCTCCTGCAAGTACCGAGGGGACATGTGTGGACCGCAGAACTTTACCTCAGTGAGTCTTTGCTAATTCTTCTTTCTTTAAATAAAAAAATTGGAAATGTTGCCGTACTCTTGGCTTTATCCCCAAAAAACCTTGCTTGGAATTTTTACATTACTCTTCACCTTATACACCCCACCCCGGAAAAAAAATCATGGGAAGTTTTACATTACTCTTGAACTTATCCCAAATAAACCTTATTTGTAAATTTACATTACTTTTGACTTATCCTCAAAAAACCTTGCTTGTAAATTTTACATTACTATTGAGCTTATCTCAAAAAAAAACACCTTGTTTGGAAATTTTACATTACTTTTGACCTTATCCGCAAAAACCTTGTTTGGAAATTTTTCATTACTCCATCTTATCCCCCCCAAAAAAGTGTGGTGCATGCATTTTATGTCATATTCATGAGTGGGTTCCTGAATCTCACTGAAACGACCCAGCTGATGACTTGCTACATCCCAGCTGTTATTTCACATCATGTGACCGTATTAAACATCACGGAGCATTGAATGCAAAAAAAAATCAGTGCACGTGTTGTCTAACTGTGCTTAGTTTGATAGCTTTAAATTTAAGTCATGGAAGTTGCATGTTTAAAGGGAATGATTTTGATCAGTAACTGTTTGCTGTAGATGTATCAGAACGTGTCTGTGAAGCCCAAGGTATCAGCCCAGTGAGTTGCTGGGGTGGATTTCCTGAAACACTCTCATTCGACTTCACTGCAGTGTTGTGAAGCTGATGGCCAGGCCGATGGTGGTAAATGAACTCTTTGCTGGATTCCTGGGATCAAGGTGGACATGGCACCACACGCCATCAGTGTGGTCATGGTTTTTCCCAGCACCTTGAAGCGATCCAGGTCCTTCAAAGAGATGTGATCACTCCAGAAAACTGAAAAATAGCCCACTCCACAAACCGCTTCTATATTTCTATATTGGTTGATAAGAAAGTATTGGCAACAACAGATCTAAACTATTGTGATGCTCTTGTTGTGCTGTTAATGAATATGGATTGTGAAAATTATATTTTTATGTAGACACAGCTTGTGGTGTCAGATACCATTGCGGTTCATTACAAACAACTGTCACAACAATATTCTTGGTCACACTACTAGCATACCAATGCTCCTTTAATATCATATAGAGAATCTACCCTTGACACATCCCACAGTTAGACAACGAGTAGGTGTAAGATATAGATGGCAAGTCAGGCTAGCAGCAGAATGTCAGTGTGAAGGTGGAAAAGTAGGAATATGCTTTTGTTTCTAATGTAAAAGAATCATTAGTTTGGAGATTGCACTGTTGGACAAATAGTTAGCACATTTGTGTCCAGTCTTGCAGTAATCTGCTACTTTAATTGTGAGATAAGGTTCTTGCTACAAAAGCATTAACTTTCCTAAGATATTATAGCTCAGCCTAATTTCCATGAAGTCTATTACTGGCTGAGGTAATGTTAGGTAGGTGCAGCCAGAACTCTGACTCATATTCACATCCAGAATGTTGATCTGGAAGGTTCCTCTCTGTCGAGTTAAGATTTTGACATAATATGACCGTTGGGCTAATTCGACATGTTCAGACATCCCATGAAGGGGGAAAAAAAATTACCCTGGAGACATTTGGTAGAGCAAATAGAAATATCTCACTGATGCAGTAGAGGGTGCTCTACTGATTGAGGTGAATACACATTGTTAGGACAATGCAAAAGTAACATCATTTTCTGTTTTCCCATGTAGTAAAAATGTATGATACTAAGAAATATTGGGAATGATAAGTCAACGTAGAAGCATAGCATGGGTAGAGCACAAAAGAAGGGCATTTGGCCTGTTGTGTTTGTACTGCCTCTCTGAAGGAGTAGTTTATGTACCGTCACAACCCCCTTCCCCCACCATCTCCCTGTAGCCCTGCGCATTCTTCCATGCAGATAATTCAATTCCCTCTTGAATGCCTCGATTGAAGCTGCCTCCACTACAGTCTTAGACTGTGCATTCCAGGTCTGAACACTCGCTGTGTGAAAAAGGTTCTCCTCAGGTCGCCATTGCTTCTTCTGCCAATCACCTTAAGCCTGTGCCCTCTGCTTCTCCATCCTTCCACCAATGGGAATAGTTTCTCATTACCTACTCTGTCCAGACCCTTCATGATTTTGAATACCTCTATCAATTCTCCTCCCAACTGTCTAATCTCCAAGGAGAACAGTCCCAGCTTCTCCAATCTCCCTACATAATGAAGCATCTCATCCCTAGAACCTTCCTCGTCAATATTTTCTGTACCCTCTCTAACGTCTTCACATTCTGTGGCATGGTGGTTAGCACTGCTGCCTCACAGCGCCGGGGACCCGGGTTCGATTCCGGCCTCAGGTCACTGTCTGTGTGGAGTTTGCACATTCTCTCCGTGCCTGCGTGGGTTTCCTCTGGGTGCTCCGGTTTCCTCCCACACTCCAAAGATGTGCGAGTTAGGCGGATTGGACTTGCTAAATTGCCCCTTAGTATCAGGGGGACTCGCTAGGTTAAATGCATGGGGTTGTGGGAATAGGGCCTGGGTGGGATTGTTGTCAGTGCAGACTTGATGGGCCAAATAGCCGCCTCCTGCACTGTAGGAATTCTATGATTCTATGATGATTCTATGATTACCACCTTGGGTCACTGTCTGTGTGGAGTTTGCACATTCTCCCCGTGTTTGTGTAGGTTTCCTCTGGGTGCTCCGGTTTCCTCCCACAGTCCAAAGGTGTGCGGGTTAGGTGGATTGGCCATGCTAAATTGCCCCTTGGTGTCAGGGGACTAGCTAGGGTAAATGCATGAGGTTATGGAGAAAGGGCCTGGGTGGGATTGTGGTCAGTGCAGACTCGATGGGCCGAATGGCCTCCTTCTGCACTGTAGGATTCTATGTGTGTTGCCCAGAACTGAATGCAGTATTCCAGTTGAGGTCAAAGCAGTGTTTAATACAGTTTCAACATAACTCTCTTGCTTCTATACTCTATGTTTCTACTGATAAAGTCCCAGGATGCTATATGACTTATTGACCGCATTCTTAACCTATCTTGCCATCTTCAATGACTTATACACATTTCTACTTAAGTTCCTCTGCTCTTGCACCCCTTTAGAATTGCACCCTTTATTGTGTGTTGTGTCTCTGCATTCTGCTCATCAAAATGAATCCCTTCACCCTTTCCTGCATTAAATTTCATCTGCCACTTGTCCATCCGTTCCACCAACCTGTCTATGGTTTATTGAACTCTCTCCTCCTCACAGTTCAGAGTACTTCCAAGTTTTATATCAGCTGCAAGTTTTGAAATTTTATCGTGTTCACCAGGGTTGAGGTCATTAATATATCAGGAAGAGTAAGGATCCTAATACTGAGCCCTGGGGAACTTCATTATAAACTTCCTTCCAGTCTGGTCACCCTATTATAGAAAGGATATTATTAAACTAGAAAGAGTGCAGAAAAGATTTACGAGGATGCTACCGGGACTTGATGATTTGACTTATAAGGATAGACTGGGACTTTTTTCCCTGGAGTGTAGAAAGCTGAGGGGTGATCTTACAGAGGTCTATAAAATAATGAGGGGCATAGATCAGCTGGATAGTCAATATCTTTTCCCAAAGGTCGGGAAGTCTAAAACTAGAGGGCATAGGTTTAAGGGGAGAGATACAAAAGTGTCCAGAGGGGCAATTTGTTCAGAGGGTGGTGAGTGTCCGGAACAAGCTGCCAGAGGTAGTAGTAGAGGCGGATACAATTTTGTCTTTTAAAAAGCATTTAGACAGTTGCATGGGTAAAATGGGTATAGGGGAATATGGACCAAATGTGGGCAATTGGGACTAGCTTTGGGGTTTTTTAAAAAAAGGGCGGCATGGACAAGTTGGACTGATGTTTTCATGCTGTGAACTTCTATGACAGTCTGAAATAACAACCATGAACCACTACACTTTGATTCTGTCACTCAGCAAATTTTGTATCCATGTTGCTACTGCCTTTTTATTCAACGAGTTCTAATTTTACTTACAATCTGTTGTGCGGCACTTTTAGAATAAACAAACAGTCTGTGGAACAGCATAAATAGGTACTTTGGATTGGTGAAATTTAAACTCAGTAAAAACTGGAATTAAAAGTCTAATGATGACCATGAAACCAATGTCAATTGTCATTAAAACCCATCTGATTCACTAATGTCCTCGAGGGAAGGAAATCTGTCATCCTTACCTGGTCTGACCTGCGCAAGACTCCAGATCCACAGTAATGTGGTTGACTCTTAATTACCCCCTGAAATGGCCCATCAAGCCACTTAGTTGTATCGAACTGTTTTTAAAAAAACTGAAAGGAATAGAACTGGACGGACCGCCTAGCATTGATCTATGCATTGGAAATGACAATGGCAAACCCAGCCCAGTTGACCTTGCAAAGCCACCTCTTACTAACACCTGGGGGCTAGTGCCAAAATTGGCTCTGCTGTCTTACAGACCAGCCAAGAAACGGCCTGATGTATTCATTCTCATAGGATCATACTTCACAGACAATAACCTGGACACCACCATCACCATCTCTGATTATATCTTCTCCCACCAGCAGGACAGACCCAGCAGAAGTGGTGGCACAGTGGTATAGAGTCGGAAAGGTGTTGCCCTGAAAATCCTCAACATCGACTCCAGACCCCATAAAGTCTCATGGCACCTGGTCAAATGGGGGCAAGGAAACCTCCTGCTGATTATCATGCACCAGACTCCCCCACTTCCCATCCTCAGCTGATGACTCCGTGCTCCTCCGTGTTGAACACCATTTGGAGGAAGCACTGTGTGTGTCAAGGACGCAGAATGTACTCTGTGTGGGGGTCCACAGTATGCAGCCATCAAGAGTGGCTTGGTAATACCACTGCAGGCTGAGTTAGCCGAGTCCTAAAGGACATAACTGCTTGACTGGGCCTGTGGTAGGTGGAGAGGGAACCAACAAGCAGGAAAAACAAACTTAACCTCATCCTCACCAACTTACCTGCTACAGGTGCATCTGTCCATGACGGGATCAGTAGGAATGACCACTGCACAGTCCTTGTGGAGATGAAGTCCCATCTTCACATTGAGGAAACCCTGCATAGTGTTGTGTGGCATTGCCGTTCTGCTAAACTGGGTAGGGTTTTGACAGGTTACGATTAGGCAATAAAGAACAATGTGGGCTATCAGTAGCAGAGCAGAATTGTACTCGACCACAATCTGTAACCTCATGGCCCAGCATATCCCCCACTCTACCATTACCACCTAAGATAGGGGATCAACCCTGGTTCAATGAAGTGTGCAGGTGGGCATGCAAGGAGCAATGCCAGGCATGCCTACAAATGAGGTGTCAACCTAATGAAATTGCAACATCAGACTACTTGCATGCCAAACAACTTACGCAGCAAGTGATGAGCAGAGCTAAGTGATTCCACAACCAATGATCAAATCTAAGCTCTGTAGCCTTGCTACATCCAGTCGTGAATGGTGGTGGACAGCCAAACAACTCGCTGGAGGAAGAGGCTGCACAAATATCCCCAACCTCAATGATGGAGGAGCCCAGCACGGTTAGTCAAAAGACAAGACTGAAACATTTGCAACAATCTTCAGGCAGAAGTACCAAGCGGATGATCCAGCTCGGCCTCCTCCTGAGCTCACTAACATCACAGATGCCAATTCAATTCATTCCATGTGATATCAAGAAACAGCTGAAAGCACTGGATACTGCAAAGGCCCGAGGCTCTGACAATATCCCAGCAATAGTATTGAAGATATGTGCTGCAGAATTTGCAACACCCCTAGCCAACCTGTTCCAGTAGACCTACAGGGCCATTCAACTGCTGATTTCATTACAGCTATGGTTCAAACATGGAATATAGAGCTGAAAAGTGGCAAGCGACATTTGTGCCAAACAAGTGCCAGGCAATGACATCTCCGACAAGAGACAATCTAACCATTGCCCTTTGACTTTCAATGGCATTGCCATCAGTGAATCCCCCATCATCAACATCTATGGGTTAACATTGACCAGAATCTAGACTAGAAACATAGAAAACAGGAGCAGGAGGAGGCCATTTGGCCCTTGGACACCCCCACCCTCGGGAACATCCTTCTTGCATCAACGGGGCGGCACGATGGCACAGTGGTGAGCACTGCTGCTTCACAGTGCCCGGGACCCAGGTTTGATTCCCAGCTTGGGTCATTGACTATGTGGAGTTTGCACATTCTCCCTGTGTCTGCGTGGGTTTCCTCCGGGTGCTCCGGTTTCCTCCCATTTTCTGAAAGACGTGCTGGTTAGGTGCATTGACCTGGACAGGTGCCAGACTGTGGCGACTAGGGGAATTTCACAGTAACTTCATTGCAGTGTTAATGTAAGCTTTACTTGTGACAATAATAAACTTAAACTTAACAGTGGTTAGCACTGCTGCCTTACAGCACCAGGGACCAGGGTTTGATTCCCAACTTGGGCCACTGTCTGTGCGAAGTTTGCACATTCTCCCCATGTTTGCGAGGGCTCCCTCCGGGTGCTGCGGTTTCCTCCCTCAGTCTGAAAGACATGCTGGTTAGGTGCATTGGCCATGCTAAATTCTCCCTCAGTGTATCCGAACATGAGCTGGAGTGTAGCGATGAGGGGATTTTCACAGTAACATCATTGCAGTGTTAATGTAAGCCTACTTGTGACACAAATAAATAAAATAAACTGCCTGGTCCTGTTAGAATTTTATAGGTTTCTGTGAGATCCCCCCTGAATCTTCTGAACTCCCAGTAAATGTAATCCTAACCGACTCAATCTCTCCTCATACGTCAGTCCTCCCATTCCAGGAATTGGTCTGGTGAACCTTCTCTACACTCCCACTAGAGCAAGAAGAAAACGATGGCCCAAAAAAAAATGGAAAAGATAGTTCATCCAATTATGGATGGACCATTAGCTAAAATATATTCATGTAGATGAATAGGTTTTTATTATCCTCCCTCTGAAACTTTTTATATTAAAAAAATAAATAACGGCTTTACCCCACGGAAGTGCTTTTCTATGTGCAGTATCTGGTACGAACTTACTCTGAAAGCTTTGCTCAGTGTCCATGGACAATTCTCTCTCATAGCCCCAGTACTTAAGCAATATCTGAGATACTGCGCCCTTACCCAGAATATAAGATGAGGGAATCGCTGCAGCGCTCTCTGTTGTATTTCTCCTCAACAATTCAGCACACAACAAATCAATTGTATTTTTTTGTAAAAAATATGGATTTGTGCTTAGTCTGTGTTGACACTGGCGAGGCTATAATCATTGCTCATCTCTGATTGTTCAGGGAAGATAATAATAGTGGGTCTTCTGCTTCAACCATTGAAGACTTTGTACTGATAGCGCTCCACAATTGTGTTAAATAAGAATTCTCTGGTGAAGGCCCGGGAACAATGGGAGAATACCAATATTATCAGCAAGTCATGGGTAATGTAAGATTTTGATAATTCTACTAATTTTTAGGATCTGTAGCAACTACAGTTTTTTTTAATTCCTGAACCATTTTTGTAATGGTTCAGTGTGAATTGCTGTAGTTGGAACAGGAATGCAGTTGTTTGTGAGAAACAGTCACTTCAATGTTTTCGAACTTTACATTTCTTTGAGTCTGGAGTAGGAGCAGCTGTACGCTGTCTTAATTGCCCACGATACAATTAGGGTTTCTTTTTTTATCAACTTTGAAGGAATGGCTAAAAGTAGTTGGAAGTTAGAATCACACTTCATCGTTAAACAATTTAATTGATCAACTATATATGGAGGGCAAGAGTCTGTATGAGAGGGAAACGTTTCTGCCTCAGCTGGCACCATGGCTGAGCGCCAAATTCTCCATCCTCGCTCGAAGCGGTGGCGGGGTGTGAACGGCCAGAAAATTCTGGCCATTATTTGTTTGCAGTGGAACGTAAACTCTGAAAAGCCCAGGGAAACGAGCTGAACACATGCCTCTAGTGTGCACCGTTCTGGTTACAGAGGTGGGGGTGACTCTCTTGCATCCTAAGCCAATGGAAGAGAGAAACTTGGACTATTGCCAAATAAGGGATCCTGGAATAGTGGGACTGGGAGATATAAGTTGTAAGATGATGATCTTTGTTGGCAGACTGTTGCAGTGGCACCTGGGCTATGACTCTACTGGTCACAGTTCAACATCACTGGGGGGCGGCATGGTCAGAAGTCTCACAATAACAGGTTAAAGTCCAACAGGTTTATTTGGTAGCAAAATCCACTAGCTTTCGGAGCGCTGCTCCTTCGTCAGGTGGGTTTCCTCCTGGTGCTCCGGTTTCCTCCCGCATTCTGAAAGATGTGCTGGTTAGCTGCATTGACCCAAAGAGGCGCTGGACTGTGGCAATATCACAGTAACTTCATTGCAGTGTTAATGTAAGCCTTGCTTGTGACTAATAAATAAACTTTTCAAAGCCAGAGAAGAGAAAGCTGTTGCCTCTGCTGGCGATGCTCAAGAATTCCTAGGATCTTGAGAGGTGACATTTTATGTTGCCTTCACTGCTTTTGTGTTAATTATATGTAAAATCTTGCTTAATAAATTCTACTTGATTCAGAAATACTAGTTATTCATACCTTGTCAGCCAAGCACAACTGAGGACTTGTGTTAGAATTTAAACATTTAGGTTGTAAAGGTTTTAATTAGAAGGACTTCTTTGCCTCGAAACCCTGAAATCTTACAGTGATATGCAAATTGGAGAGGAACTTGAAGGTACCAGTGTTCCTACAATGTTACTGCATCTGCACTTTGCATTTCTACGGAAGGGAGATTCTAGCAAAGTAATGACAGCGATTGGCTGCAGTACATCCTGTACCTTGTGCATACTGATGCCAAACTACTCTAGTGTAGAATCCAGTGAGTGAAGAACTGCTTTATCCTGAATGGTGTTGGATATAATTGCAGCTGCAGTCGTCCAGGTGAGAGTTTCAATATATTTCTAAAGTGAGCTTTGCGAGTGGTGCATGACCATGGTGCAGTTAGGAGCTGAGCCACTTGTTTCAGTCTCCTCAATCTCTGCTCTACCCCTGCAGCCACAGTATAGATGTGGCTGGTTAACTCCGCTCCTAGTCAGCGATGGTTCTGTGATACTGGTGGGTGGGGAACTTGAGTGACAAGGTTCTGACTGAATTTTGGAGGAGGTGACTGAGTTTTGACAGGGTTGAGACTGCCATTAACTGACAGCTGACAGGGATGTTAGCTGTCTTGTATCTGGGCTAGGTGTTTTCCAAGTTCTGCTGTAGAATGGCATGGACTTTTATCATTGAATGAGCTATAAATGGAGCTGAATGCTGCAGGATCATGAGTAAATTGTCCCATCCTTAGTCCTATATTTGAGTAAAAGTATTTGAGCAGCTGAAAAGGCAGGACACAAGATACTCTTTTGGAAACTCCTGCAATGATATCTTGGAATGTGAGACTGAACTCTGACACCCATCAGCATCTTCCCTTGGATCAGGTACAACTGTGGACAGTAGATTGCTGTATCTTTAACATTGATCAGCTTAATTCAGGCTCCTTGCTGCCATAATCTATTGACTGCTGCTTTAATGTCCAGGGCAACTACTCTCACCACTTACCCAGCTCTTGTGCCCATGCCTGCACCATGGCTATGGTTATGGTTGGAGATTTACAGTTCCGGTTCCAAACTAAATGCCAGTGAACAAGTTGTTGGTGTATGGATGAGAGTATCATAACTGTACCAGAAGTCTTAGTCAGGACAGCTCTGATGCATAAGGCCACAGCTCCCAAAGCATTTACTGTTAAAATCATGTCTCTGTTGGGACATAGTCCCAAGGTGTTCTGGAACGACATTGGACAATGCCCCAAATTGATGCGACCAAGATTTGATGCCTTGCTCCCCTGCCAAATCCTGATCTCAGCAACCCTCACTAAGGGGAGAAGCCAATAACCTCCCTGCAGGGAGGAACAGAGGGAAAATGAGAAGATGCCTTGTCACCAACCCTCTCTCCTTGAAGGACATTTCCTAAAGATGGAGAATTAGGAGGAAAACATACATCCAATAATGGGGCCAAGACATTAAACAAAACCAAGCAAAACTCCAAAGTTGTTTCTGTGTGCTTGAAGAATTATATTTGAACTCTGCCCTATTTTATTGGCAGATACTCAGATAAATAGAGACAGCAATCATTTTGAGCCCATTACTATCAAGTTATTGGAATGAAATGATTTCAAAAGTAGCGTTCAGTCATTGGTTTTGAACTCTATTCTTCTTTGAATTTCAGACAGGCCCCGAATTCAAGAGTAGTTCAATATAAATGAATGTGCTTTTGGACTAAGTCTTGATTAAGGATTCATAGCTTGTTGATATAAGAAAGATTGTCCTTGAATTTCCTCATTCTTTTGGCCCACTCTTGCTGTAACATCATTGGGGATGCAGCCGAAGTCTCATTTACGTGTGGAAGCAGGGTTTTTGCCACATTTCCAGTGAAGTTTTGGCGACCCAGCAACAGAAAGTCTGAGGGCATCTAAGATTTTTGTCATTGGTTCAGCTGTGTCTAATCCCCTGTCTTTTGTGGTTCAGTATTTACCGATGTTGCAATAGGGTTAGAAGCATCAGAGGCGGCGCAGGGATGGCCGAGTGGTATTATTGCTAGACTGTTAATCCAGAAACTCGGCTAAAGTTCTGGGGAAGAAGGTTCGAATCCCAACATTGCCGCTGGTGGAATTTGAATTCAATAAAAAAAATCTGGAATGTACAATCTACTGATGGCTATGAAACCATTGTTGATTGTTGGAAAGATCCATCTGGTTCACTAATATTCTTTAGGGAAGGATATCTGCTGTCCTTACCTGGTCTGGCCTACATGGGACTCCAGAGCCACAGCATTGTGGTTGACACTCAACTGCCCTCGGGATGGGCAATAAGTGCTGGCCGGCCAGAGACGCCCATGTCCCAGGAATGAATAAAAAACAATGTTGCAGGTATTCACACCTTTTGCACTGTCCTTTCATAGACAGTAATGGTATGGGATCTGAAACATTGCATGATTTGCAGGTGTAACTCTGGGAGAAGATAAGAAGGCACCTCTGCCCCCTCCACTCCACCCCCCGGCAACCATCCCCCAGAATTAAAGCAAAAATATGGCAGATTTTCAAAGTCCCCAGAAACATTGCTAAAATCGAAAACTTCTGTGCATTAGAGGCATAGAAAATAGGTGCAGGAGTAGGCCATTCGGCCCTTCGAGCCTGCACCACCATTCAATATGATCATGGCTGATCATGCACTTTCAGTATTCCACTCCCACTTTCTCTCCATACTCTTTGATCCCTTTAGCTGCAAGGGCCACATCCAGCTTCCTCTTGAACATATCTAACGAACTGGCTTTCCGGGTAGAGAATTTCACAGCTTCACAACTCTGAGTGAAGAAGTCTCAATCCTGACCCCTTATTCTTAGACAATGACTCCTAGATTTGGACCTCCCCAACATCGAGAACATTCTTCCTGCATCTAACCTGGCCAGTCCCATTGGGATTTTATGTTTCTATGAGATCCCCTCTCAATTTTCTAAATTCCAGTGAGTACAAGCCCAATCAATCCAGTCTCTCTTCATATGTCAGTCATTCCAGGAATCAATCTGGTGAACCTTCGCTGGACTCCCTCAAAAGCAAGAATATCCTTCCTCAGATTAAGAGACCAAAACTGCGCACACTACTCAAGGTGTGGCATCACCGTGGCCCTGTATATCTGCAGAAAGACATCCCTAGCTCTACACTCAAATCCTCTTGTTATGAAGGCCAGTAAGCCATTAGCTTTCATCACTGCCTGCTGTACCTGCTGTACCTTCAGTGACTTTTCTATCATGACACCCAGGTCACGTTGCACTTCCCCTTTTCCTAAACTGCCACCATTCAGATAATAATCTTCTTTCCTGTTTTTAGCCACCAAAGTGGATAACCTCACATTTATCTACATTATATTGCAGTTGCCAAGTATTTGCCCATTCAGTCAGCCTGCCCAAGTAACCCTGCAGCCTCTTAGCATCCTTCTCGCAGCACACACTGCCACCCAGCTTAGTGTTATCTGCAAATGTTGAGATATTGCATTCAATTCCTTTGTTCAAATCATTAATGTACATTATGAACATCTGGGGTCCCAGCACTGAACCCTGCGGTACCCCACTAGTCACCGCCTGAAAAGGACCTGTTTGTTCCCACTCTTTGCTTCCTGTCTGACAACCAGTTCTCTATCCAGTTCAATACATTACCCCCAATACCATGAGCTGCAATTTTGTTCATTAATCTCTTGTGTGGGACCTTGTCAAAAGCCTTTTGAAAGTCCAGGTACACAAAATCCTCTGGTTCACCCTTGTGGATTATGGCGGAGTTGATTCTTATTTTAGTATCGAGGATGTGAGCGATAAGAAAGGTTTAATATTGGACCATTGCCATATGACCACTTGAAATCACAAGTACAAAGCAGACTTAAGAATCCACCATTAACTAAATATGCAGTGTTATATGTTGAATTATTAATTAAAAGGTCAGGATAGTGAAGTTTTTGGCACAGTTTAAATCAGACCCAACATCCCATTTGTGACCTTTTATGAAAAAGAAGTCCTGATGTCAAGGTATGACTGGAATTGACCAAATTGAATGACAATTATCTGATTAAAATGTCAGGCATGTGTATCATTTACACCCACAAATTACTTAATATACTTTGGGAAAGGTGGCCAAACCATGGGTCACAAGGGAAATTAGAGGTAATACTAGATCCAAGAAAGAGGCATATAAATTGGCTAGAAAAAAATAACAGACCTGAGGATTGGGAGCAATTTAGAATTCAGCAAAGGAGGACCAAGAGATCAATTAAGAAGGGAATATCGAGTGCGAGAGTAAGTTTGTGGGGAACTTTAAAACTGACTCAACATTTCTATAGGTATGTGAAGAGAAGATTGGTGAAGACAAATGTAGGTCCCCTAGAGTCAGAAACGGGAATTTACAGTAGGAAACAAAGAAATGGCTGACCAACTAAGTACATACTTTGGTTCTGTCTTCACAAAGGAGGGCACAAATAACATATTAGAAATGTTGGGGAATGCAGGATTGGTGAGAGGAGGGAACTGAAAGAAATCAGTATTAGTAAAGAAATGGTTTTGGGGAAATTGATGGGATTGAAGGCCAATAAATCCCCAGGACCTGATAATCTACATCCAGAGTACTTAAGGAAGTGACCCTAGAAATAATGGATGCATTGGTGGTCATCTTCTAAGATTCTATAAACTCTGGAACAGTTCCTACAGATTGGAGGGTAACTAATTTAACCCCATTATTTAAAAAGGAAGGCAAGAGAAAACCGGGAATTGCAGACACGATGTAGAATGACCAAAAAAAAAGCATGGCGATGTCTTGCAAACTATCCCCAGCGTACTCTCTAATTCTATCTTTTACACTCATTCTATGCTCTTAAAACTTAATTCCAACCATTTTAAACTTTCTAATGTTCTAATACTATAATTTGCACCCTTTCCTTTCCTTCTCCCCTATGTATTCAATGGACAGTATGTTTTGTCTGTATAGCACACAATAAGCAATACTTTTCAGTGTGTCCCAATACGTAGAACTCCTACAGTGCAGAAGAAGGCCATTCAGCCCATTGAGACTGCACCGAACACAATCCCACCCAGACCCTATTCCCGTAACCCCACATATTTACCCTGCGAATCCCCCTGACACTAGGATCAATTTAGTATTGCCAATCAACCTAACCCGCACATCTTTGGACTGTGGGAGGAAGCCGGAGCACCCGGAGGAAACCCATGCAGACGCAGGGAGAACATGCAAACTCCACACAGTGTGACAATAATAAATCAAATCGAACAATTACATTCTCTGTTTGTAATGATGACAAATATATATCAAGATGTGGAGATCCCGGTGTTGGATTGGGGTAAACACAGTAAGATGTCTAACAACACCAGGTTAAAGCCCAACAGGACAATATATATCAAACCAATGAATAATGTTTTACCTAAAAGTGGAATTTATTTACAAGTAAAATTATAAAGAGAAATAGAAAGACATAACAACTAGTAGCATGCTACTTTCTTGTACGATACATAAATTGCTTTAAGACCATAAACTACAGCCCATGGTGCTTGTATTTTTTCAACAGTTTTTTTTACTGACTGGGCGGCACGGTTACATAGTGGTTAGCACTGCTGCCTCACAGTGCCACGGATCCAGGTTCGATTCTTGCCTTGGGTCACTGTCTGTGTGGTGTTTGCACATTGTCCCTGTGTCTGCATGGGTTTCCTCCGGGTGCTCCAATTTCCACCCACAATCCAAAGGTGTGTGGATTAGTTAGAACCATAGAACCATAGAAAATTACAGCTCAGAAACAGGCCTTTTGTCCCTTCTTGTCTGTGCCGAACCATTTTTTGCCTAGTCCCACTGACCTGCACTTGGACCATATCCCTCCACACCCCTCTCATCCATGAACCCGTCCAAGTTTTTCTTAAATGTTAAAAGTGCATTTACCACTTTATCCGGCAGCTCATTCCACACTCCCACCACTCTCTGCGTTGAATTGGCCATGTTAAATTTCCCCTTAGTGTCAGGGGGATTAGCAGGTTAAATACATGGGGTTATGGGGATAGGTGGGATTGTGGTTGGTGCAGGCTCGATGGGCTGACTGGCCTCCTTCTGCACTGCAGGGATTCTATTCTATGACTATACACAGCAGGTGATTCACATGGAGCCCCACTTAAGTGCTTCATGTGGCAGAGACGGTACAAAACAAGACATCAAAAACTATGGGACAGAAAGTAAACTAAATTATTTGTTCTTTATTTAAGTAAAAGCAGCCCTCAATGCAGTCCATCTGTTGTTGGCATCTCCTGGGCATAGAAATTACACCTGAACTGACGTTTGTACACCTGCCAACTCTTTTCAACAGCGTACATCCAGAAACTTTTACTAGAAAAAAGCTCCCTTGCTTGTTTAATCTCTTAATGTGTAATTAACTTGTCTGTGGCTCACAAACTTTAATGTTTGCCAGTAACTATTCCTACGTTTGATTGGATTTTTAATGCAGAATTCAATGTACGCTGTTGTAATTCAAAAGACTGATTAACACCAAGAACCAAGCTCTTGCGTATTCATGGATTTATCCATTAAACTGCAAGAACTGAATCGCTCAGACAATCCAACTTCAATCTCTATTTTCATGTTTAGTAAGTAATACGAGCTTTCATTGTAATCCATTTATTTCAAAACATCACAGCATAAAATTTCAAACGGCTTCCTGTTTGACACAGAATGCAAGTTCCACTTTCAGCACAGCAGGCAAAATAGTAAAAATGTAAACAGTAAGCATTTACTGTTTATCTTATTTGAAATGAATAATCATTCAAAAATTAACTGAAACCTTCTCTGCATTCCCTCTATAGCAAGAGGTGGTATTATTGCTAGATTATTAATCCAGAAACTCAGCTAATGTTCTGGTTGCGTTGCCTTAATGTTAATAGTCAAAGGATGAGGCACCAAGATTCCACGCCTGGAATTCTCCAGCCATTCATACTGGCAGGATTCGCCAGTCCCGCTGGCAATGCACTCCCTCCTGTGGGGTTTCCTGCCGGCGTGGGGTGACATCAATGGGAATTCCCATTGACAGCGGCGGGACCAGAGAATCCTGCCACGAGCAAACAACGCGTCTCATCCCGCCGGCAGGAAACACGTGGTTGGGAGGCCGGAAAATCTCACCCCTTATTTACTACTTCTCATAGAATCATAGAACCCTACAGTGCAGAAGGAGGCCATTCTGCCCATCGAGTTTGCACCGACCACAATCCCAGATAGTACCCCCCCCGACACTAAGGGTCAATTTAGCATGGCCAATCCACCTAACCTGCACATCTTTGGACTGTGGGAGGAAACCGGAGCACCCGGAGGAAACCCACACAGACACGGGGTGAACGTGGAGACTCCGCGCAGACAGTGACCCAGTTAACAAATTACCGAATGCACCACTGACTGAACATTATTTTAATTTAGAGGCAGATTCTACTTTAAACTACAGAGAGAAACATTCCCTTTTTATAGAAGTCACCCACCACATTCTTCATACAATTACAGTCCATGTAGCAAACAACCCAACGTTGGTCCCAGATTCCAATGGGCTCTTGTACCACCATTTCATTGAGTAGTGGCTGTGAGTAACTGTCTCCAAGTGTGCCCCTCAGTTTTCAAAGAGTTTCTCAAATCCATTATCAGCCGTAAAGCCTGTTTGAATAATTCTTCTTTCTCCTGATCATACCGGGGCAAATCTTTGGAAATCTGTAGAAGGTTTCAGGATGTGTTCCTTCAACGAGAGACCGTGACCTTCTTGCATCCAAATGTGGTTGTTGAGGTCAGGGCCTTTTTTCTTTGACCACATAGGACTGCTGCCTGTCTGCAATGTTTACTGATTAGTAGGGAGGCTTATAAACTGAGCTGAAAAATGGCTTCCTCTGCCCTCTTCTCCCATGGCAATGTGAAACATATTAACCTTATTTTGACACAGCACCGAGGCAGGCTGGTTAAAAGGCCCACCTTGGGTCTCTGGGACTTTGTCCCAGGCTTTTTAAAAATTCTATATTAGGTCTGCTAGCCCTCACCCCTCACCACCCACCCAATCCCCATCAATGCCAACCTATGCCCCTGCACATGTTCAACGAACTAATGGAAGTATGGATTCTGAGCTACATCTCATTATGTATGCTTGAATGAGAGCTCTGACTTCTATTAGTCTTTTGAAACAGATACTCACAGGAGAAAACGCGGCTTGATTGTTTTTTTTTCCTTAGATCTATTTTGTAAATGACTGTTTATTTACACAAGATAAAGAGGTGTCAATTGCTTGTATTTTCTGCTATTAATACTTCAAAGATCTGGTTGATGACACATTTATAGAGTTGTAGTAAAGACAGATTTTTTAAAAAAGTTATGAATTGTTGCATATTTTAACCTTTCCAACACAAGCCATTATTATCATTGGTGTTGTACAGAATGTATACTAGTTGAATGGGCATGAAAGCTCAGTGAGGTCTAACATGTGTATAAGGGACCATTGGAGGTGGGTGAAGGGGCATGGCTTGGCATGGGGGGCATGGAAGACTGTTTAAAGTTATATTTCAAAAGGTTCTGCCATTGACACTTTGGTTCATGACATCTCTGAGGGATCATGAGTCCTTGAGAAGCTGGGAAATTGTGTTTGGGAGTGGTGGGGGTGGGCAATGGAGCGGCCAGGTCAGAAGTGCAGGGTGCAGTTTTGCTACCCACACCCTTTTCCTGCACTAGTGAAAATTAGGGTGCCAAGAATGGAAGCAGAAATCCTGAATCGAGTCCCTTCCACCATTGTTAAATGCCCATGGAATCTCCCTGACTCTGTGAAAATCCAGCCTCAGTTAGAGACTGCTACAATTGTCTTCAAGCTTAAATACTGCGCACTTTTTTCTCAGTAATCCAACCGAACCTTTCCTTTGATTTCTAACAATCAAAGCGTCCACGTTTACTGTAAGGCAGACTTCAGCACAGGCCACATGTGGCACAGCGGTTTGCACTGCTGCCTCACGCCGCCAGGGGCCCGGGTTCGATTCCCGGCTTGGGTCACTGTCTGTGCAGAGTCTGCATGTTCTCCCCACATCTGCATGGGTTTCGTCCGGGTGCTCCAGTTTCCTCCCACAGTCCAAACGTCGTGCTGGTTAGGTGCGTTGGCCATGCTAAATTCTCCCTCCGTTTACCCAAACAGGCGCTAGAGTGTGGCGACTAGGGGATTTTCACAGTAAAACTTCATTGCAGTGTTAATGTAAGCCTACTTGTGACACCAATACATAAACTTAAATTCCAGTCTCTGTGTATCCAACTGGCCTCAGATAATTACTATCAAGGAAATTTAAATTGTGGGAGGCCCTCATGGATTTAAACTTCAAAAAACTTTGTTTATGATGCAGATGTGGGGAATAGGGAGGAGACTTTCTAATAAATGGAAACATTTAAATTTGATAAGCATGCTGCTTTTGAAATCCAGTTAATTGCAAACATATTCGTAGCAGCTACATCTAGGAGAAGCTTTAAAATCAACAATGCATACCTCTGCACAGAACCTAGAGATACAACTTCTTGGAAAACAGAATGACTGGAGTGAGATTAGTGAAATAGATGTAATTACTCTGTCCCTGAACCAAACCCAGGACCAATATCTCACTTCATCTGTCACACCAAAGCAGAGATAAACAATCAGTCAACTGATCAAATGTACAATCCGACTCTGCAAACTAGGTCACCCTTTCAAAACTATGTACATTATGCAGCATGTTTCTCACACACAAGCATAAATAATGTTGTAATATCAATGGTGAGTGGAGTATTGTTACACTAATGATATCTCCCACCTAGATCCTGCCTGTAGCTTATTAAGCCATGCACAGATCTGCAACCTTCAAGCCAATTGAGGTAATTGATATTCAGAGAATTTATGGGGTTTTTTTTTAGGTCAATCGGGAATGCTGAATGAAATTAGAGGTTTGAATATTATTTTTAAATGCACACTGCACAATACAGATTAAAAACATGATTTTTGCAGACAAATTTTCCCAAAACAATTTCTTTTAGTCACTTAAAAAATTGCAGCCTACAAATCGTCGAGACCTTGGATTGGATTTTGTGTACTCCTGCACCCCCCCCCCCCCCCCCAACCCCGCCCCAGCCAAGGGTCTGCAGCGGCTCTGAGGGGAGACCCGTAATATGGCATGGCTACCATCCCCACCACTAACTCTCTACCGCTGCCCCCACCAAATTCTATCAGCAGCAAGGAAGGTGTTGGGGGTTTACTTGCCCATCAGCCAGTGGAGGTCCTTGGGTAACCAATTAATGAGGACTGAAGGGTCTCTGCCCATCTCTGATGAGATTAAACAGTGCTGGGAGAGGCCCATGCCAGACGGCAACTTTCAGTGCACTGGCTTGTACGGGCAAGGCGGGGGTGGATGGGGGTTGTCTCCTTAAAGGGCTCCTGGTACTTCCTAGGTCTGTCCCCCTACCCAGTTCCTCCCTCATCCTGTTCTGGCTACTAGCTACCCAACTCTGATTGCCCTAATCTTCTATCTTGGACTCCACCATTTATTTTTCACTCCCCTTCCTTATGGTTGGGAGCTGCCACTGCTAGGACCGTAAAGTTGCTGGCCGTTTGTTGGCCAGTAGCTATTGGAGGTGGGACCTCCCAGATGGGGTTTTAAAAGCCCGTGGGGATAACCGCCGGAGTCCGCTTGCTCCAGAATATTCTCCAATGGGATGGCAGACCCTGGCACCTTGTAATTGATTAATTGTAATTAATGGGTCCTTTTCAAATTGGCAAGCAGTAACTGGTGGGGTGCCACAGGGATCGGTGCTGGGACCCCAGCTATTCACAATATATATCAATGATTTGGATGAGGGAACAAAATGTAACATCTCAAAGTTTGCAGATGATACCAAGTTGAGTGTGAGGGTGAACTGTGACAAGGATGCAGAGATCCTTCAGAATGATCTGGACAGGTTGGGTGAGTGGGCAAATCAACGGCAGGTGCAGTATAATTTGGATAAATGTGAGGTTATTCACTTTGGAAGCAAAAACAAGAAGGCAGATTACTACCTGAATGGCTATAAATTGGGAGAGGGGAGTGTGCAGCATGACCTGGGTGCCCTTGTGCACCAGTCACTGAAGGTAAGCATGCAGGTGCAGCAGGCGGTAAAGAAGGCAAATGGCATGTTGGCCTTCATTGCGAGAGGTTTCGAGTACAGGCGCAGGGAGGTGTTGTTGCAATTATACAGGGCCTTGGTGAGGCCACACCTAGACTGAGGAAGGATGTTCTTGCTGTCGAGGGAGTGCAGCGAAGGTTTACCAGGCTGATTTCGGGGATGGCGGGACTGATGTATGAGGGGAGATTGTTTTTGCTGGAGTTCAGATGAATGAGGTGGGGGGGATCTCATAGAGACTTATAAAATTCTAACAGGACTAAGCAGGGTAGATGCAGGGAGGATATTCCTGATGGTGGGGGAGTCCAGAACCAGGGGTCACAGTCTGAGGATTCGGGGTAGACCATTTAGGACGGAGGTGAGGAGACATTTCTTTATTCAAAGAGTGGTGAGCTTGTGGAATTCATTACCACAGGAAATAGTTGATGCCAAAATATTGAATGTATTCAAGAGGCAGCTGGATATAGCACTTGGGGCGAATGGGATCAAACGTTATGGGGAGAAAGCAGGATTAGGCTAATGAGTTGGATGATCAGCCATGATCGTGATGAATGACGGAGCAGGCTCGAAGGGCCAAATGGCCTCCTCCTGCTCCTATCTTCTATGTTTCTATGTAAAATCCAGCCCCTTGCTCATTCAACAGTCTAAGTAAATGAAAACATACGGTTCATTCACATTAAAGTACAATGGCAAAAATCCATTGTCGGTGGTGGCACAGTTGGTATGCTCACCTTTGAGGAATAGGTTTCTGGGTTCCAAACCTGCACCAGGCCTTAAGCACAAAAAGCAATGCTAACACTCCAACGTGGTGTTGTTGGAGTCCTGTACTCTTTGATGAAATATTAAACTGAGACCTGTTTACCCTGTCAAGTGGATGCGAAAGATTCGGGGCACTGTTTCGAAGGAGAGCGGAGTTATTCTGGCTAATATTTATCCCTCGGTCAACATCACATAAATCAGATGATCTGGTCATTATCACATTGCTGTTTGTGGGCGCTCGTTGTAAGAAACATGTTTCTTACATCAGAGCAGAGATTTGCACTTCAAAAACTGACTGCTTGTATGAAGGTGAAATTCAACTCTCCCCTTTTCTTTGTATTTCCTGCACAAATTTAACGACAGCAGCGAGATGTGTCAGAACAATAATAACTGGAAAATTACTCTCAGCATCTGTACATTGCCCTGCAGCTATTGATTTATCCAAACAAGGTTTTCTTTCTCAAGGAGTAGCTTTTGAAGGTGAGCTGGAAGGGAAGCTCAAGCAGGGCACTGACAGAAAACACAGCTCACTAGACCTTGAAGTCCACTTTGGAGTAGGCACGGCAGTGACTGCAAACACAAACCAATGTCTTAGTTTCTATGAATTATTCCCGACATTGCACAGTGAATGGAAGAGAGAACTTCATTCAGTTGGGTGATTCAACGTAGCAAAATATCCCACGGCACCTCACAGGAACTTTAACAAACAGAATTTGAATTAATTATAGAAGGAGATATTAATACAGATGGCCTAAAGTTTGACCAAAGTGGAAGCTTTAGGGGGGGCAGGGGGGAGCGGGGCTGGGGACATCTTTGAGTAAATTTAAGGAAGAGGTGGACAGATTTTTAATTTAAGGGCTATGGTGAACAAGCAGGAAAGTGGAGTTGAGGCCAAGGTGAGATCAGCCGTGATTGTATCACATGGCGGAGCAGGCTCGAGGGGCTGATTGCCTGCTCCTGCTCCTAGTTCTTGCGGTTCAAAGAAGAAATTCCAAAACCTGACTGAAGGCATGGCTGCCAATCGTGGAGCAGTATTAAAATCAGGATTTTGCAAGGTGCCACAATTTGGAGAGGCGTTAAGATCTTGGGGGTGGTAGATCTGGAGGAGGTTCTAGAGATAGGGTAGGGTGAGGTCACGAAGGGATTTGAAAACAAGGATAAGCACTTTTAAACTGAAGCTCTGCCAATGTTAATCAGCGAGCACAACCCTAATTGGGTGAGTAGCAGTTAGTCTGAATTTGGGTATGGGCAGCAGAGATTTAGATGATTTCAATTTATGGAGGGTTACAAAGAATAAAGAAAAGTACAGCACAGGAACAGGCCCTTTGGCCCTCTAAGCCTGCACCGATCATGATGCCTGCCTAAACTAAACCCGTATGCACTTATGGAGTCCGTATCCTTCCATTCCCATCCCATTCATGTATTCGTCTCGTTGCCCCTTAAATGCCGCGATCGTACCTGCTCCCACCACCTCCCTGGGCAGCACGTTCCAGACATTCACCGCCCTCTGTGTAAAAGAAAAACTTGCCTCGCACATCTCTAAACTTTTCCTCACGCACCTTAAACCCATGTCCCCTAGTACTTGACTTTTCCACCCTAGGAAAGAGCATCTGGCTATCACTCTGTCCATGCCACTCATAATCTTGTAAACCTCTATCAGGTCACCCCTCAACCGTTCCAGTGAGGACAAACCGAGTTTATTCAATCTCTCCTCATAGCTAATACCCTCCAGACCAGGCAAACATCCTGGTAAACCTCTTCTGTACTCTCTCCAAAGGTTGGAAGATGTGAGGCTGGCCAGGAGACTGAGAATAGTCAGGTCTACAGGTACTAAGTTATAGATGAGGGTTTCCACAGCAGTGAAGCTGAGGCATAGATAGAGGCAGGGCTTGTTACAAAGGTAGAAGCTGGTGATGTCCTTTACATGCAGTTAGAAGCTCATTTCAGGGTCAAATAAGATTGCCAATAGTTCAGTTCAGTCCCAGGCAGGGAGGGAGAGAGAGTTAGTGGCGAGGGAACAGAATTCATGGCAGGGAGTGAAAACAATGATTTGGATCTTCCCAGTTGGGGGAAAACCTCTGCTCATCCAGGACTGCCTGTCAGACCAGCAGGATGATAAATCAGAACTGCTCGATGGGTGGAGAGAGGTGATGGTAAGGTAGGGCTGAGTGTTGTCCAAATGGAACTTGATATTGTATTTTTGGATGATGTTGCCATGGATAGATGAGAAAAAGTAAGGGCCAAGATTTTCAGTAGAATCCTAATTATCAGTATTAATACAAGAGTTTTCCACATTATAACAGTAACCACACTTCCAGGAGAATTTCACCCATTGTAAAGCCTTAATTATATAAATGCTAGTCTGTCTGACTTGTATTGCTATTGTGCTGATGCCCACTAAAGCTTACTCAATTCAAAACTGCCAGTTTAACACATGATATATACCATCTCACATCTTGAGAATGTCAAAAAACTTAATTAATTTACTTGCTCTTTTGACATGTACAAAAAAAGGGAACATTTGAATAGTTTGCTTTTAAATTTCTGGAAGTTTAGATTAACAGGAGTCACTACCATTTCCAAAAATTAAGGTTCAGGGCAGGTGTTTGCAACATGTAACCCTTTAACAGCTCATTGGCTGCTCCCACCCTTTTGCAATTGGATCTCATTAAGAGCCTAAAGATTCAAGAAAAGTCTGAGCCATGTTTTAATTGTGAGGATAAAAGATGAATCATTATGCTGCACTTCACATATCAAATGTGGGGTGGCACAGTGATTAGCCCTGCTGCCTCTCAGCGCGAGGGACCCGGGTTCAATTCCGGCCTCGGGTCACTGTCTGCGTGGAGTTTGCACATTCTCCCCGTGGCTGTGTGGTATGCTCCGGTTTCCTCCCACAGTCCAAAGATGTGCGGGTTAGGTTGATTGGCCATGCTAAATTGCCCCTTAGTGTCAGGGGGATTAGCAGGGTAAATATATGGGGTTATGGGAATAGGGCCTGGGTGGGATTGTGGTTGGTGCAGGCTTGATGGGCCGAATGGCCTCCTTCTGCACTGTAGGATTCTGTGATAATGGATTCTATGATTAATTATTATTTTAAAATCATCACCGGGCTCCAAATAAACCCATTTGAATGGTGTAGCTATATGGTTTGAGGAACAGATTCTATGACTGCAAACATTATTGTTGCTAATGTAGCTGAGACCATAAATTATTCCGAACGCGCGATTAGAAGCTAATGTTTAATCGTGAGAATCAATAGCTGACAAAATTGTTTCAATCTTGTGCATCTCAAGTTAAAGTTTGTTTTAAGGATGACTTTACTGACAAAATTTTATTGAATAAAGGTCAAAAACCAAGATAATTCAAAGCTAGGTGTAGTTTAATTTTCTTTCTATTAATACATGAATCCAATATAATTTTCAGTTATTACATATGAAAATTATTCAGTTTACCACAGGCACTTGCCAATTTGCCAAGTATTTGGTGTAGAAACGTCAAATTTTCATTCTTTGGCTCTAGTAGTATCAGGTAGCACAGTGGTTAGCACTACTGCCTCACAGCGCCAATGACCTGGGTTCAATTCCTGGATTGGGTCACTGTCTCTGTGGAGTTTGCATATTCTCCCCATGTCTGCGTGGGTTTCCTTCGGATGCTCTGGTTTTCTCTCACTGTCCAAAGATGTGCTGGTTAGATGGATTAGCCATGATAAATTCTCTCTGTGTAACCGAACAGACGCCTGTGTGTGGCGACTAGGGGATTTTCACAGTAACTTCATTGCAGTGTTAATCTAAGCCTACTTGTGACTAATACATAAACTTTAAACTTTAGTCCTTTATAGAATCCCTACCATGCAGAAGGAGTCCATTTGGCCCTTCAAGTCTGCACCGATTCTCTGGCAGAGTATCTTACCCAGAACCTATCCCCATAAGCCCATATATTGACCCCGCTAATCCCTCTAACCTACACACCTTCAGACACTAAGGGGCAATTTAGCATGGCCAATCCTCCTAACCCGCACATCTTTGGACTGTGGGAGGAAACCGGAGCACCTGGAGGAAATCCACGCAGACACTGGGAGAACGTGCAAACTCCACACAGACAGTCACTCAAAACTGGAAGCGAACCGGGGACCCTGCCGCCGTGAGGCAGCAGTGCTAACCACTGTGCATTTGGGGCACTTTTTTTAAAAAGGCTCTTCAAGTTAAAAAAATTGTCAATCTCTAGTTTAATAGACTAAAGCTCATAACTAACTTGGTGACACT